>NW_027361712.1:0-645625 GCF_039654945.1 Dendrobates tinctorius
ATGTGTGTGTATATATGTGTGTGTATATATGTGTGTATATATATGTGTGTATATATATGTGTGTATATATATGTGTGTATATATATGTGTGTATATATATGTGTGTATATGTGTATGTATATATGTGTGTATATGTGTATGTATATATGTATGTGTATGTATATATGTGTGTGTGTATATATGTG
This sequence comes from Dendrobates tinctorius, assembly GCF_039654945.1. Lineage (NCBI taxonomy): Eukaryota > Metazoa > Chordata > Amphibia > Anura > Dendrobatidae > Dendrobates > Dendrobates tinctorius. The sequence continues at coordinate 186 of NW_027361712.1, forward strand.
TGTGTGTATATGTGTGTATATGTGTGTGTATATGTGTGTGTATATATATATATGTGTGTGTATATATGTGTGTGTGTGTATATATATATGTATATATGTGTGTGTGTATATGTGTGTATATATATATATATATATATATATATATATATATATATATGTGTATGTGTATATATATATATATATATATATATATATATATATATATGTGGTATGTATATGTATGTGTGTGTATGTGTATATATATATATATGTATATGTGTATGTATGTGTGTATATATATATATATATATATATATATATATATATATATATATATATATATATATTGTTTTAGGATTTTTTTTTTTTTTTTTTAGTGTAGATGTATGAAAAACAGAACAGGCACAGATGTAAAAAAGACATCCGGATGAATTTTTTTTTTTTTCTGGATGAAACTGATAATTTTTCATCCGGTCATACTAGCTTCTGTCTGAGTGGGCACCTATGGCGGTATATGTCTAGAAGAGCTCCCGACATAAACTGTAGGCTAGGTGTACACTCAATGTGTGCCTTGACTTAGATGGCTGACAACAATGGTGGTTCCAACTGGGGAAAAAAAATTGACATGCTCTACCATGCTCTAAACTTTACTATTACTACTGTAATTATTCATGTAACATAAGATTTCTGTGGTCTGAGACTCCGGAGCATGTGCTGTCCTCATCTGCATCAGGTTTTGCAATTAAAGACCGAGGAGCTGTGTAAAACAGATTAAACACAGATACTTTGTACACAATGGATCGGTTAATGGATGAAACTCTGAAGTAGTCAATAAATACAATAAATAATGTTCAGTCACTCTACCTACTTCAGTGAAAAAAAAACAAATATGGAAGCAACTTGGAGGACACCAGAAAAAAATCAGTCCTGTTCTCATGGTGAGAAGGACTCGTATGGGTGTGTGACTGCAGCCTCAGTATTATAAATCTGTAGATTGCAAAACAGCCCAAGATGGCAGTATAGGCCTGTAGCAGTCTGTGTGCTGTTTTATGGATTTTTACAACACGGATTTGTGTTTGATCTGCGTACATAAGTTTTGCACTGTTGACTTTTTTTTTTTTTTTTTGCAGGAGGCATGAAGCCAGAAGAGAGCCCAGTCTCTTCCACCATGCAGGATGCTTTTGGCTGCGTGGTGGAAAACCGCTTTTTCCATCTTCTGGATGATGAGTCTGATCCCTTAGATTTTCTACATCGGACATCATCTGAACTTGGTCGTAAGAAGAAGAAAGAGGAGGCAGCAGCTAAAAAGGCTGGCAAACAGAAGAGCAACAGAAAAGAATCTCAAAAGGATAGAAAGGCAATTGCTGCAAACACAGAAGTCCCAGGTCGGTATTGAAAATGGAGCTTCAAGTATAACGACGACCACATCACCCGGCCTCAAAGTAACATTGGAGCTGGTATACACTTGCGTTTTTATACATATTCTACACATTAGATGGAATAGAAATTACATTGCTGTAAGAGCGCAGATAGACGACCGCAATGCAGACTGGCCAGAGAGTCTCATGACCCGAGCAGAGAAATATATATGAAGCTGTCGCGCTCTGGTCTGGAGACCTACTGGCTGGTCCTTGCATTGCAGTCAGACCTCTGTCCTATGTAAACATTTGTCTGACTACCCTAAAACTTACCAGTTATAAAGTTCTTCTAAATTATCAGCCGAGGTCAAACACACACTCAAGTCGGTGTATAGGGGAGTTTCGATCTTATCTCCCTTGCTTTCATATACACACATCCAATAGGCACAGGGTGAACAAATCAATATGTCCAATTTCAGTGGTGTTTGTAAACCTTTAAAGGGAAACTGTCAGAAGGATCAACCTTCCTAAGCCATCTATGTGCATGTAGGTCAAAGAAAGTTGAATAAACGGATACTTTGATATCCTCAATCTGATGTCTTATTCTAGAGAAATCCACCTCTTAAAATGTTAGAGGTGCTAAGATCTCTGGGTGAGACAGATTTTCTCTAGAAGTCTGCTTCCAGTGCTTATTTTATTGCTCAGTGATGCCTCTGTATGTAAATCAACCCCCCTCATTGCATATGACATCAGACTCCTTTTATGAAGGCACAGGCATGTGCAGATCAATGTCCTTACTTATGCAGTGTTCTGCCATATTATGGGCACTAGCCTCAACACTTTCCCGAGTGGTGCCTGCGCAAGAAAATGTTGAAGCAAGCCAGTGTCTGTTCAAGGGCAAAACAGTGAGCAGAAGCGGGAACAATGACTACCTGCGTATGCCTGCGCTTTCATGAATGGCGCCTGATGTGTCACATAGAGCGAAGGGATCAAGTTGCTTACAGATTCACTGAGGATACAGATACTGGTGAAAGTGAAATGCCGAGCAGAGCTGGTTGCTCCTGTATCCAGCACTTTGGCTGTCCTGGTCCATGGATCACACCAGAACAACCAAAGGGCTTCATCTTTTCATCTTGCCTTGTTTCAAAACATTTTTCTAGTAGCCTTCTGGCTTGTACAAGTGATCTTTAGAAAACTGCAGTCGGGCAGCAATCGGTGATGTGGGGCATTTTCTATTTTTTATTTTTTAAAGGCCGTGGCCCCGCCATGCTTCTCATTGTTGTTCAGTGTCCTCTTGATGGAGGGCTCATTAACATTAGCTAATTTAAGAGGCCATTTGATGCTTAAAAGTAACTCTGTTCCTTTTTTTTTACCTCGGCCCTATTAGACACTTTGCTTTTTGGAGTGGTTTTTCAGTCATACTGGTGTGTCGGCATAGCTTCAGTCACCACTCACAACACAGTGAGCAGTGACTGTAAGCACACACCCACTCTGACAGTCATCTCTATACTGAGGTAGAGTAGAGCCGGCTATCAGTCAGCATGCTGGGGCATGCTTACTGTAGCTGCGCCAGCCCTCCTTTCTGACTGAAAGCCGGTTCCTAAGAGCAATAAAGTTCACTTTTCTCCAAGACTTCACACTTTCAGTACTGTGCCTGATTACTTTCCTAAAACTGTGATTGTGATTCTACCAGACTGATAAGGGCAGCTTATCTGGAGCTAAAGGGGTGAGCATCGAACTGTGCTATAAAATAGAATTAGACCTACCGGTAATTGGGTTTCTAGGAGCCTTCCACGACGCATAGGAGGTTGTCTCCATACCCTAATGGGGGACAGGAAGCACAAAGAAGATAAAAACCCTTCCCACCTCCCGTTAGCCAGTGACTTACAACTAACACCATACCACCGGTTACCTTTCAGATTCTCAGAAGTGTATCCAAGAATGTCGGGAGGGAGTTAGTGCTGTCGTGGAAGGCTCCTAGAAACCGAATTAGGCTGGGTTCACACGTAGCGGATCTCTCGCAGAAATTACAGTGAGAATTCCGGATTTGCATTTTAAATTCCCGCGGAAAAACTAGCGTTTTGCAAGCGTAATTAGCTTGCAGAATGCTAGCGTTTTCTAAGCGATCTGTAGCATCGCTTGGAGAACGGATTGACTGGTTGGTCACACTTGTCAAACATAGTGTTTGACTTGTGTGACCAACTTTTTACTATTGAGGCCGCCTATGCAGCATCAGTAGTAAAAGATAGAATGTTAAAAATTAAAAAAATAAAAAATCGTGTTTTTATATTCACCTTCCAGTGTCCCTCGCAGCGTCCCCAGGTCTCCACGATGCTCCGACAGGTCCGTTCCCAGTGATGCATTGCAGCAATGACCTTTGACGTCGCAATCTCGCTACATGATCGTGAGACGCTTCGTCAGCAAGGGCATCGCAATGCACTACTGGGAACGGGACCTGCCGGACCATCGCTGAGACCTGGCGATGCTGCGCGGGATGCCGGAAGGTGAATATAATCCGTTTTCTTTTTTTTTTTTTTTTTTTTTTTTTTTCAGGGATATGGTACCCAGAGCCCGAAGGACAGTCTCGTCTCCTCCGGACCATGGGTACCATCCGCAAATGGTGGGCACAGTCACATGCAGAAAGTGAGCAGAGCAATGCATTCCTATGTGGGCGGAATCGCCGCGATTCCGCAAAATTAGCGATTCCGCTGCGGGAAAATCCGCAGCAATAGCACAGCATTGCGGAATCCCATAGGATTGCATGGGATGCTGTTTTTTTTCGCGGCGAAAAACTGCGACGTGTGAACGCAGCCTTACCGGTAGGTCTGGTGGAAGGGGTCTGGTGTATTAGGGTGACACCACGAGGAGAAACTCTTCCATACCTTGTCATATGCCAGCTGGAATTTCCATGTGTGGGCGAATGCATCCACTCCTAGAGAGGCGTCTCTGGGATTTAGGGAGAAGTAGGCCTTGGTTTGCGCATTCTGGCTTGAGGCCAGTAGGTCTACTTCAGGTAGGCCCCATCTGTCTGCCAACTTGATGAAAATCTCCTTCAGGCTCCATTCTCCTGGCTGGATGTCTCGGTGGCTTAGGAAATCTGCCTGTGTTTGTGGACCCCTTTAGGTGCACTGCTGTCAAGGAGAGGAGATGTTTCTCGGCCCAGCAGAAGATTTGGTCTGAGATCCCTCTCAGGCTGTTGAATCTCATCCTTCCCTGGTGCTTGAGATGGGCTACTGCAGTCATATTGTCTGAGTATACTCTGACATGGTGTCCTAAGATCAGACTGCCTGCTGACAGAATGTGCGACACCACAGCCCCCCAACCTCTTCTGCTGGCGTCTGTTACTGTCACCAAAGGGTATTGTATCCTGCCTACTCCTCTTGCTCAGATTTGCCTGATTTTAACCACCAAGTTAGGGAGGCTTTTACACTCTGTCATCTGAGCCCTTTTGTTTAGTGATTTGGGGTTCCCATTCCAGTTTTCTAGAATGTGTGTCTGCAGAATTCTGGAGTGAGCCTGAGCCCAAGACACCGACTGAATGCAAGACTTTGACCCCAGGAGAAACATGGCTGTCCGTAGGGTAGGTGACCTCTGTTTTGTTTATTTATTTTTTTTAAGTTCAGGATTTTCGCTACAAGATTTTGGCGATGGTCCTCTGGTAGAAAGGACCTCTGATTCGATGAGTCCAGGAGGACCCCCAAAAACCTTATTGTCCTTGGTGGCTGGAGCTGGGATTTTTTTTAGATTGGGAACCCAACCCAGGTCTTGTAGAATGTCCAGAGTTTGGGACACCTCCTTCTTGAGGACCTCGGCGGAAGGACCAATAATTAGAAGAGCGTCCAGGTAGGGTACGATGGCAATACCCTGCATACCTTTGCCATGACTCTGGAGAAGACCCTTGGGGCTGAAGAGATCCCAAAGGGAAGCACATTGTATTGGAAATGCAATATTCTGATTCAGCCGAACTGCAAATCTTAGGTACTTCCTGTGTTGAGTGTGTTTTTAGGGATATGGAAGTAGGCGACCTTTAGATCTATAGTTGCCATAAAGGAGTTGGGGCCTATCAGAGGGATGGCTGATTTTATGGACTCTATCTTGAATTTGCGGTTGGTGATGTGGCGATTGACAGTTTTTAGATTTATTATAATCCGGGCTTGTCCCGAGGGCTTCTTTACTATGAAGAGCAGGGAATAATGCCCTCTTCCCAGTTCGTTTGCCAGAACTGGGGATATTGCCTTTGTGACCACTAGCTTCTGTAGCACTGGCATCATTACAGTCTGAGCCTCCCGAGGTGGAGGGGATGTTTCGAATTCTATTAGGAGACACCGGCAGTTGGAAATGGCCTGTAAACTGGGAACAAATCTCGAGAGCCCCCACCCACCGGGTCGGAGTCATTCTTTTTCTTGCTGGGTTTGCTGGGGGATGAGAATGTTTTTGGGTTTCCCCTTAGGTTGGGAGGGCCAAAAAAACACTTCCTGGGTGGTCTTTGTTCAGGAAGGGCCTTTTTCCTATCCTTGGCCTTTTCCAAGATTTCATCGAGTGCAGGCCCGAACATGTACTCGCCTTTGAAAGGAATGGAGCATAGTTTTACTTTTGAGGTTATGTCCCCGCTCCACATCTTCAGCCAGAGAGCCCTTCTGGCTGCGTTAGTCTGGACTAAGGATCTAGCGGCAATACGGATTGACTCCATAGAGGCGTCTGCCAGGAACCCGGTCGCTTTCTGGAGAATGGGCAAAGAGTTCAACAATTCACCTATAGGAGTTCCCTGGGAGATGTGGTCTTCCAACTCATCCAACCAGTGGAAGAGTGACCTGGCCACACTGCTGGATGCTATGTTAGACCTGAAAGCAGAGGTGGAAGTTTCCCAAGATTTTCTAAGCAGACTATCAATTTTCTTATCCATGGGATCATTTAACTGGGAGAAGTCTTCAAAGGGTAAGGCAGTCTTTTTTGCCACCTGAACATCCCCCTTGGGAATAACCCAATTAATCAGATCTTCGTCAAGGGGAAACCTATGTCTGAAGTCCGTGGGGGTGGATAGTCTTTTTTTTTTTTTTTTTTTTTTTTTTTTTTTTTCTGGAAGCTCCCATTCCTGATTAATCATATCCACAATACTTTTATGTACGGGAAATCCGATCTGTTTCTGTATGTAATATAGAGAGTTTTACAGGTCAAAAGTTCCGGTGCCCATTGTTTTAAATGGGGTTCTGGTTCAAGTTCCATACTTTGGAATAAAGGTCGGGTACCAGAATCTGAACCTCCTGCGGGTCTGCTCATCTTTATTACTTGGCACACTTATCCAGGGTCTGGGAAGGCACTAGTTGCCAAGCTCCATAGAAAAATGCTGTACACTTTGTAAGATAAAAGCTTTGACAGCAAGGTAATGATAGCAGATAGACAAAACAAGTTAATTGCAGACTTACTTAACTAATTTTAAAACAATTTAAAAACTTGAGAATGCCCCTTTAACCAACAAAAGACCGAGTCAATGGGCTTAAAGTCACTAGCAAAGAACCCAACATTACATCACTACTAGTGACCTTTTTATCTCAGGATTTTGTAAGCATACAAGATGGCTGCTCTTCTCATTAAAAGAAACATCTGCAGTTCATACATAATGTCCCCCAGAGATCTGCTACCCACACTAGAGTCATTGTTACTGGAGTGGTGCATCAAGCACCTATAATTGATTTATTCAGTCATTCTGTGCTTACACTTCCTAAAAAGGTTTTAAAAAAATTGGCTATATTGGTCTCCCTTCCATCGGCCTTTATAAGCTACAAACGCTCAGTTGTCATCCCAATTTACACAAAGTATATATCGGAGCTGTAAACTTGGTATTTGGCCTTTTGCCCCAAAGATTTTTATTTGGGGTTAATTGGTCCGATTAAACCACATCCAAGTAAGTTTGTTCCAAATAGTTACTTTAAATGGAAAATTATGCTATTAACCTGCCGATATGGGGTTAATCTGTAGGTTAATAGCATTCTTCTGACACCGTGCAGCACCCCGCTGCGGGTAGGAAACTGGGTGGCACTGGGATGATTTCAGTCACCACTCTGCATAGAGAGCAGTGCCTAGACTGCTCCCAGTACTGACAGACAGCAGGATCAACATTGGACCCAGCTATGTCAGTGCTGGGGGTGCAATTACAACCACCTCTCTATGTACAGAGCAGTGACTGAAACAGTCAGCGGCGCCCTTTGTCTGGAAGCCAAATACTGTCGGAGGGAATTAAGTTAATTTCCTCACTGCAACTGGGCTTTGTTCAGGCGTGGCAGTGTCAGAACACTAATAACCTGCAGGTTATGGGGTTAGTGTTATTTTACATGATGGGTTCCCTTTTAGTAGAAATATCTTAAGTTCTTAAGGAATTTTAGGGGAGTGGGAACAAGCCGGTCTTGCATGCTATGTCTGCTATGGGGGCATTCTCTGTGTCTAGAGGAGAGAAGGTTTATCCACAAACATAGAAGAGGATTCTTGACTGTTAGGGCAGTAAGAATCTGAAATTCCTTGCCTGAGGAGGTGGTGATGGCAAACTCAGTCGAGGGGTTCAAGAGAGGCCTGGATGTCTTCCTGGAGTGTAACAATATTGTATCTTAGGCTATGTGCACACGTAGCGTTTTAAAACGCTCACTAAAAACCGGACTCCTTCCCAGAAATCGCACGTTTTTTTCCGCACGATTTCACCGCGATTTTACCGCTATTATGATCGCGATTTTGCCGCGATTTTCGTGTGCGTTATTCAAGCACTTTCCAAGCGATTTGCAGCATCGCTGGGAAAGTGATTGACAGGTTGGTGACACTCGTCAAACATAGTGTTTGACAAGTGTGACCAGGTTTTTACTATTGAGGCCGCCTATGCGGCATCAATAGTAAAAGATAGAATGTTAAAATGCAAAAAAAAAAATAAAAAATCGGGGTATATTTACCTTCCGACGTCCCGCGCTGCATTCCCGGGCCTCAGCGTTCCCAGTAATGCCTTGCGAGACCTGTGATGACGTAGTCTCGCGTTGCTATAGCGATCTCGCGAGACCACGTCATTACAGGGCCTTGCCGCAAGGCATTACTGGGAACGCTAGGCCGGGAATGCAGCGAGGGACATCGGAAGGTAAATATACCCCGATCTTTTATTTTTTATTCTTTTTTTTTTACAGGGGTATGGTACCCAGGCCCTGGAGGACAGTCTCCTCTCCTCCACACCGTGGGTACCAACCGCACATGAGACGCTTAACTTCCTGCATGGTGGGCATAGCCACATGCGGGAAGTAAGCGATTCTCATGCATTCCTATGGGTGCGGAATCGCGGCAATTCTTTGCGATTCCGCACAAAAGAATGAGCATGCTGCAATTTTTTCCGTGATGCGATTCCGCCACGGAAAAAAGCGCAGCATTAGCACAGCATGTGCGGAATGCCATAGGAATGCATGGGGGGCGTTCTGTACACGATTTTTAAGCGTTTTTGCGTCGAAAATCACGGCAAAAACGCTTAAAAATCGCTACGTGTGCACACAGCCTTACAGTTATTAGGTTCTTTAGAAGGACATAAATCTGGGGATTTATTCTGACGGTTTATAGGCCGAACTGGATGGACAAATGTCTTTTTTCGGCCTTGCTAACTGTTACTATGTAGTACTTTCACTAAGGCCGGGGTCACACTTCCGAGAAACTCGCATGTGTCTCTCCTCTCAATACCCGGCACTGCCGCTGGCACTCGGGACTGGAGTGTACGGCTGCATGTATTTCCCAAGTGCAGGTGGCAGTGCCGGGTATTGAGACACGAAGCTCATGCAAGTTTCTCGCAAGTTTGGCCCCAACCTGATAAGGTGGGTAACTACATAGGGTATAATCTTTACTGATGTTGGACAGTAGTTACATAAACAGTTGATCACTCTTGCAAGTATATAATTTTTGTTGACAAAGATATAAAATAAAGGGAACCGCAGAGTAGGTGGTAGGATCTCCTAGTGGATTAGTATGGTTCAGAAACGGCTTGCATCATGAGGCGTGTGTCCATTGTCATTCCTTTTAGCTTCAGATAATGGTGTGATTAGAAAGAGGCTGTGAAAGTAGAGTTCATATGCATTTCATATACCTTTTTATACAGTCTCCTAGTTATAAGCTGTAGAATCCAGGTAGAGAAGCAGTATCTGATAGGGAACCATACACTTTGATCTAAATATTGTGATTCTGTTCTAAGGCCCCCCCATGTATGCTTTGAAGTCATCTGTATATATTCTCAAATATATAGGCAGGTTTTAGGGTGTCTCAAATCTTCTCATGGGCTTAGCATTGGCTTTTTGTTTTGGGGTTGTTCAGAGTATAAAGCTTCAGGGAAACATTTGGTCCAATATTTCCATGTATCTGCTATAGGTATCTGTGTGTTTAGCTATAGGTGATCATGTTATCCATTTTGACACTGACACTGAAGTGTGGAATGCTAGAAAACTACCAAGGCTGTCATGATCTCCTGCATAACGTTGACTGCAAAGTGCATGTGCCTCTATCACTTTCAGATATAAGGATAAGTTCACACTAGGGTTTTTGCAGGTTTTTAATGCAAATTTTCAGCCGCGTTTTACAGTACCTGCAAAGTCTGAGATTTTCCCATTCTCCCATGACAGCACCACCTGAGAGAGGGTATCTGCCTTTCAAGGACAGGAAACCTACTGAATAAAAAGGCGGTACCTCTCCTCCGCATTAGTTGACTTCACAGTGTTACCAAGGTTTTGTCCCTCGGACAATTTTGAGTGTTCCTTATTTTTTTTTTTTTTTTTCATGCTGATTTCAGAAATGACTTCAGATTTTTCCTATCACATAATAGAGAAATGATACGAAACATTATAATATTCTGCTATAATTCTAAAAACTCACATGAATTTTCTGAAACAGTATATTCTGAATTTTCCACTGAAATAACATAAATCGCTAATCTACACATATGCAAGCACTTATATGCGAATTCCGCGCAGTGATTCATTTGGCTGACCGTGTACGGAGCATACCACATCTCCTGAGCAGGTGAGGAATCAAAAGACAATACTGACATACTTAGAGCATGGCTGAATGGATCACGACCTCCAATGCCGTTCGCTGTCCCAATGATATGGAGAGAGCAGAGAGCTCATGTAACAGGTTGCTACTTCTGCCCTACAAATGTAACAGGATGTTCAGAAAAGAAGAAGAAATCAATAGAATATCCTAATCTTCCTTCAGCCATAAGACCAGTGCCACACAACGAGTCTTCGTTTTCCAAAGCCGCCCAAAGTATGGACAATGAAGGACGACGAAGATGTGCTAACAATATCAGTGGAAAATGAAACTGCTGCAGACCCAGACTTTGAGCCTTCAAACATCTAATCCACATCTGTTCAGTCAAACTGATCTGAGTGACTTGGTCAGAGATTTGAAATTGTCAGAGGAAGGCAGAATTATTGGGATCAAGGCTACAAGAACGGAATCTCTTATTACCAGGAACAAGAGTTTGTTTTTCGTAGTCGTCAAGAAGACCTTAATCAATTTTTCAACCATGTCGACAGTTTAACCTTTTGCAATGACATCTTGGGGTTGTTTGGTGCTCTTGGATGCGAGCATGATCTGAAGAAATGGCGATTGTTAATTGACTCGTCAGTTTTAAGTCTGAAGGCTGTTTTACTACGCAATGGAAATGTCTATCCTTCTATACCTATTGGACCCACATTAATTATAGAAATTATAACTGGAACATATGTGGTGATCTAAAAGTTGTTGCACTTCTTCTTGGACTGCAGCTTGGATATACAAAGTATTTTATTTGAGTGGCACAGTCATGCATGAGAAATGCTCTATTTCAGAAAGGACTGACCACTCTGTGAAAACCTTGGTTGCTGGACAGAAGAATGTTAAACATAATCCTCTCGTTGATCCAGCAAAGATATTTCTCCCTTCTTTGCATATTTAACTTGGTCTTATGAAGAATTTTGTCAAAGCAAGGAACAAAGAATCGAAAGCCTTTTTTTACTTGCGACATAAATTTCCAAGAATAAGTGATGCAAAGATTAACCCCTTTACCCCCAAGGGTGGTTTGCACGTTAGTGACCGGGCCAATTTTTACAATTCTGACCACTGTCCCTTTTGAGGTAATAACTCTGGAACACTTTCATGGATCCTGGTGATTCTGACGTTGTTTTTCTTGTGACGTATTGTACTTCATGTTAGTGGTAAAATTTCATTCATATAACTTGCGTTTATTTGTGAAAAAAATGGAAATTTGGCAAAAATTTTCCAACTTTTAATTTGTATGCCCTTAAATCAGAGATATGGCACACAACGTAATAAGTAACATTTCCCACATGTCTACTTTACATCAGCACAATTTTGAAACAATTTTTTTTTTTTTTTAGGAAGTTATATGGGTTAAAAGTTGACCAGCGATGTCTCATTTTTACAACTTTTTTTTTTTTTTTTTTTTTATAGGGACCACATCACATTTGAAGTCTCTTTTTGAGGGGTCTATATGATAGAAAATACCCAAGTGACACCATTCTAAAAACTGCACCCCTCAAGGTGCTCTAAACCACATTCAAGAAGTTTATTAACCCTTCAGGTGCTTCACAGGAATTTTTTGAATGTTTAAAACAAAAACAACAAACTTCAGGTCCAATTTTTTTTATTTTACCAAGGGTAACAGGAGAAATTGGACTGCAAAAGTTATTGTGCAATTTGCCCTGAGTACGCTGATATGCGGGGGGGGGAACCACTGTATCGGCACATGGCAGAGCTCGGAAGGGAATGAGTGCCGTTTGACTTTTTCAATGCAGAATTGGCTGGAATTGAGATTAGACGCCATGTCACGTCTGGAGAGTCCCTGATGTGCCTAAACAGTGGAAACCCCCCACAAGTGACCCAATTTTGGAAACTAGCCCCCCCCCAAGGAACTTACCTAGATGTGTGGTGAGAACTTTGAACCCCCAAGGGCTTCACAGAAGTTTATAAAGTACAGCCGTACAATTAAAAAAAAAAATCATATTTTCTCCACAAAAATGATCTTTTCACCCCCAATTTTTATTTTCCCAAGGGTAACAGGACCCCAAGTGGTGTTGTGCAATTTGTCCTGAGTACGCTGATACCTTTTATGTGGTGGTATACGACTATTTGGACGGCATGGCTGGAATTAAGATCGGACACCATGTCGCATTTGGAAAGCCCCTGATGTGCCAAAACAGTGAAAACCCCCCAAGGAACTTATCTAGATGTGTGGTGAGAACTTTGAACCCCCATGGGCTTCACAGAAGTTTATAACGCCTGGGTGTGAAAATAAAAAAATCATATTTTTTTTTCCACAAACATGAGCTTAGTCCCCAATTTTTTATTTTCCCAAGGGTAACAGTTGAAATAGAACCCCAAAAGTTGTTGTGCAGTTTTTTCCTGCATGCGCTGATACCCCATATGCGGGAGAAAACTACTGTATGGGCACAAGTCGGGGCTCGGAAGGGAAGTAGTGACGTTTTGGAATGCAGACTTTGATGGAATAGTCTGCGGGTGTCATGTTGCTTTTGGAGAGCCCCTGATGTGCCTTAACTGTGGAAGCCTCCCACAAGTGACCCCATTTTGGAAAATAGACCCCCCCCAAGGAACTTGCCTAGATGTGTGGTGAGCACTCTGAACCCTCAAGTGCTTCACAGAAGTTTGTAACGTAGAGCCATAGAAATAAAAAAATCATTTTTCCACAAAAATGATTTTTTCCCCAATTTTTTTTTTTCCCAAGGGTTAACAGGAGAAATTGGACCCCAAAAGTTGTGCAATTGGTCCTGAGTAGGCTGATGCCCCATATGTGGAGATAAACCACTGTTTGGGTGCATGGCAGAGCTTTGAAGGGAAGTATCACTGTTAAACTTTTTCAACGCAGAATTAGCTGGAATTGAGCATCAGACACCATATTGTGTTTTGGAGAGCCCCTTATATGCCTAAATAGTGGAAACCCCCCCAATTATAACTCCAACCCTAACCCCAACACACCCCTAACCCTAATTTCAACCCTAGCCCTAATGGGAAAATGGAAATAAATACATTTTTTCTTAATTTTATTATTTTTCCCTAACTAAGGGGGTGATAAAGGGGGGTTTGATTTACTATTTATGGCGGGTTTTTGTTTGGCAGCTGTTACAAGCTAAGGCTGTGTGCCCACATATCGATTTTTAAGCGTTTTTGCCGCGATTTTCGGCGCGAAATCGCAGCAAAAACGTTTAAAAATCGTGTACAGAACGCCCCCCATGCATTCCTATGGCATTCCGCACATGCTGTGCTAATGCTGCGCTTTTTTCCGCGGCGGAATCGCATTGCGGAAAAAATCGCAGCATGCTCATTCTTTTGTGCGGAATCGCAAAGAATTGCCGCGATTCCGCACCCATAGGAATGCATGAGAATCGCTTACTTCCCGCATGTGGCTATGCCCACCATGCGGGAAGTTAAGCGTCTCATGTGCGGTTGGTACCCACTGTGTGGAGGAGAGGAGACTGTCCTCCAGGCCCTGGGTACCATACCCCTGTAAAAAAAAGAATAAAAAATCGGGGTATATTTACCTTCTGGCGTCCCGCACTGCATTCCCGGCCTAAGCGTTCCCAGTAATGCCTTGCGGCAAGGCCCTGTGATGACTTAGTCTCGCGTGACTCTAGCGATCTCGCGAGATCATCACAGGTCTCGCAAGGCATTACTGGGAACGCTGAGGCCGGGAATGCAGCGCGGGACGCCGGAAGGTAAATATACCCCGATTTTTTTATTTTTTTTTTAGCATTTTAACATTCTATCTTTTACTATTGAGGCCGCATAGGTGGCCTCAATAGTAAAAACCTGGTCACACTTGTCAAACACTATGTTTGACGAGTGTGACCAACCTGTCAATCACTTTCCAAGCGATGCTTCAAATCGCTTGGAAAGTGCTTGAATATCGCACGCGAAAATTGCGATCATAATCGCGGTGAAATTGCGCGGGAAAAAACGCGCGATTTCTGGGAAGGAGTCCGGTTTTCAGTGTGCGTTTTAAAACGCAACGTGGGCACATAGCCTTAAAGACGCTTTTTATTGTAAAAAGTTTTTGCATCACCACATTTTGAGAGCTATAATTTTTCCATATTTTGACCCAGAGTCATGTGAGGTCTCATTTTTTGCGGGACGAGTTGACGTTTTTATTGGTACCATTTTCGGGCATGTGACATTTTTTGATAGTTTTTTTATTCCGATTTTTGGGACACATAATGAACAAGAACCAGCATTTCATGAATTTTTTTTTTTTTTGTTGGGGTGGGGGGGGGGGTGGAGTTTACACCGTTCCGCGTCCGGTAAAATTGATAGTAGTTTTATTCTTCGGGTCAGTACGATTACAGCCTTACCTCATTTATATCATTTTCTTGTTTTGGAGCATTTATACAATGAAAACAATATATAAAAAAATTTTGCATCGCTTTATTCTGCAAGCTATAACTTTTTAATTTTTTTGCTGATGCTGTATGGCAGCTTGTTTTTTGCGGGACAAGATGACGTTTTCAGCGGTACCATGTTTATTTATATACGTCTTTTTGATCGCGCGTTATTGCACTTTTTGATTGGCGGTATGATGATAAAGCATTGTTTTTTTCCTTTTTTTTAAGGGGATGACTAAATGGGTTAACTAGTGGGACAGTTTTATAGGGCGTGTCGTTACGGACGTGGTGATACTAAATATGTATTTGTTTTGTTTTTTGTTTTTTTGTTTTTTTACTTACAAAAAAGAATTTATTAGGGAATTTCTTTCTTTAATTTAGGCATTTTTTTAAATAAAATATTTGTGTTTTTTTTTTTCTTTTATACAACTTATTGGCCCAAGGGGGGCCATTACTATATGTTGTCAGATCGCTGATCTGACACTTTGCACAGCACTGTCAGATCAGCGATCTGACAGGCGCTGCACAGGCTTTCTCAGTGCCTGCTGCCTCCCTGCAGGACCCTGAAGGCCCCGCAGCCATATTGGATCCGGGGGCCTGCAGGGAGGAGGCCCTCGGTGCAACGCGAGCATATCGCGCTGCTCCGATGGTCTCAGAGAAGCGTGCAGGGACCCCCCTCACTGCGCTATTCTTCACTATGCCCCCAGTAACATGATCGTGATGTGCCAGGGGTTAATGTGCCGGGGGCGATCTGTGGCCGCCCTTGGCACATAGTGCCGGTTGTCAGCTGTGATAATCAGTTGATACCCGGCCACGATCAGCGGCACTCCCCCCGTGAGCGCCGCTGATCGCGTATTACATCTATCCTGTCCATGGGAATTAAATCCCATTTCACATGAACAGCATAGTACGTCAGATGGCAGAAAGGGGTTAAAGAAGGTATTTTTTATTGCCCCACAGATCAGAATTATAATGAATGACAGTAGCTTTGGTCTTTTGCAAGGTCCTGAACAAGTGGCATTGAGAGCCTTTAAAGATGTGACCTTCAACTTCCTTGGCAACAGCAGTGCACCGAACTTAATAGTGTTGACAGAAAGCCCCTTTGAACCTTTGCATTCTACCTCAGACAAGATGGTCTCTCTAAAAACATCCCTGCTAGTAGCCCTAACATCGGCCAGCAGAATAAGTGACATCCAGGCTTTGTCAACAGATCCTCCAGTAACTCAGGTTCTGGAGGATATGGTGGTTTTGAGGTTAGACCCAGGTTATCTCCCTAAAGTAGTTTCAAAATTCCATTGGTCACAGGAGATATTGCCATCATTCTGTTCTAACCCTAGGGAACCTAAGGAAGAACAATTACACTTCTTAGACATCAGGAGATGTTTGCTTTAATATTTAGCAGTCACAGAACCATAGAGAAAACAAAGGGCCCTTTTTGCATCATTCCAGGGGTCCAAAAAGGGTCTTATGATGTCCAAGAGGACCTTAGTGAAATGGTTCAGATAGGCTATTAAGTTAGCTTATGTCAGTGCAGGAAGGGCCATCCTAGAAGGTCTGAAGGCCCATTTCACCAGAGCAATAGCGGCATCCTGGGCAGAGAAGACTAACGTCTCCATCGACCAGATCTGTAAGGCGGCCACGTGTTCCTTTCTGTCCACTTTTATTAGCACTATAGACAATAGATCGCTACATGGCTTTTAGAATGCAGATTTTGTTTGAATAGATTGTGGGCTCCATTAGCTAAGCCCCTGAGGTCTGCTTCTTCTGACCTCCCTTTTTACAGAAGGATTCTACAGGCGGTGGTCCCTCCCTAAGATATGAGTAGTTCTCTCTAATTCTTTTGTGGTGCCGTCATGGGTGACTAAAAAGCATATATATGACATACCAGTAAAATTTTTTTTTTTTTTTTTGTAACCCATAATGGCAGCCTTATTTTCCTCCCTTTTACCAAATCAATCACTTCATAATGAGTGGGTGGATCTTTGTTTTATACACCCTTTGGTATTGGAAGTTAAGAATGAATAGAGATATAGATGTGTATGGATGTATCTCTTGTGCTCTGTAAGCCAACTGATGCAGAGAAGAATCGCTCTTTTTATCATGAAGGTTTTCGGTCCTTAAAGGGCGGATCCCCTCTCTCATGGTGCCGTCATGGGTTACAAAAAAAACCCATTACCAGTAGGTAATGTTTGTTGTTTTTTTTCCCCCCCACAAAATGCACTTTTAGCCACAAAATTATTTTAACAAGGCAATAGGAGAAAATGGACCCTAAAATTTGTTGTGCAATTTCTCCTGAGTGCGCACGGCAGGGCTCTGAAGTGAGAGTGACGTTTTGGAACGTAGACTTTTGATGGAATGGTCTGCTGGTGTCATGTCGTATTTGGAGAGCCCCTGATGTACCTAAGCAGTGAAAAACAAAACACAAGTTATCCCATTTTGGAAACTACATCCCTCAATTTTATCCAGGGGTGTTGTGAGCATTTTGAAACCACAGGTGGTACACAGAATTGGATAACATTAGGACAGATTGAAATTTTTTTTTTTTTTTTTTTTTTTAAAAACCCGTTTTGGCCCTAAATTTGTAATTTTCACAATGGATAATAGGAGAAAACAGACCCCATAATTTGATGCATAATTTCTACCGCACATGCTGATACCCCAAAAACTTATGACACAGCTAGGAAGGAGTGCAATTTGTCTGGAATAAATTATGAATGCCATGTTGCATTTGGAGAACCCTCCTCCCCCCCCCCCCCCCCCCAAGTGACCCCATCTTGGACACTAGACCCCACAAGGAATTCATCTAGCGGTGTGCTGAGCATTTTTAACCTTACAAGTGATTCACGAAACTTTATAACCTTTTAAATGTGAGAACAAAAAAGTTGTTTTTTCCACTAAAATACTGTTTTAGCACCAAATTTACAAAAGGGGTAATGGGAGAAATTGGACCTGAAAATTTGTTATGCAGTTTCTCCCGAATGTGGCAGTACCCCATATGTGGTTGTACACTACTGTTTGAGCACACGGCATGGATCGGATAGGAAGGAGCGCTACTTGGCTTTTAGAATGCAGATTTTGTTTGAATACCAGTAGATTGTGAGCTCCATTAGCTAAGCCCCTGAGGTGCTAAAATAGCAGAAACCCACATAAATAGTGCCATATTGGAAACTTCACTGCTTAAGGAATTTATCTCTGGGTGCCATGATTATTTTGAACCCTTAGGTGCCTCACAAAATTTTAGAACATTGAGACTTGAAAATATGACATTTTTGTAAATATGTAATTTTTGTATTTGCTGAAAATGGGTCAGGTACACAAGGGTTAATAGTTGAAACTAGACCCCACAATTGTGCAGTTTCTTCCGAAGAACGCAGTGCTGCCCCATATGTGTTCAGAAACTACTGTTAGACCACCTGTCAGGGCTGAGAAGGAAGGTGCGCTATTTGGATTTTGGAGCACAGATTTTGCTATAATAATTTGCGGGAGACATTTGCGGAGCCCCTAAGGTACCAAAATAGCAGAAAACCCCTAAAAATTTATTTAGCGCAAACCTATTCCGCTTCACTTAACAATTAAGCGGTGACATACAAACCAATACAAGGTAAGACAGTTTAGTTACATTAGGAGTGAGGCCCTGCTCGCAAACTTACAATCTACAAGGAAATGGGGGCGGACTCAATAGGTGAAGTGTGATTATTTCAGGTCCAGCAGTTGTAATAAATAGGGATTTTCATATAAAGCCAGTGTGTTTAAGTGCAATTATAAAGTGCAGTTATGTGCATAAAGGGTGTGGCGACAGATGAATAGGAGGGAGCTGCACGGGGAGAGTTGGGTTAGTGAGATGAGGTGATAGGCTTGTTTAAAGAGATGTGTTTTTAAAGCACACTTAAAAACATGGGACTTCATATCAGTTGGATCATCTGGGGTGCATTCCAGAGAACTAGCACAGGAGTAGTCTTGGAGACCAAGGTTCAGATTATGGAAGAAGTTAGTCTTGGATCCATTTCAGAATGGAGGGAACATGTAGGGCAATAGACAAAGATATAGGGTGGTGCAGAACTGTGGAGCGCTTTATGGGTGAGAGATGATTTTAGATTGTATTCTGTAGCACATAAGTAACCAATGTAATGACTGGCTCAAGGTGGTGGAATCGGTGAAGCTGCTTGACAGAAAAGACCCTGGCTGCAGCATTCAGGATAGAGCAGAAAGGAGAAAGTTTGGTTAGAGGCAGACCGATCAGAAGAGAGTTGCAGTAGTCCAGATGGGAATGAATAAGTCAAGCTCATGTAAGCGCTGTCATGGTGTTCAAAGAAAACTGGATCATCAGTAGGTATGATGTAAACTTTTTGCTGTAAATCAAAACAGCCAAGTTGCAGACAAGTCATGAACCTGTGATTTTATTTTTTTAGTATGCCTATAAAATGCTGTAATGCTTTAACATTACAGGTCACCTATGAAGTTCATCGGCTGGCTGTATTGGGAATAATACTATGGTAGTTGGAACACTGAGGGTTTTGAAAAGGCCCCCAACTGCCATGGCTATCAATCGGCATTTATTGCCGTTGCATCGTTTTGCCCTTATCCCCACTCCACCACTTCTAGAATAGGCTCCACATTGAAAACCTTTTTAAATTACTGTTGGCGTCAATCGCTAAGTGTTTAGCTAGACATTTCTAGAGACTGTTCAACATAAGCTTGCTATGCACATAAGACTAACCTGGCTACTTTGACTGGTATCCTCTACGTTTCATCAGTTTTCCCTTCTGTATGGTTTTTTTTTGTCTTATTTTCATTTCTCCCTGAGGTAGTGGGTAATGATTGGCTAGTTCTTCCACACACAGTACCTAGATTTGAGTGACTCCTGCTCTCATGTCTATGTAGCACAAGTTCAGAAATGGCAGCAGCATGGAGGACATTATAAAGAGTACTTGGTATTGTAGCTGTGAATCCCAGCACTGGATAGTGTGGCTGCTTTTTATTTATATTTTTTCACTTTGATTCTCTCTGCTGTCCCTTATTCCTTTTTGTATTTTCATAAGTGAAGAAATAAGCATATTTCTCTAGTAAGAAACTTTGTAATCTTATTTTTGTTTGAACAGTCAATGTATGCTATGCTTGTCTAAATAGTGACGATTTCATACTAGTTATAATTATGCATCATTTTATCTTATAGCGCTGTATTGTGTCATTCCTCTGTCAATTTATTCATAGTTTTCTAGGAGGATTAAACAACCATGAGCTAAGTCAAGGGTGTGCCCCTGCAGTGATGCTACCGCAGTAGTGACAATTGTAGGGATATACAGTTGTGGCCAAAAGTATTGACACCCCTGCAATTCTGTCAGATAATACTCAGTTTCTTCCTGAAAATGATTGCAAACACAAATTCTTTGGTATTATCTTCATTCAATTTGTCTTAAATGAAAAAACACAAAAGAGAATGAAGCAAAAGCAAAACATTGATCATTTCACACACAACTCCAAAAATGGGCCAGACAAAAGTATTGACACCCTCAGCCTAATACTTGGTTGCTCAACCTTTAGCCAAAATAACTGCGACCAACCGCTCCCGGTAACCATCAATGAGTTTCTTACAATGCTCTGCAGGAATTTTAGACCATTCTTCTTTAGCAAACTGCTCCAGGTCCCTGATATTTGAAGGGTGCCTTCTCCAAACTGCCATTTTTAGATCTTGCCACAGGTGTTCTATGGGATTCAGGTCTGGACTCATTGCTGGCCACCTTAGAAGTCTCCAGTGCTTTCTCTCAAACCATTTTCTAGTGCTTTTTGAAGTGTTTTGAGTCATTGTCCTGCTGGAAGACCAATGACCTCTGAGGGAGACCCAGCTTTCTCACACTGGGCCCTACATTATGCTGCAAAATTTGTTGGTAGTCTTCAGACTTCATAATGTCATTCACACGGTCAAGCAGTCCAGTGCCAGAGGCAGCAAAGCAACCCCAAAACATCAGGGAACCTCCGCCATGTTTGACTGTAGGGACCGTGTTCTTTTCTTTGAATGTCTCTTTTTTTTTTTTCTCCTGTAAACTCTATGTTGATGCCTTTGCCCAAAAAGCTCTACTTTTGTCTCATCTGACCAGAGAACATTCTTTCAAAACGTTTTAGGCTTTTTCAGGGAAGTTTTGGCAAACTCCAGCCTGGCTTTTTTTATGTCTCGGGGTAAGAAGTGGGGTCTTCCTGGGTCTCCTACCATACAGTCCCTTTTCATTCAGACGCCGACGGATAGTATGGGTTGACACTGTTGTACCCTCGGACTGCCGGGCAGCTTGAACTTGTTTGGATATTTGTCGAGGTTCTTTATCCAACATCTGCACAATCTTGCTTTGAAATCTCTTGTCAATTTTTCTTTTCCGTCCACATCTAGGGAGGTTAGCCACAGTGCCATGGGCTTTAAACTTCTTGATGACACCATGCACGGTAGACACAGGAACATTCAGGTCTTTGGAGATGGACTTGTAGCCTTGAGATTGCTCATGCTTCCTCACAATTTGTTTTCTCAAGTCCTCACAGTTCTTTGGTCTTCTTTCTTTTCTCCATGCTGATTGTGGTACACACAAGGACACTGGACAGAGGTTGAGTCAACTTTAATCCATGTCAACTGGCAGCAAGTGTGATTTAGTTATTGCCAACACCTGTTAGGTGCCACAGGTAAGTTACAGGTGTTAATTACACAAATTAGAGAAGCATCACATGATTTTTCGAACAGTGCCAATACTTTTGTCCACCATCTTTTTTGTGTTTGGTGTGGCATTATATCCAATTTGGCTTTAGGACAATTCTTTTTGTGTTTTTTCATTTAAGACAAATTAAATGAAGATAATACCAAAGAATTTGTGTTTGCAATCATTATCAGGAAGAAACGAAGTATTATCTGACAGAATTGCAGGGATGTCAATACTTTTGGCCACAAGTGTAGCTCTTTGCTAGGTGAATAACACCCAGTTGTTTTGTCATTATTCTCTAGGACAGGCCTCCACATCATGGCTATGTGGGCCCCCCACAGTAGCCTGTGAGAAGTCACTCCCTATATTCAAATGTATTTGCAGCTTTGTGAGGGCACATAAAGGAACAATGGAGGACATTATGGGGCAATAGGCTGATTGTGAAAGGAGGCAATGGGGACAATATGCAGAGGGGCAGTGTGCAGGGTCTATTATGGAGAGGGGCAGTATGGGTTATATTATGGAGAGGCTCAGTGAGGGGGTATATTATAGAGGGGCAATATGAGGGGGGAATATTATGGAGGAGGTTCTGGTGCCACACAAAAGCTGCTAGTGGTTCTGATCTTGTACACATGTAGCAATCCATAAAATGCTTCATCTCTGTTAAAACTTAAAAGTCCTCAGAACTGAGAGATTTTGAGATTGAGGAGTATTTGGTGAGTTTCTGCACCAAAAACTGTTACCTTGTGATCACACTAAAATTTGTGGGGTTTTTTTGTTTAGCAGAAACTCTCCAAATACTTCTTTTAAAACGCAAATCTGTTCTTTTTCTATATTAATGTACTAACAATGGTTCTGGTGATGTATTCATGAAATGTCCAGTATGACAATATGGCCCATGGACCAAAAATGTTGTTCACCCCTGCTCTAGGAGGAATAAAGGAGAATGGCACAATAGAGTTCTAAGGAAATATGTTCCTGAATGGTTTCATAGTGTTTACTAAATCGGCTTATTTTAAGGGTATCGGTCTACTCTTCATTCATGTTGTGTATTTTTTAATATTGTGTACAAACTTTTCTTATATTATATACAAGGTGTTGGGACTGAGCTACTGGCTGTTTTTTAACATATATACTGAGAGCAAGAGCTTTTACTTATTTTTCTCTCCACATGCCCTTGGAGCTCTAGTAAATATTTTGGTGCCATTTTTGGGTACAAAGGGAAAATGTTGTTTTGTTCTGGTTTTATTTCTCTTCCACTGCCCAGTCATATGAAACTTTGCACTCCAAAACAGTGCAATTAAAAATGACAAATGACTTTTTTTGATAACTTTATTTTTTCCTTTTGTGTTTTGGCTTTTGAACAGGGCGGACTTGGAACCTTTTGGAGGATACAACAGCTGCAGGTTTGTTTGGACTGTGTGACACAGATA
Organism: Dendrobates tinctorius; assembly: GCF_039654945.1. Classification (NCBI taxonomy): domain Eukaryota; kingdom Metazoa; phylum Chordata; class Amphibia; order Anura; family Dendrobatidae; genus Dendrobates; species Dendrobates tinctorius. The sequence goes on from NW_027361712.1 coordinate 23,030, forward strand.
GCAAATGGCACTGTTTAGTATTGTACCATAGAACCCTCGCATTTGTGCCCTTGTATTTTTTTTGTACTCTTCCATATTTTGATAAAGGTAATGTTGCTGCATGTCCCAAGCAAAATTCGTCAACATTCAGACATCATGGGAGAAAGAGAAGATGAAGCATCTAATATTTGCAACAGCAACTATATAGTCCCTCATGGAATTCCACTCCCTTTAATGCCACAATATCTTAAGGGGTGAAAGGGTCTGAAGGTCTAGAAACACATCAGCTGTCGCTCTTATCCAGCCAGAAGGTTAGAGTATAGGCTTTAAATGAAATCCGTACAGAAGCAGACAATATAAAGTAGAATACAAAAAATCAGTTAAATTGCGGTCCAAATTGTGCTTATGGACGGCAGCACTTCTATTGTCCGGGTCTTAGGGTCACCGCTAACACTTTGGGACCAGGTGAGGTAATGCACTCCGTGCTGTATGTGCCCCACGTTGATTGTGAGGTATGGGGAAAATGGCGCCGACCTCGTGGGAGCAGCGGTGGGGGTTTCTGAGGCTGGGCTAGTCCCTATGTGCTGTTATGGACAATCACAGCACGCTCTGTTGCACGGTGTCAGAATACCTGGTGTTCAGAGACCAGTGACTTCACTTACAGCGGCGGCGCTGGTCTTTGAACTCTGGGTAACCTGCCAGTGTGCGCTTCTCTGGTCCAGCAATAATACAGAGCGCGCTATGAATGTGCACATCTGCAATAACCGCACGTAGGGACTAGCCCTGCCCCTAAAAAGAACGGCACTGATGACTCTTCTTTTTAGGGAGGAGAAGGGGCAGCTGCAGTTACCGCAGCTTTTGCCCTGATTTTGTTTTGAGTATCCCAGGGTACCTTGGGATTCTCAAAAGAAGCGTCATCACACTGGGAGTAAGGGGGAAAAAAATTAAGTAGCTGTTAGTGTATTTAGGGAGCTGTTGGTAATTTTTAATGCAAGCATATTAGAAATTAGTTTTAAATTATGGAACTAGATAAAGGTTAAGATTTAAATTTAATAGACCTTTGGACCACCCCTTTAAGCTAGTATCAAACTTTCATCTAGAAACCGCTGTTGCGGCTGGGTGTTGTCTGTTACAGCTGACAACACTGATTGTTAGCCCTTTTAGATGACTTGAATCTGTTTTATCCCTCAATGCAATATCACGTATGTGTACGGGATTGCGTTGGTTGTCTTGTCTGTAGGGGGCTTAGGAGCTGAGCGCTCTTCATATGCAACAGATACCGGCTATATTATATAGCCAGCATCTGTCTCTAACAATCGCCACCGGAGGTGAACTCTATCCACAGCTTTTAACCATTTAAACCTCTGACCGCTGCAATTAAATGGAATGTGTGCTGTTTTGAGCACTTTCTTACCTTCATAGGCATCCAGTGATGCGATGAATTACAATAGCAGACCGTCACCTGTGAAAACCCTCATCACTACCATCTTGGTGCTCCTTTTGAAGCTCATCTATATGCTGAGCTTCAAGGGAGACCAAGATTTAGTTCATATACTGCATTATGTTGCAGTGATTTACTATAAATGATCGGATAAAGACCTAGCAAAGTAAAAAAATAAACAACTTGGTAAAAAAAATTCAAAATGCCCTCCACCTCCCATTCCAATTAAATGTAAAAATGTACTTGCAAAGTGTCGCCATGTTCATAAGTCTGATCAATCAAATTATAAAAATAAAAATATTTAAAAATACCAAATTAAAGCAAATCCAAATTGAACAAGGAAGCATTAGCCATAGAGTAAAATTAAATCACCTTTATTGAAAACATGTCTGCGGGCCAGACTGAGACAGTCAGAGAGCCGGATGTGGCCCGCAGGCTGCACTTTGCCCAGGTCTGCACTAGTCGACTCAAAGATGGGTTTATAACCTTATTAGGCAGTACTTTTTTGTATTTGTATCTCCATTTTTATTCTTTATTTTTATTCAGATGTTTTCAATAAAGGTGATTTAATTTTACTTTGTGGCTAATGCTTCCTTGTTCTATTTGGATTTGCTTTATTGTGGTGTTATATAAAGTGGCATCCGTGTTGTATAGGGGATTTGTCTGTAAGACGAAGAAGGGATTCAGACAGTGAGTGTAGATTGAGGTATTTAAGATTTCTGTGAGGTTGTGCAATTTTGTGGGGTGGGGATTGTGGACCTGGATTGGAGAGGGAAGAGAATGTAAGCAGGTTGTGGTCAGAGGTAGAGGTGAGTTAGAGAGGTTAGATAGGGAGCAGAGACGGGTGAAGATGAGGTCCAGTGTGGCCATCTTTGAGTGGCTGCCGAAGATTATTGAGCGAGGCCGAAGGAGGAAGTGAGATAGAAGTTTAATGACAGCTGAGATGGAAGTGTCAATGGGAATGTTGGTTACCCATGATGAAAGTGGGGATGTCAGAGGAGAGGAAATAAAGTAGTCAGGTGGTGAAATGGTCAAAGAAGGTGTTGGGTATCAGAGGGTGGCAGTAGGATTGAGGTGAAAAAAAGTTATCTGACAGAAGAAAACAAACTCTTCAGCCATGTTTGCTGTTGGGGCGGGGTGTGTGGGAAAGGTGAATTCCACCATACGAAAGTGTAGCTGGAGAGGCTGTGTAGGAGTGGGTGAGCCAGGTTTCGGTGATGGCGAGAAAGGAACGTATGTTGGCAATAAAAAAGATAATGGATGAAGGAAAGTTTTTTGCAGACAGAGCGAGCGTTCCATAGAGCTCTTGTTAGTAGGACTGGGGAAACGTGGGTTGGGCGAACGGGTATAAGGTTAGAGAGGTTACAGAAATTTGTGATAGAGCGTGAATGGGAGGTAGAAATGACTGTGAGGATGTCATGAGGAGAACCAGGATTTGGAGAGATCACCGGCAGTCAGGCGGAGCAGAGTGTGTTAGTAGGTGGGAGCAGGAGAGATCACGAGGGGGGCTGTCTGTTTTGGAGACAGAGAACTGTATGTTGAGGAACAGATCTGAGAAGGTGAGATTGATGGGGAGGATGGAGGGAGAGATAACCAGTTCCTTATTAGCTGTAGGGATTAGGGGGGTTAGCAGAAAGTGAAGGATTATAAAGGTGATGGTGAAAACGAACAGTGTTTACAGTGACTATGTATCCAGTTACCTTCAGTTCCCTTCTGGTTCAATTCTCAATTCTTTCGTAGTTTGACACTTCTATGATGCACTTATAGTGCCCGCTGCAGACTGACTTCTTGCAGATGTATGGTTTGCAATATATTTTCTAGAAAGTGCATTCAGGTGTGACGCAGCGGGGAGTGGTCTATGCTCATCTTGGTCAGCCTACTAACAGGTGGCGCTATAGAGTTCAAGTCCTCTTTCTCTCTGAAGAGGCAATTTGCATATTAAATTTCCCAGAGGAGCATTGCACGGCGAATAAGCCTCCTTAGCTTGACAAGCCAGAGCTGGTATGTCACTCTCCACAAGGAGAAACCTTACCCCTTAGGCCTGTTTCACACTTCCGTTTTTGACCATCAGTTAAAATCTGCCGGTTTTTGGAAAAAAAAAACGGATCCGCCATTTTTTTTTTTTTTGCCGATCCGTTTTTTTCCCCCATTGAGTTGCATTACCGGCAGATCTTGACGGATGGTCATCCGTTGGATCCGGGTTTTTTTGCAGATCCGTCAAATTTTTTGCGTCCGCCGACATGCCTGGATGGACCCTGCAACTTTTTTTTGCTGCAGGATCTGCATTTTACAGTCCGCATGCCCAGAGAAAGGAATTTAACCCTGAAATCCTTTCTGGAGGACGAAAAAAATTCGCTCTCGCTCTCTCTCCCTTCCCGGTCAGCGGCTGCTTTAAAATTCTTCATTCATCGGATCCATAAAAAAACTGATCCGGTGCCATCCGTTCACATCAGTTAGCCACGGATCCGCTTTCCGCCATTTTGGCGGATTTTAACTGACCCAAAAAAACGGAAGTGTGAAACAGGCCTTTGACATCTTGGTCAGATAATTAAGAGTGCGCCAGATGCAGTATCATCAAGGCAGAGTAAACAAGGTCATAAATAACATTAGGGGTAGTATAGCAGGGGTTAGTTGAAAAGCATACAAAGTGGTTGCAAGAAGCTGAGGTAGGGGAAAGTCAGTGTGGAGAGCTGGGTCACGTACCAAGTGGTTGCAAGAAGCTGAGGTAGGGGAAAGTCAGTGTGGAAAGCTGGGTCACACACCTGTTGGAAGAGTAGATAAATGGACATGTTAAGAGTGCTATGGTGGCAGATGGCAGGGTACAATCTGTATACGTCATATTAAATTCTGGATTAATTCTTTCATAGCTCCACACTTCTATGATGCACTTACATGGTGCACGCTGCAGACTGACCATGTTGTAAGCACAATATCCAAGCCCATTATCCCAACACAGGAACAGGTTACACTCCACAGACTGATATATCACAAAGATCATGTCACTCTTAAGTGACACAGACCAAGAGTGTCACTCATTTTTTTTTTATATAAAATTAGAAAAATATTTTATTTAAAAAAATCAGACAAACATATATAAAAACATTTGCCTCTAACCAAATTATACATAAGCGAGGTGAACAGCAATGGCAAAAAAGGATACAATAATTTTTATACAATATCACTATTTTGTTTAAATTATATAATATCCGTAATATTATGTCCATTAATAAACTTATTCACAATGCTGACATCAATTGTTTACACAGGACTGATGAATTTAAAAAAAGATTCAATTGAACAAGGGCTAAATGAAGCAATCTTCCTTTTTCTAGATGGCTACATATCGTTCCATAAATACCAAGGGCACCTAAAAACCCCGACAAGAAGATATACCATATATACTCGAGTAAAAGCCGACCTCCCCCCCCCCCCCCCCCCCTAATTTTGCCACAAAAAACTGGGAAAACTTTTTTTGACTCGAATATAAGAATAGGGTGGAAAATGCAGCAGCTATTGGTAAATTTCAAAAATAAAAATCGATACCAATAAAAGTAAAATTAATTGAGACATCAGTAGGTTAAATGTTTTTGCATATCCATATTGAATCAGGAGCCCCATATAATACTCCATACAGTTCATGATGGGCCCCATGAGATGCTCCATACAAAATACACCCCATATAATGCTGTACAAGGGTTAATAATGTCCCGATAAGATGCTCCATAGAATAATATGCCCCATATAATGCTGCACAAAGGTTATGGCCCCATAAGATGCTCCATATATTATGCCCCCGTAAGATGCTCCATATATTATTCCTCATATGTTGCCCCCATAAGATGCTCCATATATTATGCCCCCATATGCTGCCCCATAAGATGTTCTATAGATTATGCCCCCATATGATGATGCTGCAAATAAAAAATGACATACCTCTCTGTCGCTGGGGGCCAGGTGCCGGGTCCTGAGCAGGCGGTGACACCGGCGTGCTTTGGGGACAGGTGCTGGTGTCACCGCTGGCCCATGACCCTGCACCTGAGATATTCACCAGTCCCCGTTCCATCGCTGCTCGCCACCGTCTGCCGTTTCATCGGTCAGTGACGTTCAGGTAGTAGAGGGCGCGCACTAACCACGTCACCACGCCCTCTGCTGCCTGAATGTCACTGACAGATGACGCGGCAGATAGCGGCGCGATGGACCGGGGACAGGTGAATATTGCATACACTTACCCCCGGGCGCGTCTCTACAGCCTCGCTTCTCCCACGGTCTCCCTTCCTTCCATCAGGGGTCATGTGGTACCGCTCATTAAAGTCATAAATATGCGCATATTCATGACTTTAATGAGCGGTACCACGTGACTGCTGAAGGAAGGAACGGGAGACTGTGCTACAAGCAGGGGGGCTGCAGAGAAGCGCCGGGGGGGGTCAGTAGGATCGGACACCCCCGCTCCCCCTCCACTGCGACCCCCTGGAGTATATGACTCCTGTATAAGCAGGGGGGGGACTTTCAGCCCCCAAAAATGGGCTGAAAATCTCCGCTTATACACGAGTATATACGGTAAGTACTAACTGTCAATAAAGGGCCTAGTGCAAACAAATAAACTTATATACATGTGCATGGTATACCACATTGCTTAGAGATTCATGCCACAAAAAAATCAATCCCTCATAGATATATTACCCACAAGGGTTCACCAAAGTGGTTAGTGGAAACCCCAATAAAGATATTTTACCCGCCAGGGTTCATCTAAATAGTTAATGGAAATCCTAATATAACCTTCGTAAACATTTTTTCCTGCAGCAGTCAAATGGCATACAAATGCATCTGCTATTGTGCTGCCTAAACCTCACGTGTCTAAATACACAGTCACTGTAGACAAGTGAATAAGAAGAGGCCAGACATAGATTACCTGAGCCTACAGCATAGCCAATCTGGATGCCAAATAGCACGCTGTCTCCCCGCACCCCGACACGCGTTTTACCCGTGCTGCTTCCTGGGGGTGTAGATATATCAGACTGACCATGTTGTGGTCTAAGCTTCTGAGTAGAGATGGGCAGACCCCAGAACTGCAAACACTGCTTCTGATCGGCGGTAAAATCATTACCACCTATCAGTCAGCTGCGGTTCTCACCGCAGCTGTGATCGGAGGTAAAAAGTTTACCTCCAATCACTTGCATAAGCTGATGGGACTACTATTCCCACCAGCTGATGCCTGCTGCCGCTAATAAGTGAGAGTCTGTGCTCCAAAAGTGTGGGTTCCCCTGTATTTTTGATATCCAGCCAGGCAAAATTGCAACCATGAGCTGTCAGCTTTAGCAAGGGTAGTTATCAAAAATAAAGGGATCCCCACTCAGTGGTTTTTTTATTTTTTTTTTTTAATTTAAATAAATAAAAAAAATGCATGGGGTCCCCCCATTTTTGACAACCAGCCTTGTTAAAGCAGACAGCTGGGGGCTGGTATTCTCAGGGTGGTAAAGGGGCATGGATATTTATCCCCCCCACAGCCTAAAAATGGCAGCCCGCAGCTGCCAAAAAATGCACATCTATTAGATGCGTCAATTTTGGCGCTTGGCCCAGCTCTTCCCACTTGCTCCGTAGCTGTGGCAAGCGGGGTTCGTATTTGTGGTGTTGATGTCACTTTTGTATTGTCCGGTGACATCAAGCCCACAACTTAGTAAATGGATAGGTATCTCGCCATTACTAATCCAACAGTTATATTGTTAATAAACCCACAGACAGAATAAAGTTCTTTAATTGAAAGAATGACACTCCTTTAATGATTCTAAATTAAACCATGCTCACATCATCACCCATGCAATTGAAGTACTCGTTTTCTGTAATAAAACAAAATAATCAGCCTTATGCAGTTGTCACATCAGCCGATGCCAGTGACCGGAGGTAAACCGCGGCTGTCTGACCGACGGTAATGATTTTACCACCAATCAGAATCAATGTTTGCCTTGCTGTCATGTACATGACAAACACCCAGTGTTTGGGCGGGGGGGGCGAACCTGAACAGTGACACTGACTTCCTGGTGGAATCCATGTTCAGTGACCATGCCCGAACAGTAGTAGTTCGGTACGGATGCCGAACTTTACTGTTCGAGTTTGCCCATCTCTGCTTCTGAGCCCCCGGCAGCTAATCACTCACTACTTTATTTAGATATTTTAAGTGATACTTTGCGTTCTGATGTTAAAGTGTAACTTACTTTGTGATTATACAGCTCTGGCAAAAGTTAAGAGACCACTGCAAAATTTTCAGTTTGTCTGATTTTTCTCTTTATAGGTATTTTCTAGTAAAATGTAAATTGCACTTTTATTGTGTAAACTACTGACATGTCTTCAAATTTCCAAACACTAAATTTTGTATTTTAAAAAAATGAGAAGTGGTCAAAAGAACAAAAAATGCATCGCTTCTTGCAGACCTTAAATAATACTAAGAAAACACGTTCATAATCCTTTAGAAACAGCAATACTAATGTTTTAACTCAGGAAGAGTTCAGAAATCAGTATTTTGTGGAATAACCATGATTTTTAATCACTGCGTTCATGCGTCTTGGCATGCTTTCCACCAATCTTTCACACGGCTTATAGGTGACCTTATTCCACTCCTGGTACAAAAATGTAGGCAGTTCTTTGTTTGGCTTGTGACTATCCATCTTCCTCTTGATTACATTCCAGAGGTTTTCAGTGGGGTTCAGGTCTGTAGATTGGGCTGGCCATGACAAGGATGTGATGTCGTGGTCCTTCATCCACACACTAATTGACCTAGCTGTGTGTCATCGCGCATTGTCCTGCTGGAAAAAAAGTCCTCAGAGCTGAGGAACATTGCCTGAGCAGAAGGAATCAACTGTTTTTCCAGGATAACCTTGATGCAGCTTAATTCATACGTCCTTCGCAAAGATTAACCTGCCCAATTCCAGCCTTGCTGAAGCATCCCCAGATCATCAGCGATCCTCCACCAAATTTCACAGTGGGTGCAAGACACTGTGGCTCTTGCGCTTCTCCAGGTCTGTCTAACCATTAGACAACCAGTTGTTGGGCAAAGCTGAAAATTAGACTCATCAGAGAAGATTACCTTACTCCAGTCTTCTATTGTCCAGTCCTTATGGTCTTTGCAAACTTCTGCTTGGCTCTCCTTTACTTCATTGATGAAAGGATTTTTTTCTACCTTTACATGACATGAGCTCTGCCACTAGGAGCCTGTTACGAACTGTTCTTGCCCTGCATTTCACCCCAGCTGTCATTTGCCATTCCTTTTGTAGGTCACTTCATGTCGTCCTGAGGTTGCTGAGTGACATTCGAATAAGATGCCAGTCATCCTAGTCAGTGGAGAGTCGTTTTCGTCCTCTGCCAAACTGTAGCTTTGTTGTCCCCAATGTCTGCTGCTTGACCTCGTTGTAGTGGACTGCAATCTTAGAAATTTTAAGGATGGAGGCAACATGACGCTCACTGTATCCCTCTGCTAGTAAAGCCATAATTGAGCCATTCCATTCCTCACTCAAGACTTTTTTCTTATCAACTCCCTTGGCATGGTTAAAAGGTTTTTTTTTTTTTTTTTTTTTTTTTCATTCCTATTACTTTTGGGTTATTTCTAGCACTTATTTTGCCATCCAGCTTGTCGTATTGCAATAGGATTGTGAACACCACAGCAGGGTTTTTTATACTTTCCTTCGTTAAATAAGATTTGGTTCAGGTGATCACCTAATCAGAAGCTCATTAAGTAGCAGAAGGTGTACTCTGGTTGGAATTCAACTGACACTGGAATGGAATGGAATGGCTGTCAGACATGTAGAGAAGCTGATTTTTATGAAACACTGCAGTGGTCTCTTAATTTCTGCCAGAGCTGTATGTACATATATACTGCTCAAAGAAATAAAGGGAACACAAACAGCCTGTTGCAAATGGAATAGTGTTCCCTTTATTTTTTGAGCAGTATATTATGAGTCCAGAAATATTTGGATTGCCACTATTTTTGACTTCATGCCACTAATTTTCACTTAAAATGAAACATCTGAGACTTAACTGAAGTGTAGACTTTCAGGTTTAATTCAAATGGTTGAACAAAAATATCCTGTGAAATGTTTAGGAATTGCAACCATTTTTCCTCAAAGCCTCCTCATTTCAGGGGCTCAAAAGTAATTTAACAAATTAACTTTGCCAGATATAAAATGTTCATTTTTAATATTTTGTAGAGCATATTTTGTAGGCAATGACTGGTGACGTCCATAGCTTTCAGACTTCAAGCAAACGCTGACTTTCCTCCTGTGATGCTTTCCCAGGCATTTACTTTAGCTGACTTCAGTTTTTGCTTGTTTGTTGGGATTTCTGCCTAATGTTTGTCTTAACCCCTAAGCCTGTTTTCACCTTCCTGACCAGGCCAATTTTTACAATTCTGACCACTGTCAATTTATGAAATCATGACTCTGGAATGTGTCAATGGATCCCACTGATTCTGAGCTTGTTTTCTCGTGTGACATATTGTACTTCATGATAGTGATAAAGTTTCTGTGACATGACTTGCGTTTATTTGTGAATAAAAAAAAATGGAAATTTGGCGATTTTAATTTTCATGCCAGTAAATCAGAGAGTCATATTGCACAAAACGGTTAATAACATTTCCCACATGTCTACTTTACATCAGCATAATTTTTGAAACCTATTTTTTTTTTTATGAAGCTATAAGGGTTAAAGTTGACCAGCAATTTCTCATTTTTAAAACAAAATTTGTAAAACCATTTTCTCTAATAACCACCCACAACAGCATACAGGACGATGTCATCTTATCCTAATAGGGACAGGAAATACAAAAGAGGTCAAATAGCCCCTCCTACCTCCATTCCCCAGTGTTTTTCCTGTCCCTATAGGAATGAAGAGGTCATTCCTGGATGCATATCTACACTGGGAAGGGGTCCAGGATGGATATAAACACTGGGAAGGGGTCCAGGATGGATATACACACAGGGAAGGGGTCCAGGATGGATATACACACAGGGAAGGGGCCCAGGATGGCTATAAACAGGGGGAAGGGGCCCAGGATGGCTATAAACAGGGGGAAGGGGCCCAGGATGGCTATAAACAGGGGGAAGGGGCCCAGGATGGCTATAAACAGGGGGAAGGGGCCCAGGATGGACGGATATATATATATTTGGCACAGTCACACGTCTGGACCCCGAGAGTGTCCTAAGCTATGTTGTGAGGCGAAGTTTTAACCCCGCGCGTTCCAATTCACCAAACAATTTTGCCCCTATCTACATAATGGGGGGGGAAAAAGTGTTTATCAAGCCCCACCCCTCATTATGATGTCATAATGGTTGCCATGGCTACGCTGATGTTGTCATAGGTTGCAAGCCCCATCGCTGGGATGAAGGATGTGTGATGGGTATATGGGCACTGGACTATGGGATGGAGGATGTGTGTTGGGTATATGGGCACTGGACTATGGGATGGAGGATGTGTGATGGGTATATTTGGCACTCCACTATGGGATGGAGGCTATGTATGATTGGTATATGGGCACGGAACTATGGGATGGAGGATAATTATAATTTGTTATAACTAGCCACAGTTAGTTAATATGCCCGGGCAGCGCCGGGCTCTTCAGCTAGTGTGTGTGTGTGTGTGTGTGTATATATATATATATATATATATATATATATATATATATATTACATACACAGGGGAAAGGGGCCCAGGATGGATATATATATAATATATGCAGGGGGATGGGGGTCAGGATGGATTTATATGCTGGGGGATGGGGCCCTGGATGGATACCCATACGGGGGGGAAGGGGGGCCTGGATGGATACACATATACGGGGGGCCAGGATGGATTTATGGAGGGCAGGACAAGGGACCAGGATGCATTTATATGGGGGGGCCAGGATGGATATGTGGAGGTGGGGGCAGGATGAATATTTATTTGGGGGGCCAGGACAAGAGACCAGGAATGATATATGGGGGTCCAGGAGAGATATATGGTGGGGCAGGACATATGTGGGCCAGTATCTATAGCTGGGGAAGCGGAATGAACGTCTGGGGGCCAGGCTGGACAAAGGACCTAGGGGGCCAGGCTGGGGCATATTATAAAATAAAGGGGGCCTGGCTGGATGAGATTATTAAATAAAGGGGGCTTGGTTGAGGGACTTAATTACTGTCCGAGAGCCAGAATGAGGAACATGCTATATTAGTTTATGGTGGCAAGTGGGGAACATAATTTCTTTAGGGTCCAATTAGGGACATTATTACTACTTTAATATAATTTACTTTTTAGGTAACTGTTTTCCATGGAGGGAACAAAAAGGAGGTCATGTTACTGTGCAGGGCTGTACTATGTCGCCTTTCTTCATCTGATGTAGTATAGAAGTCAGGGAAAAAGTGGGGAATGTGCTCTGGAAGCGATCAGCTATTGATGACTGTTTTTTTGCAGAGACGAGTCCTGGCTGGAAGGAGTGACGGCGGTCTGTGCTGGTTGAAGAAAAGCGAAGATGAAGGACTTCAACTACAGACGTCACTGGTGAGTCAGTGTATTACATATACACTCACACTATATACTGTGTACAGAGCTCCTGTTTATAATGTCACTGGTAATAACTGTATTACCTGTACACTGACACTATATACAGAGCTTCTGTGTATATCACTGGTGAATAGTTTTGGTCTTGGTATAGGGGATTGTGTTGTGTATGGCAGTCATTTGTTCTCTCTGATATTAGGAGAAGATTCTTTATTTGCATTAGAGATTAAATACTTGGAACACAGTGGCAGAGATGCACTTAGAGGTTCTCCTGTGGAAAAAAGTAATCTCTTCATAGGATAAGTGATAACATTTTGATTGGTAGGGGTCTGGCTACTTGGTCCCATTCAGCAAAATGTGGATCTTTTTATTCCCCATTAGACTGGAGTGGCATGTCTGACTTGATCACTGATCCATTCATTCCTTCCGTGGCTGCACTTGTATTTTTCTAGAAGCCCCAAAGAGAATGAATGGAGCTGCAGTCAGATATCCCACCTGCCGCTCCATTTTAAAATGGGGATAAGTGTCCTATCAACAATAAAACTTCCCATTTCTTCCAATTGGTGCACTTTCTATTGGTTGGACCTAAGCAATCACCTATCCCAAGGTTCCCCAACTCCAGTCCTCAAGGCCCACCAACAGATCATGTTTTCAGGATTTCCTTAGTATTGCCTTCCTTAGAAATCCTGAAAACATGACCTGTTGGTGGGCCTTGAGGACTGGAATTGGGGAACCCTGACCTATCCTGTGGAGCCCATGGATCAGTGATAACTTTTTCAACCAAAGAACCCCATTAATATAAGGCCTCTTTCACACATCAGTTTTTGTGCCATCAGTCACAAACCGTCGTTTTGTGAAAAAAAAAAACAAACAAAAAAAAAAAAAACGTATCCAGTGACTGATGCTACTGGATTCATTTTTTTCTCATAGACTTGTATTAGCGATGGATTGTGACGGCTAGCCACATGTTTCATCTGTCGTTCGATGGATCCGTCGTAAATTCTTTGTCCGTTGGCCAGAGACAACGGACATAGCAACGTTTTTCGTCTACTTCGAAAAGTCGGACAGCGACGGACCTCTCTCTCATCCCAGTTATGGGGGCGCACAGTAGATGTGCAGAAGACCCCTGTGTTTTACAGCCAATGCACCTCGGATCCAGCGAAAATCCTCTGTCCGGCGGGCAGAGAACGGTCATAGCAATGTGTTTTGTCTACTTCGAAAAGTCGGACAGCGACGGACCTCTCTCTCTCTCTCTCTCTCTCTCTCTCTCTCTCTCTCTCTCTCTCTCTCTCTCTCTCTCTCTCTCTCTCTCTCTCATCCCAATTATGGGGGCGCACAGTAGATGTGCAGAAAACCCCTGTGTTTTACAGCCAATGTATCTCTATAATGGGGATAACGACTGACAGATATTTGCATATAGCTGTAGGGTGGGCCCCTAGAGTCCATTCCCCTGGTGGGCCCGAGACACCCCAGTCCAACCCTGGTAGGGACAGGATGCTGTTTTCCTCATGGAACACAGATTTTCCTAGAATAGTTTGTGGATTTCATATAAAAAGCCCATAAGACTGCTAGAAAAGAATCCCCACTCAAGGGACACCATTTTGGACATTATAACCCTTTGTGAATTTATCTACAGGTGTAGTGACTATTTTGACTCCATGGGCGTTTTCCAGAGACCAGCAGCAGTGGATGTTGCTGAGTGAAAATTGCAAACTGCCGTAGTGACCAGTATATTGCAGTCACCAGTACATTATGCCCAGCTCGTGCTTCTGAAGACACGCACATGTAAGTTAGGCTGGCTCTCATCACTACAGAAATGCCAAACATGTGGGCTCTAAATGTTCTTTAGGCACAATGGGGCTTAGAAGGGGGGGGCATCTGGATTTCATAGAATCATAGAATCGTAGAGTTGGAAGGGACCTCCTGGGCCATCTGGTCCAACCCCCTGTTCAAAGCAGGATTCGCTAAATCATCCCAGACAGATATCTGTCCAGCCTCTGTTTGAAGACTTCTATTGAAGGAGAACTCACCACTTCTCATGGCAGCCTGTTCCACTCATTGATCACTGTAACTGTCAAAGTTTTTTCTAATATCTAATCTGTCTCCTCCCATTCAGTTTCATCCCATTGCTTCTAGTCTTTCTTGTGCAAATGAGAATAAAGATGATCCTTCTGCAATGTGACAGCCCTTGAGATATTTGTAGACAGTTATTAAGTCTCCTCTCAGTCTTCTCTTTTGCAAGCTAAACATTCCCAAATCCTGCAACCTTTCCTCATAAGACAGGGTTTGCAGACCAGTCACCATTCTGGTCGCTCTTTTCTGCTTTATTCATTTTTATTGCCCAAATGTAGTACTTTGCATTTTTCCCTGTTAAAAACCATTCTGTTAGTTGCTGCCCACTGCTCCAGTTTATTTATATCTTTTTGAATATTCTCTCTCTCTTCTCTATTAGCCATCCCTCCTAGCTTTGTGTCATCAGCAAATTTAACCAGTTTACCCTCAATTCCTTCATATCATTGAGAGCGGAAAACTTGCTGAATTTCTCTTCCAGGGCAATTTTGCTTTTGCAGAGCCTTTGTGCCACCAGTAACGTGGAAACCCCTATATTTCCATTAATAGATTACAGACCTGAGTGAGGGCTTGCTTTTTTTGTGGATTGAGTGGATGCTTTTATTGGGAACATTTTACATCACCTTTATGATCATTGATCTGGCGCTTTACACTGAGCACTTACATTGGGGTTTCCATGTAAATCTCCGAGTGACATGACAGATGAAATCCCTGATGGATCCATTCACTATAATGAGGCAGCAGAGTTACTCTGGACTCCGTCTGGCTTCTGCTCAGCGCTGTGGCCTTCTTTTAAGAAATGCACAAAACTGTGGCCAACGGCCCTTTTATGCAATCCTAAAAAGACGCACACCGCCGGATCACAGGTCCTATAGTTTCTACAGTGCCTCCATCTGCCTCATTATAGGGAAACTTCTGCTGGGGGTTCTGTTTGAATCGTGTATTTCAGAGATTTACACAAACCTCGGTGTAAGCGCTTAGCGCAGAGCGCAGAATAAATGTGCTGAGCCTTATTGTGATCTTTGGGAGGCAGAATGAAAAAATCAACAGCATGTTAAGAATTGGTTTTATTTTTTATTCTGTTCCTCCTGCAGTATGTGATTAGGCGACTTTATTCTTTGGGTCGATGCGATACCAGATTTATGTCGGGTTTTTATGTTTGACTGCTGTGCAAGATGCTGTTTATTGCAAAAACTACTGACAGGGGCCTCAGAGGGGTTAAATGCCTGTGATCGGTGCCAGCACCAATCGTGGGCATTGTTGTGGAGTATCAGCTTTCACGGAGCGTTCACCCGCACCTGATCGTCGTGTTGCTCAGCGTGAGGCCGCGCGATTGGTTCAACGTACCTGTGCTGCTGTTTGCAGGAACGCAGCTCCCACAGAGCAGTACATGTACGGCGCATGTCGGGAAGGGGTTAAGCATGTGAAATGCGTACGCGATGGGGTTCAGATCTGGTGACTGATTCGGGCAATTCAGAACATTCCCCTTTTTTGCCTTAAACTCCTGGGTTGCCTTCACTGTATATGTTTTGGGTCATTGTTCATCTGTACTGTGGAGCGTTGTCCAATCAACTTTGCTGCATTTTGTTGAATCTGAGCGGAAAGTATATCCCTGTACACCAATTAAATCATCCGGCTACTTCTGTCTGTAATCACATCATCAATAAACACTGGTGACGCGATGCCATTGGAAGCTATGCATTCCTATGCCACCATGCTGCCTCCACCATGTTTTACAGAGAATGTGGTGTGCTTTGGCTCATGATCTGTTCCAAGCCTTCTCCTTTCTTCCTCCCATCATTCTAGTACAGGTTAATCTTGTTTTCATCTGTCCAGAGAAAGCTTTTCCAGAACTGGGCTGGCTTCTTTAGATTTTTTTTTTTTTTTTGGGCAAAGTCTAATCTGGCTTTTTGTTTTTTTTTTTGTTTTTTTTTTTCAGGCTGATTAAAGGCTTGCACCTTGTGATGAACCCTCTGTATTTGCGCTCATTAAAGCGAACCTCTCGCCAGGTTTGGCCGATATGAGTTACAGCCACCTGCTTTCAGGGCTTATCTACAGCATTCTATAATTATGTAGATAAGCCCCTGATCCGACCTGCAAGAGAAGAAAAATAAGTTTTATTATACTCACCCCGGGCGCGGTCCGATGGGTGTCGCAGGTCCAGCGCCTCCCATCTTCTACTGTGGTGCGTATAATAAGTTATTTTTCTTCTATTGCAGGTCGGATCGGGACTTATCTACAGCATTATAGAATGCTGCGTATAAGCCCTGAAAGGCGGTGGCCATAACTCGTATCTGCGAAACCTGGTGACAGGTTCCCTTTAAGTCTTCTCTTTGTGGTAGACGTAGATACTGAAACACCTACTGCCTGTAGTGTTTTTCACTTCGATGTTGTGAAGGAGTTTGCGTCGTCATGGAAATGGTTCTGCAATCATCCACCACTGTTGTCTTCCATGGACACCCAGACCTTTTTGCGTTCCCAAGCTCACCAGTGTGCCCCTTTGTTCACAGAATGAACAAAACTGTTGATTTTGCCACGCCTAACATTTCTGCTATCACTTATGGGTTTTTTTTTTTAAACCTAATGATGCTCTGTTTCTCTTCCTTTGAACACGTGTTAATGCCACATCTGGACTTTCCTCCAGACCTTTTATGTGCTTAATTGATTGATTAATGAGGGAATAGCCCATGCGGCCTATTATAGAGCTTTTGAGATAATTTTCAGATTACTTTTGTTCCTTTACAAAAATAGGTGGCTATATATTAGTGATATAATTCCTAAACCCTTACTCCAATTAGTATTTGCATACACTCAAATTAAAGCAGAGTGTCTGAACTTTAAGCCCACATTGATTAGATAACTATCTTGAATATGTTTTGGTAGACTGCAAAAATGCCAAAATTTGTCACTGTCTACATATTTCTGGACAGTCATGGCTGAAAGTGTGGGCACCCTTGAAATTGTTCCAGAAAATGAAGTATTTCTCGTTGTACGTGGTGTTATACACGTTTTTCTTTGTGGTTTTGGAAAGACCCTAAAAAAACTGATAAAGGCAAAGTAGACCTAACTTCACAGATAACCCCAAAAATGTGCCGGACAAAATTGTTGGCACACTCAACTTAATATTTGGTTGCACACCCTTTGAAATAAATAACTGCAATCAATTGCTTCCTACAACAATCAACATGCTTCTCATACCTATTAACTGGAATTTTGGACCCGTATTCTTCCCAACAGTACTTTTAAGATCTCTCTAAAGGTGTTCATAGCCGGTCTCTTCAAAAAGCACTCAAAAATGGATGGAAACAAAGCACTGTAGAGTTCTGAAATTTGTTTGGGGTCCTTGTCCTGCTGGAAGATCCATCACCTAGGGCGTAAACCTAGCTTTCTGACACTGGACACAAAATTGCGACCCAAAATTCTTTGGCAATCTTCAGATTTCATGATGTCTTACACACAGTCAAAGCACCCAGTGCCAGAGACGGCAAAACAACCCAAAACATCTTTGCATCTCCACCGTATTTGACTTTAGGTACTGTGTGCTTTCCTTTATAGGCCTCATTTAGTTTTCTGTAATCAGTAGAATGATGTGCTTTACCTAAAAGCTCTATCTTGGTCTCATCCACTAGACTCTTTCCCAAAAGGATTTTGCCTTACTCGCATACATTTTTGCTAACTGCAGCCTAGCTTTTTTGTCTGTCAGCAGTAGACTCCTCCAGGGTCTCCTGCTATTTTGTTTAAATTCATTCAAATGTCGACAGTTCACACTGACGCTGATGCACCCTGAGCCTGCAGGACAGCTTGAATTTCTTTGAGACATGATTAGGGCTTCCTATACACCATCTGGACTATCCTGTGTTGCAACCTTTCATCAATTTTTCTTTGCCGTCCACATCCATGGAGATTAGCTACAGTGCCATGGCTTGAAAGCGGCTTGATATACAATTTTGGTTCTAAAGTCCTCACAGTTCTCTTCTCCTTTCTCTTCTGTATGCTTACACACAGAAACACACACACTGCCCATACCTGTTATTTGCCACAGGTGAGTTTGAACTAGTATTGCATGATTGCAATAATCCCATAATTTTGGAAACATGCCAACAATTTTGCCTGGCCAATTTTTGGGGTTTAGTGTGAAATTATATCCAATTAGCTTTTTTTTATAGTGGTGTTCTGAAACACACAAAGGAAATGTATATATTAAAACGTGTAATTAATTTTCTCGGAGAAGTACTACTTTTTGGAACAATTTCATGGGTGCCAAAACTTATTGCCATCACTGTATATATTATACACATGTATACTAGGTTCTATTTTGTTGGGGAATGATCCGGGTCGAGGACATCCATCGATCAGTCAAAACACTTCTCGTAGTACCTGCATAAGTGGTGTACTGGCTCAATTGTATTCTATAGGTCAGTAATTTCACTCTGCTGTGTATAGGAACCATAGACTTACTATCGAGCCCATACTGCTCTCTATGCAGCAGCTGGTCACTAAAGATCAGTGGGAGTGTAAGGACCTGTTATCCCCCTCCTGTCCCTACCGCCACTTAACAGCAACTCCATTGAAAGCATATAATATAGAAAAAGTTGGGTGAAGTGACAGTTACTTTAACTATTTAAATAAATCGAACTTGATCGCAGCATTTCGGGAGCAGGCAGAGAGAAGACAGTCCCTTTTGCCCTTGAATTGGAAACCCTGCGATGTTATTGGGGTCACCAGAGCTAGCAAAGTTGCTTGATCGTGCTCAGAGCATGATGAAGCAACGCTTTGTCAGAGCAGCGCTGACAGTTTGCATAGCATATAGATGCTCTTGCATCTCTATGCTGTACAAGCGATCAGCCTGCAAAAAATCAAAGTCCCATAGTGGGACAAAGTGAAAAAAAAAAAAAAATTTAAACTATAAAAATGTTGTACCCATAAATATTTGTATGGAAAAAAATTAACAAAAGTACACATTTGGTATTGCTGCGTCCGGGACGACCTGCCCTTTAAAACTGTCCCACTAGTTAACCCCTTTAGTGAACACCATAACAAAAATTAAAAAAAAATGCTTTATCATACTGCCGAACAAAAAAATGGAATAAAACACGATCAAAAAGACTAACATAAATAAACATGGTACCTTTGAAAATGTACCGTAATCTTGTCCCTCAAAAAAAGAAGCCGTCGTACTGCTTCATCAGCGAAATAATAAGTTATAGCTTTCAGAATAAAGCGATGTAAAAATATTTTTTTTTCTATAAAATGATTTGTGTAAAAGTGACAAAACATAAACCCTTTAAATGGGGTATCACTGTAATCGTCCTGACCCGAAAAATAAAGCTGCCTTATCAATTTTACCACACCAGGAACGACACGTGGGGTGGGAATTGCTGGTTTTTGCTAATTCTGCCTCCCAAAAATCGGAATAGAAAGTGATTTTAAAAATTTATATGAAAATGGTACCAATAAAAACGTGAACTCGTCCCATGAAATACAAGCCCTCACATGACTCTATGGGTCTAAATATAAAAAATTATAACTCTCAAAATAGGGTGACCCAAAAACTAGCGCTTGCATTAAAAAGCGCCTTTTAGTGTCAGCTGCCAAACCTTAAAAGCCGATAAAAATCTGCTATTGCTGTAATCACACCGACCCAAAGAATAGTCACCTAATCATTTCTACTGCAAGAGGAACAGAAAATAAAATAAATAAAACCAATTTTTCACCTGCTGTTGATTTGATCATTCTGCCTCCAAAAGATCGCAGTAAGACTCTGCACACATTTTATCCTGCGCTGATCGCTTACACCTTGCTTTCCTTGTAAAGATTGAGGAACTGTGGGGCAACACTGAATCACAGGTCCTATGGCGTCATCTTTTTAGGTGTGCATAAAAGTGCTGTTGGCCGCAGTTTTGGACGCTTCTGAAAAGGACAACGCTGAACAGAGGCCAGAGTGAATCCAAAGTAACTCTGCTGCTTCAGTACAGTAAATGGATCCCTTGGGGGTTTCATCTGAATCGTGTCACCCTAAGATTTAGATGGAAACCCCAATGTAATTGCTCAGCGTAGAGCACAGGATAAATGTTGGTACAAAACGTTATGTAAAATGTTCCAAAAAAAACCCCAACTCATTCCACGTAAAAAAGCCCTCAATCAGGTTTGTTGTCTATTAACGGAAATATAGGGAGCTTCCACGTTTCTGGTAGTACAAAAGCTTTGGAAAAGTGACATGGCTCCTCAAAAGAAATTCTACAAATTGTGCACTCCCAAATCCAAATGCCTGCCCTCCCTTCTGAGTACTGTATAGTCACATATGGGGTATTACCATGTTCATTAGAAATTGTGGGACAAATTGTGGTGCCATTTTTACCCACTACTTATGTAAAAATGTAAAATCTGGAACCAAAACAAAATTTTGGTAGTAAAAAAAGTAATTTTTTCTTCACTGCCCAATGGTATAAAATTCTGTGACACATCTGTGGAGTCAATATGATCACTGCACCCCTATATGAATTTGAGAGGTGTAGTTTGTAAAATGTGGTCACTTATGGGGATTCTGCTGTTCTGGCTACTCGGGGACTGTCCCAGTGGGTCATGGCACCCGCAAACCATAATAGTAAAATCTGCACTATACAGTAGTATGATGCTCCTTCCCTTCTGAGCTTTACACTGCACCTGAAAAATATTTCCCGATTTACATGTAGGGTATTGGCACACTCAGGGAAAAATTGGACCTCGGTTTGTGTTAAAAAAAAAAAAAAAAAAATCCCTGTTGGCTCTTAGAAAAATTTTAAACTTTAGGCTAAAACACCAATCAAGTGGTAAAAATGTAATTTTCTTCACCGCTCAATGGTATAAAATTCTGAGAGGCACATGTGGTGTCATTATGATCACTCCACCGCCAGATGAATTAATGGAGTGTAGTTTGTAAGAGGAGTTCCCATACAGTGGGGCTTCTGTTGTTCTGGTGCCTCAGGGGCTCTGCCAATGTGACATGGCACCCTCAAACCAGTCCAGCAAAATCTGAGCTTTGCACTGTGCCTCAAAAGTAGTATTCCCCCCCATATATGTGGTATTGGTGTACTCAGTAGAAATTGCACAACAAATAGTGTTGTGCAATTTTTCCTGTTACCGTTGAGAAAATGTAAAAAAAAAAATGGGGCTAAAATAACTTTTGTTTGGAAAATTTGAGTTTATTTTCACAGCTCAATGTTAAAAACTTCTGTGGAAGAACCTGGGGGGTTAAAGTTTCTCACCACACATCTAAATACATTCCTTGAGGGGTCTAGTTTCCAAAATTGGGTCACTTTTGAGGGGTTTCCACTGATTAAAGAGCCCCTTATGTGCCTAAACGTGACATGGCGTCAAATAATTGTTCCAACAAATTTTGCATTCAAAAGGCCAAATGGCACTCCTTCCTTTCCGAGCCCTGCCGTGTTCCCAAACAGTGGTTTTGCCCCACATATGGAGTATCGGCATGCTCAGGAGAAAGGTCCATTTTTCCAGAACGTTCCTCCTGACAGCACCACCAGGAGGTTGTCCTTCTTATCCTTGATAGGGACAGGAACACAGAAGAGGTTAAATAGCCCCTCCCCACCAACACCCTTCAGTGTTTTTCCTGTCCCTATCAGGGACAGACTCAGAGGCGCAGCTGTGCGTGTACCTGTTAAGCCGGCGTGAAGCGTCGGGACCCGGTGAAGCAGGAGCTCCCGGAACATGCAGTGCCCTCTCCAGAGGGTTCCCTGGCGGAGGATGCAGGGATCCCCTCTGCAGCAGCGCTGATACCGCTGGAGGTCCTTCAGTGCTGGGGTTGAGCTGGCTGCTCCCTGTCGGATCGCATCCCCTAAGAGGGCTCTGCACCGCGGCAGCTGCTGCTCCAGGTTGCAGGACGCCGGCGCCTCTTGTCCTGGAATTCCGGCGCGCCGCGTCATCGAGGGGCGCGCCAGTGACTACTTCCGGGGGCGGGGCCAGGGAAACATGGTGGCGCCCAGCGCGACGCGGTCCCGGGCATACAATTGAGCCCACAGAGGCCGGCGTCGCATGGATTCCGGCACCCTGTGCATGGAGGGGTGTCGGGAAAGGTGGGGATGCAGATCGGCGCATCGGGAGTGTGCGCAGCAGGCAGCCACATCAGCAGCTGGGCTCGGAAGGAGGGCGAATCAGATGTCTTGAAGCCAGGTAAGGCACACTGACTCAGTAGAGGTGGAAGGTGGTAGACGTCCAGTCCCTAGAGCCAGATCTGGACCATGTGAGTAAAGGGGTTAGTAAGGTCCCTTACAGGTCTCCATACACAGACGCACAGGACCCTCATATATATATATATATATATATATATATATATATATATATATATATATATATATATATATATATATATATATAATTTATTTTGCAGGCCACGGAAGCACCTAAGCAGTCCACCTCGACCACCAGGAAGAAACCTAGTAAATGCCCCTATGCTCGGCCAGGCTCCCGTCGGGACATTCAAAAAGTTATGTGAAGGCTGCATATCAGGACTCCACAGACAGGAGCAGTCCTCTCTCCTGGACATATGAGATCTATGATGAGAGGAGGTGCAGTCCACAATTGCAGCGCTTGTACCTGCATAGTCCCCGCGACCTAAGAGGCCCAGATGGGAGCTGGAACAGAGTTCTGAGAAAGGAGGGGTGTCAGACTAGTCCTTTCCTGACTCCGGCGAATGTTTCTCGGCAGCTCATATAGACGAAAGGAAGAGATACCTCTTTTCCGCGGAAGATATGGACACACTCCTACAGGCAGTCCGAGATACAATGAAGGTAGAAGATTCTACAGAACCAAGAACAACCCAAGATTATATGTTCAGAAGGCTGAGAGCCCGCAGAAATACAGTATTTTCTGTTAATAAGCATATAACAGCGATGATATTGGAAGAATCGGGGAAGAAACTGATAGTCCCAAAAGACTTCAGGTACCATCTTCCTTTTGATCCAGAAGAGACCAAAGAGACGGTTCCGAAGATCGACATATCTGTAGCCAGAGTGTCAAAGAAAACGGCTATACCCTTCGAGGATTCGTCTGGCCTGAAAGATCCGATGGATAAGAGATCAGAGGACCTCCTCAAGAGAGCCTGGGAAGCATCTGCAGCCATTATGAAAGCTAACATAGCAGCCACCTCGGTAGCCAGATCAATGAACTTACGGGTGAGCGAGCTAGAAGACCAGATTAGAGACAAAACCCCCAGAGAGGAGATCCTAAAATCACTACCTTTCCTAAGAATGGCTGCCGACTTCATGGCGGATGCCTCAGCGGAATCAGTCTGTTTTGCTGCAAGAAATAATGCCCTGTCTAATGCAGCAAGGCAAGCGCTGTGGCTGAGATCTTGGACAGGAGACACTCAAAGAACAAACTGTGCTCTATACCCTTCTCAGGACTCCATGTTTTCAGGCCCGTATTGGACAAGCTACTTGAGAAAGCTTCCGACAAAAAGGCTTTCTGGAGGAAAAGCCTAAACGAATGCCTTTTTTTTTTTTTTTTTTTTCGGAGGACCCGCTCCCATCCCAGACAGGACTATGAGGGAAAGGGAAAGTCCGGTAGATGGAACTACCCAAAAGGAGGAAGAGGGAGAAGTTCTCCTCAAAAGCAGAAGGCAAGACCTACCAGAGAATGACGCCAGGAAGATAGGAGGGAGACTCCGGTACTTCCAAAACAATTGGCAGGATATTACCCAAAACCCGTGGGTTCAGAATACGGTCACAGAAGGTTACAAAATAGAGTTCACCGACCGACTGTCCAGGAGATACTGTGTAACCCAGACTCAATCTCAGGTGACCCACCAAAGACTGTTAAAGGACGTACGAGAGATAGGGGCCATAACTCGGGTTCCCCGTGCTCAGAGATTTCAGGGTCACTACTCAACATTAGTAACATAGTTATTAAGGTTGAAGGGAGACTTGAAGTCCATCTAGTAAAACCCATATCCTGTCCTAACCTGCCCAAACATTATTCTCCATAAAAAAAAAAAAAAACAGGAGTAGAATACCGAACCATAATAAATCTAAAACCACTAAATCGGTGGGTGACCTACAAGAGATTCAAGATGGAATCTCTGAAAGCAGTTATACCATTAATAAAGAAGGACTCGGTCATGTGCACCCTAGATTTAAAAAGTGCCTATTATGTGTCCATCCACATATCTCACCGGAAATTCCACAGGTTCGCGATAAAAGATCACGGTGGAATACAACACTACCAGTTCTGTTGCTTACCATTCGGACTCTCCTCAGTGCTCTGGATCTTTACAAAGCTTATTGCCGAGATCATGGCCCATTTAAAGGAAAGACCCTCACCATGCCGTACTTGGACGACCTGCTGCTAGTGACACTCTCCACAACAGATGGAGCAGGACCTTACATCCACTATATCAGTCCTGCAGAACCTAGGATGGGTAATAAACTGGAAGTCAAGCCTAAAACCAGAAAAAAAGTGTTTCTCGGAGTCGTACTAAACTCGGGAAAAGAATGTTCCTTCATTCCCCTGCACAAACAGCAGGCAATCAAACGAGGTCCAGACGGTCCAGAGACGCAAGTACATCTCCGTAAGGAAGGCCATGAGAGTCCTTGGTCTCATGAATTCATGCATTTCCAGTGTACAGTGGAGCCAGTTTCACGCAAGAATCTTGCAAAAAGATGTCTTGGCGACCTGGGACGGCAGAGAAGCATCACTAGACAAAAACATGACTCTCCGAGGAAGGTTAGCAGTCCCTATCCTGGTGGACGAACACACAAAACCTCGGAAAAGCAAGACTCTGGAGACTATTGCCATGTACAAATATCACTACCGACGCCAGTCTCAGAGGCTGGGGGGCTCACAGGGAAGGTCGATACCGCCAAGGGACATGGGGCCCATCAGTACGCAACCGGTCCTCGAAATACAGAGAGCTCAGAGCGGTCTGGGAGGCGCTAAAGTCATGCCAAGAAGAACTGAGGGGTCAGAATGTCAAGATCTTCTCGGACAACTCAACTACAGTTGCCTTCCGACAACATCAAGGAGGCCCCAGACACCGTCACTTACAGGACCTAGCACACGAAATCTTTTGCTGGGCAGAACAGACAATAACCTCAATTACGGCAGTCCACCTAAAGGGAACCAGAAATCGGGTAGCGGACTTCCTGAGCAGAGAGAAGGTCCAACCTTCAGAGTGGTCACTAAGCGAGGAAGTCTTCAGATAGCTATCCCAACATTGGGGGACACCAGAAATCGACTTATTCACCACAAGGAAAAATTCAAAAACAAAAGAATTTTTTTTTTTTTTCTCTCAACCTGGCAGACAACCCAAGAAGAGTAGACTCTTTGGCTCAGGAATGGAACATGGAGCTCGCTTAAGCCTTCCCGCCACTCCCTCTTATACCAAGGGTCTTAACAAAGATCCTGGAAAGCAGAGCTTTAGTAATATTGATTGTTCCTTACTGGCCCAAAAGAAGCTGATTCTCCCTACTAAAATGGATGGCACGGGAAGATCCGATACTACTACCAGCGAGACTGGACCTTTTAACTCAAGGACCCCCTAGTACACCAGTGACCAGAAATGCTACAGCTATCGGCCTGGATCCTGAGGCGGAGATCCTAAAATCAAAGGGACTCTCTGACCCAGTTATATCTACTATGCAGAATAGTAGGACGCCTGTAACCTCAGCCATATACCAGAAAATCTGGAAAACATTCTGTTCTCAATGTAAGGTGCCAGTATCCGTCACCCAGGGGCCAAATATTCCTCATATTCTCGACTTCCTTCTGGCCGGCTTCGACAAAGGACTAAGGCTTAGTACGCTTAAAGTGCAAGTGTCAGCCTTAGGTTCATACTTTGACTTTCCCCTAGCCAATCATCCCTGGGTAGTGAGGTTCATAAAAGCCACACAGCATATGAGACTCACAATCCATAGCTTGATACCACCTTGGGACCTCGGCTTGGTCCTAAACGAGCTGAGCAAGAATCCATATGAACCACTAGAGCAGGCCCTCTTAAAATCAGTGACATTTAAAACCCTATTTCTGGTAGCAATAACTACTGCTAGATGCATAGGGGAGATTCAGGCCCTGTCTATAGAGCACCCATAATTAAAGATCCAGGAAGACTGCATCGTCTTAAAATTAAATCCGGCCTTTCTTCCCAAGGTGGTTACAGATTTCCACCGGAGTCATGAGATAGTACTACCTGCTTTCTGCCAGAATTACAACAACGAGAAAGAACGCTCTTTCCACCTCTTGGACATTAAAAGAGCCGTCCTTCAATACTTAGATCTTACAAAAGACTGGAGAGTAGACTCTAACCTCTTTATCCAGATGGCAGGCAAAAACAGAGTGAAGAAGGCCTCGAAAGTTACCCTGGCTGGATGGTTGATATCAACTATCAGTGCAGCATATGTGTCGGCGGGGGAAACTCTGCCAGAAAACCTTAGGGCCCATATCTCTAACGGCCTTTTCTGCTTCATGATCAGAGAGCGCGGGAGCATCCATGGACCAGATATGCAGGGCCGCAACCTGGTCAAAATTTAATACCTTTTGCAAACATAAATTAACTGTTACGTCAAATCTTTAAACAGCCTTTGCGAGGAAAGTCCTCCAGGTTGTAATCCCACCCTAGTTGGAGTAATTTGTTAATTCTCCTGGTGGTGCTGTCAGGAGGGACGTCCTGGAAAGTAGGAATTAGTCCTACCGGTAATGGTATTTCCAGGAGTCCATCATGACAGCACCCCTTATATACCCTCCCTTGGACTTCTAGTCTGATATGTGATGTAACATGCAATTTTATTGAACTTCCATCTACGCATTTCATACATCCTGGTGTGGTACTTAGAAAAGCACTGAAGGGTGTTGGTGGGGAGGGGCTATTTAACCTTTTCTGTGTTCCTGTTCCTATCAAGGATAAGAAGGACACCTCCTGGTGGTGCTGTCATGATGGACTCCTGGAAATACCATTGCCGGTAGGACTAATTCCTACTTTCTCTGTTACCTTTTTGACAATAAAAAAGTTGGGTTTAAAGTAAAGTATTTGCGAACAAAAGTTATATGTTCATTTTTTTCAGACAATCCAAAAAATTCCTGTGAAGCACCTGAAGGCTTAATAAAGTTTTTTTTAAATGTAGTTTTGAGCACCTTGAGGAGTGCAGTTTTTAGAATGGTGTCACTTTTGGGTATTTTCTGTGATGTAGGCCCCTTAGTCACTTCAAATGTGAGGTGGTCCCTATTAAAAATGGTTTTATACATTTTTTTGGAAAAAGGAGAAATCGCTGGTCAACTTTCAACCCTTAGAACTTCCTAACACAAAATTTTCAAAAATTGTGCTGATGTAAACATGTGGAAAATGATAAGTATATTGTGTGACATACAGTGCTGTGCAAATTAATTGGGACAAAGCATTTTTTTTTTTTTTTTTTTTTTTTTTTTTTTTTTTTAAGTAGAATCGTAAGATGGTTACCAGTCAGTGATTCAAACCAGTTTTAACTGCTTTGAACAGACACACACCTGTTGAAAGCAGTTAAAACTGATTTGAATCACTGACTGGTAAGCAACTTATGATTTTATTTAAAAAAAAAAAAATGCTTTGTCCCAATTAATTTGCACAGCACTGTAGCTCTGATTTAAGGGCAAAAGAATTCAAAACTTGAAAATTGCAAAATTTTCCAAATTTTTGCCAAATTTCCATATTTTTCACAAATAACGCAAGTCAGATTGAAGAATTTTTACTACCATCATGAAGTAAAATATGTCACGAAATAACATTCTCAGAATCAGTGGGATCCGTTGAAGCATTCGAGTTATTACCTCATAAAGTGACAGTGGGTAGAATTGTAAAAATTGGCGTGGTCATTAACATGCAAACCACCTTGGTGGGTAGAGGGGTAATCACCATTTGAAGTTTTCTGCTAATTAGATTTTGGTGCACAGGGGCTGGACTGTGCACTGGAACTTCTTTTCCATTTGTCATTTCCCGGCCCCGCCTTCTGCTTACGGTCTATGACTGACCTGCCTCGTCTGTTTGAAATCTCAGCTTGAACTATCATTCACAGACTGGCAACAGCCAGGTGGGGCAAGGAATCAGACAGGGAGAAGACCTAATATGTAAAAAAAAAAAAATGAAAACTTCAAAGGTTTATTACAGATGAAAAAGATTTTTTTTTTTTTTTCCGCTAAAGATATTACTGTAATCAGATTCTCTTTAGACCCAATATGGTTTTTGTTTTGTTTTTTTCTGACCTGAGGTATAAGAGATTAGCATCCTCCCGACAGGTGACAATCCAGCAGCTGTCAACTGTACACTATAGCTGACAACTTCCTGCATCAGCTACAATCAGTGTTGGTACCGACTATAGTCATTTAACCCCTTAAATGCTGACTACAGCATCTAGATGGTTAACAGTGTGGGGGCTCCTTCTTTAACCCCATCGGTACCCTGACATCTTGATCATGTGGTTCTGACGTTTTCTATGGCAGTTCATGGCCAAATAAAGGCCTTAGAGTCTGCCGGCTACAGTGACCTGTTCAGAAGTTATCAACATTTAGGTGGTAAAAATAAACTTCTTCCTATGTCATGCCACTTTCCATTAATTCCTGAAAAGCACCTGAAGGGCTAATAAACTACCTGAAGGAAATTATGAATATATTGAGGGGTGCGGTTTTTAAAATGGTATCACTTTTGGGGGTTTCCAATATACAGGACCCCCAAAGTCACTTCGAAACTAAATAGGTCCCCAAAAAAAGTTTTGCAAATTTCCTTGGAAAAATGAAAAATTACTGCTCCATTTTTAAACCTTCTAAAATTCTAACAAAATAAAATAACATTTTACAAATGGTGCTGTTGTGTGGCAGACATGAGGGAAATGTTTACGGTAATTTTATTTTTTTTGTGTGGTATGACGATCTAGATTAAAGAGAGAATCATTCAATTTTCAAAAATATTTATAAAATTTCTGATCTTTTTATAAATGCAGAAAATATCGACAAATTTTACCATTATCAAAAAGTGCAATGTGTCACGAAAAAAGATTCTCCAAATCAATGGGATATGTTGAAGCATTCCATAGTTATCACAAAAAGTGACACTGGTCAGATTTTAAAAAGGGGGTTAAGAATATCACTGCTATCACCTTACCTGTGAACATAACAAAGTGTTACAGACTGTTATACTCCACACTTGACTTGTCCTCTACATATTTATTTAGATCTTTTTAAATACTCCTACAATTGCAGGATAAAACTCATGTTGTATACTGTGTAGTCATGGAATGGATAAAAATACATTTAGTCCAGATTTCCAATGGAAAAATATTTTTCATTCCATCAGCCCCGAACCAAACTCCGAAACAGTCTGTGCAAAAAGTGATTCGATATGAAAGCAGCAGTGCTGAAGTGTCCGAGGATGAGATATGGGAACGCCGGACCACTTCCAGAGAATTCCGTTCCAATTTCTTAGACCACTGCATGGAGTACAGTGTTGACAAGTATGTGCCTTGTTTCACAGTATTTGAATGTAATAAAATGAGTAGGGAGAAGACATAGTACTGTGGAGGCCGGAAAGTATATGACTAAACGGCCATAAATTGTGATCAATAATATATATTGTATATCATGATCCACATATTAGGACTATCCAATATAAAGGACACTGCACATTCAATAGAAACTACCCAAGGAGAAAAAAGCAGTCAAAAATCCATAAAAACAAAAATTTTATTAAATAATGTAAAATATCATATAAGGACATACGGTGTATGGTAGGGAAAACAGGAATATGGAGCATAATGGTCAAAAAAAGGAGACCAGCCACACTGCAAGCATCGCACCAGGAGTAAGCATATAGGTGTAAACAGAATAGCAATAATCAGACAGGGGAAGGATGGCACATATTGTTATGGCAAGGAGTGTATTGAAACATCACCATATAGCCAAAGGATAGTATCCTATTACATGGCACACTACCCTGCCCGTGAAGAACACAAGACATCCATGACTGATGCCATATAAGGCATCAAGAACAAGAGCAAAAGTAAATATAGTTATACCTGGTGGCAGTGGGGTCGGTCCGGTCCCCGACGCGCGTTTCGGAGCCAAAGGACTCCTTCCTCAGGGGGCGTTAGGGAAGGTACGGCCACCCAGGTTTAAATAGCGCGCGCCTGACCAGAGACCATCCGTGCGCACAGGAGGCCCGCCCCGCGCCGACCGGATCCATGCCGTGACGTCACCGGAAACACGCGGGCCCACGTGATCCAGCGCGTCAGGCAGAGAGCCAGGGCGGACGCGCGACGGACATCGCGCATGCGCACAGGCAGCATCAGGCAGGAGCCGCCATATGTAAAAAGGGCAAAACGGATGGGCAAATAGAAATGTGTAAAAGGAGAGTAAAAATAGATTGTGCATACATAGATGCATCATACCACAGATATATTGCAAAATACTAGTGCACAGAGGGGTATATCTGCAAGGACCATGGAATAAAATATAAGAATGAAGCAATGGGTCACATAATAATAGAAAACACGCACAAAATATATATGGGAAAAGAGACGCAACATAGAAAAAACGCAAAAATGCCTGAATCTCTATGTATATAGATGCAACCCAGACAATGCGTAAGACACATGGTGCACCGTATATTGCAAATGCTCATAAACAGGAACCCCATAAATTTATAGACAAATACACACAGTGCATAGACAGTCACATGCGTGATATGTGCAAGATACACGCACATGAGTGACGCACGATGTGGAAATAAGAAGGATAACCATATGTATATAAATGGGATAATGCACAATAATACAAACAATGAATACAAAAATAACAATACAAAATGCAAAAAATACACACAAAAAATAAATAAAAAATGAAAAATGAAGATACAGAAAATATACAAAAAATATGCCGAAAGTAATACATATACGGAATACATATGTCAAAGATGGGTAATACCCAGCCCATCAAGTTAACTATATAGTTAAACCCATATGATGTGGGCATAGACGCATGTGAGATCAGAGTCTTCATCATAAATGGATCCATAGGACAACTTCCATGGTTCACGAAGACCTCAGAACCTTCCCAGAAGAATATATCATTCAAGCCACTGGAAAATGAATAAAAAATAAAACATAAGTAAAAATACAAGACCAAAAAGCTCAAAAATGGGATAAATTGAATGAGTTACAAGTAAGGAGCATACGAAATATTTTCGTTTAGACCACGTGGATGGATGGTGCCTAGTGTCCAGATCCATCTGGTTTCAGACCTAGCCAGCCTATTAGATAATTTACCACCCCTTATATTGATGTTAAGGGCATCAATGCCCCTTATTCTTAGGAGTGTGGCATTGCACCGGTGAAATTCTTTGAAATGCCTGGGTAACGTCTTCAGGCTTGAATCGTCGGTGCAGTTGGCAGCCGCCGAGATCCCCAAGACATGTTCCCTTGTGCGTACCTTCAATTGTCGCGTGGTCATGCCCACATAAATGAGCCCACACGGACATGTAGCATAGTATATCACGTACCGAGTGGTATATGATATACGTTGCTTGATGGAAAACGTCCTGGTACCATCAAAATTAGTAAATGAGGTACTACGTTCAATGTTAGGGCAGGCTATACACCTGCCACAGGGGAAGCAGCCATGTCTAATTGGATGATCATCTAGAAAAGTGTGAGCTGGATGATCAACATAATGACTAGCCACCAATTGATCACGTAAATTCCTAGCCCTTCTATAGGAGATAGATGGATACTCTGGGAGAAGTTTGTTCAGGATAGGGTCCACCATGAGAATAGGCCAAGCCCTTCTCAATACATCCCGCATTAATCCATGTTGGGGATGGAAAGAGGTAACAAATCTCACAACCTCACTACCCTTAGATTTATTGCGGTCCCTGTAGAGTAGCTCATTGCGAGTTGAACGTCTGGCACGTTGATAGGCCTTTTTTATACTCCGTTTACTGTAACCACGTGCTAAGAATCGAGCTCTTAATTCATTAGCCCGATTTTCAAAATCGATATTAGTGGAACAGATACGGCGGAGACGTAAGAACTGTCCCACAGGGATAGCTTTGATGAGATGATGGGGGTGACAGGATGAGGCGTGGAGTAGAGAATTGGTGGATGTCTCCTTACGATAAATATCAGTTTGAATGATCCCTTGTGAATCCTTTTTGACAGAGACATCCAAAAAATTAATTTTTATGGAATCCCACGTCAAGGTCAACCTGATGTTCAGATCGTTGTCATTCAAATTAGACGTGAATTGCAAAAGGTCGATGGAGCTGCCCTGAAAGATAAAGAAGATATCGTCGATGTAGCGTGCCCAAAATGGGACACGCTCAATCAACCCCTGTTTATCAGACAGAAAGAGATCCCTCTCCCACAGCCCCAGGAATAGGTTGGCATAGGACGGCGCAAGGGCCGCACCCATGGCAGTCCCCTGGAGCTGCAAGAAGAAGGACCCCTTAAACACAAAAAAGTTGTGTGTGAGGGTGAACTCTAAAAGCTCCAGGATGAGGTCCCTAAGTCCCATGGAGATGGTAGAGGTGGATAAATAAAATCGTACGGCACGTAGGCCGTCGATATGCTTGATGTTAGTATATAGGGACTCAACATCAACCGAAGCAAGAAGAGAATCACCCTCCAAGCAGAGTCCATCGACCTTCCGCAAGAGATCCCCAGTGTCCTTGAGGAATGTGCCTATATTTTTTTTGTTTCTGAATAGACTTTACCTGTGTTTTAAAGGCATTGGCAAATTATTTGCCAAGTACTTTTTGGTGTTGTCCTGAACACTGTGTGCACAGTTATTAGGCAATTTGTATTTAAAGGGAACCTGTCACCACTTTTCTGGCCTACCAGCTAAAAATATCAGTTATTGAGTGTCAGATATGCATTCCCCAACTACTTGTGAAACCCCCTGACTCCCCATGTATCACCCATAAAAACCTTTTTTTTTTTTTTTTTTTTATTGCTCCCGCGCTGTATGGTAATGTATTTGGTCCGGTCCGACGGGCGTTGCTTCAGTTCCCTCACTCCACCCCTCCTCGGCTTGCTGTGCGCATTCCTTGACGTGAATAACGCGAATCGCTTCGTTTTCGCCCGTGCGCAGTATGCTTCGCCCAACTGCAGCCAAAGCCGAAAAGCAGTACGGCGCATGCGCCATACAGCTTTTCAGCTTTGCCCTCAGTTGGGTAACGTATACTGTGCATGCGCGCAAGATCCCATTTGACTGCGCACAAATAAAATCTCTAAGCAATCTGCATTCACATCAAGGAATGCATACAGCAAGCTGAGGGGTCGAGTGAGGGAACTGAAGCAACGCTCATCGGGCTGGACCGAACACCTTACCATACAGCGCGAGAGCAATAAAAAAGGTTTTTATGGGTGATACATGGGGAGTCAGGGTGTCTCATAAGTAGTTCTGGAATGCATAGTTGACACTCGGTTAACTGATGTAGGCAAGAAAAGTGGTGACAGGTTCCCTTTAAGATGATATTGATCAGCTACACCACTATCACCGGGTTTATCCTACCTCAACAGCGTAATGTAGAGGCAGAGCCCCTGATTCCAGCGATGTAGCAATTACTCAGCTGTTTGCTGTCATTTCTTATATCATCGGTGTTTTTTCTATTGCAGATCTAAAAGTTCTCTGTATGTTGTGCTTTTGTATCACCCTGCCAACACCACTGATTGGCAGCTTTCTATGTACTATGCATATGGCCAGAAAGCCATGTACTCATCCATCTGGTCTGTTGAGTCTGTCACCTTGTTCCATCAGTTCATAAGACCTTTGAACAATCTGTCTTCAGGTAGTCTTGGCCCAGTTTTGACGTTTCAACTTGTCTTGATCAGTGGTAGTCAGGTTTCAGCCTCCCTTACACCATGTACTTCTGGGCTCCAGGAAGGTTGCAGTTCTGGAATATGACAGCACTGGGGATAATGGGTTCCTGATCACTTTGTTTTGATCCTTCTCAATACTTTGGCAGTTAATGTGCTCAACATATTCCACATGAAGGTATATCATGTGGAAAAAAAAGTGAAAATAAGAGAAAATATTGATTGTTAAAAATAATTCTTTATTAAATATTATTAAAAGGAGAAGTTAAAAAGACAGGGCAAAAGGCCACCAATGCCCCTGGAAGAAGCTACATAGCGAAACGGCGCTCGTCGGGCGGGGGGAGACTTCTGCGGCATTCCCTCAGCTGTTAGCGGTGGACGCTGCACCTAATCCGGCACATTCTTCTAACTCGGGTATTAACAACCAGTCCCCGGTTTATACCAGGCACTTTATTTCTATTATACTCTGTGCAGCTCCCTGGCACACTTTACTCATTAACCCTTTAGCACACTCAGGACGCTAGTAGTCACATGGGCAATGTGCAATACTGTTTCCTTTGCAGATACTCAGCAGTAACAAACAATGGCTTTTGTCTACTGAGACATGTTGAACCCTGCAGTGATAATTTTGCATGTCAATACCTCTTTATATTTACATCTAATTTAAATCTACTTTTTCCACAGGCAACATGCAATATTGCCTTTTTTGCAAAACCTAGTAGTAACAAGCAATGTGTTCATTGTCATCTACTATGGTGCACGGACTCTGGCAGGAATTATTATTATTACTTTTGCATGCAAGACCCACTTTTGTATTTATATTTAAATCTACAGGGTTGTTATTGAGTGTAATATTATTTTTTTACATCATTGTATACTGTTTTGCCGCAGCCTATCCCCCTTTTTTTGGAGGCCTTTTGCCCTGTCTTCTCCTTTTAATAATATTTAATAAAGAATTATTTTTAACAATCAATATTTTCTTATTTTCACTTTTTTTCCACATGATATACCTTCTTGTGGAATATGTTGAGCTCCGTATTGAAGTGACTTTGCCTTTCTAAAAAAGGACTGAGATTTTTTTTTTGGCAGTTAATGTGCCTTTTTTTTTTTTTTTGGTAACTATTAGCCCCAAAACTTCTGATGGTTCTGTGATTGCACCCCAATATCTCAGCAATTTTAGTAGTTCTGCATCCCGAGGGTCAGTTAAACCTTTTTTGGCCCACTTTGTCTGAGGAAAACAATCTGCCTAATAGCTATGCACAGTTTGATAAAGGGTGATGATATCCTTTGGCTTCATTACATGACATCACCTCATCTGCTTCATCCAATAAGCATTCAAGTTTATACAGGTTTGAGCTGGAAAATCTGCATAAAAATGATATGGTCAAAATACTCACCTAATTGTGCACTGTTATGATTGAGTCACCGTAGGAGGCAAAAACAGAAATGCTAGCTAAGTCCAGAAAACCAGAGAAGTTGGCAGCTATCGGATTGCAGACCCCTGAACCTATCAACACAACTAGCAGTAGCCGTGGGGGGTTCCTACGATGCCCTAGACCCCTCGATCACAGCCGGAGAAATAACTAGGCCTAAAGAAAGAAAGGGGAAAACTAAACTGCCCCAGAGCAGACCCCAAAGCAATAGGCAGCCAGCAACATATAATGACGGTGAAGCAAGATGAAAACACTAACACAGGCAGAAAGAAAGACTGAGCAAAGACGGGGCCCAATCTAGCTAGATAGAAAAGGACAGGAAGGCTGCTGTCTGCAATCCGTGAAAAACCCTATGAAAATAAGAGCCAACAGACTGACAGTGAAAAAGGCCCTGAAGACGCTAGGCTTCAAAAAAGCTATGTCAGTACTCGGGAATATTCTGAAGACAGAGCTACAGGCAAAAGGAGATTCAGCTCACCCCAGCAGGGAATGGCAGAATCCAGAAAAGCAAGGAAAAACAAAAACTAAACACTAATGCTAACAGGCAAAGCAGAAAAACTTAGCTTAGAGGAGCAGGAATCAGACTGGTGTCCTAGAAGTCCACAGAGAAATCACCCGCAGGGCAGAAGGGCATCGGCAGCCTTATCCAGTCCGTGACTCCACTCAGCCAGTCATCCTCATCAGGCTCAGGTGCCTGATAATCAGGCTCATTACCTTCCTTCACCAGAATAGGGAGTTCACCAGACCTCAGTGACGAAGGGGAAAATGAACTCACAACAGTGCACGCAGTGTATCTTATTGGCGTCCTTTAAGCCAGTATACTAAAGAAACGGGCTTGAAATATCATAAGACATGATATTCTATAGAAAGATTTACAACTAGTTTCTTTTACATTACCATTATTAGAGATGAGTGATTTGATGCAAATCAAATTTATGTTGAATTTCAGGAAATTGTTTATATTTGCTAGGGTCAAACTAATCTGTTATTTGAATCTCCACAATGTCTTCCACTATTTTTTAAAAAGCAAAAGATTGTATCAGCTAGAGAAGACTCGCATATCTTCAAGCATGAGCTTCTCCATCATAATGCATTGCAGCAATCAAATCACATGGTAAGGCACAGATAATCGGAAGGGACCATCATAGCCTGTATCAAAGCCAAGGAAGGGAATACAGCAGCTGATTCATTATAGTGAGAGTACATTGGAGCTCACAGTTCTGCAACAGAGATGGGTAGAGAAAGCCCTAAAAATTGGACAGGTATAACACAGGCTGCCTGCAGTATAACTGCAGCAGTGAAGATGTATAGTAGTCTGTGATTAATGCAGAGATCAAATTTGTACGGAGAAGGAAAATCTGTCAGCAGCAGTGTTGTTGACTTGATCAGTGACCGGCCCACCATACATACTAGATGGCTTTTGGACAGCTCTCAGATACCCAGGAGTGCTCATTCAGCCATACACTCTTGAAGGTGTTCTCCAGACATGTCTGGTAAAGGCTTATAACTAGGAGACTATATGTTCATCAGTCCAAAATCTGACATGCTAAATCGCTATTTGCTCCAAAAGTCAATTATCTAGAGCGTGCAAATACATTAGATTGCCCAGTGGCACAAGTTAATTTAGCGTATTAATTGTATGGTATCAGAACGTGGCAATGAAATGGATAAAGTAAAAGAAAAATCTAGTAATATGAATGCAGCACTACCGCCAGCATTGGCACCAGTCCTCCAGGCAGCAGGATTACCAAACCAAAGTTATAACAGGCCTCTTTTGCCACTGGCAATCTTATTAGTGGGGAGGAAAATCAGGACATTATGTAATCTATGGCATATCACTTGTCACAGCACAATGTGTAACACTGTCAACTTGAGTCAGTATTCCGCATAGTCCTCTGCCACCGTAACAGTTAATCTTTTACATTGTGTTCTTTCCATTCCATCAATATCTGTAGCCGCCAGGACTACTGTGGCTTAGGGGACCAAGGGGTAGAAAAGCGAAGTAAAGTATTTCACAACGTCTTCCATTTTACTTATTGGATGAGATGAACAGTTAGTGTTTGTACTCATAGGTGATGAGGGACACTATTCAAATGCTGCTCATGTGGAAAAAGCAAGCTGGTCAACAATGTGAGCAAGGCTCAAGCTGTCCTCTTACCCCCTACTTCTTCCACTCATCTTTCATCATACTTTCCAAGACATCCCTCCTGACAGCACCATGGAGGTCGTCCTTATAGGGAGAGGAAATGCATGATAGTCCCACCCTCACACCTTGGTGTTTTTACAGTCCTTATGAGAACAGGTGCGAGAGGAGACTTCCAAACACAGTTGCCTTTGGAGTCAGACTCAGGGGTATAGGGGGTCCATCGTCTCCTCCCCCCCCCCCCCTGTCAAGCGGTCCACGACCAACAACCCCTCAGCCTCAACCAGTCGAGCAAGGCTCCTGGTGCTCTCACAACTTCCCTCCTTTGTGGGCTCTCTTCTCCGGTGCCTCCCTATGGCATGTCATTTGGTCCAGTGAGCGCACACCATGTACAAAAAGGATGTACAAAACCCTGAGACTTTAGGATTTGTCTACCTGCTTAAGAGTTTGGGAGGCATCGACAGCTATATTGAGAGCACATACAGCTGCTACTTCAGTCGCCAGGTCCATACACTTGTGGATCGATGACCTAGAGCAATGTTCCCCAACTCCAGTCCTCAAGAGTCACCAATGGTTCATGTTTTCAGGATTTCCTTAGTATGGCTCAGATGATAATTGCAGTACCTGCACAGGCAATAATTCAATCACCTGGGCAATACTAATGAAGTTCTGAAAACATGACCTGTTGGTGGCTCTTGAGGACTGGAGTTGGGGAACACTGACCTAGAGGAACATTTTCAGAATACAACTTCTAGGGAGGTCATTTTAGAGTCCTTTCCCTTACTCATATTAGCCATGGGGTTTATGGCAGATGCTTCCATGGAAGCTGTTAGATTTGCAGCTAGGAATAATGCCCTTTCAAATGCAGCCCCTCCTGCTATTTTGCTTAAAATATGGTCTGGGGATAACCTAAGAACAAGTGCTGTTCCATCCCCTTCTCAGGGTTGAGTATTTAAGCCTGTGCTGTATCAGTTTTAGAGAAGGCATCAGACAGCTGAATATAGGGCCAGCTGATTTCAGCCCTTTCGCAGGTCCCACCCCTCCCAAAAGCAGGATAATGGAGGAAAAAAAAAATTGGGCAGATGGAGTTACTCCAAAGGAGGCAGCAGTTGAGGTTCCTTTTTTGTCCTGGGTCCAGGAATGGGGAGACAGTGACGCCATGTGCGTAGGTGGGCGGCTCCGTTGGTTTACAAGGGACTGGCAGGAAATTCCCTAACAGGCATTCCACACATGTATTCAAGCTGTCTAGCAGTCGCAAATCATGCAGCTGAGGCAACGAAAAACTAAATCTCCGAGCATGCCAAAATACTCGGAGACCACCCAAGCATGCTCTGGGAGACCCGAGCAATGAGTATACACTCTCATCACTACTAGCCACCATTACTACTTCTTCAAAAGTGAAGCCTGGCATGTCAGAGTGAAGAGACTTTTAGAAGCCATGTTTGCTCCTTTGTGAAATTTAAATATGCAAATTTTCTCTTCTGAGAGGAATAGGACTAGAACTCTAGTTGCCACCTATTGGAAGGCTTAAGTCTCCTCACCTTGGTAAGTCAGGCTTGACATGCCACTCTCCTCCAGGAGAAACGTTACCCCTTGGATCCCAGTCAGATGCATCTCACCCAGCAAAATCATATCCCACACTTGACACTGATGAGGGACAGTACCCCAAAACAGTGTCTGCAAATTGAGATTCCTGGTTTGGCTTTTATCCTAAGTTTATGACCAGACTTGTTAAAAGGGTCAATACTGACTTTTAGAATTGCTACTTCCAATAGGTGGCACTACAGTTCTAGTCCTGTTCCTCTTTGAAGAGACAATTTGCATACTTGAATTCCTAGTGGAGCATTCCAAGGCTTAAGTCTCCTCACCTTGGTTTGTCATGCTTCACAGGTGACTTTCCGCAAGGAGAAACTTTACCTCGTGGATTACCTGTTGGTTAAAAATCTAACTTTTTTTTCTTTATCTAGTTTCAAGTTTGAGAAGGAAAAACAGGTGAGAAATTGGGTTGCAAGCCATAGAGGAATACGAGGCGGAGGAAGAGGTTTTCCACGATATACGGAGAACGAAAATCAAAGAGGGAAGCGCGAATTTGACAGACACAGTGGCAGTGACCGTGCGTAAGTGTTATTTTTGTAGCATATAAGTTGCTAAATGGGTCCCATGTCCTCCTGGAAGACTTTTTGGTAAAATTTCAAAATGTAACCTTCTAGCAAACTTAACAGGAAAAGTATGACTTTCCATTCCAATTTAGTAATAAATGCTTGGTACTTTAAAGGGAATCTGTCACCCCTTTTTTGAGATATCATATAATGATATTCAATTGTGTGTCACATAAGGATTCTCTTAGTACTTTTGCTTCCCCCTGACCCCGCACCTTTCATGCATAAATACCTTTTTATATCGGTTCAGATGTATGTAAACTGCCGCGGTGCGGTCCGATGGGCGGGGCTTATTCAACTGCTCCCCCTCCCTGTCTTGCTCTACGCAAGAAGAAATGCATAGAGCACGACAGGGGGGGGAGCAGGTGAATAAGCACCGCCCATCGGACCGCACCACGGCAGTTTACATACATCTGAACCGATATAAAAAAGGTATTTATGCATGAAAGGTGCGGGGTCAGGGGGAAGCAAAAGTATTAAGAGAATCCTTATGTGACACATAATTGAATGATATCATTATATGATATCTCAAAAAAGGGGTGACAGATTCCCTTTAAGGCTGTGTGCCCACGTAGCATTTTTTTTGCGTCTTCGCAGCGTTTTTAACCCGCGATTTTGCAGCGAAAACGCAAAAAAAAGCATCCCATGCAATCCTATGGCAATCTGCACATGCTGTGCTAATGCTGCGTGTTTTTCTGTGGCGGAATCGCATCGCAGAAAAATGCGCAGCATGTTCATTCTTTGTGTGGAATCGTGGGAATTCCGCACACATAGGAGTGCATTGTTCCACTTACTTTCCGCATGTGCACCATGCGCAAATTAAGCTGAAAATGTGCGGATGGTACCTAGGGTCTGGAGGAGAGGAGATTCTCCTCCAGGCTCTGGGTACCATATCCCTGTAATAATAATTAAAATAAATAAATCATGTTATTCTCACCTTCCGGCGTCCCTCGCAGCGTCACCAGGCATCAGCGATGCTTCCGGCAAGTCCCGTTCCCAGCGATGCCCTGTGACAATGTCCTTTGACGTCGCGGTCTCGTGAGACCGTGACGTCATCAAAGGTCATTGTCGCAAGTCATCGCTGGGAACGGGACTTGCGGGGAGCATCGCGAGGATCGGGAAGGCTGCGCAGGACGCTGGAAGGTGAGAATAACTTTTTTTTTTTTTTTTAAATTTTAAACTTTATATTTTTTTACTACTGATGCTGCATAGGCAGCCTCAATAGTAAAAAGTTGGTCATATTTGTCAAACACTGACAGGTTGGTTACACTCGTCAAACAATCAGTTTTCCAAGCGATGCTACAGATCGCTTGGAAAACGCTAGCATTCTGCAAGGTAATTACACTTGCAAAACGCTATTTTTTTCGCGGGAAATACGCGGGAATTGCAAATGCTGATTTCTCGCGTATTTCCCGCGGCATGGAATTGCGGAATTCCCACAGAAATTTCAGCGGGAATTCCGGACGTGTGCTCATAGCCTGGGTGGTTGTAGGCGAGCTCTCGTCTTTTGACAGCTGTGTGAGGCCGGGTGCACACGATCTGGAAGTGGCAGCGCTTTGGATGCAGCGTATATGTTCACTGCCGTCTATTGAACTCAGGTGAATCCGCATTTGATCACTGAACCGTGCAGATTCACCGCGTCCAATACATTCTATTGGTGAAATTTCTGTTGCAGTCTAGTGTCTCCACAAGAGAAATTGACGTGCTGCAGTCTGGAGAGACGTGCTGCATGTCATTCTCTGCGGGTGAGCCGCGGGCATCTGTAGACACATAATGGACATGGTATTTCTTGAAATCCCATCCACTATGTTGTAACATATGTACGCTGAGGGTTGGATGCTGCACATACCTTGAGACTTACTGTTAGAAGAGAACACTGGTGGGAGACGGGTATGTGCACAGGATATCTGCTATTTTCATGTAGGATGTAGTTATTTAGAAAGTCATGTAAGCTGGATTCCTGTGTATATTATAGAGCAGTAGGAGCTCTGTACTTATGTTATGAGACTCTAGCTATCCATTTAGAAGCTGCTATACTTATAGAAAATGTTAAAAAGGAGCAATCCGCTCAGCTGTCCAGCTGCATGGCAAAATACTTAAGTAATAGCAACAGTCCAAACAATAGGCTTGACAAAGACCATGCAGGTCTGAAACATGTTGCCTGGTGGCGCAATGGATGTTTTGTCCCTGCCTTTTTTTAATTCTTGTGCTGTTGAGTTTAACCATTTTTTTGTGCCTTTTTATACTATTGGGTTAATAAAGCAATTATTTTATGAAGTGGCGTGCTGGCTATCGTTTGGACTATGCCCATAATAGTATATTAACCTCTCGTAAGGGGTTATTTTCTTGTGGATTTACACTTTAGAAGAAACTATATTCTTCCATTGCAGATTCTCTTAAAATCAAATGTAACTTCTGCCTTTATTTGGCAATCTTATTACATACCTAGTATATAATAACAATCTGCATGAAGTGAAGTTCAGGCTCGAGGATGTTGGGAAAACATTTGTTTGGTGTATTGCTGATTCACTACTTCTTGGGACGCTTTGGTGACCACTTTTGTACTTCAGTTTTCCAAATTTGAGGAAATATGTGAATATATTCTCCTGTTTTGTCGATGAGACTAGATTTGTCCACACTGAATTCTGCCAGCTCTCAGAGATGGAAATCTAACCAGATTTTTCACTCACTCTTGTAAAGTGAAAGTCAAAACCTGCATTTATAGCAAATCTGATTATTTTCCTCATTTTGTGGAGTTTTTTTTTTCTTCCGCAAAAGCTATAGGTCCTCCACATTGGTTTTAAGAATTATAAAAAAAGGCTCCTTTATTCGGTCGTCCATGACAGTACCACCTGAGAGAGGGGATCCGCCCTCCAGGAACAGGAAATCCTACAGATACATAAGGGCGGCACCTCTCCCACGCATCAGTTGGTTTCCTGTTCCTGGAGGACAGGATTCCCTACAGATCATGCCATCATGGATGAAGGAATCCACAGGCTGGCTGTCCGACTCAGGTAGTGGGGGGGTCTCCTACCTCGGGCAGTACGGAGTCCCCTGGAAGCGCCTCGGTGGCCCGGGTAGGGTTCCATGTCAGTGTGTGGGGCAGGAGGGAGCAGGGTCCGGCGAATGCCTGTCTCCTGGGCCTGTGCCAGCGGGTAAGTATGGATCCTCCCCCCGGACCCCGGTCCTTGGTCCTGCTGGTGCGGTCTCCCTTCGTCCGGGCCGGGGGCGTGCGGCTGTGCCTCTGTTGCGTGCGGGGAGCGCTGTGCGGGGTCGGGCGCCGCCATGGCGCCGGTAGCCTGCGCGTCCCCCTCAGACCGGAAGTGACACGGGGGCGGGGCCAGTAGCGCCGGACCGGAAGTCGGATGCCGGCCGGCTTTTTCTCTGGAGGGAAAGGGGGGGCGAGAATCAGCCTTTGGCCATGACACCTGTGAACCCGGATTGCCGGGGGGAAGAAAAGGGCACAGAGGTCCCAAACCAGCTCCCAGCAAAAGAAAAAAAGCAAACTGGAAAATCCGACCATAGACGTTCCTCCAGGCCGAAGGATCCAGCTCGCCCCCCTTCTCCCCCGTGATCCGGTACCTACGCCTTCTGCTCAGGGTAAGAGATCTTAGTGAATGTGCCCTGATGCAGTGTTCCCCTTATGTTTTCCTCTTACAGGGAAAGAAATGCGCTGAAAGAAATGCGCCTTTTTAGCCGATGCTTTGGCAGATTCTGCAAGAATGGCGGCCAAGGCCGCAGGGCTATCAAATGCAGCCCGTCGGGCTATATGGCTGAAATGCTGGCCCAGGGATATCTAGGCCAGATCCCGGCTTTGCTCCATCCCGTGTGAAGGGGAATATCTATTCGGACCAGTCCTAGATGAACTCCTGGAGAAGGCTGGCGACGATAAAAAGAAGATCCCTTCCCTCCCCTTCCTATAGACGTCCCTTTGCTAGGAAGAGATTTTTTTCGGAGGAGGTCATCCAGGGACCGGGGCAGATGGTAAGATAAAAAGAAAAAAGGTACCAGGTTTATGTCTGGAGGGGGATGCCAGGAAGCATCCCGTGAGACCAAGAAACCTCCCCAATGACTAGAGACCCCGGTGGGAGGTAGACTATCGGCCTTCAGCCAAGCCTGGTCGCGGATCTCAAACAGTAACTGGATCCTGGGGTTGATAGCCTCAGGCCTAAAGCTAGAATTTGCCTGTGTCCCCCAGAACAGTTTTAGGGTCACCCCGCTCAGGTCTTCCCTGGCGGAACAGACTGCCCTAGAGACCGAAGTTGTTGACCGATGTCAGAAAAGAGTACTACTGATAAAGGTACCAGAGGCGGAGAAGGGCGAAGGCTTCTACTCCCCCCTATTTTTGTCCATAAACCAGATAATTGTTATAGGACCATAATCAATCTGAAGGCACTCAACAGATAACTGGTCATTCGACCTTTCAAAATGGAAACAATCAGTTCCACAATAAAATTGTTTGGAAACTGTTTTATGGTGGTGTTGGATTTAAAAGACGCTTATTACCGTATACCCATCTATGTGTCTCATCAGCGTTTCCTTAGTGGTAGTTCATTTACAGGGGTCGTTACAGCATTTTCAATATGTCGCACTTCCCTTTGGTATAGCAGTCGCCCCCCCCCCCCCCGGGTGTTCACTAAAGTTATAGCGGAGGTTATGGCCCATCTGCGGGAAGCAAACATCCTAGTAATCCCTTACCTGGATGACTTCCTTATTGTAGGCAAAACAGCAGTCCATTGTCTGGATCAATTGCAAAAAGCAAAATCAGCTCTGGAGCGGTTAGGGTGGCTATTAAACATTAAGAGGTCCCGCCTACAGCCCATGAAAGTCCAGCAGTTCTTAGGCTTAACCCTAGACT
This sequence comes from Dendrobates tinctorius, assembly GCF_039654945.1. NCBI lineage: Eukaryota > Metazoa > Chordata > Amphibia > Anura > Dendrobatidae > Dendrobates > Dendrobates tinctorius. Next base: position 67,454 of record NW_027361712.1, read on the forward strand.
CGCAGAATCAGGAGTGTTGTCTTCCACCCGAAAAATTAGTTCACCTACGTCAGCAGGTCTTGAACGCCTCCAATAGCCCTACCATGTCTCTCAGGAAAGCAATGTCCCTCCTGGGTTCTCTCTCATCCTGCATCCCCCGCGGTCCGATGGGCCCAGTTCCATAGAAGGGTGCTACAGGGCGAGGTTTTACGCCATCAAAAGATCCTGGGCGGTTATCTAGAAGGCCAGTTGACTCTATCCCACATACCTTGAGATCCCTTGAGTGGTGGCTAGATGAGAACAATCTCTAGCCAGAGGGGTGCCCTGGGAATATAACGTAACCCGGGTAGTCACCACAGACGCAAGCCCTATGGGTTGGGGGGCCCACATGGGGGAAATCTTGATCCAGGACCTGTGGGAATGCCATCAGTTAGGAATGTCCTCCAACCTGAAAGAGCTAACAGCCGCAGAGCATGCAGTCAAAAATCTTTGTGTATCTACAGGGTCACCATGTTCGAATATTCTCCGACAATCAGGTCAACGTGACTTACATCAACCACCAAGGTGGGACTCGTTCCAGGCCCCTGAAGGAGGTAGCAGAACGGCTGTTCCAATGGGCAGAGCAACATCTCCTGTCTTTAACAGTTCTGCCCATAAAAGGAAAAGAAAACACCACAGCAGACTTCCTAAGTCGCAACCTTCTAAAGCAGGGGGAATGGTCCTTAAAAATGTCAATCTTCAACCGAATCGTACAAAAATGGGGGCAGCCAGAAGTGGACCTCTTTGCCACCAGAGAGAACAGGAAGGTGCCTCAGTTCTGCTCCCTAAATCCCAGGGAGAATCCTCTGGCAGTAGAAGCTCTTCTGGTCAAATGGGACTTTGGGCTAGCCTACGCCTTCCCTCCCCTGGCTCTACTACCTCTGGTGATGAGGAAGGTCAGGAAGGACAAAGCTAGGATTATAGTGATCGCCCTGTTTTGGCCCAGGAGGACATGGTTCTCATGCCTCAGGACCATGTCTGTGTTTGACCCTTGGGTCCTACCAAACATTCCATACCTCCTATCCCAGGGCCCAGTTTACCATCTTCGGGTAGTTGGCTTACATCTGACGGCGTGGATTTTGAACGGGCACTACTAAAGGAGAAAGGTTTCTCCCCGGCCCTAATTAACACCCTGCTCAAAAAGCAGAAAACCGATTTACAACCAAAATCTACGCTAGGATCTGGAAAACATTCCTTCAGAGTTCAGGGGTAGTAGCTGGGCAGCCCACTCCCATAGCACAGATCTTAGTTCTTACAAAGAGGTCTGGACATGGGACTCTCCACCAGCACCCTTAAGGTACAGGTGTTGGCTCTAGGGGCGCTTTTCAACTGCAACATCGCCAGTAACTATTGGATCAATAGGTTTATTAAAGCAACAGGCAGGTCCAGACCGGTAGTGAGAAATAAATTTATGCCATGGGATCTAAACCTAGTCCTTACGGCCATGACAGAGGCCCCGTTTGAGCCTATTTCATCTTCCACAAAAAACCTGTCCCTTAAAGTGGCTCTCCTGGTAGTGTTGGCATCAGCCTGGAGAGTTAGTGACATCCAGGCGCAGTCTAGACTTCCTCCTTACATACAATTCAGGGACGACAGGGTAATTCTTACACCTTATCCAGCATACCTGCCTAAAGTAGCCTCCAGTTTCCATAGAACTCAGGAGATAGTTCTTCCATCCTTCCTCCCTAATCCCACGAACGATAAGGAAAGGAAATTACACACGCTAGATGTTAGGAGATGTCTCCTAGAGTACCTGGCAATTACCGACCCCTGGAAAAAAGATAATACCTTGTTTATTTCCTATCAGGGCACTAGAAAGGGCCTGAGGGCTTCAAAAAGCTTGCTAGCGAGATGGATTAGTGAGGCCATTTCATTGGCATACACCTCAAAAGGCAAACCGGCCCCTGGCAAGCTGAGGGCGCATTCCACCAGGGCCATGGCAACCTCTTGGGCAGAGAGATCGGCGGTCTCGATTGACCAGATATGTAAGGCAGCTACTTGGTCCTCTCCGAGCACCTTCTATAACCATTATAAACTAGACCTGGGTGCTTCCTCAGACCTCTCCTTTGGTGTCAGGGTTCTGCAGGCTGTAGTCCCTCCCTAAGTAATTATTACTCTCTGTAATTCTCTCAGGTGGTGCTGTCATGGACGACCGAATAAAGTCGTAGTTACTCACCGGTTAACGGTATTTTTCGGAGTCCATGACCGCACCCGTATATTCCCTCCCTTTAGTTTAATTTGGGTGTGCACTTCTTCCTCTTATATGTACACGGGTAATTAATAGTCGTGTAAGAGTATTGTATATAAATTATGCTATTAACCTTTGTGGTCCTCTTGTGCTCTGTAAACCAACTGATGCGTGGGAGAGGTGCCGCCCTTATGTATCTGTAGGATTTCCTGTTCCTGGAGGGCGGATCCCCTCTCTCAGGTGGTACTGTCATGGACTCCGAAAAATACCGTTAACCGGTGAGTAACTATGACTTTCTTCCACAAATTACACCACACCGGTCCACACATTGTTACTACTAAGCCACACTAATTTTTTTTTTTTTTCTTCTAGACACCTACAGGTAACGCACCAACAATATTCTCTCTATAGTGTTTTATCCTGGCTCCATAGCATTCATATAATTTGCCTTCAAGCTGTCAAAAGATCCGGATGGCAATCATACTCTGACACACACATTGGAATACATTTTAGCTCTGAAACATTCCATACTTCACAGGAAAAACACAAACCCACTGGAAAGCTGGCTACAAAAAAACAAAGGATCAAAATTGCCAATTAGCTCTTGACTCCAACCGACCTCACTGTAAGTACTTCATTGCCATCTTTAATCCTTGAAATCTCTTGTTATATCAAGAGAAATAATCTCCATAACCTTTTATTGTGGAAATCCATATTTCAACAAAAACTTTCATTTATCGACAAGGTTAGCCACAATCCAGGTTCTTGCTAAAGCAACACAATTTGTATCTTGACTATTAACACCTAGGTTCTAAGGCTTCTTTTACACTTACCGTGTTTTTGCGGGCCGTTTTTGCGGCCTCTATAGATTTCTTTGGAGCCGCAAAATCGGCCCGGAATAATTCCACCGTACACCGTTTGCCGTACAGCCATGAGGGTCGTATTTGTGGCCATGGAAAAAGATCGAGCCTGCTCGATCTTTTTCACGGCGTACGGACACGGCCCCCATTGAAAATCAATGGGGCCACAAAAACAAACAGAAGTTAGTTTTTGCGGTGCACCGTCACTTCCGGTTTTGCGTAACGCCGTTTTTTTTTCCCAATACTATTTCCATAGTATTGCAAAAATGAAAACCTGCGATCTGCAAGCTTTTTGCGGTCCGTTATTGCAGCACACCGTAAAAATTGCCACGATACGGCCAGCAAAAACGGGCAACAAAAAAGCGGTAAGTGTAAAAGTAGCCTGAGGGTTCCTCTCGCCCTGTGATCTAAGCAAGAAAGCAAGACTTCAAACAAAAAGCTGCCTCCTAATCCCTGTATGCCCAAATTTTTGCAACCCCAAAATACACATATTCAGCTAATTTCATGCTTTTGAACCCAAACTACCAGGTCCAATCTGATCTACACCCAACTTGGGTAAACGTCCTAAAATAACTGGAGAGTTACTGTCAAGGGAGTGTTTTTAAAAGGAAAAATATCTTGGCACTCTTAACCTAATTAACAATGCTGTAAAAGTAAATATTCCTGAAATCTAGTGGCTACAGCAGAGCCTGATGGTAATTCTTGGCCTTGAGGTGGAGGGTTTGAGGGAGAAGCCAAAAGCACTGGCACAAGAGTGCTATGGTCCCATTTTTATGTTTGGATTTCATGTAGCACTCTGTTAGAAAGTAATCACAAATGCTTTACTTCTTAATGGTTGTACAATTTCTGCAAAATTATGCCACTACTAACAATAAGCAAGCAATTTTAGAAATGATTTCTACTTTTACTTACAAGGACACTGTAATTTGAGGTATCTTCTGTCCGGCCCCCTTCAATTAGACATAGATATAATCAATACACTGATATAAATATTAAGGGTCTAACTATACTAAAACTTAACCTTTTCAAAATATTAAAGCGAACGAGCAAAATAGAAATTGGGGAAAAAATCAAATACACCTATGTATAAGGATAGTATTGAACAGTGTATAATTTCCGCAAGCTCCAAATAATCTCCCCTCGAGGTAGTATCAATTTGGTAGTGCACTCAAAAATTATATAAGGTTTGTAGTAATACCTATAATGCACAATTTATAAACTTCCTGAGAACCTAATCACAGGATATGAAAATATATATGCCAGAGTAAATAATTAAATCATAATTGTATTTAAATCATTAAAATTATTAAAAGTAGAAATGAACAGAATACCTCATATGAGTAAACACATACCCTCCAAAATACAGGTCTATAAGAAATGGATAAACCCACAATTGCAAGAAGCTACGGTAAGGTGCAAGTGCAAAATAGTAGAGTATGCACCTCCCATTGGTAGTTCAACCAGTAGCTAAATGTTTATAGGGGCCTGACGCCGTTTCGCTATGCTTCCACGTTTGTGCAAAATAACCAATGCAATATTAGCTGTCTAATTATTGCACCGAAGGATAATAAATGATAGACAACCCAGCACAAGTCAACGGTCTATGTAGACACTAAAGCAGTCTACTAAATGCAGTATGGTGTAAAATAAATCTGTGTCCTCTCAAGTGGTTTTATAGTTTGAGTGCACTCAAACTATATAAGTGCTTGCTACAGTGCATGATGGCTTATTTTTCTGTCACTCTTATACTACTGCCTAGCCCCTGGTGAATCAAGGTAGCAAATACAAACTGATGAAATGAGTAGGGATTTTTATTTAGTTTAGTCTAGTCATTATTAGTTTCATATTTGGCTCATCTGTATTAGACTCTCCAATTTCTCCTCTCCTTATGTCTGACTTGGGGATGGTGTCCTAAATTTTACACCATAATAAATTTAGTAGACTGCTTTAGTCATTATAAGTAATGAATGAGTATTCTCGTTGCTCGGGTGTTCTCCGAATATTTTGGCATGCTTGGTGATTTAGTTTTCGTCACCTTAGCTGCATGATTTGCGGCTGCTGGACAGCTTGAATACATGTGGGAATTCCCTAACAAACAGACATTCCTCACGTATTCACGTTGTCCAGCAGCCGCAAATCGTGCAGCTGCGTCAACAGAAACTAAATCTCTGAGCACGCCAAAATACTCGGAGGACACCGGAGCATGCTCGGGAAAACCCGAGAAACAAGTATACTCTCTCATCACTACTCATTATATAGACAGTTGACTTGTTCCAAAACGATCAGCACTCAACTGTAGCGGTGGTGCGTGAGGAGGGGTAAATGGTGTAAAATCAGTGAAGTCCTGGCACTCATAGAAGGTGTAACCTTATATCTTTGTTATATCATCACACTGATTCAACTGAACGATTCAACTGAATGTTTCAACCCATCCGGAGATTTTCACAGCCATATCGTTTACTTCTGTGGAAAGCTTGGGATAGGCTGAAACATTCAGTTGGATCAGTGTGATGTACTAGACATATAAGGTTACACCTTCCGTGAGAGCTGGGACTTCTCTGATTTGACTTGTGCTGGGTTTTCTTTCATTTATTAGCCTTAGGTGCAATATTTAAACTGCTTAAGTTGCATTGGACATTTTGCACAAACCTGGGCAATGTGCAATATTTTAATGGACTCTCCACTCTACTCAAGATCACATCTCACTACCTGTGCACTTGACCCGATCCCATCCCACTTCATCCCAAACCTCACCACAGTCTTCATCCCAACCCTAACCCATCTCTTCAACCTATCACTAACAACTGGTGTTTTCCCCTCAAGCTTTAAACATGCCTCAATCACACCTATCCTCAAAAAGCCCTCTCTTGACCCATCCTCTGTATCTAGCTATCGCCCTATATCACTTCTCCCCTATGCCTCAAAACTACTGGAACAACATGTCCATCTTGAACTAGCCTCTCACCTCTCTTCTTGTTCCCTCCTTGACCACTTGCAATCCGACTTCCGGCCACACCACTCCACTGAAACTGCACTAACTAAGGTCACCAGTGACCTACTAGCCACCAAGGCCAAGCAACACTACTCTGTCCTCCTTCTCCTGGACCTGTCCTCTGCCTTTGACACAGTGGACCATTCCCTATTACTACAGACCCTCTCATCTCTTGGTATAACAGACTTGGCCCTATCTTGGATTGTGTCATACCTAGCAGACCGGACATTCAGCGTCTCCCATTCGCACACCACCTCCTCACAGCGCCCCCTATCCGTCAGAGTCCCACAAGGTTCAGTCCTAGGGCCCCTGCTCTTCTCAGTTTACACCTTCGGCCTCGGACAGCTCATAGAATCTCATGGCTTTCAGTATCATCGCTATGCTGATAACACACAGATCTACATCTCTGGACCAGATATCACCTCCCTACTAAACAGAATCCCTCAATGTCTGTCTGCTATTTCATCCTTCTCCGCTAGGTTTCTAAAACTTAATATGGACAAAACAGAATTAATCATCTTTCCCCCATCTCACGTGATCCCCCCCCCCAACAGACCTATCCATTAAAGTAAACGGCTGCCCACTCTCTCCAGTCCCACAAGCTCGCTGCCTTGGGGTTATCCTTGACACTGATCTCTCTTTCAAACCACATATCCAAGCCCTTTCCGCTTCCTGCCGACTTCAACTCAAAAATATTTCATGGATCTGTACATTCCTCAACCAAGAATCTGCAAAAACCCTAGTCCATGCCCTCATCTCCTGCCTTGACTACTGCAACCTCCTGCTCTGTGGCCTCCCCTCTAAGACTCTCGCACCCCTCCAATCTATTCTTAACTCTGCTGCTCGACTAATCCACCTGTCTCCCCCCCCGCTATTCCCCGCCCTCTCCCCTCTGTCAATCCCTGCACTGGCTCCCCATTACCCAAAGACTCCAGTTCAAAACCCTAACCATGACATACAAAGCCATCCACAACCTGAGTCCTCCGTACATTTGTGACCTAGTCTCCCGGTACTTACCTGCACGAAACCTCTGATCCTCACAAGATCTCCTTCTGTACTCCCCTCTTATCTTCTCTTCCCACAATCGCATACAAGATTTCTCCCGCGTATCCCCTCTACTCTGGAACTCTCTACCACAACATATCAGACTCTCGCCTACCATGGAAACCTTCAAAAAGAACTTGAAGACCTACCTCTTCCGACAGGCCTACAACTTGCAGTAACCACCGATCCACCAAACCGCTGTACGACCAGCTCTACCCTCACCTACTGTATCCTCACCCATCCCGTTGTAGATTGTGAGCCCTCGCGGGCAGGGTCCTCTCTCATCCTATACCAGTCGTGACTTGTATTGTTTAAGATTACTGTACTTGTATGTATTATGTATACCCCTCCTCACATGTAAAGCGCCATGGAATAAATGGCGCTATAATAATAAATAATATTAATGGGTATTACAAACCTTATAACGGTTTTGAGTGTACTACTGAATTGATATACTACATTGAGAGGAGGGTTATTTTACCCATAGTTTTTTTTTTTTGGAGCTTGAGAAAGCTATACACAATACAGTATTTTCCTTACAACTAGTTTTATTTCATTTTTTTTTTCCATTTCTGTTTTGATTTTTCATTTTAATTAATAACTTAAAATATTAAAGGTCTAACTGTATTAAAACTTTATCAATGAATTGGTTAGTGATTTTATTTTGGGGAAGCTTATGTGATTTTCAGTGAAGTTCCCACATGGTATAATCATCCCCATCCAAGCCCCGATTACAATGTCAAATGCCTTTTGCAATGAGCACCCGTAGTATAATAATTTCCCTCACCCACCCAGATTATAACCTATCCCCCCCACATGTGGTAATCGGCCACCCAATCCTTTCAGATCATAATCAAACATTCCCTGTTGCTTGCATAATAATCCCCATACACCCATATTGTAGCCTACACTGCTGCAATTATTATTCCTCTACCCCTAGGATTAGAATCATACACTTCCTGTAGTATAATAATTATTATGTAGGGTTAGTCCCGAAAAATAAGGTCAACATGCTGATCGCTGGGGTTGTGACCACTTTGGGCACAGTGTCTATGGCATACATTGTCTATGGCATTTACAACAGTCCCATAGACAATGAATGAAGTCCTCTCATGCACATCCTCTACATGCAGAGCACCATTTTGGGCATCTATTGAGTCCAAATTGACAGACCTCCAGCAATCAAAGTTATATACTGTTCTATGAAGAGAGGATAGCTTTGTTTTTGTCAATAACCCTTTAATCACCCCCATCACATATAATAACCTATGTAGTGTAGCCTGTATAAATATACATATTTCACCAAAATCAATTGCCATATGCCCTATCCAAAAAAGATCCAGAGCATTGCTGTCACTTTGCTGCATTAAATACATAACATGTTGAGCTTTGCTGCCAATGTAAATCAACCAGATGCACACAAACCAGTGACTGACTGACAGCCACACTCAACAAACGGAGTACTACTTCATGAGTGATCAATCTCATCTGATGTCATAGCCAGCCATGGACAATGGTGTCTCCCAGCCCACAAATGCTGTGCTTGAAGAGACAACCTACAGCGTGGCCACAGATTTACTCCTTTCAGCCACCTATATATGCAATCTCGCCCTGATGTACATTACTCCTCAGACACTTTATACGCAGCCCTAGCCCTCCTCAGCTACTCTCGATACAGCTTCATTCTGTAGTATGTCGCTCCTCAACCTCTTTATACACAGCTTCCATCTGCAGACCATCATTCCACACCCACACAGTAGACTGCTTCCGTATGCATTACCTCACACCTCAGTACATTGTTCCTCAGGCCCAGAATGCACAGCCTCTATATGCAGTACTTTGCTCCTCAGTCCTTGTACAAACAGCCTTCAGAAGCAGCAAATGGCTCCTCAGCCCCTGTATATTCAGGCTTCAGATACAGCAAATGGCTCCTCAGCCCCTGTATCTACAGCCTTCAGATGCAGCAAATGGCTCCTCAGTCCTGTATATACAGCCTTGAGATGCAGCAAATGGCTCCTCAGCCCCTGTATATACAGCCTTCAGATGCAGCAAATGGCTCCTCAGTCCTGTATATACAGCCTTCAGATGCAGCAAATGGCTCCTCAGCCCCTGCATATACAGCCTTCAGATGCAGCAAATGGCTCCTCAGCCCTGTATATACAGCCTTGAGATGCAGCAAATGGCTCCTCAGCCCCTGTATATACAGCCTTCAGATGCAGCAAATGGCTCCTCAGCCCTGTATATACAGCCTTCAGATGCAGCAAATGGCTCCTCAGCCCCTGCATATACAGCCTTCAGATGCAGCAAATGGCTCCTCAGCCCTGTATATACAGCCTTCAGATGCAGCAAATGGCTCCTCAGCCCTTGCATATACAGCCTTCAGATGCAGCAAATGGCTCCTCAGCCCTGTATATACAGCCTTCAGATGCAGCAAATGGCTTCTCAGCCCCTGTATATACAGCCTTCAGATGCAGCAAATGGCTCCTCAGCCCCTGTATATACAGCCTTCAGATGCAGCAAATGGCTCCTCAGCCCCTGTATATACAGCCTTCAGATGCAGCAAATGGCTCCTCAGCCCCTGTATATACAGCCTTCAGATGCAGCAAATGGCTCCTCAGCCCCTGTATATACAGCCTTCAGATGCAGCAAATGGCTCCTCAGCCCCTGTATATACAGCCTTCAGATGCAGCAAATGGCTCCTCAGCCCCTGTATATACAGCCTTCAGATGCAGCAAATGGCTCCTCAGCCCCTGTATATACAGCCTTCAGAAGCGGCACATCTCCATCCTGTGGTCCTCTCCGGCAGTATGAAGGTGTGTGTCCTCAAAAGTGTATCAGCTGGACTTGTTTCCTTTTTAAATTTCAGCAGACAAAAGCATCAGAATATTAGTGATATACCAACCCCCAGTTGATGGATCAATATTTGTCAAGGAATTTTCAGAATTGTTGTCAATCTTAATAATTGATCATCACAGGTGGATCATACTTGAGGACTCCAGTGCTTGACAGATGGCTGCCTCTCTGATTGGGAAAGCGCTATTTACTACCTTGGATGTATAGTTTTCTCGCATAAAAGGTCACACTCTGCATTTAATATTCCACACTTGGCTAGATGGCTCAAATGTAGCGGTTGTGAGGTCTGACAATCATACTATCAATTTCTCATTCAACTATCTGTCAAACACCAAATCAATTAATCCATAAGACACAGGGTTCTTAAAGGACTATCTCCCCAAAATATTAGGAACAACCTAAGTTGCAAGAAACAAACATGCTTTTTCAGACAATTGCATTACAACAAATGTAGTGTTTGATTGTAATGCAATTGCTCCTTGTTGCACAAAAAAATATTAACTGCCAATGGTGAAAACACCAGTCCTCAGAGTTCAAAAACTCATTGGACCTATACCTCCAGAACTGCTATTCGAACACAAACAAGGAAAAAAAAATCCGTCTTTATTTCATAAGACAAAACAAATTTAAGCCCCCAGCCAGGACAGCTGTTCTGTACAATAAAACTCTGCAACCCTGCTTGCCTTAGATTTACTATTCCATTGTTTCAACAACCCTATTAAATATTTGCCCATTATTTCATGGAAAAATTTCTACTATCTAGTCCAAAACACAATAACAATATTAAAAAATCAACTTCATGGTCAAAATTTGATATGCTAGGTGAACCAGATATCCTCTCAATCCTGCAGCATCTCCGCAGAACATAAGGCGACCTAGATCCAGGCCCCACATCACACCTGCTGGAGTGTCCTGAGCCACTTGTCCCGGCATTCAAGAATATAGTTAACTCTTCTTTGCTTCTTTCAGTAGATCAGATCTCACCATGCTGTCATCAAGTCTTTCTTAAATAAACTCTCCATGGACCCAGATGCTATGAGCATCTACAAGCCGGTTTCTAACCTGCCCTTCTTAGGGAAAGTCAAAGAAAAGGCCATTGATATCCAACCATCCTGTCAGAACATTGCATTTATGACCCTTTCCAGTATGGCTTCCAACAAAACAAAACCCTAGCACTGATGCAGCAGATAGACGAGTACTAAATGATTTACTTGTGGCAAGAAAAAAGGGTGCACTATCCTAATACGCTTAGGTCTTTCTACAGTATTTGATAAAACTGACCTTGATATCATAATACACAGACTTCATGATTTGTCGTTAATTTGTGGCACAGTTCGTTCCTGACTTAAAGGTCACAAAGAGTATCTATTGGCTCTTAATCCTTTAGTCCAGTCCCCTCAAAATATGGATTATAACAGGACCCTGTTCTGTCTGCATTTCTGTTTTTCAATTTACGTGCTGCTTTTTAGCAGGATAATCCCGAACCACAGTCTGGCATACCACCGATCTGCTGACAATACACAATTTTATATTTGAAATTTTAAACCAAGAGTCAGTCACACACCCTCATCTATAAATGATTGCTTAGCCAAACTGCAAGAATAGATAAATGTTAGCTGGCTGAAACTGAACCCTGAAAGTGAGGTTCTTTTGGTCATAAGCTAGGGCCTAGCAACAAAATGGCAATCTTCAAAAAAACACCTCCTTTTTCTGGTAAATGCAATCTTTCAATACTCGGGTATGTAAACTGGGTGTAGTTTTTAACTGTCAAACTGTTGTCACTTGAGCCTGGCTCATGCAACATATTTGAAATGCCCTATTCATCATAATGATGGCTGGACCTTACAGGAAAAGCACTTTCTACCTATCGTGCCCCCCCCCCCCCAAATTTACTTATAGATTGTAAGCTTGCAAGCAGGGCCTCCTGTAACTGTTCAACTACAGATGCTTCTCACACAATTAGAATATCATCAAAAAGTTAATTTATTTCAGTTTTTCAATACAAAAAGTGAAACTCATATATAGTTATTACAAACAGAGTGAATTATTTCAAGTGTTTATTTCTGTTAATGTTGATTATGGCTTACATCCAATGAAAACCCAAGTCACTATCTCAGTACATTAGAATAATTTAAAAAAAAAAAAACACGCAAAGGCTTCCTAAGCGTTTAAAAAGGTCCCTTAGGCTGGTTTCACATTTGCGTTAAAACAACGCTGCGCCCTGCGTCGTTAAGCCCCGCCCCGAGCCGGCTCCCTGCCCGCCCCATCCGGGATCACCGCCTACTTTCGCATTTGCACGCATGCGATCGGCGCACCCTATCTTTAGCATAGGGTGCGCAGATCATGCGCTGCCAGTGTGAAAGTAGCGTGCTGCGCACTTTTGACGGTGCGCCGTGCGCGCCGAAATGCAGCATGTTGCATTTCGGCGCGCACGGCGCACCGTCAAAAGTGCGCAGCACGCTACTTTCACACTGGCAGCGCATGATCTGCGCACCCTATGCTAAAGATAGGGTGCGCCGATCGCATGCGTGCAAATGCGAAAGTAGGCGGTGATCCCGGATGGGGCGGGCAGGGAGCCGGCTCGGGGCGGGGATTGACGACGCAGGGCGCAGCGTTGTTTTAACGCAAATGTGAAACCAGCCTTAGTCTGTTTCAGTAGGTTCCACACTTATTCGGAAGACTGCTGACTTGACAGATGTCCAAAAGGCAGTCATTGACACAGTCCACAAGAAGGGTAAGCCACAAAAGGTCATTGCTGAAGAAGCTGGCAGTACAGAGTGCTGTATCCTAGTATTGGAAAGTTGAGTGGAAGGAAAAGTGTGGTAGAAAAAGGTGCACAAGCAACCGGGCTGACCGCAGCCTTGAAAGGATTAAGAAAAGGCCATTCAAAATTTTTTGGGAGATTCACAAGGAGTGGACTGCTGCTGGAGTCATTGCTTCAAGAGCCACCACACAGATGTAACCCGGACATGGGCTACAAGTGTCACATTCCTTGTGTCAAGCCACTCATGACCAATAGACAATGCCAGAAGCGTCTTACCTGGGCCAAGGAAAAAAGAACTGGACTGTTGCTCAGTGGTCCAAGGTGTTTTCAGATGAAAGTAAATTTTCATTTCATTTGGAAATCAAGGTCCCAGAGTCTGTAGGAAGAGTGGAGAAGCACACAGTCAAAGGTGCTTGAGGTCTAGTATGAAGTTTCCACAATCAGTGATGGTTTGGGTAGTCATGTCATCTGCTGGTGTAGTGAAACAAAACACCGTGAGCACAACTAAAGGGTGGTGCTAAAGTTAGGTTACCAAACCGTATAGTAAGTATATAGAAACTTAGCACTCAACTTAAGTATAAACAAGGCGAATTTATTGTAGTAAGAAGTGTTGAGTGCTAAGTTTCTACATACTTATCTGCTGGTGTAGGTCCAGTGTGTTTCATCAACACCAAGGTCAGTGCAGCCGTCTACCAGTAAATTTTAGAGCACTTCATGCTTCCCTCTGCGAGTTTTTTGGAGATGGAAATTTCATTCCCCAGCAGGACTTGGCACCTGTCCACACTGACAAAAGTACCAATACCTGGTTTAAAAACAACAGTATCACTGTACTTGACTGGCAATCAAACTCTCATGACCTTAACCCCATGAAGAATCTATGGGGTATTGTTTTCCAAATGTTTTATTTGAGTTTCAATAAATGGGGAGGATGGAGGAGGAAAGATGGGGAAAAAAAAGGGGGGGGGGAAATGTAAAGGGAAAGAAGGAAAAAGGAAGGACAATAAAGTCCAAATATAAAGAAGACATAAAATGAAACAAGTTAATGCAGAAGCATATTATGCAGTGAATTATTACAAAGGTAGGTATTTAAGCATATAATATATTAATATGTGTTCCAAAGACCCAAACACAAGGGGCCTTAGGCAGGTGCACTCTGGGTGAAGACTTAAGAGAACAATTCCAGCCATCTAGACCATTTCCTAGTATATTTAGCAAATTGATCATGCACATTCGCAAATTTCAATTCAAAAGAATAATGAAGGCTAAGTTTGTCCATAATTTCATTAATTTGTGGGGGTTTTGGGTTTTTCCAAAGAAAGGCAATACTATGTTTGGAGACTAGTAAAATGTGCATAATCAATAGCCTGTTAGAAGTATCAATTTTGTCTGCGTCCAGAGAAAGAAGGGCCAGACGAGGAGACAAAATAAGTCGTGTTCCTAGGATAAAATCGATAAGGTTAGAAATCTTTCTCCAAAAGGGAACAATTTTGGGACATTGCCAAAATATATGCAAGATATTTCCTGGCCTTCCACAACCCCACCAACAGAGCGGAGAATTGTCAGGGTTGATTCTATCAAGTCTAACCGGGGTATAATACCATCTCGTTAAAAGCTTGAAGTGGGTCTCTTGTAGTGATAAGGAAATGGAAGAGGCATACGAGAGGCTACATGCCTGTTCAAGGTCAGAAGGGTCAATTGTCGTGTGCAATTCGGTTTCCCATTTGACAATATGTTGAGTCTTTACTGCTTCAAAGCTATTGTTACACCATTTTTACGTGTATTCAAAACGCCAAAAAATATTATGATCTATATTACAAATAAGGTTAACTGCTGGTTCAGAGATTCTCGGGTAGATAGTAAGGAGCTCATGGATTATGTCTGAGGATAACATATTGTAAGAAAGCAGGGGTAGTAGATTAAAATCTTTCCTTCAGTTTATTATAAGGTGTACAAGTAACGCCATCGTATAAATCTTTAATTTTTTTAAGTCCAAGTTCAGACCAAATGGGGTCAATGGTCTGATTAGACGCTTGAAAGATAACTGATAGAGCCAGATTTTTTTATTGTGACTTCTTTGTTAGAGCCTCTTTTTGGAGCAGAAAATTTTTTCCAAGCTTCAGAAATAGCTTGAAAAGTCAGATGAGAATTTGTAATTTTTTTTGAAGGAGTTGGTTCAGAATTAGTAGGTGAAGAGGTTTATAATTATTAAAGAACAGTTCTAGTTCATGCCAAGCTGGTGTCGTATCATGAGGCCACCAGTATGAGCTTTGTTTGACTAAATTTGCAATGTAATAGGCCGTAATATTTCGGGAACCAGCTCCACCATAAGATTTATGGTTGTATAGAATATTTTTTGCTATTCTGGGTCTTTTGTTATTCAATATAAAGGAGTATAATAAGGCTTGAAGGTTTGTGAGAGAGGAAGTGGGTATTTTTAAAGGCAGTGAGCGAAGTAGGTATAGTATTTTTGGGAAAATATACGACTTGACCATCATAATTCTTCCCCACCAAGAAAGCCCATCATCTCTAGATGTACGGAATTCATTAAAAAACTTTTTAGTAAGCAGCTCTAAGTTTATTTTTATTAGAGTTTACGTTTTTGACGAATTTTAGGCCTAGATATGTCAGCTCATCAGTGGCCCACCCCCAAGGTGAGAGGTCCTCAATTTCCTCTTGGTCTGATCCTAGGTTAAAGCCAAGTATTTGGGATTTTGTCGTTTATTTTAAAATAAGAGATTTTAGCAAAAGTCTGTATTAAGGTTTGTAAGGCAGAGAGAGAGTTGCTTGGATCTGCGAGGGTAAAATATCATCTGCATACAACGCTATTTTAAAATCTCTGTGCAAAGTTTTGATTCCCGAAATCTTTGTGCTGTTCCTGATTAATTGGTCCAGAGGTTCAATAGCTAATGCAAAAAGTAATGGTGACAATGGGCAACCCTGTCTGGTCCCATTAGCTATATTAAACGTAGAGGAAAGATGATTGTTAGAATAAACCCTCGCACCAGGGCCGGAGTACAAAGCCTTAATACCTCTCGTGATCTGAGAAGCCATTCCAAATTTTTTGAGAGTTGCTTCGAGATATGACCAATTAAGGCGGTCAAACGCTTTCTCAGCATCAAGAGAGATAACAATGGCCCTGAGTTTGTTCGAGGAAATAAGCTTATGTTAATGAGTCTTCTCGTACCATCTATGGATTATCTTCCTTTGATGAAGCCTATCTGATCACTGGAAATTAAACTCGGGAGGGATTGATTTAGTCTATTGGCCAGGATCTTTGCATAAATTTTTATGTCTGTATTGGTGAGGGATATATGTCTATAATTAAAAATTTGGCTAGTTTCAGAATTTGGTTTTGGGATTACGATAATTGTCGCTTCCAGCATCTCTTTAGGAAATTGACCGGTTTGGGAAGCTGAGTTAAATACTTTGATAAGGTGGGGGGGTTAATATATTACTAAAAGACTTGAAATAATCATTACTAAACCCGTCTGGGCCGGGTGATTTGAATGTTTTAAGTTTATGGTATCTAGGACTTCTTGTTAATTGAAGGGAGAAGACAAAAATAAGTCTTCAGGGATAAGCTTTGGAAGGTTCATGCTGGAAAGAAATGATCCAATCTCTGAGGTAGATGGCTGCATATTGTGGTTGTCTTGGTTGATATTGTACAGATTTTTGTAATCGGCAAAAGCTCCTACAATATCTTTAGGGTGGACCAGGGATGTACCATTAGAGGAAGTTATACTGTCAATTCTCTTCCGTTTCCGTATATTCTTAAATCTGTTTGACATGTATTTTGAAGGGCGGTTTATAGATAAGTAATGTTTGCATTTTGCTCATCTAATAGCTGGGTTGTAAAAATTGAATGATTTTCCTTAACTGCAACCTGAGATCGGTAAGTTCTGATAACACAGCTTGTTTGTTAAGGGCATGTCACACTAAGAGATATCGCTAGCAATATCGCTATAACTAGTGACGTTATAGCGATATTGCTAGCGATATCGCTGTGTGTGATACTTACCTACAACCCGCTCCCCCGCTGCTTATCGCTGATCGCGCGAGAACAGGCTGGACCGTTTCTCGTCGTCGGCTTCCTGCGGCACTTCCTGCTGTGGAGACTAGCGATGCGTGGAACCGGGCGGGAGGACGCAGGATCGCCTGGTGTAACAGGTAAGTAGCGACCCCCGTCCCCAGCGATGTCGCTAGTGAGATCTGCCTGTGTGGCAGCTCACTAGCGACCACTTAGCGATGTACCAGCGATCCTGACCGCGTCATATCGCTGGTTGGGATCGCTGGTACATCGCTAAGTGTGACAGTACCCTTAGAGGAAACAGAGGATCGACATAGTTCCTCTTCTTTAGATTTAATAGACTGTTGTACGGTAAGGATTTTATCCCTATTAATTTTTTTTTTTTTTTTGTCTGGAGGAAATTTGAATCAAGACTACCCACAACACCGCCTTGTGAGCATTCCAATAGGTAAACGGATTGAGGAGGTTTGATTCGTTTTCACTAAAATAATTTTGTAAGGCTGAGCTGATTTCAGATTTGATGGAGGGGTTATGAAGCAGAGAGGAGTTGAATTTCCACATGAATTGGGGATGAATTGGGGACCCTATTATCAGTTCTGCAGTTACCGGGGAATGATCTGAAATAGATTTATTAAGTATGGAGCTCGAGGAGAACCTTGGCAAGGAGAAGACATCTGTGAGTATCAGATCTATTCTAGATGCCGACTTATGGCCATCAGAAAAATGAGTAAATTCTCTAGATGTGGTGTTCAAACAGCGGAATGAGTCGAATAGCTCGTGATTATAAATCCAGCTGTTAAAGGATTGCGTTTTTTTTTTTTCCAAAATCATATTTATTGAAATTTTACATAGTTAAACATGAAAACACATCAATTCCGCAAACAGTGCAGAGTAGATTAATAATACATCAAGAAAACAGACATACAAACGTAGGAGGCAAGGAATAAGGGGGGAAAAGGGGGTAGGTACACCTAAGTATACGACTGTAAATTACTTAGATCAAAGGTCTTAACAGAAACTGACCTGCTAAAGTGCAGGTTCCTGAATATCAAAGTGGCATATAAGCTAGACACATAGCAGGGTTCATCGCGGGCAGGGAATATCAGACCCTGAATCGAAGTAGCACAAGCATCATCACGGTGGATTGAAGGAGAGACTGCTTACCAAGCCATGGTTCCCAAATCTGGGACTTTTTCTTTTAAGATGACGCAGATAATACCAGAGCCCTTTCGTATTGGCAATGAAGGTTCATCCTGTCAATCACAAATTGTATGGTCGGAGCGCTGGCCACTCTCCATTTGGATGCCACTGCCAGTCTAGCGGCTATAAACAAATGTGAGAACACTCCTCTCAACACATACGGGATCTCATTCAAACCGATATGCAATAAAACCATACTGGGTTGTAAGGCCATCCGGATCCCAGTTACCTCAGCTATCACGTCCTCTAGGCTAGCCCAAAAATTTAGTAATTTCAGGCACGACCACCACATGTGGCTAAGTGTCCCCAACATACCGCAGCCTCTCCAACACAATGGGGAGCACTGAGGGCCAATGCGAGCAACTTTAACTGGGTAATAGTACCAGCGTAAGTGGACTTTTTTCAATTGTTCCAGATGGTTTAAACAAGAGGAAACTCTCCGAACCTCTAACACCGCCTCCCGCCACCCATCAGGCGCTAGGGTGACCTGCAAGTCATCCTCCCATTGTCTCATGAATTGCAGTTTAACCTCTGGGTCAGGATCATTCAGGGCTCTATACAAGATAGATACATTGTGTGTACTAGGTCCGGGCACCAGGAAGAGGCCATTTACTGTACGGTCTAGGTTAGAATTAAAGAAGTACGACGGTTGTGTAGTGTGTATAAGATGTCTTAGTTGCAAAAACTGATAATCTATGTCGAATATCTGGGTGTTTTGCAACTATGCGGTCAAACGGCTTAATCGCTGTGCCGTCACATAGCTGATGAAGTGATTTTACCACAGCCAGTACCCATGGCTGTAAATCTATATACGGGATATGTAATTCTAGCGCCTTCAGTGACACTTCAGTTAACGGGATTTTAATAAGAGTCGGGACCGTCTGTCTCCAAAAATGCAGGGCAGTAGACATGGTTGGTAGAGGGAGATTACAAGGCCGCGGCCCAAAGGCTTCATCCTTTAACATAAATCGGGTGGAGCCTCTAGACGCATAGAAATTGTCGATTTGCAACCATCTATGATCCTTATCTAGCTGCCACCAATCCCGCAGCCCCGCTACCACTGAGGCCTTATAATACGCCATCAAATTTGGCAATCCCATTCCCCCCAGATCATAAGGGTAATACAAAAGGGACTTGGCCAATCGAGGAGTTTTGTGGGCCCATATGTATTTGTTTGTTAAGCGCTGAAGGTTTGTTATAATTTTGCTTGGGACCCTCAAAGGGAGACATCTGAAATAATATAATATCGAGAATTTTCATCTTGATATTAATTCTAGCCACCCAGGAGGTCATAAACAGATGTAAGGTGTCCAGCTCAGTCTTTATCTGTCTGAATAAAGCAGTATAGTTTGCCTCTATGATATGTTGAGAGTGTGTCAGCTTTATACGGAGGTAAGGGATACCCTGATCAGTCCAATGAAAGGGAAACTTATTCTCTAATTCAGCTTTGGTGACCAAAGGGACCGCGACAGGGAATACCAGTGATTTGGATGCATTCAATTTGTAATAGGATACTGACGCAAACTCCTCTAGTTCAACCATGACGGCCGAAAACGACCGCTCCAGGTCCACACAGGTTATGATGACGTCATCCGCGTACAGACCGATCTTGTGAGCAGCCGGGCCCACCATCAAACCTGAGATATCAGAGTTAAGATGGATTTTCTCCGCCAGTGGCTCCATGCATAATGCAAATATAATGGGGGATAGTGGGCATCCCTGTCGCGTAAGGATTGCGTTTTTTGTCTGCTGGGAGAGATGGAGTCTAGTACACCATCTGGCACCATATTAAAGTCCCCTAACAAAAGTAGGGTTCCTGAATGTGTCTAATTTTTTCATTAGCTTATTCAGGAAGCTAAGTTGTCTGATGGTGGGTACATAAGTATTAACTATTGTGAAGGTTTGGCCGTTCAATTTGCACAGGAGAATGATGTCCTTTTTCGTCTTTTACTTCAGAAAGCAATTCAAAGGAAATTGAGTTACCAATCAGGGTTAAAACCCCAGCTTTCTTTCGTGGGCCGCAAGATTCAAATACAAATGGGAAATTTTTCAGATTCATAGAAGGGTGGTTGTCTTTTTTGAACTTGGTTTCTTGAAGGCATACAACCTCAGGATGCATCCCGTTAATCTCCCTACCAATGGAAAATCTCTTCCAAGGGCTATTTAGCCCCCTGACATTGTATGATATGAATTTTATTTTCATGTTACATCTATGGGGTATTGTAAAGAGGAAGATGAGAGACGCCAGACCCAACAATGCAGATGAGCTGAAGGCTGCTATCAAAGCAACCTGGACTTTGATACCACCTCAGCAGTGCCACAGGCTGATTGCCTCCATGCCACGCCGCATTGATGCAGTAATTGATGCAAAAGGAGCCCCGACCATGTGTTGAGTGCATTTACTGAACATACATTTCTGTAGGACAACATTTTGGATTTTAAAAAAATCATTTTTCAAACTGGTGTTATAAAGAATTCAAATTTACTGAGATAATAACTCTTTTGGTTTTTCATTGGCTGTAGGCCATAATGATCAACATTAACAGAAATAAACACTTGAAATAGATCACTTTGTAATGACTCTACATAATGAGTTTCACTTTTTGTATTGAACTGAAATAACTTTTTGATTTACTACGTAATTTTGTGAGAAATACCTGTATGTTAATTTTTATTGTCTTAACATGTTCTGGCCGATATGCACCATTAAAGACTTCTACTCTCACATACCATTAAACTCACCTGTTCTTAATCATATGTGGGAGACAATATTCTTTGGATAAAATTGGCCACAGCGGCCATTTATTTAACAAACAATACAATAACCATTTAATTATCAGAAAAGAGGGAGGTCCTTGGAGCTACCAGATCACAGAAATCTCTTTACCCTCAGCCGTTGAACCCAAGCTTGAGGGCACCACACTATGGTCAGTGGTAAATAAATGCTAACCATGGGCTCCCAGGGTCCATCCCTGTCCAGAGCCCAGTTAAGTGCCAGATCATCTGAAAGGTACCCTTTATTTGATACCCCAACCAATTTTTCCAACAACTCCAAGGACACCCAAACCACAAACGCACTCTGATCCCTCAGTGCGTGTCCCCCCCACAATCTCCAGCGCATGTTCGATCCCTTCTTGTATAGCTAGCTCCCAAATATCAATAGCATTAAAATGCACACCATCTTGTAACACTATTTAGCATAACCCATGGGCAGCATGGGGTTCAAATCCCCCCCAAGGGCAAAATCTGCAAGGAGTTTGTATGTTCTCCCCGTGTTTGCGTTGGTTTCCTCCAGGTACTCTGGTTTCTTCCCACACTCCAAGGAGATACTGATAAGGAATTTAGATTGTGAGCCTCATCGGGGACAGCGATGATAATGTGTGCAAACTGTAAAGATGCTGCAGAATAAGATGGCACTATATAAAAATAAAGATTATTACCTTTTCCCTATGAACCCCTTCTATTGATCTTGCTACATGCCATGTTTTTCTATTCACGGTGTCTGATCAAACCACCAACATATTTGGAAATTCTGCCCGTAACCTCAAAATTTCAAAGCTGGTGGCCTTAATCAATTCCCTCACTGCCCTTACACCCAAGCTATTACATTTGATGTGTAAAACAAAGATATCAGGCATTCTATCCAGACGTGCTGCTCAGGTAACACCCGATTCCACCCCATTCATCTGAATCCAAGCCATCTTACCATCAGCTCAATATTGCTCCCCAATGCACATAAGTGCCCAAACAAGGCCCCTCATCTGCAATATAAAACAAAGTACATGCCTAAATACCTACAGCCGCACGTAACTTAAAAGAAGAGAAGCAAAACAAGTCGAATCCAAACCCAACTCCCTTAATCCTTTTCTCATAGCCACAGTAAATTGATATCTTGAAAGAAAAGACCCATCCGCATGATGTAGCAATGGACTGCTCTTTTTTGGACATAACTACAGATGCTATATGAACCAGCGCAACACACATTTCAGACCTAACCACTAACTCAAGCTTATCCTTTCTTCCTCGACCTACTTGATACTGATACAATGGAATGCGGGGAGGGGGGGTGCTGCTGGTGTCGGGCAGACCCCCTTGACTGACGTGCCCCATAGCGGCAGCGTGGTGTGCTGCGATCAGTCGCATGCCACTGGCTGGGGACCGGGGCTTTAGGCAGCTGCCTAGTCTGCCTGCCCGTAACACCGGCCCTGCCCATAGGTAAAATTCTTCAGTCAAAGTTTTTTTTCCCAATAACTACTGTAGCTCCCTCAGCGTCAACTTGTGCAAGCGTTGTGCCTGCTATACCTCTTGACTCAGACATTAACTTGTCCTTAGGTAAATGACATTTACTCTGAATCAATTAAAATACTCAAAAACCTTAACTGTATACAAGGTCCCTCCATTTTTTTTCCCTTGCTAACGGCACTCCAAAGCGATTTGCCATCCTTCCATGGTCATAAAGACTGTTACAAACTGCCCAATCAAGATGACCCATAAAAAATCAACTAAGTAATGAATAACTGACTGGCAGAAACATCCCTCACCACCCATTCCAAAAAAATAATTTTTCAAACAGAGAAAAAAAATCGCATAACCCATCGGCAAACTCCTATCTTGAAAGTATCCACCTTGCCCATAACGCTGAACCCATGTAACTGCTGTCAAATGTATTCGCCACTGAACATAATTCAGGGTCAATCCTGTCATTTACTGATGAAGCTTTTGGATAAATGAGTTAAAATATATTCAGCTCTTTTTAAAGATACTACACCCAGCAGTGAAATAACCAAATCCACTACTGGAGTAGTAGAAAACTGGCCCGCCATATGCCCAAGCCGAACATCCTTCCCAATTTTCTCCAAAACTACCTTTGAATTGCTTGAATTGCCCTTCATTAAATAGCCAACATGCTGCAGGCTTACCTTTTGATCCCAGCACCCTATGAACGGTGCTTCCCACAATTCCCAACTGACTACTCCCACTCCCTGGACAGGACTGCTGATACCTATATGCCTCCATTACTTTTAACCCCTGCATGACCTTGGACGTATGGATACATCCAGGCGATTTTGCGCGCACAGTGGCTGTGCACGCACGATCACTGCCGGGTGTCAGCTGATTCAGACTGCTGACACCCGGCACTAAGTGCCAGGAGAGGTGTGGGCACCAATTCCAGCACTTTAACCTCCTAACTGCTGCACCACCAGTTAACCCCTTCAGTAAACACCATAAAGGGGCAAAAAATACTTTTTCTTCATCCCATCGAGCAAAAAGTTCCTGCTGTTTGCTTTCTATTTTATTTTTGGGAGGTAGAATGAACAATCAGCTGTGCCTGAAAATGATACCAATAAAAACATCAACTTGTCCCACAAAAAACAAGCAATCACATGACTGTCAGCAGAAATGTGCAAGAATTATAGCGCTACAAAAATAAGGCCATGCAAAAACTTGTTTTTGCAAACAAAAAAGAAGCGTCTTTTAGTGTAACAGAAACCAAACCCGAAATAAAACGGTATTGCTGTAATTGCAGGAAAGAAAATGATCTGTTCTGGATAAAATCGAAGATTAATTCTTGTTCATTTAAAAGGTATCTAAAAACATTTACCAAAAATTTTTGGAGAGGGGGGGGAGACATGGTAGGAAAAAAACATGTCACCAGACGTGTTTCAAACAGGATATGTTCTTAGACTTGGTGTGAATGCAGCAGCCTGAAGATTAGTCGTCTAATCACTTATACGGCTTGAGGAACGCCATAAAAAATAAAACAAATTCTTCACCTGCCGTTGATTTGTTCATTCTGCCTCCCAAAGATCGCAGTAAAGCTCTGCTCACATTGTGGATGCTGCCTGGTCAGTGATCCCGAGGTTTCCGTCTTTAGGCATTCATAAAAGTGCAGTCAGTCACAGTTTTGTGCAATTCTGCAAAGGACAACTCTGAACAGAGGCCAGACGAAGACCAGAGCAACTCTGCTGCCTCATTATAATGAATGGATCACTCTAGGTTTCATCTGAATCACGTCACTTGGAAATTTAGATGGAATCCCCAAAGAAAGTGCTCTGTATAGAGCACAGGATAAATGTGATCCAAAATGTTCCCAATAAAAGCTTCAAATCAATCCACAAAAAAAGCAAGTCCCCACTCGGGTCTGTCACTTGTCAATGAAAATATTGGGGATTCCACATAACTGGTAACAGAGACTCTGGAAAAGCAAAATTGCTCCTTGCACCCCCACGAGAAATCCAGTGAATTCTGTGCTCCCAAATGCCCCTCTACCTTTTGAGCTTCACATTGTGCCTAAACCATATTTAGCGTCCACGTGGTTTGCATTTCTGTAGTGATGAGAGCCCATCTAACTTACAGGTACAGGTCTCCAGAAGCATGAGCTGGGCACAATGGATGGGCACTACAATGTACTGGTCACTACCACGGCAGTTTGCAATTTTCACTCTGCAATGTCCACTGCTGCTTATTTCTGGAAAACGCCCATGAAGTCAAAATCATCACGACACCTGTAATTTCCCAAAGTGGTATAATTTACAAAATGGGGTTACTTGAAGGGGAATTCTGCTCTTCTAGCACTTGGGGGGGGGGATCTGTATATGGAGTCCGCAAACTGTTCTATGAAAATCTGCGTTCCAGGAGGCAAATAGAACTCCGTTCCTCTTGAGTTTTGCCGTGTGGCGAAGCAGTACAGTACAGCCACATATGGGGTATTTCTACATTCAGCCAAAATTGAAGATCGAATTTTAATGCCATTTTTACCCATTCCCCAGTGTGAAATTGTAAAATCTGGGGCTAATACAAAGTTTTGACGGCAAAAATGTATTTTTTTTTCTTCACAGCCCAATGGTATAACATTTTGTGACACACCTGTGGTGTCAATATGATCACTGAACCCATTAATGAATTCATTGAGAGGTGTAGTTTGTATGGGGAGTTCTGCTGTTCTGGCACCTTGGGGGCTCTGTCAATGTGACATGGTACACTCAAACCAGGATAGCAAAATTTGAACTCCAATATGGTTCCTCTTCCTTTTCGATCTGTGCCTCAAAAGTATTTTTGTATCACATATAGGATACTGGCGTACTCGAGAGAAATTGCGCAACAAATTTTCGGGTCCTGCTATCCTTGTGAAAATGAGAATTTGGGGCCAAAACATTTTTGAGTGGAAAAAATGTTTTCATTTACAAAGATCAATGTCGTAAAATTCTGTGATACACCTGTGGGTTCAAGGTGTTCACTGCACATCTAGATAAATTCCTTGAGGGGTCTAGTTTCCAAAATGGGGTCACATGTGAGAGGTTTGCACCATTTAGGCACATCAGAGGCTCTCCAAATGTGACATGACACCAGTAGACCATTCCATCAAAAGCTGCGTTCCAATACATCTTTCCTTCCTTTCTGAGCCCTGTCGTGCTCCCAAACAGTAGTTAATCACCACATATGGGGTATATGCTTACTCAGGAGAATTGCAAAACAAAATTTGTGGTCCATTTTCTCCTATTATCTTGTGAAAATAAAAAAATTTGAGACATTAATTTTTTTTATTTTGTTGGAAACTTTTTTTTATTTTACGGCTTTACGTTATAAATTTCTGTCAAGCATCTGGGGGTTCAAGGTGTTCACCACACATCTAGATAAGTTCCCTGAGGGGTCTAGTTTCCAAAATTATCACTTTTGGGGGGACTCCACTTTTTAGGAACATCAAGAGCACTCCAAATGTGACATGATGCCTGCTAATTATTCCAACAAATTTTGCAGTCAAATGGAGCTCCTTACTTTCTGAGCCCTGCCGTCTGCCCAAACAGTGGTTTCCCCCTACATATGGGTTATTGACATGCTCAGGAGACATTGCCCAACAAATTTGGTGTCAATTTTTTTTTGTCATCCTTGTGAAAATAAAAAATGGGTCTAAAGTAAACATTTTTGTTGAAAAAAAAGTTAATGTTCTTTTTTTTTTTTTTTTTTTTTCCACATTCTTTAAATTCCTGTGAAGCACCAGAAGGGTTAATAAACTTCTTGAATGTGGTTTTGAGCACCTTGAGGGGTGCAGATCTTCGAATGGTGTCACTTTTGGGTATCTTCTGTCCAACACGCCCTCAAAGTCACTTCAAATGTAATGTAGTACCTTTTTTAAACAAACAAAAAAAAAATTGGTTTTGTTAATTTTGTTGAAAAAATTGGAAATGGCTGGTTTACTTTTAACCCTTACAACTTTCTAACCAAAGAACATTGGGTTTCAAAAATTGTGCTGATGTAAAGTAGACCTATGTGAAATGTTAGTTATGAACTATGTTGTGTGACATAACTCGCTGATTTAAGGGGAAAACAATCAATTTTAAAAAATTTTGCCAAATTTCTGTGTTTTTTTTTTTATAAACTCAAGTCATATCAAATAAATTTTACCACTATCAAGAAGTACAATATTACTAAAAACACTCAATCAGTGAGATCCAATGAAGCGTTCCAGAGTTATTACCACACAAAGTGACACTGGTCAGAATTGTAAAATTTGGCCTGGTCATGAAGATGCAAAAAGTCTTAGGGGGGCTGAAGGGGTCAACTGCAATCTGATATCCTTCTGCTCCCATTGTATACTGGGATGTTGTACAGCCTTCCTTTGATGGAATTGTTCATCATAACAGAGCCAGGCCTGACCCCCATAAGTCCCAAGTGAATCCATATAGCAAAAAAGCAGAGAACAGTTCTCGGGATCTTTTTCGCCCACTACACTTGCCAAAATAGCAACTGCCTGTAACCAATTTATGAATGTCTGTGGAATGAGACACCATCTGTTTTTCTTTCTTTTTTTGCTGTTATCCTTTTTCCCCTTATCAAGATCACCTTTTTCAAGTGGTAGCAGCGAGAATATCTCCATGTATTCATCCTGCCAAAATTTTTTCAAATGAGCCCTCAATTGTCCCTCAAAACATACATGTACCTCTTGCCCGATCATCCAATTTAATCGCATCCTTTTTCTTAGTTTGAATCAAAATGGATACACCACTGCAGGCCCACCTCGCTTACTTAAGCAATACTCCCGCCAGTTCTACCTCTGCCCCTAAGCTATCCTGTGCCACTACCCATTCTGAAGTAAGTGACACAGCATTCCCCAGACCAGATCCCCCTTCCAAACGCAGTAAAAGCACTCTATCGCTACCTAGCAACTCCTTAACCCCCAAAACTTCTGCCTTACCTACACCCCTGCTCAGTGCAGCCATCATCTCTGGAGCCTGCCCCCTTTCACTTAAACCTGACAGTCTTGTATTTTGCAATGGCCAAAGCATAACCATACTTGCTGGGCTGCACGGGTGCTGTGAGCCCGCCAGCCGTAGATCCCAAATCCTGCTGCTCATTCATCCTCATTCTCCTCCTTCCTCCTGACACCTCAACTTGGTTCAGGCAGGGGTCACTTGTAATCCCACTGTATCTAATGGGTTGTCTGAGTCAGCCAACTGCTGCCCACTTCTCATGTTGCTGACCTGCTGCTGACTCCTGCCTACTCCCTGCCCACTTCTGCCAGGACGTCTGGCTTGTTGCAGATGTCCCTGCTCAGTGTTGCCCCAGGCAGCACTTGCGAACAGATCATCTCCACCAGTGTTCACCATTTCACCTCACTGCTAGACATCTAGGACAGCCGTCTGCTCCACCTCTTCTTCCTCCCTGTCCCGCCACTGACCTCCTGTGTCCTGGAGCCCTATTGTCACTGGCAGGCCCTGCAACAGGAACATTGCCAGCGGGCCTCGCTGCATAAGTGTACACTTCGGTCATCTAGAAGAAATGGGCCCTCATTGTGTGAGTCGTGGCCTATTTCTCCTGTGGCCCCAGGCTGCCTTCTAAGATTCCTCCCTGGCTGCCAATGCCACTCAGCTGCAGTATTCTGGCACCCTCCTGCCATGAGGGCCCTTAGAGGGGCTCCTAAGCTGATGCCTGGAGCGAGGGGTGGTTTCAGGGCTCAGTCTCTCTGGTGGCCTTGTTCTGCGCAGCCTCTGACCAGACCTACCGATGTGGCACTGCAGCTCCCACCATGCCTGATACTTGCTCCTCAAGCCATGCTTCTCCCCTGATGCTTGCAAGCTCTCCACAGCTGTCTTAGGAGAGCCTCCATATTAGCCATAGCTATATCAGGCAAGGGCAGTATAGTACTAGGGGTCATTCTTCACCTTGAAGATCCCATTAAATGGCCTCCTTCCTGCATTTTCTTTTATATATGCCCCTATAGTCCCTCCATCCCCCTTTTTATTTTCAAATTCAAACCCTATAACCACCAATCACATAACGTTCAGCTCCCTGCCCAACCCCTGTCATGTGGGGCTTTGGGGCCTACACTTGTACTTTATTGTCTGTACATGTATCCACTTAATTGTAAAGTGCCGTGGAACACGTTGGCGCTATAAAAATATAATTATTTAATATCCGCTATCATTAGCCTTTTAGCGACCACCAACACGCATTAGAACAGCAGCTGTTATGGGGTCTTATTCATGAGTCATTTTAAAACATCGGTCTGGGATAAGTGAATAGTGTACCCCCACGGGGAGCAATTCCCGCTGGTAACAGCTAACACCCCACGGTATCGACCCTGGCAAGTTTTGGGGCCGATTGGCCCATTAAATACTAGTATCTCAGGAGGTTAAAAGACCACCCAGTAGCAGGATCAAGCATTGCAATGCATGAAACCAACAACATAGCAAAAGATTATACATGTCCCCCAGTGGGACTTAATGAAAAGTGGGGGAAAAAGTAAAATGTGTGTAAAACACAAAGCGCCAAAAATACTGGAAATCTGCTTTGCCACTTAAAACACAGCCTTTGTGATAAAATAAAGATAAACCATAAAGTAAACATTAATTGGTATCGCATCGTTTGGAACGTTTTGATCTATAAAAGGAAAAGCACCCTGATTTTTATTTTGATTCTGTAGATAAGAGAAGTAGAGCCACAAAAGAGATTAGTTCAGCTCACCCTTTGTATGACCAAAGATCTTCGAGGCACGGACCGTGGACCAGAAGATAGGCATTGCAGTCCAAGAAAAAGAGATAGTCCAGCTCAGAAGAATAAAATCCAAAAGCTTTATTTGACTTCTTAAAACAAGAAACAAGAGTTCATGCTTTATTAATTGATTTTTTTTTTTATGCAACTTTTTTTGTATTTCTTATTGTTTCATGTCAGATAATTGTTCTTTGTAATTGTCGTCTTTAATGAAGCACCTGTTTGAATTTATGTATCCACCCTTCACACATGCAAGGCATGCTGAGTCTAAGAACACCTGTTCGAAACGCGTCCAGCCTTTCACTAACAACCTTTCCTCTGGGTAGTTCGGTCGGGTGCGTTAAGATTAAGGTTTTAAAAAGTCAAAGCTTTTGGGTTTTATTCTTCTGAGCTGGACGATCTCCTTTTCTTGGACTGCAAGATAAGAGAAGTGCAGTGTGACAGTGTACTTTTCCCTCCCTGGAGTTAGGCTTCCTTTCAGCCTCCATCTTGATTCCCCAGCTCTCATCCTGCATTTTTCTCTGTATGCTCTACTTTAAATCATGTGGTGCCTCATGTGACCATTTACAGCCAGTGCACGCAATGTACTGGGATAACTGTTGTGAATTCTCTTGCTTGGAGTTCTGAGCCGAAGCTCCCTCTGGTGGTTGCTGAGAGTAGTGGAGCTAGTCAGGTGGATGGAAGTTCCCCACCTGACGACGATATTTGGAAACCTGGGAGTATATAATTGAGCTGGCTGCTGTTGGAGGTTGCTGGTGATTCCCTCAGTGTGCATTTGGAGCTCTTTTGTCCCCTGCCTGATCTGCATGGTTCAGCTAAGTGATTCTTTTGCAAATCCTTTGCATCTAATCTGGTTGTGTTTTTTGCTTTCTGTTTTGCTGCTAGGGTTCAGCGTGCTCCCTGCTGGGGGCAGCGCTGGGCCCTGCTTCATATGTTGCAGCTTGTTCAGTCCCCTGTTATGTTAGTATCTTTTTGCTTTGCTGCCTGTTTATACCAGAGTGCTGATCTAGCGGGGGTGAGATCGTGTGATCTCATGTTTTTTGTATATTAGAAGTGTTGGACTTTTTTAGGGTTTTGTGTGTGATTGCAGACAGTATCTTTTTCTGTCCTGTCCTGTCTAGACAGCTTGGGCCTCCACCGTTTGCTCAGTCTGTTCTCTGCCTGTGTTTGTGTCTCATCTTGTCTCACCAACAATATATGTTTGCGGGCTGTCTATTTCTTTAGGAATCTGCTCCGGGGCAGGTTAGAATTCATCTTTCTGTCTTTAGGCTTAGTTAGTCCTCCGGCTGTGACGAAGTGTCTAGGGCATCGTAGGAACGCTCCACGACTACTGCTAGTTGTGTGGATAGGATCAGGGGTCTGCAATCCGCTTAGTTACCAACCTCTCTGGTCTTCTGGTGGCTTAGCCTGTTCCTGCCATCCTCCTCGGTGACCCATTCATAACAGATAACAGATTATTCATCCTTCTATATTTTCCTAAATGAGCAGATGGACCATGTAGAAGATCACAGTTCAAACTTTGACTTATAATTGTGACAAGAGTCAAGTAGTCATCCTCATTATCTGTGATTGGGTCTCTGCTTTCCCTTATGGAGATTTGTGGTGGTACAATGCATGCATTTTCATTGTAAAGGCAGTTCTTTTGACTCATTCCAGCACCCATCCTCCATGAACATAAAGCCATGTAATGCTCAGCGGGTCAGCCTGAGATCATGTAACCCATATGAAGAATACTGTGAGTTTTCAAATTAACTTATTAAGCGGAATCTGTCAGCAGGTTTTTGCTATGTAAACTGAGGACATGAGGTAGGGGTTAAAACACTGAATTTAATGATGTGCATGACCGGCTGTGTAGTGTTTACATAGACTGATTAACATTGCTAGACTAGCTGGTGCATGCTTGTAAGTTGACTTTCCCCCCTTCTGTGATAAGCAACTCACTATATAACTATGTACATACAGAGCCTGGAGTGGGAGAGGGCAGCTTTCTCAGCTCTGCTGCATGCTAAATCTATAAACTCTCAGGCCACACCCAGTAGGCTATCTGCCTACATCATGCTGCTCTCAACCTGGTGATAGATTATTTTTAAACAAAATCTGGAGCATTTAAGGGAATTGGTTATGGACTGACCAGAGTTGGAGTAGTAGTACAGTATATTTCAATCACTATGGGCAGCACCAGCAGGTAGCTTTGTCAGGTTGGCAGGATAAGCAGGTATCGTAGTCAGGAAATAGCCACCAGAGGTCGGTACACGGAGCAGCAGTCGGATCTTGAGGATAAGCAGCAGGTGGAATGAAGCTAGATTAAAGGCTGGGAGCTCAATCTCGCAAGGAAGTGCAGTGCCAGGTTTAAGTAGTGTGTTCAGTCAGGAACTTGGGATGGAGACAATCTGGAACAGCACAGGTACAGGTATCTGTTTTAGCAAGGAACTGTTCAGCAAGCTAAATGGCTCAGAGGGAAGAGCTGGTGCACAAGAGCTGCTGGTTTCGATTCCTGATTGAATCTGTCAGCAGATATTTGTGATGTAATCTGTGAGCAGCTCAGAGCCTGAATCCAGTAAAGTGTCACTTGCTGGTCTGCATGCTGCAGTTTTGATACAATCCCTGCTTTCTCTGCTGCATATCTAGCAGTGCTCAGAATTCTGAGCTGTGTTAATACCCCACCTACACTACTGATCAGCATTTTTTTGTCAGTGTACAATCAGTGGTGGGTGTGGGGATACACACAGCAGTTGAGCAGGAGACCCACAACACTTAATCCTGTAGTGATAACCTTCTGTTAATAGGCTATTTGTTGCTGTTTCTATAAAATTAGTCTTTTAAAGTGACCTCTCTGATCAGGCTCTCCGCCCCTATCATGCTGCTCTCAAATTACACATCAAACACCTTCTGACGAATTCCTTTTAGAGCTGTCACTTTAAAACCGCTGCGCTTGTT
This sequence comes from Dendrobates tinctorius, assembly GCF_039654945.1. Lineage (NCBI taxonomy): Eukaryota > Metazoa > Chordata > Amphibia > Anura > Dendrobatidae > Dendrobates > Dendrobates tinctorius. The sequence continues at coordinate 99,326 of NW_027361712.1, forward strand.
CAGCCATGCTTTAAAATACACCTCTGCTTGATCACTTTGGCTGACAAGTATGAGCTTCCAAATTTCCATTTTTGACACTAATAACATTGATTTTGTTTTCAGATAAATGTACTGGTTCTCAACGCTGATCATACTGTAATCCTTGTATTTTCTGATGAGTCCATGCACGATCTAAGTAAAACCAATATTCTTTGTCCTTAGTAGGATAAGAGCAGAAGACAAGAGGGGCGGTGGTGGACCACACAACTGGGGCTCATTTCAAGATACTTTCAGGTACAAAATAATACAGCCAAAATGAAGCTATAGTACACACTTTACCATAGGTCCTCTAATATAAAACTGTATTGAAAGAAATACAACACATTAAAAAAAGAAAAAGTAGCTTGTTTTATATAATGACTGTAGGTTAAATGATAGGATTTCTGTTGCAACTTCGTTTTCTAACGTACTGTTTTCCTGTCAACTGCACTTACAGAAAGGATTAAACCTGCTTCTTTCGCTGCCTGGACTGATCATAAATTCTCAATTTTCAGTTCACAGGTAAAATCAGTATTTTTTGAAGACAGATTTTCACATTATGTGATAAGAAATGGCAGTTACTACTGATAAGACTCTATGTAATGGAGAGGAGGGTGGACAGAGGGGCTAGAGGCAGCGTTCCTCCCTACTCTGGTTTACATAGAACGTAATGTAAAAATCTATCTTCACTAAAACTGACTTTACCCATAAATTGAAAATGAAATATCCGTCCAGGATGAGAGAATCAAATTTCTCTAATGTATATTACAAAGTTTCTTATTTTCATGTATACTATTGATTTAAATAAAAATGTAAAACTATGGTTACATGCTTGCTTACATTGATGAGTGCTAGGCTGCTTAGCGCTCCGATCCTCTGACAGCTCACAGCAATTCATGTTCAATCTGAGTCTAGTTAAAATACTGGTGTTCAACTTTTAACATGCTTACTTAGCAAGGCACTAACCACGCGGGCATGAGGGCATTGTAGATCTATAGCCTAAATCTTACCCAATAATGGGTAGGACTCACCCCATCCAGCCCATGGGTAGGACTCACCCCATCCAGCCCATGGGTAGGACTCACCCCATCCAGCCCATGGGTAGGACTCATCCCATCCAGCCCTTGGACTGGTCACTGTAATTTTGATAATAGTGGATGATGGCATAATTGTATAGCACACTAAAAATAAAGATTCACTATATTGGGCAAGGTCTACACCCACTGTTACTACTTGCTAATAGGAATGAACCGCAGTGTTGTGTCCATGTGCTGAGTTCAGTGGAATGACATGCTGGGAGGTATTGTATGCGTTACTGGACTATAATTTCTCTATGAAGCTTAAGACCACAAGTTTCATTTGAAAGACATTGAGTACTTCAGAACAAACTATTAACCGTTCTTACTTTGCAGACATTCTAGGCAGGTGTGGAAAAATGCTATTGTTTTCTTATTTTGCATTTTGATAACCAAAAGAGAAATCTAAATCGAAACAATACTTGGTAACTTGGCATTACCTTCAAAAAGACGACAGGGCATCAGTTCTTCTAGACACTTGCAGGTTTGTTTTTTTATAAACTCAGCAGGTAAGTCGTTCCAAACATCTTGGAGAAGAAACCACAGATCTTCTGTGAATAATGCAAAAAGAGAAATCATGCCTGTCAATCACTTGTCAGTGCCTAACCAACGTTAAAGGGCAACTCTCAATAATAATGCTAAACCTACAGAGAACACCAGAGTCAATAACTGCCCCATGAAAAAAATCTTGTTTTTATCTAAAAAAAAACATCTATTTTATTTAAAATTTCACAGGGCATAATACAAAAAAATATACAAGAATGAGTATACTCCTGAGGTGGAGAAATTTATAGTGAGCATATCAGGTTTAAATTGGGCACCTGTAAATGGGGAACACCTTAAATAGTGAATTTCGAGTTAAATAACTAGATGAAATGGGGGGAAAAAAGAAGGAACTATCCCTCTAGTCAATAACCGCTGTTATCAATAGTAAAAATACATCTTATACACAGTAAAAAGTCAGTCAGCGATCAAATTAGCAGGGAAGTTGCCGGGGTAGACAGACAATCCTCTCAAATATGTGTACCCTGGTTCACATGAACCAATACAAGCCCACAAGACATAACAGACAAAAAAAAAAAAATTAATGAAATAAAGTGCCATTTATAGTGCCATGAGATGAAACTCCTCACCCAGGTGGGATCCCGATACACCACACCAGTGCCCGACGCGTTTCGCCCTACAGGGCTTCCTTGGGGGGCTGTATGATGGTTGTTAATTACACCCGCATTTATATAGGGGAGCAAAGTCAGGGAATGTGGCGCGGGCCATCTTTGAGTATACTACTATCACACCCGTTTGGGTGAGGAGTTTCATCTCATGGCACTATAAATGGCACTTTATTTCAATAATTTTTTTTTTTTTGTCTGTTATGTCTTGTGGGCTTGTATTGGTTCATGTGAACCAGGGTACACATATTTGAGAGGATTGTCTCTCTACACCGTCAACTTCCCTGCTAATTTGATCGCTGACTGACTTTTTTACTGTGTATAAGATGTATTTTTACTATTGATAACAGCGGTTATTGACTAGAGGGATAGTTCCTTCTTTGCCCCCATTTCATCTAGTTATTTAACTTGAAATTCACTATTTAAGGTGTTCCCCATTTACAGGTGCCCAATTTAAACCTGAAATGCTCACTATAAATTTCTCCACCTCAGGAGTATACTCATTCTTGTATATTTTTTTGTATTATGTCTTGTGAAATTTTCAATAAAATGTTTTTTTAGGTAAAAACAAGATTTTTTTCATGGGGCAGTTATTGACTCTGGTGTTCTCTGTAGGTTTAGATCTTCTGTGAATGTAGACTTTCACATATTCTCTTTATATAATCTCAGACCGACTCAAAGATGAGATCAAGACTCTGAGGGCCATATAATAACTTCCAGGACTCCCTGATTGTACACTGAAGAGAGATCTTAATGACATTGCTTCCAAAGTACATAGATACAGCCAATCGCATGCCTCTCAGATGATTTTGCATGATTAAGTATATTCCTGCATTACATGGCAGAAATCCAACTGCTTTTGTACATCACTGTAGGTGCATAGACCTTTCTATACCATACCCATCATGGAGTTGTGTGTAAAGATTAAAAAAAAAAGTACGTTTTAAACTGTATGTAGGAATGGGACTGAATTGTTTTCTCATTTCCGATGCCAGTAATGCCAATGAACATAAGCAGAATTTTTTTTTTTTTTAGTGATGTAGAGCCAGTACCTGTAGAAGCTACAGAAACAGAACCTGTTGATGCAACCTGTGACGTAATAGAAGAGGAGAGAGAATTCAGGTAAGGTCATGTTCATTTGTTGATGGGCGTTCATTCTGTATGTCTCTTAAAGGGAAAATTTAGTTAAACTTGATGACCAATTGCAAATATTGACCTCAGTGTGTCCTTGCTAGGGTCTTATCCTGAGACCCCAAATAATCTTTAGTATGTACTAAAACACCTTCATTCTGCTAAGTTTTTTTATTTGTTTTGTTTTTCCCCCCCTTTGGGTAGAGGGGCAAATGAGAATTATGAAGAATATGTTAGAGAGATGTCACTGGATGAATGGAAGTCTATTCTGGACCAAAGCAGACCAAAAGCTGAATTAAATCTACGCAAACCAGAATCGAATGTGCCTGCGAAAGCTATTGTTATCCACAAGTCAAAGTTCAAGAATGTAAGTTTGATGCCTGTACTGACATACTTGACAGTATAATTTGTATGTATGCTGGTAGGGTTTATGGTCTGACAGTTTCTTAGTTTTAACCCCTTTCTGACATCCGACGTACGATCCCGTCCATGTGACCTGGGCTTGTCTGACCATGGACTGGATAGAACGTCATGCCCTTTAATGCGACACTGCGACTTAAGTCGTGGTGATCGCACTAAAATTCCGACGCCATCTTACCTGTAGGAATATGGCGTCTGCATCCCTGGGGCTGTCCTCGCCCACCCAGCCTCCTGATCGCTGTGTTTGGCTGTTCATCAGATTGGCTGAAACAGTGAGGACCCAGGCTAGGATAGAGTACCAATGTACTTTGATCTTGGGTCGGAGTCTGGCGACGCCAGGCATCAGCCAAAACCGCTCAGATTGGCGCAATCAACAATCGCCTCGATCACGCTAATCACAGGGCACAGCAGCGGTGTTAATGCGCTGTGCCCTGCCAGTACCTGCCTGGATTGGTGCTGTAATAGCACCGATCCTAGGCCAATGCCTAGGACAGACCTAGCATGGCCAACAACTGCTGAATGGCGCGATCAAGGATTACATCGATCACAGGGCACAGCCACAGTGTGACCGCGCTGTGACCTGCCTGTAACCTGCCTAGGATCGGAGCTATGAGCTCCGATCCTAGGCCGGTGCCTAGTAACACCGGCGTCACCAGAGTCGGCTCTGATTGGTGGGATCGATGTGAGTTTTTCCCGTCTCCCATGACGGCACACATGAAAGACGGGATCCACCCAGTCAGGACAGGAACCCTACTAAAGATAAAAGGGGCAGTACCTCTCCCTCGCTTCAGTTGGGTTTCCTGTCCTGACAGGGACCTGTGCACTGAAGATCACGTACCTGCCCCTCTCTCGTGCCGGCGTGGAAGATCAGGCTGGTTCCTGAGCGCTGTGTGTTGGGAAGGGGAAGCGCCGTCCGCGGGTCCCCCCGGGGGGCTCAGCGTCCGAGTGGGCGCAGAGTCAGCACGTCCTGGGGCTCTGCCGTGCCTGCTGCGCCGCCCTCTCCCCCTCTGCCGCATCCAGGAAGCACAGCGCAGCGTCAGGGAGCGGCCGCTTCCGGGTCGCGCCCCTCTGACGTCACACGCTGGGAAGGGGCGTGCCCGCATGACGTCGGAAGGCGACGCCAGGATCCAAGATGGCGGCACCCATAGGAAAAAACGCCGGCAGACAATAGAAGATCCCTGCGGCGGGGGGAGGGGCTGTGGGGGTAACCGGAGGAGGCGGAGAGTGCAGTGGATCTCCCTTACATAAGGGAGATGACCACAGAAGACGCACTCATGCCAAAGCTTCATGATGGAAGTGGGGCAAGACGAGCAGCAGCGACAACAGCATCAGCAGCAGCAAGAGCTCTCGCCAGATGCCAGGCCGAGCCGCCAGCATACCAGGGACCTGGGAAAAAGGTCCCAAAAATTGATGGGGCTGTAGCCAAATCCTCAAAAAAGGTATCTCTACCATTAGAGGACTCTGGCTTGTTGAAAGACCAGCTTGATAAAAAAGCAGATGGTTTCCTAAAGCACATCTGGGAAGCTTCGGCAGGTGGATTAAAGCCAGCGATAGATGGTACCTGTACCGCTCGTGCCCGCATGGTCTGGCTACAACAAATAGAAGACCAGATCAGGGATAGAGTTCTAAGGGACGAAATTCTGTCTAATCTGACACTGGTACATGGAGCAGCGGCTTTCCTAGCGGATTCCTCTGCAGACTCCGCAAGATTGACAGCTAGAGCAGCAAGCCTGTCAAATGCGGCAAGACTAGCCCTGTGGCTTAAAGGGTGTCCCGGAGATTTACCATCAAAACATAGGTTATGTTCCATTCCAAGTGATGGCCAATTCCTCTTCGGAAAAAAACTAAAGAGATTTTGGAACATGCAGGGGATAGGAAGAAAAGCTTTCCCCGATTTCCGGGAGAACCTAAAAAGCAGCCCTTTCGGAGGAGGAGATTTAACAGGGTTCGTTACCCGGGAGATAGAAAAAAAAACTGGGACTTTAAAGAAAGGAAAATAAAACCAGAAATAGACTTGTTCGCTACCGCACACAACCGGAAGGTCAGGAAGTTCTGCTCACTAAATCCAAGGGAAAAGCCCTTTGCAGTAGATGCCCTACAAATACCCTGGAAGTTCATCCTGGCCTATGCATTTCCCCCGATAACAATGATCCCAGTAGTGGTCAGGAAAATCGGGGAGGATCGAGTGAGAATAATTCTTATAGCTCTGTTTTGGCCGAGGAGGTCTTGGTTCTCCCTTCTGAGACTCATGTCTGTGACAGATCCATGGATATTACCGGAGATTCCAGACCTGCTTTCCCAGGGACCAGTGGTCCACTCTCAGGTGAAGGGCTTCCATCTAGCAGCCTGGCATTTGAGAGGGTGCTACTGAGTCACCAGGGATTCTCTCCAGAGTTAGTCTCCACCCTGTTGAAAAGTGGGAAACCTATAACATCTCAAATCTACGGTAGAACGTGGAAAAAGTTCCTAGACTTCCTGGGGGAACCTTTAGGGGATGTAGCGCCAGTGGGACCTATCCTAGAATTCTTAGTCGGGGCTGCAACTGGGGTTAGCCACTAACACACTCAAAGTCCAAATCTCAGCTTTGGGGGCCCTATATAACTGCAACTTAGCAGCCAATAGGTGGGTGTCCCGATTCATAAAATCCTGTGGCAGGTCAAGGCCGGTCATTATTCCAAAGATACCACCCTGGGACCTCAACCTAGTCTTAGAGGCCTTAACCAAAGATCCCTTTGAACCACTACTAGAGCTGTCACCAAAGCTACTTACACTTAAAACTGTCTTACTGGTAGCCTTAACATCAGCCCGAAGAGTGAGTGATCTACAAGCTCTATCTATATGTCCTCCATATACGCAGATCTTGGATGACCGAGAGGCCGGGTCCAGTCTTAGAACCAATCTCCCCAAGGTAGTCCAAAAGTTTCATAGGACTCAGGAGATCTCCTTGCCATCTTTCTGTAACAATCCTAGAAACCCGGGGGAGCAAAAATTCCATACATTAGATGTAAGAGTTATAGTACAATATATCTCAATGACTAGTCAGTGGAGGAAAGATCAGTCCCTTTTTGTAGCCTTTCAGGGTAGTAGAAAAGGGCACGGGGTAGATAAGAGTACCATTGCCAGATGGATCAGGGAGGCCATTATGTTATCCTACTACGCAAGTGGCGCTCCAGTTCCAGAAGGCATCAAGGCTCACTCCACCAGAGCCGTGGCTACCTCCGGGGCAGAGAAGGCGGAGGTATTGATTGAGCAGATTTGTAAAGCCGCTACCTGGTCCTCACCTTCAACCTTTTTTAAGCACTACCGACTTGATCTATCTTCCTCTACTGACCTAACCTTTGGTAGAAGGGTGCTGCAAGCGGTGGTCCCTCCCTAAGGTGTCTTATTCTGCAAAAGTCTCTCATGTGTGCCGTCATGGGAAACGGGAAAACACCAAGGTTACTTACCGGTAGCCGGTTTTTCCGTAGCCCATGATGGCACCTGTATATTCCCCCCCTTTTCACTCCTTTTGGTGTGCACTATAGTTTGGGTGTTTTTTTAGTTGGATATAATGTGGTGTTTTTACCATGTGTACTAACCCGGGGGGGGCCTCTCATGCTCTGTAAACCAACTGAAGAGAGGTAGAGGTACCGCCCCTTTTATCTTCAGTAGGGTTCCTGTCCTGACTGGGCGGGTCCCCTCTCTCGTGTGCCGTCATGTGCTCCGGAAAAACCGGCTACCGGTAAGTAACCTTGGTGTTTCTCCTGCTCATGGGGTACTCAGGACAAATTGGCAACAACTTTTGGGGTCCAATTTCTCCTGTTACCCTTGGGAAAATAAAAAAAACTGGGGACTAAATGATCATGTTTGTGGAAAAAATGCTGTGTTTTTTTTTTTTTTTGTTTTTTTTTTTATTTTCACACCCGGGCGTTATAAACTGTAGTGGAACATTTGGGAGTTCAAAGTTCTCACCACACATCTAGATAAGGTCCTTAGGGGGTCTAGTTTCCAAAATGCGGTCACTTGGGGGTGGGGGGGGTTCCACTGTTTAGGCACATCAGGGGCTCGCCAAATGGGACATGGTGTCAGATCTCAATTCTGCCATACACCCAAACAGTGGTTTTCCCCTACATATGGGGTATCGACGTACTTAGGAGAAATTGCTCAATAACTCTGTTCATTTTCTCAGTTTACCCTTGTGAAAAAAAAAATTGTTGCTAAAAGTTAATTTGTGACTAAAAAGTTAAATGTTCATTTTTTTCCTTCCACATTGCTTCTGCTCCTATGAAACACCTGAAGGGGTTAATAAACTTCTTGAATGTGGTTTTGATCAGTGTGAGGGGTGCAGTTTTTAGAATGTTGTCACTTTTGGGTATTTTCTGCCTTATAGGACCCCTCAAAGTGACTTCAAATGTGTTGGTGGTCCCTAAAAAAAATTTTTGTTGTAAAAATGAGAAATCGCTGGTCAACTTTTAACCCTTATAACTTCCTAACAAAAAAAATTTTGTTTCCAAAATTGTGCTGATGTAAAGTAGAAATGTAGGAAATATTGTTTGACTATTGTGTGACATATTTCTCTGTTTTAAGGACATAAAAATTCTAAGTTTGAAAATTGCAAAATTTTTGAAATTTCCGCCAAATTTCCATTTTTTACACAAACGCAAGTTATATCGAAGAAATTTTGCCATTGACGTGAAGTACAATGTCACAAAAACATTTTCCGAATTGCCAGGATCCGTTGAAGCGTTCCAGAGTTATGACCTCATAAAGGGACAGTGGTCAGTATTGTAAAAATTGGCCCGGTCATTAACGTGCAAACCTCATTTGGGGGGTAACGGGGTTAAAGATGTTGTCCACTACCCTGACTTGGTTACTAGTTTTGCCCCCTATACCCCTCAGCCTGTTTTCACCTTCATGACCAGGCCAATTTTTTTTCACTTTTGACCAGTTTCACTTTATGTGGTAATAACTCTGGAACGCTTCAACGGATCCCAGTGATTCCAAGATTATTTTGTGACATATTGTACTTCATGATAGTGGTACAATTTGTTCGTTATGACTTTTTAAAAAAAAATTTATGCCTTTTAAACCACTGAATTATGTCACACAAAATAGTTAAATGTGGTAGCACGATAGCGTTGTATGTGTACGTCCAGCTTTTTGTACCACACATTAGCTTACTGTAGGGCTGGAGGACTTGATCAGTCTTTTTATTGTACCTAAGGACGCAGTCTGTTTTGTGGATCTGTGTAGTGGTACCTTGTACAGTGGTGGGGGTGCTGCCATCATCATGTATGGCGGTCAAGGAAAGGGCTTCTTTCTGGTCCTTGTACTTGACCACCAGCATGTTATCGCTACATGCTCTCAGCCTTTCTGAGCAGCTACCCAATTATTCACCAAGGGAATCCGCTCTGGTTTTTGTGAACAGGATCGAATGATGCGGTATCTCTGGCAGATGGACTTGGAGTGAGGAGCTGGTATAAAAGTTATCTACGTAGAGATAACCTTGATGCAGCAGTAGGTGCCCCGAATCCCACACAATTTTCCCGCTCGATTCCAGGACAGGGAGGCATTCAGGGGGTCGAATTCGGTTGTCCTTCCGTTCATGAACCCTAAATCTGGGTGTACCCTGAAGTACTTTCGGCAGCTTGTAGAGTTTACTTCCATACATGGCCCTCTTACTGGGCAGGTTATTGTCGAAATTTAAGCCTCTCCTTGAAATGTATTAGGGACTCCGATGTGTGCAAACTGTAAAGTGTAGCGGAATATGTTAGTACTATATAAAAATAAAGATGATTATTATCTACTAGATTATGGCCCGATGCTATCGCATCGGGAGGATGCGATAGCATCACACCTCTTGCCATGTTAACCCTCAACACACACACTCCTCAACACACACTCCTCTCACCTTTCACCATCTCCACTCACTCTTTCACTCCACATACGACCCCTTCTCTCACTCCGTCTCTCATACTCACGCCGTCATCGCCGCTGCTCCACGATCCCCGACATCTTCTTCCGCCGGCGCCATCCTGGATCCAGACGTTGTCCACGCCGGCGACATGTTCTTGCGGCGACGCCATCTTGAGTATCGTGAAATCCCGCGATAGTCAAGATAGCGTCGCCGGAAGAACATGTGGACGATGTCGGGAGCCAAAATGGCGTCGGCGAAATCTCGCGAGTTTTCGCCGACGCCATTTTGGATCCCGACGTCGTCCACGCCGGCGACATGTTCTTGCGGCGACGCCATCTTGACTATCGCGGGATTTCGCCGATCCAAAATGGCGTCGCCGCAAGAACATGTCGCCGGCGTGGACGACATCGGGATCCAAAATGGTGTCGGCGTAATCTCGCGAGATTTCGCCGACGCCATCTTTTTGGATCCCGAGTCGTCCACGCCAGCAACATGTTCTTGCGGCGACGCCATCTTGAATCTCGCGGGATTTCACGAAATCCAAGATGGCGTCGCCGCAAGAACATGTCGGCGGCCTGGAGAACGTCTGGATCCAGGATCGCGGTGGCGGAGGAAGATGTCGGGGCAGCGACGATGACGGTGTGAGTATGAGAAACGGAGTGAGAGAAAGGAACGTATGTGGAGTGAAAGAGTGGAGGTGAAAGGTGAGAGTAGTGTGTGTTGAGGCGGTGTGGTGTGTTGAGGGTTAACGTGCGTGTGTGTGTGTGGTGTCGTCACCGGTTACAACTGGACGGAAGTTGTTACAACCGGAAGCTGGTTAGGGCATTTATTATTATAGATGCAGATGTCCCGCTGGGGAATGTACACCTCAGCAAACTTGTTGATGAAGTGATTAATGACTGGCCAAAGTTTGAAAAGTCTGTCAAAGTTGGGGTCCTCTCGTGGAGGACAGTGTGCATTATCGTTGTAATGCAACAATTTGTGGATGGCCTCAAAGCGTTTACGGGTCATAGCCATGTAGAACAGTGGAGTGTTATATACAACCTCAACTCTTCAATATTGCCGAAGTTCTGGCTTCACTAGCTCCATGTGAAGGACAAGTCCCCAAAACATCATAATTTCTACTGTCTATGGGAATCCAGTTAGAAAATGATGAAGTGAGGTTCTGCACCAAAACTTATTGGGTGTATAAATTTCTTTGCTACCATGAGGTTTACAAAATCCTCATACAAATACTTTTAAAAAGTCGATTTCTGTGAGGTCGGCGGTGTCAAATTGGATTCTTGATTGGGCCACAAAATCGGGAATCTGTGGCTCATAATACACTGCTCAAAAAATAAAGAACACTCAAATAACACATCCTAGATCTAAATGAAATATTCTCATTGAATACTTTGTTCTGTACAAAGTTGAATATGCTGTCAACATAATCACACAAAAATCATCAATGGAAATCACATTTTTGAACCAATGGAGGCCTGGATTTGGAGAGACCCCCAAAATGAAAGTGGAAACAAGTCAAAATGAAAATCTAAACAAGACCAAATTAAAGTGGAAACAAGTCAAAATGATGCTCAGTATTGTGTGTGGCCTCCACGTGTCTGTATGACCTCCCTGCAACGCCTGAGTTTGCGAATGTTCTCCTGAGGGATCTCCTCCCAGACCTGGACTAAAGGCATCGGTCAACTCCTGGACAGTCTGTGGTGCAACATGACATTGGTGGATGGAGCGAGACATGCTGTTCCAGATGTGCTCAATCGGATTCAGGTCTGGGGAACGAGCAAGCCAGTCCATAGCTTCAATGCCTTCATCTTGCAGGAACTGCTGACATACTCCAGTCACATGAGGTCTGGCATTGTCCTGCATTAGGAGGGAACCCAGGGCCAATCGCACCAGCAAACAGTCTCACAAAGGGTCTGAGGATCTCATCTCGGTACCTAATGGCAGTCAGGCTACCTCTGGCGAGCATATGGAGGGCTGTGTGGCCCTCCAAAGAAATTCCACCCCACACCATTACTGACCCACTGCCAAACTGGTCATGCTGAAGGATGTTGCAGGCAGCAGATCGCTCTCCACGGCGTCTCCAGACTCTCACGTCTGTCACATGTGCTGTGTGTGAACCTGCTGCCTGCAACATCCTTCATCATGACCGGTTTGGCAGTGGGTCAGTAATGGTGTGGGGTGGCATTTCTTTGGATGGCTACACAGCCCTCCATGTGCTCATCAAGGGGTGTCGAGATGAGATCCTTAGACCCCTTTTGAGACCATATGCTGGTGCGGTTGGCCCTGGGTTCCTCCTAATGCAGGACAATGCCAGACCTCATGTGGCTGAGTATGTCAGCAGTTCCTGCAAGATGAAGGCATTGAAGCTATGGACTGGCCTACCCGTTCCCCAGACCTGAATCCGATTGAGCACATCTGGGACAGCATGTCTCGCTCCATCCACCAAGGTCACGTTGCACCACAGACTGTCCAGGAGTTGACCGATGCTTTAGTCCAGGTCTGGGAGGAGATCCCTCAGGAGAACATCCGCAACCTCATCAGGAGCATGCCCAGGCGTTGTAGGGAGGTCATACCGGCACGTGGAGGCCCCACACAATACTGAGCATCATTTTGACTTTGTCTCTCCAAATCCAGGCCTCCATTGGTTCAAAAACTGGATTTCCATTGATTTTTGTGTGATTATGTTGACAGCACATTCAACTTTGTACAGAACAAAATATTCAATGAGAATATTTCATTCATTTAGATCTAGAATGTGTTATATGAGTGTTCCCTTTATTTTTTTGAGCAATGTATTTGGGAGGGTGAGGTCCATAGGGGTCACTAACGGTGGGCGCTGGTTCATTTGCTGTCCTGGGGTGTCTGGTGGCTTATCACTTGAGGAGGAGTAGTAAAAATAAAAGAACAGATGCTGATCAGTGATGTGTGTCACTGATCAGCCACTTTAGGATGCATGCCCCAATATGGTGCAAGAGGGGGAGGGATGATCTGGAAAAAAAAAATTTCTGACCAAAAGCGACCACAGACACTGATCAGTTATTGGCGTCACTGATCAGCTGCTGCAGGACGTGTGCACCGAGGTGGTGCAAAAGAAAAAATGCCAAAAAATAAGCAAACAAGTACTGATCAGCGCTCTGCGGCAGAAGGCTGGTGGGGAAGTGATTATGAACAGGGGTGGCAGAGGGGTATAGGACTGGATTAGAAAAAAGCAAGGGACAGGAATAGATTAGAAATATATTCATTCATCAGAAGATGTAGTGACACAGGTTTTAAAAAGTCTGTAGCACCACAAGGTGAAGCAGACCAACACTGACCACTCTGCAAAGTCTCCAAGCTGGAATGAGGAGGAGCAGCGCAGTCACTTTGAGGTCAGACTGCATCTCTACTCACTGGTGTGATCTCTCCAATCACTGCTGGAGCTGGAGACGCTGCTGTTGCCTAGCTCCAGCTTATGATCAGTGCTGTTATAGCACCGGACTTCAGTGTTTACAGGCATTTTCATTTTCCGAGACACTGAAATCGCTATGATTGGCTGTTCAAATTTGAACAACCAATCCTAGCAACCAAAGTTGCGGGGGTTGTGCAGTAGGCACCTTCATGTGATCAGCGTGATTTTAGTCATGATGCCGCATTTTCACTAGGATATATCCATATGTCCCAAGTCAGTAACACCCTCCCAATCAGGATGAATGGATACATCCAAGGTTGTGAAGAGGTTAAGGATAATGCCTCTAAATAACCCCATATACCTTTTTTTTTTTTTTTTTTTTTTTTTTGCAAAGGTTCATGTTTTTATGCCTTTTTGCTTCACATCCTGTGCCCTGGCACAAGCTCTGTTGTCATGGCTATGACATCTTCAGAACCTTCTTCTCCCTTCTTACTACATTTCCCATCATTCCTTGTGGTGCTCTGCAAGCCAACAGTGAGCACAAATGTGTAACTCTGCCTAAAGAACCTCCCACTCCTCCCCCAGTGTCTTTCATAGGCCTGGTACAATCTAAAATATAAAAGTGAAAAGAGGCTAGATAGACTGCGTACAGTGACTCTGCTGCCTTTGCTTCCGCATTACTGGTAACACAAAGGCTCTGGAAAAGAGCTATAGCTCCTCGCCTCCCAAAAGAAGAAATCCGGCGAATTCTGCACTCCCAAATTTAAATGCCCCCTCCCTTCTGAGCCCCACAGTGTGCCTAATCTGCATGCACAGTATTTCTGTAGTAATGGGAGCCCACTTAATTTACGGGTATGTGTCTCCAGAATCATGAGGTGGCCACAATTTACGGGCACAATGTATATTTACTACAATGGCAGATATGCAATTTTCACTCGGCAACATACAATGCTGTTTTTTTGCGGTGAAAACACCTATGGAGTCATAAGTGTCACTAATCTGTAGATATATTCCTAAAGGGGTGTAATATCCAAAATGGGGTCACTAGATGGGGATTCTGCTCTCCTGGCGCTTAAAGGCTTCATATATGGAGTCAGCAAACTATTTTACAAAATTTTGTCCTCAGAGGCAATAAATACTGCTCCTTCCCTCCAGAGTCTCGCCATGTGGCTAAGCAGTACTGTACAACTACAAATTGGGTATTGCTATGTTCAACAGAAATTGTATGTCATATTTTGATGCCAATTTTACTCATTTTCTCATGTGAAAATGTAGAATTTGGGTCTGAAACTACATTTTTGTGGTAAAAATGTAATGAATTTTTCTTCACTGCCCAATGGTATAACATTCTGTAACACACCCGTGGTTTCAAGAAGATCACTGCACCCTTAGATGAATTCATTGAAAGGTGTAGTTTGTAAAATAAGGTCATTTATGGGGGAGTTCTTCTGTTCTGACACCTCAAAGGAATTCTAGTGTGTCATGGCACCCACAAACGATAACAGTTAAAATATGTATTACAATATGGCGCTACTTCCAGTCTGCGCTTTCCACTGCACATGAAAAGTATTTTTCGATAACATGTGGGGAATTGGCGCACTCAGTAGAAATTGTACAACAGGTCTTTTTTTTTTTTTTTTTTCCTCTTCTGTGACACCACGTGTGGTGTCAATATGCTCACTGCACCCCCTAGATGAATTCAATGATGCCTCTTAAGGGGGGGATGGAGTTCTGCTATTCTGGCACCTCAGGGACTTTGCTAATGTGACATGGCACCCGCAAACCATTCCAGCAAAATCTGAACTCTAATATGGCACTTCTTCCATTCTGAGTTTCGCACTGTGCCTCAAAAGTAGTATTTGACCACATATGAGGTATTGTTTTACTCAGGTGAAATTGCGTAACAAATTGTACCATTCATTTTCTCTTATCCCTTTTGAAAATTGAAAACCAAGCATAATTTCAGTGGAAAAAATGGTAATTTTCCGTTTATTCAGCCTAATGTTATACAATTGTGAATCGTCTGCAGGTTAAAGATGGTTACTACACCCCTAGATGTATTCCTTGAGAGGTGTAGTTTTCAAAATGGGGTCACTTTTGTTGTGTTTCCACTGTTTTGCCACACCAGGGGCTCTGCAAATGCAACTCTGTGTCCGCTATCTATTCCAGCCAATTTGCGCTCCAAAAGTAAAATGGCGCTCTTTCCCTTCCGAGCCCTGCAGTGTTCCCAAATAGTAGTGTTCCACCTTATATGGTGTTTCATCAGGGCCGGCGTCAGCACCCGGGCAAGTGCCGGAGCCCTGAGCAGGCTGGGGGCCCACTTGCCGTTAGGGGCACCGACACGCTATGGGGGCCTGGTGCCAGTGCTCATGAGTGGGAGGACCCCCTTGCTTGCTCAGGGCACCAGAACTTGCAATACTTACCTCTCCCCGTTCCTCTGCTGCGGCAGCTTCCGCATGTCCTGACTCTGTGATGTAGTAGGTCAGAGGATGCGATGACATAACTAGTGTGCGCCCTCTGCCTGAATTGTCAATGCAGAGAGCGTTAAGACGGCTGCACTAAAAAGTGCAGAGCAACAGCCAGCGAGGAGAGGTATTTCATTATTATTTTTTTTTTTTAATGTTTGGTGCATTATAGGGGGCCCAACAGATACTAAAACATTCATATGGGGCCCATTATATATAAAGCAATATATGGGGCCCATCATATACTGTATGGAGCATTATATGGGGCCTATCATATATAGAGTAATGTAATACTGCAAAAAACATTGGCCTAAATTTACCACTATCATAAAATACAATGTATCACTAAAGAACGTTCTCAGAATCCGTGCGATCTGTTGAAACGTTCCAGAGTTATTACATCATAAAATGACACTGGTCAGAATTGTGAAATTTGGCCTGGTCAGGAAGGTGAAAATGGGCTTTGGGTTCAAAGCAGTACATTGATTAAATTGCTACCAATAACTGCAAACTTAAAAAGCGCCTCATAGGAAAAGGATGGCTATATCACAGAATAAAAAAATAAAGTTGCTAAGTAGAACAAAATATAAATGGCATACTAAAGTGAGAGATGGTAAGTTGCCATCACCATATGTGTTCGTTAAGTTCATAGTGTGGCTGCATCATGAAAGATCCGTAGTAGTTATCCCATGGATGTAGCGTTCAGTCTTTGGTGTATGGCTTTGCCTTTTAAGCAGTTTTCTGCATTGTTCTAAAAGCGCCAAAACACTGTAGGGTGTGCAGAACCATAAATTATCACCCCATAGTAGTTGAACAATGACCAGTATAAAGTATCTCTGATACTAATATAATGAAGACAAGTGCTTAACAGGCAATGCCATACACAAAAGACAACAGCCTTAAAGCAGAAACCTGGTGCTACCAATAACATAAAATGTTAACCGGATAAAATATTTGGGTGAATAATTTTCTCATTAACTGGAAACCTGATGGCAGGTTTGTTTTTAACATGCTGGCAGCAGTTTATTCTAGGAGTTTTGTGCCTTCTAATTGGATTCCTAACCATCCACTCCATGTGCCGCTGCCCCCCTGGCAGACATCTAAAACAATTATCTTTATAAATAATTTCTCCCTGTATGGCAGTTAGTGCCGAGCAGTCTGATAGGTGGATATGGACCACTTTTGGCACCTGCTGTCAGTTAACTAGCCTGGACCCTGTTATTAATTTGGCATTTCCTAACCCCACTCCCTTTGCCATTGATTGCATTTGAAAGATGATAATCAAATGGTCTAATAGGTGGATATGGACCACGTTTGCCACTGGCAAAGGTGAAATTATGGAAAGAGAGCGCATATAGGGCGATAAAAGTGATTTTTTTTTTTGGGGGGTGACAATACACTGTTACTGCACTCACCTTTACAGGTTGTGAACAGTCACAACCCCTTGCAGAATGTAAAAGGAACCAGTGGTCGCTGCAGACTCCCGTAGATACCAATGTATGGAGGAAGAAAAAGATCAGGTTTTTCAATGTATCCACGCTGACCACACAAGGACAGAAATATTCTTCAAAGCTTTATTGTGCCGACGCGTTTCGTGGCAAATCTGCCGCTTCCTTAGGGCTAAAGAATTCTTTGGCCCTGAGGAAGTGTCAGATTTGCCACGAAACGCGTCGGCACAATAAAGCTTTGAAGAATATTTCTGTCCTTGTGTGGTCAGCGGATACCTTGAAAAACCTGGTCTTTTTCTCCGTCGTCTCATTGGGGGTACTGTGGGTGTATGCTACTGCCACCTGGAGGCTGACAGTCTCCGGCCGAGAGCTAGTCTGTGGGGAGGAAGTCCCGCCCTTCTGGCGTGACGTCATTTCCGACACCCGCCCCCCCGGTGACTAGGGCGGAAGCCGAACAAATTGTGCTCCCGGCTTCACTCCTAGGCTGCGACCGGGAGAAGACGTGGTGGCCTACTTAGAGGAGTTGAGGACGCAGGAGGCAGGAGCACGCAGCGGAGTCGGGGGACACAGGATCGGGGTAAGAGTGAACCCGACCCTAGAGGCCACGTTACATGCAGTTAGGGGTGCTGCTCCTTCTCTTCCTCCCCCCTCAGCTCCCATCATATAGGCGGTATTCGTGAGTGTCTAGCCTGGCAGTAATGTGGCCGAAAAAGGGAAGACGCACACATTCCTTTATACCGCATGCATCTCCTGTGGAAGTATGTTTCCATGAGCACAGACCAAAAAATTATGTGACGCCTGTGACTCCGAGCGTGCCCCAGGAGCCCCCCCTGCGTCAGGGATTCAGATCCCCTGGAATGGGCCTTATCATTATCACGGTCTATGGCTTCTTTGACAAGAGCGATCGAGACCCTTCAAGCACCAGATAGGGGTAGAGACGGCGGGGTCGTCCACCTCACAAGAGCCTCCGGCCTGCAGGGGCCTTGATCGTGCTAAGCAGGCGCATAAGAAAAGAATCCACACAGTGTCCCCGGGACCATCCGGTGCTTCGGCATCTGTGAGTGTGGCGTCTCGTTCTCCGTCACCATTTTCCGAGGACGAGCAGGGTTCAGATGATGACGCAGACGAGCCCCTGGACCTAGATACTCCAGGGTGTCGGGAAACTGTCGACAGTCTCATCAAAGCGGTCAATCAGACTTTAGGAATCGAGGATGACTTCTCCATGGCTTCAGGCCATAAGGTGGCCTTTAAGCGGGCATCGACCGCATAGGGTATTTTGCACTCACCCAGAGTTCGAGGACATAGTGCAGCGTCATAGAGAACGACCGGACAAGCGTTTCTCAGGCCAGAAAATGTTGGAAGCAAGGTATCCGTTTGCACCGGAGCTCTGTAAGAAATGGGCGGAATCCCCAGTGGTGGACCCGCCAGTCTTACGCTTGGCCTCGAAAACCTTGTTATCTGTGCCTAGTGGTTTTTCGATTGAAGACCCCATGGATCGGCTCATAGAGAACTTGGCCCGCTCTGTATATGAAGCATCAGGGTCAGCTCTTTCTCCCTCGTTCGCACTAACATGGGTAGCCAAGGCCATGATGTCATGGTCAGAATCATTGAATAAGGTTCTGCAGGATAGGGATCTACCGACGGAGGTGTCGGAAATTGCGAGTCAGATTGCCATGGTCGGTGACTACTTGATCAACGCTTCCCTGGATGCGGCCAATTGTGCAGCACTGGCAGCTGCAAACGCAATCGCCATTAGGAGGGCCCTTTGGTTGAGGATGTGGCGGGCAGATTCGTTTTCCAAGAAGTCGCTCACTTCCCTTCCGTTTCAAGGTGGTCGTCTATTTGGGGAGAAATTAGACCAGCTCATTGCAGATGCTACTGGAGGGAAAAGCAGTTTTCTCCCACAACAGAGGGTCAAACCACCATTTTGCCAACCTCAGGCACGGTTTTGGGTTTTCCGTAACCCCGGGTGGAAGGCAGCAGCCAATTCTGCCGTGCCAGCTCGCTACAACCAAGACAAGGACCGGCAGGTCACATATAGAGCCAACCCACTGGGTAGGATGTGAGCTCACCAGCCCAGGCCGAGGGGGACCAGGTCCCAAAGATACTCAGCCAAATGACTCGGCGCACTCGGTACCCGAGGACGGCAGAGTAGGCGGCCGCCTGCTCCAGTTTTGCCACCTCTGGAGCACGATAGCACACGACTCATGGGTGTCGGAACTGGTGTCCTCAGGATACAAGATAGTTTCAGGTACCCACCAAAATGTTTTTTTCTGTCCTGACTCCCCAAAGTGGAGCTCTGGGCAAGGGCGCTGCTAAGGGCTGTCAATTTACTCCTGCGCAACGGGGTCATTGTTCCCGTAACAGAGCACGAGAAGGCTCAGGGATTTTATTCCAATCTGTTCGCAGTCCCCAAAAAAGACGGGTCAGTCAGGCCAGTGCTGGACTTAAAGCTCCTGAACAAGTTTATCAGGATCAAACATTTTCGAATGGAATCCCTCCGTTCAGTAATATCGGCCATGGAACAGGGAGAATACTTGGCGTCGATCAGCATCCAGGATGCCTATCTACATATCCCTATTTTTCCTCCGCATCAGAGGTTCCTACGTTTTGCCATCGATGGTCGGCATTTCCAGTTTGTAGCACTGCCCTTTGGGCTAGCCACTGCCCCCAGAGTGTTCACAAAGGTAATGGCAGTTGTCATGGCCATCCTACACTCCCAGGGCATAGTCGTCTTGCCATACTTAGACGACCTTTTGGTGAAGGGTCCCTCATTTGGGCATGCGAGGAGAACATCAGCATCACGCTGGACACCCTTTCTTGTTTAGGATGGTTGATCAACAGAAAAAAATTGTCCCTTGTCCCAGCCCAGAGGACTTCTTTTTTAGGGATGATTTTCGATACCTCCCGAGGGTTGGTAATTCTCCCTCAGAACAAGGCACTAGCGCTTCAGCAAGGGGTCCGAAAGCTTCTGCAGCCAGTCCCTCACACCATTCGATTTGGGATGAGATTGTTAGGAAAGATGGTGGCGGCAATGGAAGCGATTCCGTTTGCCCAACTTCATCTTCGTCCCCTGCAGCACGCCCTCTTGTCAGCCTGGGACAAGAGCCCTTTCACGCTCGATATCCGGTGTCGGTTGTCCTTCCAAGTCAGGCAGTCCCTACGGTGGTGGACGCACAGTTCCTCCCTTCTGCAGGGGAGACTTTTTCCCCCGGAGCAATGGTCGGTGGTCACAACCGACGTGAGCCTCCTCGACTGGGAAGCGGTTTTTCGCCGCCACACGACTCAGGGACGATGGTCGCAGCAGGAAGCACGCCTACCGATCAACTTGTTGGAGATACGAGCGGTTCGGTTAACGCTGGAACAGTTCCAGCACTTGCTGGCAGGCCGCCCTGTTCGGATTTAGTCGGACAATGCCACAGCGGTGGCGAACGTAAATCATCTGGGGGGCACTCGGAGCAGGGCAACCATGCACGAGGTGGAACACGTACTCCTCTGGGCCGAGAGGAACCACTCTGTAATTTCGGCAGTCAACATTCCAGGCATGGAAAATTGGGCGGCGGACTTCCTCAGTCGGCAGGGTGTTGCATCCGGGGAATGGTCTCTGCACCCCGAGGTTTTCCAGCAGATTTGCCAACGGTGGGGAACACCGGATGTGGATCTGATGGCCTCCAGGGTGAACGCCAAAGTGCCCGTGTTCGTCGCTCGGTCTCTGGACCCGCAAGTGATCGCCGTGGATGCGTTGGTTCTGCCATGGAACCAGTTTCGCCTTCCATACTTGTTTCCTCCGCTGCCACTACTCCCGAGGGTCATCAAAAAAATCAAAACAGAGGGGGTTCCAGCAATCCTGCTGGCCCCGGCGGGCATTGTACGCAGATCTAGTGCAGCTGCTCGCAGATGTCCCATGGCGACTGCCAGAGCGCCCCGATCTACTGTCTCAAGGGCCGATTTGCCACCCGAACTCAGGGGCCCTGCGTTTGATGGCATGGCCGTTGAATCTTGGATTCTAACTCAAGCGGGGTTTGGGCACGAGGTGGTCGCTACAATGGTTAGCGCCCGGAAGCCTAACTCGGCAAAAATTTTCCATCGCACTTGCAAGATCTTCTTTGGTTGGTGTCGAGAGCACGGGTTTTCGCCATGTGATTTTTTTCGATCCCCAACATCTTAGCTTTTCTCCAGTCGGGTTTAGACTCAGAGTTGGCCCCGAGCTCGCTTAGGAGACAGATATCGGCCTTGTCCGTCCTTTTCCAGCGGAAGATCGCTATGAATTTGCAGGTGAAGACCTTCATCCAGAGGGTCTCCCATTTGGTACCTCCCTATAGGGCTCCTCTGGACACCTGGGACCTTAACCTGGTTTTGAGGGTCCTGCAGGAGGCTCCTTTTGAGCCGCTGCAAGACGTTTCTTTGTCATACCTGTCCAGGAAGGTGGTGTTCTTGGTAGCCATAACTTCCATTAGGCGATTTTCGGAGTTGGCGGCCCTGTCATGCCGAGCTCCGTTTCTCACTTTTTTCAAGAATAAAGTGGTTCTCAGGCCAGCTCCCCCCTTTCTGCCAAAAGTCGTGTCCTTATTTCACATTAATGAGGATATTGTCTTACCACCTTTTTGTCCGGCGCCAGTACATCGTGTGGAAAAAGCGCTCCACACACTAGACCTGGTGAGAGCACTCAGGAGGTACGTGTCGCGGATGGCACCCTTCCGCCAGACGGATAAGCTGTTTGTGCTCCCCGAAGGACGCAGGAAGGGACTCGCGGCCTCAAAACCGACCATAGCCAGATGGATCCGTTTAATGATTCAGGAGGCCTACCGCATTGGAGGCACGCCAATTCCAGCAGGGATCAGGGCGCACTCGACTCGTGCGGTGGGCGCCTCGTGGGCGCCTATGCACCAGGCGGAGCAGGTATGTAAGGCTGCAACCTGGTCCAGCCTGCACACATTTACCAAACATTATAATATCCATGCTCAGGACTCGGCAGATGCGAGCCTGGGTAGAAGGATACTCCAAGTAGCGGTGACACACCTTTAAGCAGGAGGTGCATGTGGCTTGGATCGGTGAGTCAATCTCCCATCCAGGGATTGCTTTAGGACGTCCCACAGTACCTGTGTCCCCCAATGAGACGAAGGAGAAACATGGATTTTTGTGAGAACACACCGTAAAATCCTTTTCTCCGAGACGCTCATTGGGGGACACAGCACCCACCCTATTAGCCAGTTGGCTCTTGTTTATTTAATATTCATTTTTTGTTAAGGTGAGGGTGGTCCTTTTTTTTCAGACATATTGTTATCTGCATTAAGGCTGATTTATGTATGTTCTCCTACTGCTGTTGTATGAAACTGGCAATCGGGGCGAGGGTGTATGTGGCGGAAGAGGAGCTAACCTTTTTTTGTTCACTTAGTGTCAGCCTCCAGGTGGCAGTAGCATTCACCCACTGTACCTGTGTCCCCCAATGAGCGTCTCGGCGAAAAGGATTTTACGGTGAGTTCTCACAAAAATCCATATTTCTTCCTCCATTGTGACACTGGCAAAGGTGAGCATAGAGCGGAACATCAGGAATCCTAAATAGGAGGCAAATATGCTGACAGCAGTTTAATAACTAGAAACCTGATGACCAATTCCCTTTTAAAGGAAAAAACAAACAAAAACACACCCCTTCTGAAGATTGGCCAAAACGCTCGTCAGGTGGGTGACACTGACGCGATTTGTGTCCTGGGTAACTAAACCTACTATCATGCTTTGGTACGATTATCTATATACTGCTATTAGGTTATAACACTCTTGGGTTATCTTCTTAAAGAGCTTGATTGTGTATACTGCTATACGGTCACTACACTTTTGGGTTTATTTGACATTGCTTGTATGCGGTCACTATCCAGGAGTTATTCCAACGCCTATCAGCATCTATTTATCATTAAGTGTTTCTGTATTGCAATCATTAACCTCTACATTTTGTGTGCGGTCTACCAAGCTGAATATCTTCCAAGAATCTACCTCACCATACTGATGTGTGCACTTGGATTATTTTTATCTATAATATTTAAATTTTGTATAATCTATTTACCGGCTTATACTCGAGTGAGGGTCCCACAAGACGGAGGGGCAGCAGTGAAGCAATGGGTTACAGGAGCCAGCTGCTGCGGCTATAGCATGTGCTCGCAGTGAATATTCATTGCTCTTTAATACCGAACTTGGTAGTCGCAGCTTCCTGCAACTGCCAGTCGATCACGTGTGCCTGCTATTTAATAATACATTTTATTTCTATAGCGCCGACATATTCCACAGAACTCTACATTACAGAGGGGACTTGTACAGACTATAGACATTACAGCATAACAATAATCACACGGATCATAACAGATACCAAGAGGAATGAGGGCCCTGCTCGCAAGCTTACAATCTGAGGGGATGAATATTCACTGCCCTCCACTCCCATGGGCAAGGAGAACAGTGAATATTCATTTCCTTAAGTAGCGGGCACATGTGATCGCCTGGCAGCTACAGCAAGCCAGCTTCTCTTACTGTGCTCCCTATTTCAGAGCAATGAATATTCACTGCCCTCCTTGCCCATAGTCCTGGTGTGGAGAGCAGGGAGTATTTCGGCAGCTGTCCTTGGTTTGTAGGCAGCACATGATGTCACTGCCTTGCACTGCATACAAGCATAAATCAGCTGCTGGCATTGGATCAAGACGCTGCGAGGGAGCGCAGGGAAGGTAAGTAGGCTTTTATTTTTTTAATGGTTTTCTGATGGGTGCCATGCATACCAGTTTAGGGATGAGGTGGCGATGCATACCAGGACGGGCGGGGGGGATGAGGAAGCCATGCATACCAGGACGGGCGGGGGGGGATGAGGAAGCCATGCATACCAGGACGGGCGGGGGGGGATGAGGAAGCCATGCATACCAGGACGGGCGGGGGGGATGAGGAAGCCATGCATACCAGGACGGGCCATGAGGAGGCCATGCATACCAGGACGGGCCATGAGGAGGCCATGCATACCAGGACGGGCCATGAGGAGGCCATGCATACCAGGACGGGCCATGAGGAGGCCATGCATACCAGGACGGGCCATGAGGAGGCCATGCATACCAGGACGGGCCATGAGGAGGCCATGCATACCAGGACGGGCCATGAGGAGGCCATGCATACCAGGACGGGCCATGAGGAGGCCATGCATACCAGGACGGGCCATGAGGAGGCCATGCATACCAGGACGGGCCATGAGGAGGCCATGCATACCAGGACGGGCCATGAGGAGGCCATGCATGCCAGGACGGGCCATGAGGAGGCCATGCATACCAGGACGGGCCATGAGGAGGCCAAGCATACCAGGCTTATACTTGAGTCAATAAGTTTTCCCAGTGTTTTGTGGTAAAATTAGATGCCTCAGCTTATACTCGTATATACAGTATGGGTATTTTCTTTATAGTTTAGGACCTGTACGCAATAATTGTTCATTATCCATTGTGGTATATTGCTCAAAATATTTGATCTAACTATTGCTGATATTTTTCATTGTACCGAAGGTGCCGTTAGCATCTATCATAAAGATAGAGATTATTTATTTGCTACGATCAGATCCCTCTCTATACATATAGTTCTTTGTATTATTGGTCATGCGTACCGTATTTACCCCG
The DNA here is from genome assembly GCF_039654945.1 of Dendrobates tinctorius. Lineage (NCBI taxonomy): Eukaryota > Metazoa > Chordata > Amphibia > Anura > Dendrobatidae > Dendrobates > Dendrobates tinctorius. Next base: position 123,971 of record NW_027361712.1, read on the forward strand.
GATACTTTGTTTCAGTTTTGTAATTTTTGTCTATCATGTTGGCATCTCCTTATTTCATGTGTTTTTATAATCCTTGTGTCAAAATAAAATGTATTCATTTCACCCGGATGGTTGTTTGGAGAACCTTTTTTCTTTGTAGATTGTGTGTATTATATGTGGGATTCCTTGTTATTGCCAAGGTTTAAGGTTTATATCCCTTTTTAAAGGAACCTATTAAAGTTTATGAAAAAAAACTAAAGTACTTTTTTTTTTTTTTTTTTTTAACTGCACTACTGTTTGAGGGCTGTTTTGTTTTTTGTTTTTTTGGTCTGTGTGTGTATGTGTGTGTATATATGTATGTGTGTATGTATATGTGTATGTGTATATATATAAAATATATATATATATATAAAATATATATATATATATATATATATATATATATATATATATATATATATATATATATATATATATATATATATATATATATATATATATTAAAATATCTACTTGTATTGATATTTCCATCTCTGGTAATTAATTTTGGATTTTAATGTCAATAGAATTCAAAGGAAGATGAAGATGACAACCATTACAATTTCCGCAAATCTATCAATGATATCACATCTCAGCTGGAAATCAACTTTGGAAGTCTTTCTCGTCCAGCACGTGGTGGAAGAGGTAGAGGTCGTGGACGTTTTAGAAGAGAGGATGCATTGCCTTACGAAGTTTCTAATGTATGTATGTCTTTTGGGATTCTCAGCAGATTTTCCTCAATAAAAAGTTTTTGTTTTATGCTAGTCTTCTAACGAAGGGTGAGTGCAGGCAAGCATATTTTGTGTCCACGTGCAAGCTAACAAAACATCAGTTCACACCTAGACCAATGTTATGCTATGGTGACTTGCAAATGTCCGCTTTTTTTTTTCTATTTGGATTGCACTCTGCCATGCAAGTGATGTAGTTCGTGGAAACCGTCAGACTGCACTCGTAAACCATCTGAGTGTAGTTCGATCTCTATGAACTGACAGAATGTTGAAGATGGAGATTTTTTTTTTTCTCCATCTTTTCCTCATCCTAGAGAATTTTAGCACACCCTACTGACATTCTGATCAAACGCTGATACGTTAAAGCTTTGCGTTATTACCACATAGAGACACTGGTCAGAATTGTAAAATTTGGCCTGATCAAGAAGGTGAATACAGACTTGGGGGTAAAGGGGTTAAAGGAGGGAGGTGTTGGGGAGTGAAAACCACCCAGGTTCTGTTTGTAATCCGTGTATATTAAATTCCTTTTTACATACAATAAACAGGTAAAAAATATGGCTACATAATTTTTTGTAACATTCAATCTAAATTGACCGTCTTGAGTACACATTTATAAACATAAACACTGAACATTATTTAAAAAGTTACTGTATGTTTTTTTTTTTTTTGTTTGTTTTTTTTTTGCATATATCAACTCTCCTCTTCTATCTTGGTAATGTAAAAAACTTTCTTCACTGAATACAGATTTTACCTAAGAATGAATGATGAGACCTGGCAGAGAAAGAAGCAGATTTTAAGATTTTTTTACAAAGTTTCTTATTTTCATGTGTGCTGTTGTTGACTTCTGAAATAACTTCACCCCTTTGCGTACGGCGCATGTTGCATTTCCCCCTTTGAAGTGGGCTCCGGCGGTGAGTCCACCTCAGAGCTGGGACATGACAGCTGTCTTCAACAGCAGACATGTGCCCACAATAGCTGCAGCAGAATCGCGGTCCGCCCTCGGCAATTAACTAGTTAAATGCTGCTGTCAAACTCTAACAGCGGCATTTAACAAGCGCTTCCGGCCGTCGGGCAGGAAATACGTGCACAGTTGACCCTCATCATGTGATCGGGGGTCATCAGTGCGTCTGCATAACAACCAGAGGTCTCCCTGTGGTCGGTGCTCATAGCAATGCTGTCATTATGCTACATAGAGGCGATCTAAGCATCGCCTTTATGTAGCAGAGCCGATCAGGCTATGGCAGCTTCTAGCCTCCCATGGAGACTATTGAAGCATGCCAAAAAAAAAAAAAAAAAAAATTGTTAAAAATTATTTAAAAAAAAATATAAAAGTTCAAATCGCCCTCCTTTTGCCCCATTCAAAATAAAACAATTAAAAAAATCACATACACATATTTGGTATCGCTGCATTCAGAACCACTCGATCTATCAATAAAAAAGATTAACCCAATCGCTAAATGGCGTAGCGAGAAAAAAATTTAAAATGCCAGAATTACGTTTTTCTTGGTCGCCTCGACGTCAATAACGGGCAATGAGAAGATCGTTTCTGCACCAAAATGGTATGATTAAAAACGTCAGCCCGGCACACAAAAAATAAGCCCTCGCCCGACCCAAGATCACAAAAATGGAGACGCTACGGGAATCTGAAAATGGCGCAATTTTTTTTAACAAAGTTTTGAATTTTTTCTTCACCACTTAGATAAAAATGAACCTAGACATGTTTAGTGTCTATAAATTCGTAACAACCTGGAGAATCATAACGACAGGTCAGTTTTAGCGTTAAGTGAAGAAAAAAAAAACAAGTGTGGGATTGCACGTTTTTTGCAGTTTCACCGCACTTGGAATTTTTTTCCCGTTTTTCTTAGTACATGATATGGTAAAACCAATGGTGTCGTTCAAAAGTACAACTCGCCCAGCAAAAAAGTCCTCAAATGGCCTTATTGACCGGAAAATAAAAAAGTTATGGCTCTGGGAGGAAGGGGAGCGAAAAACAAACGCAAAAACGAAAGTGGGCTCCGGCGCGAAGGGGTTAAAAAGTACTTATTTTAATTTTTATCATGTCATGAATTTGCGCGCAGCATCTATTGTAGTCTGCCAGTCATGCAGTAGTAATACCGTTGTTTATTATTCCGAGTGGCAATGGCATCTGCTGAACGCCTTTCTCTGATTCAAATAATATAAAACTCAGTACAGACTGAATTGTTACTATCAATAGGGAGGCATTCTCTATCGGAACTTGCCCCTGATAGCAGCAAATCCCGACTCTCCCATCACGTCCCATAGATATAGACCAAATGTGCATATCATTGCATTTGGGTGCTGCGGCACAAGATACAAGGTAGTGCGGTTGCTTTTAGGTTGAACAAAGATGCCCGATGTGAGAAAAACATTGGACTTGCCTGTCGAAACCTACAAACTGTGACTATGTGCATGCCCCTACCCTTTGTAATGATTCTCAATGGCCAGAAACTCAACGGTTTTATTTAAGGTGGTTGCTATTCATGTTGATATTGCAGTATCACTCACGATGGTTATTTGGATGAATATTAAATGGAATCTGTCACCACATTTGACTTGCCTAAACTACTAATATGGCCATACAGGTTAGAGAATCCTGATATTAGGCATACAGGTTGGACTTTTATCAGCTGTGTTGTTGCTGAGAAATCTTTTTTCACTTGATATAAGTGACCTTTTCCCGGCTCTGGGGCGGATGGTGCCAGGAGATAATTCTGCCTCCAGAGCTTGTTTTAAGTGAAGAAGGCGTTCCCACTGTGAGACAAGTAAGCAACACAGAACAGGAGAAATCAAATTGGTCATCTTGCAAACACATTTTTGCTTCTCTGAGTTCTGCTGTATTGCAACAATATTGCACCCTGTCTGCCTGTGAGATAGAAGCTGAGAGGAACCTGCAGATGTGTCAGTTACAAGGAGACTAAAGAGCGGTCATTACAAATCACACTGGCAACTCCTCTTTATGTTTAAAACAAGCTCTGGAGGCAGTTATCTCCAGGCACCATCCACCCCGGATCCTGGAAGAGGTTACTTATATAAAGTGATAAAAGATGATTTCTCCGCAACAACAGCAGCTGATATGAGACATACAGGTAGGACTGTTTTGAGCATTCTATAACCTATATACCCATATTAATAGTTTAGATAGGTCAAATGTGGTGACAGATTTCCTTTAATAAATTAAAACAGTTGATATTAAACAGTTGATATATTTGGTGTGGGAATGAGGGTATTTAGTGGTCCCTGTGCAAATAGAAACAAATTATTAAACTTTATGCTTTAAGCGGTTGCCCATTACTAGGACAATCCCTTCTCATTCCCTATTGTTGGCCCTATTAAAATAAAAACACTCGCCTCCCATGCTGGCGCCATTCTAATAGGGTCAGCACTCTCTACCCTATTGCTCACGTGCGTTATGATACGTGAGCCTGGCACCCAAACACTGGTGGCGTCGCGTTCCCCCTGATTTCTTACATGGAGACAGTGATGCCAGTAATGATTGGGTGCCAGGCTAACAAGTCCTAACAACCATATATGAGCCTCGGGAGAGCAAGTGGACAACTCTTAACCATTTTCTGTCTAGAAAAAAAACCAGGTAGTGAGATTAACTCACTTATATCACAAAATGTGTCAAGAATATTCACTGAGAATAATACAACACCTATTCAAAGAAGTGAATATACCAAAAAAGTACAAAATTTAGAAACGTAAAAATAATTTTACTCATCACAATATTAAAAACAAAGGAGAAACTGACAAAGTAGACATAAAAAATGCCATAGTACAAAGATAATTAAATAACAGATTTAGGAGCCATGACCAAATGACATACGGTAATCATAAACAATCTAATATATAATTGCCTATCGGCTCTGTCACAGCTTACGGCGATTGTGTCGCTATCCCACAATCCACCGCGTCTGGAAGCTGTGACAAAAAAAGGCACTGCCATATTGCAACACCCAAGTTATGGGTATTCTGATATGGTGGCCAGGATTCAATGAGCAGTGCGGGATTCAAATCCTCCGCCCTGCCGGCTGAGCCAATGAGCATTGTCGCGTGGGATTTGAATCTGAGGCTTGGCGGGGGGATTCAAATCCCGCGCAGCACTGCTCATTGGCTCATCCGACGGGGGATTACATACTTACCTGACCGGGAGGAGCATTGCCGCGGCGCTTCTCTTCTCACCGGAGACCGGGGCAGGACTGGAGTGTCGGAATCAAGTATGCGCATGGCGCTATCGGCGCCATTTTACTGAAGACACATTTGCAGTGTGCCTTCAGCAATATGGTGCCGGACATCGCGGTATGGGCGTACTCCGGCGCCACACTCCTCCCCGGTCTCCGGCAGAATGTGACAGTGTTGGAGCACAGGGAAGAAAGGGGAGTATAAATGTTTGTTTTTTCTGTATGTGTGCAGTTTAATAGGGGTGAGAAGACCATACATATCAGGATAGGGGGGTGAGAGGACCATGCATATCAGGAAAGGTGGGTGAGAGGACCATGCATACCAGGATAGGGGGGTTTGGGGACTATGCATATCTGGATTGGGGATGAGAGGACCATACATACCAGGATAGGGGGTGAGGGGTAGCTTGCATACCAGGATAGGGGGGTGAGGGGACCATGCATACAAGGATAGGGATGTTCGGGGACCATGCATTCCAGGATAGAGGGGGTGAGAGGACCATACATACCAGGCTAGGGGGGTGAGGGGTAGCTTGCATATCAGGATAGGGGGTGAGGGGACCATGCATACAAGGATAGGGATGTTCGGGGACCATGCATTCCAGGATAGAGGAGGTGAGAGGACCATACATACCAGGCTAGGGGGGTGAGGGGTAGCTTGCATATCAGGATAGGGGGTGAGGGGACCATGCATACCAGGATAGGGAGGTTCAGGGACCATGCATTCCAGGATAGAGGGGGTGAGAGGACCATGCATACCAGGATAGGGGGTGAGAGGGGACCATGCATACCAGGATTGGGGGGGTGAGGGGACCATGCATACCAGGATAGGTGGGTGAGAGGGCCATGCATGCATTCAAATCCCGCGCGGCACCACTCATTGGCTCAGCCGGTGGGGGATTCAAATCCCCTTCCAAAGCCGCGCGGCACCGCTCATTAGCTGAGCTGCCCACCGGCGTATGTTCATTTCACCGCACTCCCGATGCATTAGCATCAGGCCTATTTCTTGTCCCTAAATAATATTCATAAAGTGCAAAAAGTAAGCAGACTAAATCAAAGTCTGAAATAAAGTGCATAGGAAGTATAAAAAGGTCTTGCTCCAGTTTTTTGATAACTTTTAAAATGGTGGGGGATAATTACTACACATGATCTAGACTCTCTTCACTTATTACATCCCAGGACTGTTTTCCTTTATTGCTGCTACAACACACGTGTTTATTAAAATCAGACTGCACGAGTCAAGTCTTTTTCATCCATCCTGTTGCTTAGTTATATTACTCCCATTCAGTAGATTTTCCGTTTTCCTTGTCCAGATGTAGAATCTTGCATTTTCCCCTTAAACACCATTCTTAGTCATTGCCCATTGTTCAAGCTAGATCTAGATGTCTTTTCTAGTGTTAGCTATCACTCCTAGCTTTGCATCGTCTGCAAATTTGATTAGTTTACTTTCAGTTCAGTTCCCTTATTTAGATCATTTATAAAATTATTGAACAACACTGGGGCCAGGACAGAGCCTTGTCGTACCTTACTTGAAACACACTTCCAATTTGATATGCAACCATTTACCACTCTTTGAGAACGATCACTGAGCCAGTTATGAATCCACCTAACCGTAACCTTGTCAGTCCCATGCTTGGTCATTTTTTCGATAAGGATAGTAGAAGATACTTTTCAAATGCTTTGCTGAAGTCAAGATATACTGTATCACATTTTCCTGATTCACCCATTCAGTGATTCCATCTTAGAAGGAAATTAGTCTGGCATGACTTGTTTTCTGCAAGCACATGGTGGCTCTGGTTAATAACTGTCCAAATACTTACATGCCATTTAATAATTTGTTTAAAATGTTTTCCTGGTATAGAAGTAAGGCTCACTGGCCTGTAATTTCCTGGCTGCATCTTTCCTTTTTTTTTTATTTTGATGATGGGTACAACATTTGCCCTTATCCAATCTCCTAGGACTCCCCACTGTTCTCCAGTATATTTCAAAGATTCTGGCTAGTGGTTCTGCAGTTTCCTCTCTCTTTCAGTACCCTTGTATGCAGTTCATCTAGACCGACCAGTACATTTAGATTCATTTAAATTAGCTAAGTGTTCCCTCACCATTTTTTTTTTTTTTTTTTTTTATAGATGTGTAGATTCTTTTATTCCTTCGATGGCACAGTGAAGATCAGTTTCTGTTACAATTGCTTTCTTAGAGAACACAGATGCAAAATAGTAATTTAAAAGTTTGGCCTTCTCAACATTATTTTGCACACATCACCCTTTTCATCCTGTAAAAATCCTGTAGCATCTTTTGACTTTTCGGTTTCCCTGCTCTACTGCAGGGCTTAGCTGTATATGCACAATATACATGCTGATTAATTAATGCAGTGAAAAGGTTGAAAAGTTCCAGGGGGCTGAATACTTTTGCAAGGCACTGTATATGTATCATGCTTCAAACATAAAGATATATCAAATGTAAATTTTTGGTGAAGAATCAACAAGTGGGACACAATTGTGAAGTTGAACAAAACTGATAGGTAGGGCTTGGAATATTATTTGGCCCCTTTACTTTCAGTGCAGCAAACTCACTCCAGAAGTTCATTGTGGATCTCTGAATGATCCAATGTTGTCCTAAATGACTAATGATGATCAATATAATCCACCTGTGTGTAATCAAGTCGCCGTATAAATGCACCTGCTCTGTGATAGTCTCAGGGTTCTGTTTGAAGCACAGAGAGCATCATGAAGACCAAGGAACACAACAGGCAGGTCCGTGATACTGCTGTGGAGAAGTTTAAAGCCGGATTTGGATGCAAAATGATTTCCAGAACTTTAAATGTCCCAAGGAGCACTGTGCAAGTGATCATAGAATCATAGAATTGTAGAGTTGGAAGGGACCTCCTGGGCCATCTGGTCCAACCCCCTGCTCAAAGCAGGATTCGCTAAATCATCCCAGTCAGATGTCTGTCCAGCCTCTGTTTGAAGACTTCCATTGAAGGGGAACTCACCACTTCTCGTGGCAGCTTGTTCCACTCATTGATCACTCTAACTGTCAAAAAGTTTTTTCTAATATCTAATCTGTGTCTCCTCCCATTCAGTTTCATCCCATTGCTTCTAGTCTTTCCTTCTGCAAATGAGAATAAAGATGATCCTTCTACAATGTGACAGACATTTAGATATTTGTAGACAGCTATTAAGTCTCCTCTCAGTCTTCTCTTTTGCAAACTAAACAATCCCAAATCCTGCAACCTTTCCTCATAAGACAGGGTTTGCAGACCGGTCACCATTCTGGTTGCCCTTTTCTGAACTTGCTCCAGTTTGTTGATGTCTTTTTTAAAATGTGGTGCCCAAAACTGGACACAATATTCCAGATGAGGTCTGACCAAAGAGGAGTAGAGGGAAATGACTTCACGTGATCTAGACTGTATGCTTCTGTTAATACATCCTAGAATTGCATTTGCCTTTTTTGCTGCTGCATCACATCATATTGAAATGGAAGGAGTATCCTACCACTGCATATCTACCAAGACCCGGCCGTCCCTCTAAACTTTCATCTCAAACAAGGAGAAGACTCTGGATGAACTGCAGAGAGCTTCAGCTGAGGTGGGACAGTCTGTCCACAGTACAACAGTCAGTCGTACACTGCACAAATATGGCCTTTTTGGAAGAGTGGCAAGAAGAAAGCCATTTCTCAAAGATATCCATAAAAGTGTTTAAAGTTTGCAACAAGCCACCTGGGAGTCACACCAAACATGTGGAAGAAGGTGCTCTGGTCAGATGAAACCAAAATTGAACTTTTTGGCAACAATGCCAAAAGATGTTTGGCATAAAGGCAACACAGCTCATCACCCTGAACACACCATCCCCACTGTCAAACATGGTGGTGGCAGCATCATGGTTTAGGCCTGCTTTTCTTCAGCAGGGACAGGGAAGATGGTTAAAATTTGATGGGAAGATGGATGGAGCCAAATACAGGACCATTCTTGAAGAAAACCTGTTGGAGTCTGCAAAAGACCTGAGACTGGGACAGAGATTTGTCTTCCAACAAGACAATGATCCCAAACATAAAGCAAAATCTACAATGGAATGGTTCACAAATAAATGTATCCAGGTGTTAGAATGGCCAAGTCAAAGTCCAGACCTGAATCCAATCGAGAATCTGTGGAAAGAGCTGAAAACTGCTGATCACAAACTATCTCCATCAAACCTCAAGCTGTTTGCCAAGCGACTTGCAGCTGTAATCGCAGCAAAAGGTGGTGCAACAAAGTATTAAGTTAAAGGGGCCGAATAATATTGCATGCCCCACTTCTCAGTTTTTGAATTTCTACAAAAATTTAAATAACCAATAAATTTCGTTAAACTTCACAATTGTGTTCCAATTGTTGATTCTTCACCAAAAATTTACATTTGTTATCTTTTATGTTTGAAGCATATGTGGGAAAAGGTTGCAAAGTTCCAGGGGGCCGAATACTTTCGCAAGGCACTGTATATACGTATATGTGTATTTATTATGCAGTGTATGATGTCCTGCAGTCAGGCTCACTCAGGAGCAGTCAGCGTATGGTCCCGTATACAGCTGCCTACAGGTGCTCTGGGACTGAGTTATTGATGCAGCTTGAACTTGCACACAGATCAGGTAACGTTGGAGCCCATGACTCCCACTGACCGTGCAACTCGATATGTCTAGCTTCAATCTTACCTTGCCTCAGAGCGACTGCAGACACCACGACAAGGCAAGAATCGACTCTCTCCCCCTGGCACTCCCGCTCTACAGACGCTTTGCCAGAGTTGCCAGATGGCCAGTCCAGCCCTGGTTCTGGGTACATTCAAGGATTCAAATTTTCCACTGAGAAATATAACTGTTAAAAACTGCATAAGTTTAATGTCTGTACCAAGTCTTATATTTTTTTTTTATCCCTATATGCTTCTGTTTAGGTGCCTGAGCTTGACTTGAACCCAGATGATCCTGATGCTTTTCCAGCTCTGATTTGATCTGTCACGTTTTTGGCTTATCCTGCATCTTAAAATGACTCTATACCAAAAGCAACTTAAGCAATTGTGTATGTGGGGGTTGTCTACAGGATTTTTTTGTTTTGCTATTGATTAAAGTTCTGCATTTACCGTTTAGAAAATGGGGAAGAGATGTACACAGTGACTTTTTTTTTTTTTTTTTTTTATACTGTAGTTCGTCATTTTTTTTAGGACATTAAAAGCATTTAGTCTCGGGCACATTTTGTACTTCAATTTGGGTTTTCAAGGATTAGAAGTTACTAAGGTTTGTATAAAAAGGTTGAACTTTGGATAGAGCGTAAGATATAACTTTTGTGTCATTTGACTGCAGTTTGACACAATTGAAATATTAAAGATGCTGTTTGTGCAGTTTGATGGATTTTGTATTTATGTTCTGTATTAGATCTATAAAAGTTGGATCGATGCAAGGATAATGCCATGACTTATTTGCTATTTAATAGATTTACACTAAGTAAATGAAAGATGCAATAAAATGGGAAAAAAAAGTTAATTCTACTTCAATTGTCTTGTCATTCACTGCACTTGTTGACCCTTACCTTGGTTTCAACTCTCCGCTTCAGGGTAATATCAGCCCATGTAAGCTTTTTTTTTTTCTTTCTTGCTAATTCACAAACCAGCAAACAAAAGGAAAAAAACAGTGTGTGTATATAACCTAATGAAAATAAGTAAAAAGCAAGTGCATTAAGTTAACATAGGGTACTTGGTAAACACTGTTTTGATCAAAAAAGTATAAAGGTGTACCCATGTGAGACAGTAACTACACTAACGGTAAAACCTACCTAGTGTGAATAGTGGCAGAGTCTCTGGGTCTCAAATGGACACCCAGCTTAAGAGGGACTACTACACAGTTAACTATAAAAAAATATATATATATATATATATATATATATATATATATATATATATATATATATATATATATATGTCCCACTAGTTAACCCCTTTAGTGAAAACCATTAAAAAAAGTAAAATAGAAAAAACAATGCTTTATCATACCGCCGAACAAAGTGGAATAATACGCAATAAAAACGACGGATATAAATAAACGTAGTACCGCTGAAAAGGTCATCTTGTACCGCAAAAAACGAGCCGCCATACAGTGTCATCAGTGAAAAAATAAGTTATAGCTCTCAGAATAAAGCAATGCAAAAATAATAATTTTTCATATAAAATAGCTTTTATTGTATAAAAGCACCATAACCTAAAAAATGATGTATCGCTGTAATCGTACTGACCGAATAATAAAACTGCTTTATAAATTTTACCCCTAATACTTATATACATTGTTGCAAATCCCCCCCCCCCCCCCAAAAAAAAAAAAATCATGAATTTCTGGATTTTGTACACTCTGCCTCCCAAAAATCGGAATAAAAAGCGATCAAAAAATGTCAAGTGCCCAAATATGGTACCAATAAAAACGTCAACTCATCCCGCAAACACCAAGACCTCACATTACTCTGTGGGCCAAAATAAGGAACAATTATAGCTCTCAAAATGTGGTGATGCAAAAACTATTTTTTACAATAAAAAGCGTCTCTTAGCATGTGACAGCTGCCAAATATAAAAACCTGCTATAAATAGTAAATCAAACCCCCCTTTATCACCCCCTTAGTTAGGGAAAAATAATAAAATAAAAAATGTATTTATTTCCATTTTCCTGTTAGGGATGGGGCTGTGGTTAATGTGAGGGTTGAGGCTAAGGTTAGGATGAGTTAGGGTTATGGTTAGGGTTGGGATTATGGTTAGGGGTGTGTTGGGGTTAGGGCTGGAGTTAGAATTGGGGGTTTCCATCAGGGGCTCTCCAAACGCAACATGCGTCTGACCTCAATTCCAGCCAATTTTGCATTGAAAAGTCAAACAACGCTCCTTCCCTTCCGAACCCTGCTATGTGCCCAAACAGTGGTTTACCTGCATATATGGGGTATCAGCGTACTCAGGACAAATTGTACAACAAGTTTTGGGGTCCAATTTCTCCTGTTACCCTTGGGAAAATAAATCAAATTGGATCTGAAGTAATTTTTTTGTGAAAAAAATGTAAATGTTCATTTTTTTTAATCATTCCACAAATTCCTGTAAAGCACCTGAAGGGTTAATACGGTCATTCCATGTCAAGTGGACCAGTTTTAAAAATCGTCCCCACTCGACCTTCTCCGATTTTGTTGAAAATTGATAAGGATGTGCATGTATGTTTGAAAAGAGGTTCTGTAAATTTTTAGGGCCAGATCTCAAATACATTGGGCACTGTTGACCTTTCACTGGAGGTTCCACCAAGCCTGCGGCTTCAGCTAAGAGGATTTTGCAAACTTTGGCACATAGCTATTAGAGTTCTATACTGGCTATGATGCTGAAATTTGGCATACTAACTCACCTTTTGCTGCTAAACACGATAAAATTATTACCAGCTATGACAAAACAATATTTCGGCCGCAATTTTGTGTCAAAGTAGCTTGTAAAACGCGTCGCATATAATTTATGCCAAACTTTGCCCATATATAACTCAAGACCAAAAACCAATAGTAACTGGTGCTTTGCCCTGTACACCAAACATCTACATGACTTTGCATTGCTGCAATATCACGGTCAAAGCATATGTATTTGTGGAAATATTCACACCCACATATGATAAACTTTAAAAAAACGAATTTTACCTATTTTTAGGTCAAATTTCTCAAATAGGGTCCCCCTAAAATATATTAATTCTGATATCATTAGAGCACATTTTTCTCTACAAGGATCATTGTTTTTTTTTTTTGTTTTTTTTTGGAGTCTCTCAGTTTAAGAAAAGAAAAATGCCACTGAACATGGTGTTTATTAATACGCAATGAATGGTAACTGCACTATTCAAACCCTTGTGTTGGTCCATGGTGGTTATACCACAACCAATTCCCTAAGAATTGGTATTATAATCCTATTAAGAATTGTAGTAATGCTGTCTTTCGAGAATTGGCAGCCCCATCGCCTAGGAGCCATGGCCGATAGCCGTGCAAGGCCAGCCGCGGGCGGTCTCTTTATCGCAGGTTCCGAAGCCTGAGGGTGGGTGTCTTTGCCTAGGATCCCAAGCCTAATATTGGGTATCTTTTGTTGGTTCCCAAGCCATAATGTTCAGTCTAAGTGGTCTGGAACTGTTGCTGAATTTGCAACATAATCGGTTCAGAGAAGCTGTATTGTCGGCCCATTGCTGTTGCAGCTGGTGCTGGAATTATTGCAATGATTGACTGCTCGGGAATCCAGCATGTATCATTTCTCACAGGCCAGTGAAAGAAGCTAGCTGGTCCATGAGGATGCATAAAATTTATTAATGCATCATGGTCGTCGACTGAAATTTCAGAAATATTTCCAATCCACCAGTTCCTATTGTAAATGCAGGCAATGTATTGCCCTGGCTGGAGGTTTGCAATTGGCACAAAAGGCATTTCTGATCTGACAGATCTATCTACATGGGCAATGAAAGATGATGGGTCATTTGACCCCCTTGAAATGCGAATCTATTTGTCATCAATTGGCACAAACTGGTGATTTTCTCTTCTTCCAGCAATTGTACGTCCATCTTTGAACCTTTCCTCTTGAACTACCCGTATTTCGTCAATTTTTTCTTTTGGAGCAAAAAAACTTGATTCCATGCAGTTGCTCGTTGCAAAAGTTGAATAAATCCACCGGGGTCAGTATTTGGTTTTCAGTTGGGCGTTGAAGACTGGCACGAGCTGCCAACCTCTTTGCTGTCCCTCCAATCCCATCACAGGGTGACTATCCATGACTGGTACCAAAAAAATTCCATTCAGCACTGATATTGAAATCAGCATTGTGGTGGCACAAGTTGAGAAAATTTTTGACATTTTTGTACTGGGCTGCAGATCCATCGCTGAAGTAGTGGATATGACGAATCCCATAGATGAGTCTTGAGATACTCCACAATTACTGTTAAAGTGTGGACTGCAACTGCGTCATGTCGTGAGCGATGACTGATTATGCACAAGCTGATGTTCTGCGCAGCTTCACCATTTAACTCCTTGAAGTAAATTACAAATGGGTGTACTGTAGCTTGACTATTTTCCCAGTGGAAACCTTGAATGGCATCTTGAACAATAAATGAGTAATTTGCAGCAAAGTCCATAAGGATCACAAGCTCTCCAGGTCTCAGATTTTCCTTCAACGGTTTCAGATAGCAACTTTGATGCTTGGCGATGTAGTGATGGCTACTAAGTTTAGAAATTTTCAAAACCAATTCTTCAATGAAATCTTCTATAGTCAGTTGTTTGGTGTCAAGCATATCTCGATCAGTGTGAATCCATTGTTTGAACTCAATATCTTCAGGGTCACTGCTGACAAACACATTGACTAGAAATTCTTTTAAAACTTCAGGACCCGGGCATTTATCACAACGGCCAAGCATACAGTCCTTGGATTCAATTCCACAGACCATTTTGTATATGAGCTCTTTGTAGTCATCATTGATTGGGCATGCTGCAAGCATTAGTTTGACATTTTGGTGAAGTGTACACACAAACGGAATGTGTTCCAGCAGATCCAACGGTTACGCACCACTTTGGCCGAAGCTCACAAAACTTGGAAAATCCAATTTCAGGGGCATTCCGATCCGGATAGGCAACAAACATTTCCCTCATATTGCTCAGTAATAGTCGCTTTTGCATCTGCTTTTTTTTCTCCTGCTATTCGCACTGATGCATAGTCTTTTTTACCAGGGCACATTCGACTGAATTCATCATCCTCAAAAAATGCCTGCACCTTTTTCTTCACTTCCTCAGAAACTTTCTTGGGATCTTAGCCTCACCTAGAATCATGTTCACATTTAAGCTTTCGTGCTTGTTTGACCATTCGTTCAGAGACACCGAATTCGTCTGATATAGACTTAATGGACCAACTTTTAGGTGCCAATGTCAAGATTTGGACCTTTTCTGCCCGACTGGACACCTGCAGCTTTTGCTTCAAATCTGCCAAAAGGTGATTGTAATCCAGACACATTTTGCACTGTGCTGTTTTTGTTTGCTCAATGTCTTTCAGCTCAAGCCCTCCAATTGAAGCAATCTTGCTAGAAAATGCATTTTGTACCTGGCTTATCTTTCTCCTTGCATATCCAAGTGAATCCCGTTGGCTTACCCGTGGATATTTCAGAGGAGAGATGCCAATGGATGTTAAGCTTGAATTTAGATTTTCAGGAGAACATTCCATTCCATCTGGATCGGATTCAGAGGAAACTGGATCAGCTGATTTTTTCCTGTTAGAAAATTCTTTTCGACATGATGCACACATCTTCTGGCCAGGCTTCACATCATTCTTTATAAATTCGTTCAACTGGTCAGCTGCTAACAAATTGATAGCTCACAAATTCTTTTTGGTGTTATGACCTTTCTTTCCAAAAGGATTGCAACACTATTTTTGCAAATGCTCATATTTGGTCAAGAATGAAGCTTCATGGTGTAAACAGATTTGTGAATGTTCGTCAAAATTTAGTCCAACTGGTCGACGCAGCAATTTCTGTTCATCCAATCCAAAGCTTGTAAACAATTTCAACTCATCCTTGCTATGGGTGAATGTCTTAAGGTGGCACTTCGAATTGTTCGCAAGGCCGATAAAGCAGTGGGCTGATTCTTCATCAATTTAATTCTCCATCGCTAAAAAATAAATAATATATGCATTAAAATGTAACAATAGTCATTAACTTTTCATAAATAAAAAGGTTTTTAGGTTTTTGATTATAATAGACATTGCTAGCAACAATACAACTCTGTAACATGTGATAAGAATCTGAAAATCAAACACAAAATCAATGCATTACGCGCATAAATAACACCATGTTCAGTGGCATTTTTCTTTTCTTAAACTGAGAGACTCCAAAAAAAAAAAAAAAAAAAAAACAATGATCCTTGTAGAGAAAAATGTGCTCTTTATAATGATATCAGAATTAATATATTTTAGGGGTACCCTTTTTGAGAAATTTGACCTAAAAATAGGTAAAATTTGGATTTTTAACATTTTTCATCATATGTGGGTGTGAATATTTCCACAAACACATATGCTTTGACTGTGCTATTGCAGCAATGCAAAGTCATGTAGATGTTTGGTGTACAGGGCAAAGCACCAGTTACTATTGGTTTTTGGTCTTGAGTTATATATGGGCAAAGTTTGGCATAAATTTTATGCGACGCGTTTTACAAGCTACTTTGACACAAAATTGCGGCCGAAATATTGTTTTGTCATAGCCGGTAATTTTATCGTGTTTAGCAGCAAAAGGTGAGCTAGTATGCCAAATTTCAGCATCATAGCCAGTATAGAACTCTAATGGCTATGTGCCAAAGTTTGCAAAATCCTCTTAGCTGAAGCTGCAGTCTTGGTGGAACCTCCAGTGAAAGGTCAACAGTGCCCAATGTATTTTAGATCTGGCCCTAAAAATTTACAGAACCTCTTTTCAAACATACATGTACATCCTTATAAATTTTCAGCAAAATCGGAGAAGGTCGAGTGGGGACCACTGGTACACTTGACATGGAATGACCCAATAAACTTCTTGAATGTGGTTTTGAGCACCTTCAGGGTTGCAGTTTTTAGATTGGTGTAACTTTTGGGTATTTTCATATCGACCCCTCAAAGTGACTTCAAATGTGAGTAATGTGGTCCCTACAAAAAAATAAAAAGTGTTGAAAAAATGAGAAATCGCTGGTCAACTTTTAACCCTTATAACTTCCTAACAAAAAAAAAATTTTGGTTCCAAAATTGTGCTGATGTAAATTAGACATGTGGGAAATGTTATTTATTAACTATATTGTGTGACATATTTATTTCTTTTAAGAGCATGAAAATTCAAAGTTGGGAAAACTCCAAAATTTTCTAAATTTTTGCCAAATTTCCATTTTTTTCACAAAAACGCAAGTCATATCAAAGAAACTTTACCACTATCGTGAAGTACAATATGTCATGAGAAAACATTGTCGGGATCCATGGAAGCGTTCCAGAGTTACCTCATAAAGGGACAGTGATCAGAATTGTAAAAATTGGCCTGGTCATTAACATGCAAACCACCCTTGGGGGTAAAGGGGTTAATTGCCAATATATTTAGAAGAACAATATGCAGGTATACAGTCAGGAGTGTAGAACAAGAGTAGGGTATAGATAGGTTGCAATTATCGTTTTATGTAGCATGTGACCACAGGGAGGTGCTGATGAATCACAGGTCCAAATCTTAGTTACAGGCTTTCCTTGGCCACGTCAGGTAACGGATCCTCCTGCCAGTAGGAAAACTAAGCTCAAAATGAGCAGCTGTCTTTTATCTCCTAGGTTGTTCCCTCCCACACTCTGTGCCCACCCGTAGGCTTGTGCTGCCTCACTCCTCCCATCTCTGAGAGTATGATTTTCTGTCCAGAATGGTGGAAGCTCGTAACTTTCCACCTGAAGCTCTGAATAGAATGGCAGCATAACCACTGGATTCTGCTGGATTTTATCTGCGCATAGAGATTAAATATTCCTACCGTATGTAATTCCTGGTAGCTATACTTTAGAACTCAATAATGCAGAGTGCTACAGGTGGCTGCAGGGCACGGGCGTGTGGGGGAAGGAATGCTGATTCCGATAATATGCCCAGCTAGGCTCACAGATATTGCATTCTGTTATGTCATTTTCCAGATTCAGTACCTCAGAGCCTTGCTGTGACTTGTTGAACAATGATGTTTCCATGTGCTTGAGTCAGACAAAAAAATCCAGTTTGCCTGTAGCTACAGAGAGATGACTCCTTGGTGCTAATTGGTGGGGACCGAGCTTCAAGGAGCTTCTTCCTGGAGTTTATTAAGGAACACATTGCATTGCTTTTTATGGCCTGGGGGAATGCAAGGGTGGGGGCACATTTCAGGAGTGGAGGGGAGATCGCTCTTACATAAGGGCAGGGTACAGATAGGTTACAATTACCGTGTTATGTAGCATGTGGCCACAGGGAGGCGATGCTGGATCACTGGTCCAAATCTTAGCTGACGTGGCCAGGGGAATCACATAACCAAGTCCAAGATGAGGGGCTGCCTAACAGCTCCTAGGCTACTTCCAGCCCTGGGCTGGGCTGCCTCCCTCCTCCCATATCTGAGAGTATGATTTTCCAGCCAGAACCGAGGATGGCCGATAACTTTCCCCCGTAGCTCCAAATGGGTCGGTGGTGCCGCCACTGGGGGCCGCTGGATTTTATCTGTGCAGGGAGACCAAATATGGCTACTGTATTTAATGCCTGGTAGCTATTCTTCATAACTAAATAATGCAGAGTGCTAAGGGTGGCTGAATGTTATATGCTTGTGGGGGAAGGAATGCAGAGTCTGATAATGTGCTCAGCTAGGCTCAGAGATATTGTATATTCTTTTATTATGTCATTTTATAGATTCCATATCTCAGAGCCTTGCACTGGTTAGCCTGGGATCTGTTGGGCCACAACGGCAGCCTGAGTGAATAAAGGGAGCCAGTTGGCTGTAGCTGCACAAGCGTTCACACCCTTGTGATAATTGGTGGGGGCATATTGTCTGTGCCTTTTGGCCCCCCCCGGAGAGAGGCCTCAAAAGACTTCTTGCTAGAGTTAAAGAAAAACATGGATCCTGGGGAATCCCAAGGTGGGGGGTGGAGTTTGGAAGCAAGTATTTTGGGGCCACAGCATGTGATAGAGAATTCCATCAGATATGGGTAAATGATATCTACTTGATATCATTTTTCTATCTCCCTACTGATAGAGCTTCAGCTGGCCAAGGCCGTCACGCACTTACCTGCCCTCAGCTACCGGACACAGCTCGTGGGGTAAACCCGATAGTTTCTAAGCTACCGTGCAATATACAAGAAAGGTGGATCACACTTGGGTCAAGGTACAAAAGAGCCAAGTCTTTTTTTCCTCCATTTTCTTACTTTTATTTATTTTACTGACTTTATATAGCGCCATTAATTCCACAGTGCTTTACATACATTATTGGCACAGTCCCCACTGGGGCTCACAATCTAGATTCCCTATCAGTATGTCGTTGGAATGTGGGAGGAAGCAGGAAAAGCCAGAGGAAACCCACGCAAACACGGGGAGAACATACTAACTCCTTGCTGATGTTGTACTTGGAGGGATACTTTTGAGTTTATCAAGGATATTGCAGAGTGTAGAACTGACCAAAGCTTTTCCAACGGAGAACCCAACAGCCCTGGTTTATCTCCTCTGAAGTATGACAGTCCACATTCTAACATCAGAATCCACAGCAGTTGAGTATCCATGAAAGACTTACATTCTTCCAACACCTACATCAGCTCCAGACAAGCAGCCAAGGTGAAAAGGTTGAAAATCTTAATTGAATGTGTCCCATTCATAATAAGCCACATCCCCTAAACTTCTTGGCCACATTGGCTTCAGAAAGAAACAATTCCAGGAATGCAAGGAGCTTTTAAAGAAGTATAGGTTTACAGATGATGTGCTTCTACTGAACATTTTGTTAGAGACTGTAAAATTTCTATTAAGTGTTTGGAGTGTGACCAATGAGGGCCCACGTACAAGAGCATCCATCCCTACCTAGCACTGCACAGCTCACACCTTCTTTGCCCACCACAAGTAATGGTGGGGAGGATGCAGAACAACAAGCAGGCTCTACCACAAAATCTTTTTCGTGCAAAGAAGTCTTCGCTGAAGATCTTTATGCAAGTCATGTGCGAAGATATGTCTGGTGAATGTGCCGCCCAAAGGTCAAACAGAGAAAATTATAAAGATGTACGCCATCTTAGACAATCAGAGCAACCGATCACTTGCCAGGGCAGAACTTGATTTTTTTTAATTAAAAGGGAATGCTTACTGCATACACCTTGTGCACCTGTAGTGGTTTTACAGAGGTCTCTGGGAGAAGAGTCAATGAACTCCTAGTATCTTCTCTTGAGAAAAAGGTGGAGATACCCCTACCCACTCTTGTTGAGTGCAACCAGACACCATCCAAAAGAGAGGAGATCTCAGCGCCAGAAGCTGCTCCTCTTCATCCTCATCTAAAGACTATAGCCAACAAGTTACCAGCCATTGAAAACAGTGTGGATATTCTGATTCTGCTTGGCACATTGTCCGGCTAAACAAGGTATGTCCGCAAATCAATGGCCAAAGCGATGCACCATTTGGGCAACGGTTTGATGTATGCTGGGTTACCATAGGTAATGTCTGCATAGATAAAATGAAGAGGCCTACAAAGATTTCCTCATTTAAGATTCATATCTTGCTAAATGGTCGCAGCACTTACATTCAGCCATACCCTCATCATTACTGGGTGAAGAAGAAGCTGAGGGGCAGCAAGAAACCCCTGACAACATGAAATCGTTCAACAAAAACTAATGTTAAATAGTTTATTTTCATAAATACCTTATTTTTTCAGGTGGTCCATTTTTTCACATTTGGATTTTATGGGCCTTATTTTCTTATGTAGTGGCGATAGGGATGGCTTTAATAATTTTGGATTAAAAATTATCAATATGAAATAAACATACTTGATTAAAACCATATTCTTAGAGCAATGGAGAGAGGGGGAATTTCTAACTTGTGTAACTATAGAACAGGACATGTGGGAGGGTGCGCCTTATAGTTAGTGGCTGTACATAAGCCATGACGACCTGTAGCTTTATGTCATGTGACTGTGTAAGGTCATGATCACATGGCTTACTGACACAACCAGGCAATATCCGATGACTGTTGTCCCGTGGTATGATGAGATGCCGCTCCTTGTCATTTGTTAGATAAGGACCTTTTGATCCACTCCTACATAGGTCCGATGCCGTCATGTGGTATGAAGAGTTGTTGCCCCTTGTTTCCTTAGTTGAGGACCTTCCAATCCACTCCTACATAGCTCCTGAACTCCTTATTGGTACATATCTATATATATAAATGCCTTATCGTGTCTGTAACCGAAATCGCGGGCCGCTGATGACGTCACTCTCGCGAGAGCGAGAAAGAAGACCGACGTCACTCTCGCGAGAGCGAGAAAGAAGACCAACGTCATCAGCGGTCTAAGCCGCAAAGCATTACTGGGAACGCGAGGTCGTGCACGTGGAAAGAAGACAGGAGGCCGTTGGAAGATGAGAATAACTTTTTTAAAATTATTTTTGTACAGGGCCGCGGCAGTGATTGGTCGCGGCTACAGGGCCGCGTTGCTGATTGGTCGCGGACAGAGGGCCGCGATGCTGATTGGTTGCGGCTACACGGAAAGGGGGGTGAGGGGACCATGCATGCCAGGATAGAGGGTGAGGGGACCATGCATACCAGGATTGGGGGGTGAGGGGACCATGCATACCAGGATAGGGGGTTGAGGGGACCATGCATACCAGGATAGAGGGTGAGGGGACCATGCATACCAGGATAGGGGGTTGAGGGGACCATGCATACCAGGATAGGGGGTTGAGGGGACCATGCATACCAGGATTGGGGGGTGAGGGGACCATGCATACCAGGATAGGGGGGCGAGGGGACCATGCATACCACGAAAGGGGGGTGAGGGGACCATGCATACCAAGAAAGGGGGGTGAGGGGACCATGCATACCAAGAAAGGGGGGTGAGGGGACCATGCATACCAAGAAAGGGGGGTGAGGGGACCATGCATACCAGGAAAGGGGGGTGAGGGGACCATGCATATTAGGATTGGGGGTGAGGGGACCATGCATACCAGGATTGGGGGTGAGAGGACCATGCATACCAGGACTGGGGTGTGAGGGGACCATGCATACCCCAAAAGGGGGGTAAGAGGACCATGCATACCAGGATTGGGGGGTGAGGGGACCATGCATATCAGGAAAGGGGGGTGAGGGGACCATGCATACCAGGAAAGGGGGGTGAGGATACCATGCATACCAGGATTGGGGGGTGAGGGGACCATGCATACCAAGAAAGGGGGGTGAGGGGACCATGCATACCAAGAAAGGGGGTTAGGGGACCATGCATACCAGGATAGGGGGGTGAGAGGACCATGCATACCAGGACTGGGGGGTGAGGGGACCATGCATACCAGGACTGGGGGGTGAGAGGACCATGCATACCCCAAAAGGAGGGTAAGAGGACCATGCATACCAGGATAGGGGGGTGAGGGGACCATGCATACCAGGAAAGGGGGGTGAGGATACCATGCATACCAGGATTGGGGGGTGAGGGGACCATACATACCAGGAAAGGGGGGTGACGGGGAGCATACATACCAGGATTTGGGTGTGAGAGGACCATGCATACCAGCAAAGGGGGGCGAGGGTACCATGCATACCAAGAAAGGGGGTTGAGGGGACCATGCACACCAGGAAAGAGAGGTGAGAGGACCATGCATACCAGGATTGGGGGGGTGAGGGGACCATGCATACCCCGAAAGGGGGGTAAGAGGACCATGCATACCAGGAAATAGGGGTGAGAGGACCATGCATTCCAGGATTGGGGGGGTCAGGGGACCATGCATACCAGGATAGTGGGTTGAGGGGTAGCATGCATATCAGGATTGGGGGTGAGAGAACCATACATATCAGGATTGGGGGGTGCATTATTGCATTATTATTAAATCTTCAAAAATAAGCCATATATATTCTAGAATACTCGATGTGTTAGAATCGGGCCATTTAGTAGCAACATAATACTAATCCCTACATGTATTTAAGATATCTAACACTTTTCTGAACCGGTTCAATATTATGTTCCATTGGACTACGTTAATCCTTTGTCCCTTATGCCTGCACTTGGATTAGATCGAGATGGCGTTTACCTACAGAGTCACTATGTATGGGGATCGGGGACCTGTAGTACATCTGCAAGCACTTAGAGTTGGATCTTGGGGGATTTTTCATGGGGATGCAACTGGATGATCGATAACAGCAAGGTTCAACTGGATGTGTTTAAATGTGACATATAATTTATTTATGTGTTATGAAATTTTGCTTTCCAAGGTATTGACACGTTGGTATGAACATAACTCCATTTTACTTTTTAAGGCCTCTTTCACACTTCCGTGTTTTACAATCAGTCAAAATCCGCCAGGTTTTGAAAAAAACGGATCCGCTATTTTTTTTTGCGGATCCGTTTTTTTCCCCATTGACTTCCATTATTGGCGGATTTTGACGGATTGCCGTCCGTTGCAGCCGTTTTTGTGAGGATCCGCGATAATGTTGCTGTCCGTTAACATACTCAAAGATTTCCAAACGGAGCTTGCAACGTTTTTTTGGCCGGCGGATCCTCCAGACAGTGATTTAACCCGAACTTCTGTCTGGGTGCCGTACAAAAAATTCTCTCTTTCTCCCTCTCTCTCTCCCTCTCCTTCCCGGCCAGCGGTTCCTTTAAATTTCCTCATTTTGCGGATCCGTCAAAAAACGGATCCTGTAGCATCCGTTCACATCAGTTAATAACAGATCCGCTTTGCCACCTTTTTGGCGGATTGTAACTGACACAAAAAACTGAAGTGTGAAAGAGGCCTAATACAGCAATTATGTATTTTGTGAGTGCACTTGTTTTTAAAGTTGTTTTAATGCTTTATTTCCTTTGGTGAATAGATGGTTGTAATTACAGCAGGGAGGGGAATGGAATAGAAGGAAGAGGTGGAGCCCATCCTCTCTGGTGCATAAAAAAAATCACAATAGCGTACTCTGCACTTCATGGCTGTAATTTTTATTGTACTTCTGGTTTGAAAAAGGCCCTTTTGGGGCAAAACTTTGCTTCAATTTAGGAAAACGTGTGATTTTTAAGGATGGCATAATGGAATAAAGGTTAAGTTTTATCCCATTTTCTCTGGTGCCTCGGAATCTTAGATTTTCTATAGATCGACAGTGAACATCAAAATGGGATCATCATCAAATCTTATGATTTCAGACAGGTCGTGTCATGTCCCATGATTTTGGAATCATAAAGACAGTATTGCATTATCATTGTGTTATATTATGCTGTTTCATTGTTATGCAATAAGATTTGTCCTCTTTAGAAGTTTGTCCTTCCTCTCTCCCTGTCTCCCTCTGAGGCAGCTCTGATGTCAGTAACCCCTCTCTTCTTCTTCAGCTGTAAACATAAACCTTCTTCTGGAATATTCATACATGCCTCCTCCCGTCAAGTTCAAGCTGTTTCAGCGCCATACACTTGCAGCTTAGTTATGGAGTCAGAATAGTGTGTGTGCATATATTTTGGTGTGTGTGTGTGCACTGTGCACTGCTCAAAAAAATAAAGGAAACACTAAAATACCACATCCTAGATAGGACTGACTGAACTATTCCAGTGGCAAATCTTTATTCATTACATAGTGGAATGCGTTGAGAACAATAAAACATAAAAATGATCAATGTAAATCAAAATTAATATCCCATGGAGGTCTGGATTTGGAATGATACTCAAAATTAAAGTGGAAAATCAAATTACAGGATGATCCGACTTCAGTAGAAATGTCTCAAGACAAGGAAATGATGCTCAGCAGTGTGTGTGGCCGCCATGCGCCTGTATGACCGCCCTACAACGCTCCTGATGAGGCAGTGGATCTCCTGAGGGCTCTCCTCCCAGAGCTAGATTAAAGCATCAGTCAACTTCTGGAGAGTCTGTGGTGCAACGTGGCGTTGGTTGATGGAACAAGACATGATGTTCCAGATATGCTCAATTGGATTCAGGACTGGGGAATGGGCAGGCCAGTCCATAGCAGCAATGTCTTCATCATAATAATAATGTTTATTTTGTTTTCATCATACAGGAATCGCTGATACACTTCAGCCACATGAGGCCTGGCATTGTCATACATCAGAAGGAACCTACATATGGCCTCACAATGGGTCTGAGCATCTCATCCCGGTACCTAATGGCAGTCAGGGCACCTCTGGCTAGCACATTGAGGACTTTGCGGCCCTCCAAAGAAATGCCTCACCATTACTGACCCACTGCCAAATTGGTCATGCTGGAGGATGTTGCAGGCAGCAGAACATTCTCCACGGCATCTCCAGACTCTGTCACATGTGCTCAGTGTGAACCTGCTCTCATCTGTGAAGAGCACAGGTGCCAATGTTAAATCTGTCAATCTTAGTGTTCTCTAACAATTGCCAATGGCCCTGCATGGTGTTGGGCTGTAAGCACAACACCCACTTGTGGACGTCAGGCCCTCAAACCACCCTCATGGAGACTGTTTCTGACAGTTTCAGCAGACACAGTAATGTTAGCGGCCTGCTGGAGTTCATTTTACAGGGTTCTAGCACTGCTTTTCCTCCATGCACAAACGAGGAGGTCCTACTGCTGGGTTGTTGCCCTCCTATGGCCCCCTCCACATCTCTTGGTATCTTCTGATCCTTTTCTGGACACTGTGCTGACAGACACAGCTACTCCTCTTTCCACAGCTAGCATTGATGTGCCATATTGGATGAGCTGCACTACCTGACAATTTCTGTGGGTTGAAGACACTGCTTCATGCTACTGTACCTCTAGGGGTGAGAGCAATGACAAAATGCAAAAGTGACCAAAACAACAGCCAAAAAGGATGATAACAGAAATGGTATGTGGTCACCATCTGCAGAACTACTCATTTTATGGGGAGTGTCAGGGGATTCCTTCATCTATCCCACTCTCCATTTCCGGTTACGAACTTGCAGCTCTCTGGCGCCCCCTTACCCTCCGGTTAGATAGGGAACTACATCTAAGATAATTAGCCGCCAGAAAGGCTGCCTTGCCGTGTACTGGCTATTGGGCACTCTGCAGTGAGGGCAGTATGTATATCCCCAGTCTCAGACAGGAAATACACACATAAGCCTCTGTTCCATCACTGTCATGGTCTCCCAAATCCCTAAGCACACTTTGCTGCCACCAGCTCCTTGTTTGACATGAAAAACTAATATCGAGTCAGGAGCTCAACCACATAGTAGCGTAATTTAGCGCGGAAGTCATGGCGGTTCATTCTTAGAGCAAAGAAAAGGAAACTAGTACATTTTATAGATTTACTCCAGAAAATATAGACAGTGTTTACAAAAATACAAAAGATGTTACAAAAGAGACAAAATACAGTATATACAGACAGTTAGAAATAAATGGGATTAAAATAAGAACTTGCACATCTCGGTCACTGTTATGCCATGTGGATGTGGGGGAGGGGAATCTTCCCAGAACGAAGGGTACAAATGCACAGCGTCCTGCAGCTGCTTCCCCAGGCAAAAGACCACTTCCTGATAGAGCATCCTAGATTTATTCCTTTCCTTTCCTGACCTCCCTGGTGGGCTGAGCTAAAGGATATATGCCACCTTCTAAAAATTATCTTTCATTAAAGACTACACGTGACATGTCTGGGAGATGCAGGCAGGCAGAAATCCATTTCTCGGTTTCTGGCATCTGGAAGAGCTACTAAACGCTGCTGTGAATAGCTTTAATTATGCCGATACCGGAAATATATTTGTCCTGCTCTTATGACTATTCTGTGTTATTAAATTCGAGTTTGAAGAAATAAAGAAAACGTGCTCAAACCTTTACTTTCTGTTTGAGCCGGCCAAACCAGGATCTCACATTACACAAGATGGTATAGGACATTCCCACAGGGGAAAAATGAAGGGAGGGGGATAGAATTATACAGTTGTGCTTCCAGACGGATTATGTTTAAAAGCCTCTTGGTGATTGATGATGTGAGTATACTGTGTATAGTTAATCTTTATATATACCTAATCATATGTATTCAATGTTTATCTGTACTTATCCTTTGTATCTTAAAAAATACAAAAGTGTACGTAATCATACCATTCCTTTAATTTTGTACCGTGAAATAAAATTGCGTTATATCGCAAGCAGTAGCCTTCTTTAAAGCCGTATCCGAACCTTAGTGTTAAAAACTTGGCAATACATAATTGGCATAGTCGGCAGGATACGCAGAAGGCTCAGAAGTTTTTTTATTAATATTATTAACAGGACTCTGTGTGATATTGCGTAGAACATGCCTGTCTTTAAGAAAAAGGTGTCTGTGTGTGAATCTATTGAGATTCCAGGCTGGGAACAGGCAACCAAGTGGTTGCACAGTGCTGGTTTGGGTGAAGCATGGGACAGATGTCTGAAGGACGCTGAACCTGCTGATGTGGCTGCATGCTTAGAGAAAGTGAAAGTGGAGAAAGGTAAAGAGTTGAGCGCTATTGGTAGGCGCGGATGGATATTGTTGTCTGCATATAGAAAACAGCATAAGGAAAGATTAGGTATGTTATCAAAAGTACAGGAATTGGAAAAACAGTTGTGTGAGGCCCAGAATGCATTGGTTATAGCACAATGTCAGAACAAGATATTAATGGATAAATGTGATGGTTATCAAAATGTTGCAGAAAAGGCTGCCGTACGTGTAGCAGAGTATAAAAACAGAAGGAGGAAAGGCAAGGTGAATAAAAAGAAAGTAACTTTGGTCATAGCCAAAGCAGGGAGAGAGTGGAACCAGGATCAGTGGGATGGTGATGTGTGGAATTCAACTGACTCTGAAAACAACACTGATCCCGAGTCTGAGGATGAACATTTCCATGGAAAGAGGGAAATTGCTCCTCCTCTTAACCCAGTGAGAGTTCATCCTATATATCGGAGACGGATTGTAGAGACATCTACAGGTAAAAGGAATGAGAATGCGGTAGAGGATTACAGTCAGCAGGAGCTTAATGATCTTCATGATCATTTTTCTCAAAAGTCAAATGAATCCCTGATAGCTTGGGCAATCAGATTATGGGAGATGGGGGCTCATGAAGTACAGGTAGATTCTGTGGATGGCCCAAAATTTGTCCAACTCAGTCATGAGCCTGTAGTGAAGGAGGCATTCCATACCTTGATAATCCATCAACCACATGTGGTGTGTAGTATGCTTGATGTTTTGGCTATGGCGTTACGGCATAAATACCCATCTGATGCGGACTGGCCGCCCAATGAAAAACCATGGTTTACGTTAAAAGATTGTGCTCAAAGGTTGAAGGAGGTCATGAAAAATGCTATTTCAGCAAACACCTATGATGATTATATGCAAGATGGTGTAAGTGTATCTGTTAGAAATCGTATAATTAGAAATTCCCCTCCAGCTTATAAACATGTCATGATGACACTAATGGTAAGTCAGACTGGGAAAACAATCGCCAATACATTGGAGGCAATTCGAGAGTTAAGGGGCCTGGGACACTGGGGTCCCAAACAAAAAGGTAATTTTCTCTCTGAAGAGCAGCATTACAGTGACAAAAGTCATTACGATCCTAGACCCCGTATTACCCGGAAATATATGTTTAGGGCCTTAGTAAAGGATGGGGTCCACAGGGATAAAATAGACGGGATTGGTACTGGAGAGATGTGGAAACTGTACCAAAAGAGAGGAATTAATAAAAAGCTGGATGTTTCACATAATAGAGAGGTTACAGTAAAAGATTCTGAATCTCCACAGCAGGGGCGAGACAGGACACGGGGAGAGAGAGGGCCCACTCCCTTTCCGTCTTCGTTAAAGCCCACAGCACCAGGGATTGAGGATCTTTATGCTGAAATGAAATCCTTGATACAGGAATTCAAAGCGTAACTGAAGAGGCTATCATTTGATCCTTCCAAGATGTCGTCATCTAAAATGGAGTATCAATGGGGGGAAAAAGATAAGTTATTGACTTGCTGGCCATACTCCACAAGTGGATATATGCCCCCATGTAGATTTGGTGATTAACCGAACAATAAAAACAGCCAACATGATAAAGCTTTTGAAGATACAAGAGTGGAGGGTGGAGGCCAGTTTATTATGTAAATCCGGAACAATTCAGTGAGCACAAGGTTATAATTGCAGGCATAGAAGGAGACTGATGTGCATGTGCCTACTATTACTGAATGGAACAATCCTGTGTGTGTGGAAAGAGTTGTGACACTGACAAGATATCTGGCCAATTGTACAAAGAATTAAAGTGACTGTGTTTAATGTTGATGCTTATTGTGCTTCAGGTACACTGGAAAGCCTCTCCAACTTATTAGCAGAGGAACCTTCCAAAATATCAGTCACTGAATCCAGTTCAAAGACTGACACCACTGAGGGACTGCTCAGATTGACTCAGTGGGCACATCAGAAATATGGACACCTGGGAGAAATAGCTGCTTACCAATGGGCACAGACCAGAGGGGTGTCTGTTATGAATGGGTCACCGAGGAGAAAAAGGCAAAACAAGCTAAGCCACAGAAAACCAGAGTGGTTGGTAACTATGCAGATTGCAGATCCCTGATCTTACCACACAACTAGCAGTAGCCGTGGAGCGTACCTACGATGAATCTAGACGCTTCATCACGGCCGGAGGACTACATAAGCCTAATGCAAGAAAAGGGAAAACTAACTGCCCCAGAGCAGACCCCAAAGGAATAGATAGCCCCCACACATGTATTGGCGGTGAAACAAGATGAAGGCACAAACACAGGTAGGAAAATAGGCTGAGCAAATGATGGGGCCCAAACTAACTAGACAGGAAAGGAAAGTGAAGACACTGTCTGCAACCTGCAAAAAACCCTACAAAAATAATGTCAAACACTTCTGATAGCAAAATTAACCCTGAAGTCACTAGACTTCTCCCACTATATCAGCACTCTGAAATATTCTGAGACAGAGCAAAAAGAGACCGAACTAGTAAGGGACAAAAAGCCAATTGGCAAAATACTAATAAATAAGAGTGGAAATTCAGCTCAGCCCCCAGCCGGGGCTGGCTGACCACACAAAAAACTGAATAGACCAACAAAATCAAGTGTGAACATTAGCAGAAAAACTTAGCTTTAGATGACTGGAACAGACCTGAAAACCAAGAGCTGACAAGCCAGAAGGAATCACCAGCAACTGAATAGGGCGTCGGCTGTCTTAAATCCAATCTGAGAATCCCGAGATACAATCGTCATCCTCATTCTCAGGTGGCAGATCTCCACCGATCAAACCAGCCGCACCACCTCCCGTCACCACCAGAGGAAGTCCAGAAGGGGAACTCACAACTGGTGAACCAGAGAATGAACTCACAACAGGTGTCCATCAGGTTAGGTTTGATAAAGGATTTGGATCCTCATATTTTATCAATGATGGTGTAAAAATCTAGGGGACAAAGGTCCTCCAGAACCTGGTAAAGTAATTGTTCGTGGAGCAGATAATGTGCTGATAGTTATGAAACCCGGGTAAAAGAAGTGGGAACACGTCCCAACTGACAGGTGTTATCTCAGAGAATAATGTATATATATTTTTTCCTTTAAATCAGAATCTGGAAATGGTGCATCGTTGCAGCCAGTGTCATGGTCCTTTCAACTTCTGCCACTACCCAAGAGATCTTCAGATGAAAAACCGAGAGACCAACCATGGAAAATAGAGCTTTAAGGAAAACCAAACAGAATCTATGGATTTACTTGGCTTAGCTGATGAACACTAGTCATTTTGGTATGACAAAGACTACTACTGCTACGAATATATTAGAAACTTGTCTGGTGGTGGTACCGACCTCTTTACAGTTATGGACAAAGCTGATAGGGGGTATCTATTCAAGATAAAGACATACAAGAAGAAAATATGACCCAGAACTTCATATACAATAGGAATGTTTGCTATAATTTGTGCATGCATTGCTTTGTGTTGTTGTATACAGTGTACACTTATATGGTACCTTGTGTAAATAATGTTTAGCTCAAAATAGCCAAGGGTGGATTGTAGTGCAAATATAAAAATTGCTATTTTTGAGTCCATATTGAAATATATAGAATGAATTCTGTATATTACATAGCTACATTTCTGCCCACTGTGACAATCTTGAGAACTGTTGTTTCACAAACAGTTCTATGTTTATGCAAACATATGTCATTGTAAAACATTAAGGTTTACATAACCTCTGTCTGTGGTGGGTTTATCTAAATCAATGTGGCTTTTATATTGTAAGGGTTTATGACCCATTGTCTGCTGATGCCATGTTGTCTGTTTCATCCAATCTTGAAGGCCGGCCACTGGAAGGGTTGGGTGAAGCTAGTTACACATAAGTGTAATTTATCATATAAGGCCAGAGAAACATGAGTAAAACAGAAGCAAAAACTGGATACCTGTATGTGTACAGTGTTGATACCTGCATAAGTGGGGACGCCCGTGCAGTGTTGTGAATCTTCCAGGGGTCTCTGTCTTAGTGTTGCTTCTCTGATTTTCCAGACGGATGATGTTTAAAAGCCTCTTGGTGATTGATGATGTGAGTATACTGTATATAGTTAATCTTTATATATATACCTAATCATATGTATTCAATTTTTATCTGTACTTAACCTTTGTATCTTAAAATATACAAAAGTGTACGCAATCATACTGTCTAATCATACCATTCCTTTAATTTTGTACCGTGAAATAAAATTGCGTTATATCGCAAGCAGTAGCCTTCTTTAACCGCTTCCCGACCACCCACAGTAGATAAACGTTGCCGCTTGCTGGGCTTTGTGCAGCGCCGACGTTTATCTACTGTCGGCGGTTTTGTGCCCCCCGGTACCCCCTCATACCTTATAACGCGGGGATCCCGGTGCACAATGCATGCTGGGACCCCCGACGTCATCGAGACCTGATTGGTTCAGGTCCTGATGACGTTGCATCACAGCAGCCAATGAGAGAGCTCACTGGGAAAGCTGCTTGTTTCCCGGCGATCTCCCTCATTATAACGCGACTTCTCCTCTGAGCTCATGCTGACAGATGAGCAGAGGTGAAGCAGCGTTACAGTGTGACTAGATCGCTGCCTGGCACAGCTGATCGCTGCCTGGCACAGCTGTGTCAGGCAGCGATCTTGTCACACAGTAACGCTGCTTCTCCTCTGATCATCTGTCAGTGTGAAATCAGAGGAGAAGTGGCGTTACTATGTGCCGGGCAGCGATCTTGTCACATAGTAACGCTGCTTCTCCTCTGATCATCTGCCAGTGTGAGATCAGAGGAGAAGTGGCGTTACTATGAGTCAAAAATACAAAAAATAAAAAACACAAAAATAAAAAAAAGTAAAGAAAAAAAAGCAGGTAGGCAGGCTAGGGCTAGGGTTAGGGCTAGAGTTAGGGGTGTGTTGGGGTTAGGGTTGGAATTCGAATTGGGGGTTTCCACTGTTTAGGTACATCAGGGGCTCTGTAAATGCAACATGACACCCGCAGACCATTCCATCAAAGTCTGCATTCCAGAACGTCACTACTTCCCTTCCGAGCCCCACCGTGTGCCCAAACAGTGGTCCCCCCCACATGTGGGGTACCAGCGTACTCAGGACAAATTGGACAACAACTCTTAGGGTCCAATTTCTCCTGTTACCCTTGTGAAAATAAAAATTGGGAGCTAAAAGATCATTTTTGTGGAAAAAAAATGATTTTTTTATTTTCACGGCTCTACATTATAAACTTTAGTGAAACACTTGGGGGTTCAAAGTGCTCACCACACATCTAGATAAGTTCCTTGGGGGGGGTCTAGTTTCCAAAAAGGGGTCACTTGTGGAGGATTTCCACTGTTTAGGCACATCAGGGGCTCTGCAAACGCGACATGACACCCGCAGACCATTCCATCAAAGTCTGCATTCCAAAACGTCACTACTTCCCTTCCAATCCCCACCGTGTGCCCAAACAGTAGTTTTCTTCCACTTATGGGGTACCAGTGTACTCAGGACAAATTGGACAACTTTTGGGGTCCAATTTCTCCTGTTACCCTTGTGAAAATAAAAAATTGGGGGCTAAAAGATCATGTTTGTGGAACAAAAATGATTTTTTATTTTCATGGCTCTACGTTATAAACTTCTGTGAAGCACTTGGGGGTTCAAAGTGCTCACGACACATCTAGATAAGTTCTTTAAGGGGTCTAGTTTCCAAAATGGGGTCACTTGTGGGGGTTTCCACTGTTTAGGCACATTAGGGGCTCTCCAAATGCGACATGGAGTCCTATCTCAATTCCAGCCAATTCTGCATTGAAAAAGTCAAACGGCACTCCTTCCTTTCTGAGCTCTGCCGTGTGCTCAAACAGTGATTTAGCCCCACATACGGGGTATCGGCGTATTTGGGAGAAATTGCACAAAAAATTTTGTGGTTCATTTTCTGTTTTTACACTTGTGAAAATAAAAAAAAATGGTTCTGAAGTAAAATGTTTGTGAAAAAAAGTTAAATGTTTATTTTTTCCTTCCACATTCCATTCATTCATGTGAAGCACCTGAAGGGTTAATAAACTTCTTGAATGTGCTTTTGAGTACATTGAGAGGTGCAGTTTTTAGAATGGTGTCACTTTTGGGTATTTTCTGTCATATTGACCCCCCAAACTCACTTCAAATGTGAGGTGGTCCCTAAAAAAAAATGGTGTTGTAAATTTTGTTGTAAAAATGAGAAATCGCTGGTCAACTTTTAACCCTTATAACTTCCAAAAAAAAAAAAATTATGTTTCCAAAATTGTGCAGATGTAAAGTAGACATGTGGGAAATGTTATTTATTAACTATTTTGTGCGATATCACTCTCTGATTTAAGGGCATAAAAATTAAGTTTGAAAATTGCAAAATTTTCAAAATTTTTGCCAAATTTCGATTTTTTTAACATATAAGCGCAGTTCATATCTAAGAAATTTTACCACTATCCTGAAGTACAATATGTCATGAGAAAACAATGTCAGAATCAGCAGGATCCGTTGAAGCGTTCTAGAGTTATGGCCTCATAAAGTGACACTGGTCAGAATTGAAAAAATTGGCCCAGTCACGAAGGCAAAAACAGGCTCAGGCGCGAAAGGGTTAAAGCCGTATCCGAACCTTAGTGTTAAAATCTTGGCAATACAACAGTGTAGGGAGAGAGAACGGCAGCTACATGCCTGCACATGAAAAGCTCAGAACTACACTGTACAAACAAAATAGGGGAGGGGCAGCACAAGCCCTGGAAGTATACATTGAATCTTAGGAATGATTCATATTTTCCTGACAGGAGGTTGTCTTACTAATTGACTATCATGTCTATCTGTTGTCTGTTCCATTTGCACAACAGCAGGAGAAATTGATTCACAATCAGTGTGGCTTCATAACAATCACACTTTCACAGAAGTTACATTGGAGTTACATTGCGATGTATAAGTGTTCCCTTTATTTTTTTTTTTGAGCAGTGTATATATATTTTGCAGAGGGGCAGTGTGTGGGTGTATGTATATACAGTTGAAACCAGAAGTTTACATACACTGTATAAAAAGACACATATGCATGTTTTTCCTCAATATCTGACATGAAATCAGAATAAACCTTTCCCGTTTTAGGTCAATTAGAATTACCATAATTATTAATATTTGCCAAATGCCAAAATAATGAGAGAGAGATAATGTTTTAAGTCATTTTTATTACTTACTGCAAAGTCAAAAGGTTAAAAACATTTCATTAGTATTTAGTACCATTGCCCTTAAACTGAATGACTTGGGTCAAACATTTGAGAAATCTTTCTACAAGTTTCTCACAATAGTTGGTCCAAATTTGGGCCCATTCCTCCTGACAAAACTGGTGTAACTGATCCAGGATTGTAGGTCGCCTTGCTTGTACCTGCCTTTTCAGCTTTGCCCATAAATTTTCACAAGGATTGAGATCAGGACTTTGTGATGGCCGCTCCAAAACATTGACTATGTTATCCCTAATCCACTTTGTTACTATTTTGGCAGTATGCGTCGGGTCATTGTCCTTTTAGAAAACCCATTTCCGCCTAAGCTTTAACTTCCTGGCCGATGTCTTGAGATGTTGCGTCATTCTATAGATTAAGGGCCCCGTCACACATAGTGATCTCGCTAGCGAGATCGCTGCTGAGTCACAAGTTTTGTGACGTAACAGCGATCTCACCAGCGAGATCACTGTGTGTGACAGCGATCAGCGACCGGCCCCCCTGCCGTTATCGCTCATTGCTGTTGGAAAGCCCTGGACATTTTTTTGGTCTCTGGTCTCCCGCTGGCCAGCACGCATCGATGCATGTGACAGGCGGGAGACCAGCGATCAGCTGGTAACTAAGGTAAACGCAGGGTTTCTAAGCACGGCGCTGTGCTTAGAAACCCTCTGTGTACCTTAGTTACCAGCGCGCTGATGCAGGGAGCTGGTAACTAAGGTACACAGAGGGTTTCTAAGTGACGCACGTCCCTTAGAAACCCGATGTGTACCCTAGTTACCAGCTCCCTGCATCAGCGTGCTGGTAACTAAAGTACACAGCAACGCCGCACGCTGGGCGTCGCTGGTCCTGATCGCTGGTGAAGCTGTTTGACAGCTCACCAGCGATCATGTAGTGACTCATCAGCAATCCTGAAACGCTGATATCGTTGTCGGGATCGCTGGTGAGTCGCTATGTGTGACGGGGCCCTAAGGAATTGAGGGTAAACTGATTAAATTTGCTGACGACACAAAGCTAGGAGGGATACTATAGAAGAGATAGAGGATTCAAAAAGATGTAAATAAACTGGAGCAGTGGGCAGCAACTAACAGAATGGTTTTTAACACGGAAAAATGCAAAGTACTACATCTGGGCAATAAAAATGAAAAAAGCATATACAGAATGGGATGAATAGGGCTAAGCAACAGCACATGTGAAAAAGACTTGGGTATACTAATAGATCACAGACTGAACATGAGTCAAAATTGTGATGCAGCAGCAAAAATGGCAAATACAATGCTAGGATGTATTAACAGAAACATACAGTCTCGATCACGTGAATTCATTATTGCCCTCTACTTCTCTTTGGACAGACCTCATATGGGATACTGTGTCCAGTTTTGGGCACCACATTTTAAAAAATACATCAACAAACTGAAGCAAGTTCAGAGAAGAGCGACCAGAATGGTGACCGGTCTGCAAACCCTGTCTTATGAGGAAAGGTTGCAGGATTTGGGAATGTTTAGTTTGCAAAAGAGAAGATTGAGAGGAGACTTAATAGCTGTCTACAAATATCTCAAGGGCTGTCACAGTGTACAGTAGAAGGATCATCTTTATTCTCATTTGCACAAGGAAAGACTAGAAGCAATGGGATGAAACTGAATGGGAGGAGACACAGATTATTTATTAGAAAAAAACTTTTTGACAGTTAGAGTGATCAATGAGTGGAACAGGCTGCCACGAGAAGTGGCGAGTTCTTCTTCATTAGAAGTCTTCAAACAGAGGCTAAACAGACATCTGTCTGGGATGATTTAGCGAATCCTGCTTTGAGCAGGGGGTTGAACCAGATGGCCCAGGAGGTCCCTTCCAACTCTACCATTCTATGATTCTAGTATTGCCACATAATCTTCTTTTCTCATGATGCTATCTATTTTGTGAAGTGCAACAGTCCCTCCTGCAGCAAAACAACCCCACAACATGATGCTGTCACCCCCGTGTTTTACAGTTGGGCTGATGTTCTTAAGCTTCCAAGCTTCTCCCTTTTTCCTCCAACTGTAACGATGGTCATTATGCCCAAAAAGTTCAATTTTAGCTTAATCAGACCACAGGACATGTCTCAAAAAATTTAGATCTGTGTTCATGTGTGCATTTGCAAACATTAATCTGGCTTTTTTATGTTTCTTTTGGAGTAATGGCTTCTTCCTGGCAGAGTGACCTTTCAGCCTCTGTTGAAACAGTACTGTTTCACTGTGGATATTGACAACTTCTTACCAGCTTCTGTGATGGATCGCCCAGGGGAAGAGGTGTGTCATCTTCACTCACCTCTGGGGAGGGGAGAGAAGGACCCAGCAGAGATTGGCTCTCTGGCACCACCGTTGCCCCAGGTCAGTCAGAGAACTGCACCGAGGGCAAATAGTCACCGGAAAGGCTTCCCTTATAGGTACGAGTTATTGAGGCGCTCCCAGTGAGGGGGGATATACATCATCAGTCCTGGCTAGGGATATATATTATATATATATATACATGGATATATATATATATAGGGATATATCTAATATATAAAGCTCATGGGAACACAAAACACATTTGGTAGATAAAACCAATTAAATAGCTAAGAATAAACGACTCAGACAATAGTTGTGGATTAACATTGGCCGCGATGTTTATTTAGGGTGACATAAAAAGGTTCATAATAAATACCAATAAATTAAATAAAAATACCATGTACCAATAAATATGAACCACCAAACCACCAGTCCACCCAGACATCTGGGTGACTTTCCCCTCAAATAAAACATCGCGACAGGAAAATAAAGAGGGAGGGAGGGAAATTTCTTTCTTCCTCACAGAGTGAGGAAAAACGGGCAACAGCTGTTTATTTATATGGAGATTTTTCCCGTCATATTCCAATCCTCCAATCAGCTGGGAGGAAAAAGGCGCCAAGAGAACTATAAACAAACAGATGACAGACAGCTCGTGCCCCCACAGCTTAACATGTGACCTTAAAGGGCATGTCACACTAAGAGATATCGCTAGCAATATCGCTATAACTAGTGACGTTATAGTGATATTGCTAGCGATATCGCTGTGTCTGACACTTACCTACGACCGGCTCCCCCGCTGGTTATTGCTGATCGCGCGAGAACGTTCAGGACTGTATCTCGTCGTCAGCTTCCTGCGGCGCTTCCTGCTGTGAGGACGAGCGACGCGTGGAGCCGGGCGGGAGGACGCAGGATCACCTTGTCTGACAGGTAAGTAGCGATCCCCATCCCCAGCGATGTCGCTGGTGAGATCTACCTGTGTGGCAGCTCACTAGCGACCACTTAGCGATGTACCAGCAATCCTGACCGGGTCATATCGCTGGTCGAAATCGCTGGTACATCGCTAAGTGTGACAGTACCTTAACTCTTTATTACTCAGATCACCATAAACAGAAGATAATGAACTTCACTGCATATAAAAACAAGACCTGACAGTGTTTGCGTACCCATATGACCCCCCTACATATGATTCGGGGGAGGGCAATCCTGGGAACACAAAACACATTTGGTAGATAAAACCAATTAAATAGCTAAGAATAAACGACTCAGACACAATAGTTGTGGATTAACATTGGCCGCGATGTTTATTTAGGGTGACATAAAAAGGTTCATAATAAATACCAATAAATTAAATAAAAATACCATGTACCAATAAATATGAACCACCAAACCACTAGTCCACCCAGACATCTGGGTGACTTTCCCCAAACGCCGTGCCTCTCAAGGCATGGCCCCTCCAAAACAAAGCAGCCAATGCTCAACTATTGTTTGAAAATCTAAGTTGAAGATATCTAGACCGATATCAGAAAGGTGAACTGAGTCATTTCTATATAGCCCAGGGGTAAAACCCTCCAAATCCACATGTCTGTAATAAAAGCTGTTTACTAATCGCATAAAATGTTCAATTTTTTTATTGACCCTCTTCCTAATTTTTTCTAAGAAAACTAGCCTAGGGCTAGACCATAAAAATCTGGGGATGATCTCAGAAAAGGCAAAAGATGTATTTGTAAATTTAAGTCGTAAAAATGAGATATCATTCCTCATCTCAGCCATAAGGTCAAGAGATTTGCATTTCCCGAGATCATTTCCCCCAAGATGAATTATCACTAAGTCAGGATGAGGTAAACTTAATAAAAGATTCAACAATTCAGAGACTAAATTCTTCCATCTCATTCCTCTGATACTGTGCCAAAATATTCTGACTTGTGAGGTGCTAAATGACAAATTCTCGGAATAAGACCTCTGGCTGGCTCTCTTCCTAGCCCAGTGAATGAAAGAGTGTCCAACTATCCAAACAATACATGGGTCTGAAAGAAAATATAATAGTTTAACACTGGTACAGATTTTGACGAACATACAATTTAAAGCGATTCGATTCCCATCTGCCCAAACGTTTGATCTTCTCATCCCTAAAACCGGATCTAGCTGCTTCCGTTGCAGCACCGATTCTAAACGAATGTGAAGATATCTTCAGATGACTCAAACCCAATTTACTTAAGCATTTTTTTAGAATGGAGTTGAATTGAAAAATGGTGACAGGTTCTCCATTAAAATGAATAAACAGAGGGCCGGAATAGGCCGGCCTTAGTTGTAACCAATTCAAAACATTGAAAAACGGGCAGATGGAAGTATTGGAAATAGAATTAAGGCGTATGGAAGAACCTCTCCGAAACTGGTCCGTTTTGGATTTACCTATAAAAACAATTACATGGGAGTCCTCGATAACGACATCAGAGCACATTAAGCCAGAAGGTTCTGACTTTTTAGCCGAAACTACTTCACTCACCCTCAGCGCTGCAAAAAATGCCAAGGAAAATGCTGTGGTAAAAAGACAAGATTCAAAATGATTGAAACAAACAGAATCCAAAACATTACATAAATCGTTAAGCAGTTGAAAAGAGATAGGTCTCCTTTCGTCGCTTTTAAATGTACCCTTTTTTAAACCTTTCAGAAATTGTCTAAGCGGAAAATAACTGGATAACGGATTCCCTCCATATAATTTCAGAAAAAAATGACACACCTGAAATATGTTTAGAAAGAGCTGAATAAGAAAAACCTTTCTTGAACAAATATTCAGCAAACTTAATTGCTGACCCAGAAGAAGTAGTAATAGATGAAAAACCAAAGGTGGTACAGAAGGAAACCCAAAGCTGCCATGCGGCTAAGTAATTAGCGCATGTTCTATCTGCTAGCGACTGCCTTATCAAATTGGCTGACAGCCCTGAATATAATCCCAGAGATAAGGAGGGTAATACGTTGGTTCCAACTCCACTTCTGGGGTCAATTGTCGCAAGCGAGACCACTGTCGAAGACAGATAGAATTACAAATTAGCAAATTGTCACTGACTCCCAACCTTGCCTTGAGCCAAATATTATAACTTAGACAATGTAAGACCAAGTATCTGAGGATTCTAGCACAAAACCTATTTTTGGAGGAAAGTGTATTAACAGCAAATAAAAAACCCTGGCAATCCGACAGAATTAATAACCTTTTATTTTTTAAAAGGTGTCCCCACAACACAATGCATGAGAGTAAAGAGAAAAGATCCAAAAATAATTTGTCATCAGTTAGTTTGTTAGAAACCCAACTAGTAGGCCAAGACTGGAATACCCAATGCGAACAACAGATGGCGGTAAAACCGCGATTTACATCTGTGTAAAAAAGAAGTGGAACAGAATCAGATAATTGAAACGGAGATTGAAAATATGATCTTCCGTTAAATTTAGAAAGAAATTCCAACCAAATTTTGATATCATCTTTCATTTCAGAAGTAACCCTTTGTAGCATCATAAAGCCTACGAGAAAAAACCCTTCCCATGGGCAAAACCCTCAGGGCAAAATTCAAAGATCCCAACAAAGATTGAAGATCCTTCAAAATAACTTTCTCTTTTTTTGAGCATAAGAACCATAGAATTTTGAAGTTTTAAGATTTTTTCCATAGGCAATCTGCACTCCATAGAAGAAGAATCTAGCGTGATACCTAAGAAATCAAGACAATTGGTGGGAGAGACTGTCTACTCCAGAGCTATGGGAATACCAAATTCACTGCACACTGAGCTGAATGTATCAAGAAGACTTTGACATGTGTCTGAATTAGGAGGACCAATAAAAAGGAAGTCATCCAAATAATGTATGATACCTCCTTTAGTAAATTTGGATTGGACGACGTAAAAAGGAAGAGAAAGACTCAAAATAAAAACATGAGAGACAAAATCCCATGGGAAGACATTTGTCAAAGAAAAATTTGTCACTGAAGAAAAAACCCAAAGAATTAAAGCCGGAAGGGTTTACAGGTAATAAGCGAAAAGCTGATTGGATATCAGATTTGGATAAAAGGGAATCTTTTCCAAATAGTCTCAATAAATCCAGGGCGGTATCAAAAGAAGTGTAACGCACAGAGGCCAAAGACTTATCTACTTCAACATTCAAGGATGAACCATGAGGGTATGAAAGATGATGAATGAGTCTAAAGGATCCAGGCTCTTTTTTGGGGACAATACCAAGAGGAGAAATGCGGAAATTGACAAAGGCAGTATGATCAAAAGGACCCGCGACTCTGCCCAATTCAATTTCTTTAGAAATTTTGGATTCAACTATATTAGGGAAATCATAAACTGATGGTAAATTTTTTATGCCAGTGCAACCAAAACCTTCGAACTTGGGAATATGAAAACCAACAGAAAAACCTGTTAACAGATCTTTACTCGTCGTGACTGGGTAAATGTTTAGCCACGGAAGTATTTTTTCCCAAATCACCGGAGTCAGAGCTCTTGAGAAATGTCTCCTTGCTGGATCCTTGCTGAGAAACCATACCTGATTTCTTAAAACATTTGATTAATGGGTGAGCGCCCCCGCAAAAGGAGCATTCATGTCTGAATCGACAATTATGCGTCCATTTGCAAGAAGATTCGTTGAACGCAAAGCAAAAGCCTTTCTTAGTGACTGGAGCTGTAGGTTGTCTTACAAAAAATTGCCTCTGAGGAAGCATCATATTCAGCCACAATCCAACGTCTTTCACCCCCCATGAGACATTAGAGTGGACGGCTAATTTTTGACGAAAAGCTTCATCGTAATTCAGCCATGCTAATCCTCCAAAATTTCTATACGCTTCCAATACAATGTTGATGTGTTGGAACAGACCACAACAAAGATGAGGGCTTTTCTCCCCTAAGACAGCAGCATAAATCAAAAATGCCTGCAACCAATTATTAAATGACTTAATGATTGCAGGTTTCTTTTCTTCCCCTGATGACCTATCCTCTCGTTTATCTATTTTAAAAAGATGGTCTTTTTGAGAAGGGAGAAGGGAGAATAAATTCACATATCTACCAATCCAAATGTTCTCTTTGACAGAGGCAAGCAAATGGAACCCCAATGGCGAGAGTTCACAAGTCACTGCCTCCTTCAAAAGGGACTGTGGGATACCCGCATGTAAGGGGTTAACACTGTGTGTCT
The DNA here is from genome assembly GCF_039654945.1 of Dendrobates tinctorius. NCBI lineage: Eukaryota > Metazoa > Chordata > Amphibia > Anura > Dendrobatidae > Dendrobates > Dendrobates tinctorius. Next base: position 165,680 of record NW_027361712.1, read on the forward strand.
GGTCAGTAACAATAATAGGGTTGGCTCTATTTACAGACACCAAAGCCTCTGACACCAGAGAACTAATTAAGGATTTCAAATCACTCTGAGACACTGACAGGGGGACATTGATGTTCTCACACTGTCCATGGATAGAAGGGTCCTGAACTTGATGAGAGCTCCCGCTCAAGCCCACAGGAGGGGGCAAACAGAGCTGCCGAGGAAACTGGCCAGCTGGGATGTCTTCATCCTCTGAGTCTGAGGACCTCCAGGCTTGGGCAGGAGCTGATGCTGTAGAAGCTTCATGACGCCAGGCACCAGAGCTGCCGCCGGTAATTGGAGCTGCTGTGTCCCGGGCCGCCCTTGCGCTTTTACGACTGAGGCGGTACGCAGCTGAGCCGGCATGATAATCAGCTGCAGGAGGCGCTGGCCTGTGATGTCGCCGGGAATCCCGCGATACACTGCGGGAAACCCGGGTAGTTGTCGTCTTCTCGCGGGCCTCCCGCGCTCGGCTTCCGGGCGGATCTGACGTGGAGGGCGGTGAATAAGGTATCCTGGGGTGGCGCTTCCTCCTGGACCCGGAACGGCCAGGCGGCTCAGCTGAGGTAAGGACTGCCGGCGGGTTCGGGAGCGAAGGGACGGGAACCGGAGCAGAGACTTCGCCCGCTGCTAGGGCAGGTTCAATAGCTAAGCAGCTCTCCATCCACTCTGTTCCATCTTCTTCACCGGCCCGCTTAATCAGTCTTTGAAGAAGGCTGTCCATTGTTGACACGGAGTTGTAAATTTCTTTCTTCCTCACAGAGTGAGGAAAAACGGGCAACAGCTGTTTATTTATATGGAGATTTTTCCCGGTCATATTCCAATCCTCCAATCAGCTGGGAGGAAAAAGGCGCCAAGAGAACTATAAACAAACAGATGACAGACAGCTCGTGCCCCCACAGCTTAACATGTGACCTTAACCCTTTATTACTCAGATCACCATAAACAGAAGATAATGAACTTTACTGCATATAAAAACAAGACCTGACAGTGTTTGTGTACCCATGTGACCCCCCTACATATGATTCGGGGGAGGGCAATCAAGTGTGTGTATGTATGTATGTCCGGGATTGGCATCCGCACCGTCGCAGCTACAGCCACAAAATTTAGCACAGTCACACGTCTGGACCTCGAGAGCGTCCTAGGCTATGTTGTTAGGTGAAATTTTAACCCTGCACGTTCCAATTTACCAAACAATTTTGCCCCTATCTACATAATGGGGAAAAAGTGTGTGTCAAGCCCCGCCCCTCATTATGATGTCATAATGGTTGCCATGGCGACGCTATCGTCATCATAGGGTGCAAGCTCCGCCGCTCATAATGGTTGATTATGGGATGGAGGATGTGTGATGGGTATATGGGCACTGGACTATGGGATGGAGGATGTGTTGTGGGTATATGGGCACGGGACTATGGTATGGCGGATATGTATGATGGGTATATGGGCACGGGACTATGGGATGGAGGATATGTATGATGGGTATATGGGCATGGGACTATGAGATGAAGGATGTGTGATGGGTATATGGGTACTCGACTATGGGATGGTGAATATGTATGATGGGTATATGGGCATGGGATTATGAGATGAAGGATGTGTGATGGGTATATGGGTACTCGACTATGGGATGGTGAATATGTATGATGGGTGTATGGGCATGGGACTATGGGATGGAGGATGTGTGATGGGTATATGGGCATGGGACTATGGGATGGAGGGTGTGTGATGGGTATATGGGCACTCGACTATGGGATGGAGGATATGTATGATGGGTATATGGGCACTGGCCTATGGGATCGTGGATATGTATGATGGGTACATGGGCACGGGACTATGGGATGGAAGATAATTATAATTTGCTATAACTAACCACAGTTTGTTACTATGCCCGGGCAGCGCCGGGCTCTTCAGCTAGTATACATACAGTTGTGGCCAAAAGTATTGACACCCCTGCAATTTTGTCAGATAATACTCAGTTTCTTCCTGAAAATGATTACAATCACAAATTCTTTGGTATTATTATCTTCATTTAAATTGTCTTAAATGAAAACACACAAAAGAGAATGAAGCAAAAAGCAAAACATTGATCATTTCACACAACCCTCCAAAAAGGGGCCAGACAAAAGTACTGGCACCTTTAGCCAAAATAACTGTGACCAACCGCTTCCGGTAACCATCAATGAGTTTCTTACAATGCGCTGCTGGAATTTTAGACCATTCTTCTTTGGCAAACTGCTCCAGGTTCCTGATATTAGAAGGGTGCCTTCTCCAAACTGCCATTTTTAGATCTCTCTACAGGTGTTCTATGAGATTCAGGTCTGGACTCATTGCTGGCCACCTTAGAAGTCTCCAGTGCTTTCTCTCAAACCATTTTCTAGTGCTTTTTGAAGTGTGTTTTGGGTCATTGTCCTGCTGGAAGGCCCATGACCTCTGAGGGAGACCCAGCTTTCTCACACTGGGCCCTACATTATGCTGCAAAATCTGTTGGTAGTCTTCAGACTTCATAATGCCATGCACACGGTCAAGCAGTCCAGTGCCAGAGGCAGCAAAGCAACCCCAAAACATCAGGGAACCTCTGCCATGTTTGACTGTAGGGACTGTGTTTTTTCTTTGAATGCCTCTTTTTTTCTCCTGTAAACTCTATGTTGATGCCTTTGCCCAAAAAGCTCTACTTTTGTCTCATCTGACCAGAGAACATTCTTCTAAAATGTTTTAGGCTTTTTCAGGTAAGTTTTGGCAACCTCCAGCCTGGCTTTTTTATGTCTCGGGGCAAGAAGTGGGGTCTTCCTGGGTCTCCTACCATACAATCCCTTTTCATTCAGTCGCCGACGGATAGTACGGGTTGACACTGTTGTACCCTCGGACTGCAGGGCAGCTTGAACTTGTTTGGATGTTAGTCGAGGTTCTTTATTCAACATCCGCACAATCTTGCGTTGAAATCTCTTGTCAATTTTTCTTTTCCGTCCAAATCTAGGGAGGTTTGTTATGAATGAGTCACCGTAGGAGGCAAAAACAGAAATGCTAGCTAAGTCCAGAAAACCAGAGAAGTTGGCAGCTATCGGATTGCAGACCCCTGAACCTATCAACAACAACTAGCAGTAGCCGTGGGGGGTTCCTACGATGCCCTAGACCCCTCGATCACAGCCGGAGAACTGCCTAGCCTAAAGACAGAAAGGGAAATTTAAACTGCCCCAGAGCAGATCCCAAAGCAATAGGCAGCCCCCAACATATAATGACGGTGAAGCAAGAAGAAAAAACACTAACACAGATAGAAAGATAGACTGAGCAAATGATGGGGCCCAAGCTAACTAGATAGGACTGGATAGGAAGGCTGCTGTCTGCAATCCACGAAAAACCCTATCAAAATAAGAGCCAACAGACTGACAGGGAAAAAGGCCCTGAAGACGCTAGGCTTCAAAAAGACTATGTCAGTACTCAGGTATTTTCTGAAGACAGAGCAAACCGACAAAAAGGAATTCAGCTCACCCCAGCAGGGAATGGCAGAATCCAGAAAAGCAAGGCAAACTAAAACCAAAGCACAAATGCAAAAAGGCAAAGCAGAAAACTTAGCTTTTGAGGAGCAGGAATCAGACTGGTCTCCTAGAATTCCACAGAGAAATCACCAGCGAGGCAGAAGGGCGTCGGCTGCCTTATATCCAGTCAGAGATCCCCGTCGCCCAGTCATCCTCTCCCAGCTCAGGTGCTTGGTAATCAGCCTCACTACCTTCCTTCACCAGAAGAGGGAGTTCATCAGACCTCAATGGTGAAGGGGAAAATGAACTCATAACAGAGGTTAGCCACAGTGCCATGGGCTTTAAACTTCTTGATGACACTGCGCACAGGTAGACACAGGAACATTCAGGTCTTTGGAGATGGACTTGTAGCCTTGAGATTGCTCATGCTTTCTCACAATTTGGTTTCTCAAGTCCTCAGACAGTTCTTTGGTCTTCTTTCTTTTCTCCATGCTCAATGTGGTACACACAAGGACACAGGACAGAGGTTGAGTCAACTTTAATTCAAGTCAACTGGCTGCAAGTGTAATTTAGTTATTGCCAACACCTGTTAGGTGCCACAGGTAAGTTACAGGTGCTGTTAATTACACAAATTAGAAAAGCATCACATGATTTTTCGAACAGTGCCAATACTTTTGTACACCCTCTTTTTTATGTTTGGTGTGGATTTATATCCAATTTGGATTTGGGACAATTCTTTTTGTGTTTTTTTCATTTAAGACAAATTAAATGAAGATAATAATAACAAAGAATTTGTGTTTGCAATAATTTTCAGGAAGAAACTGAGTATTATCTGACAAAATTTCAGGGGTGTCAATACTTTTGGCCACAACTGTATATATACACAGGGATTATATATATATATATATATATATATATAGATAGATAGATATATATATATACACACACACACACATTATATATATATATATATATATATATATATATATATATATATATATATATATATATATATATACATACACATACACATACCTCATGGCCATCACTGTCAGGGCTCTTCACTAACACAGTACGGTATGCTGCCACCAGTTCCTCGTTCGATTAAGCCCAGTCCGGCAGCAGGCTTATATTAGGTCAGAAACCGACCCCGGGGTAGCGTATAATATAATCAACCGAGTGTGTGGACGTGGGCATTCGTGTGAGATAAAAGAGCAGCCCAAGATTAATTTTACATTTAATCGCCGAAAGGCGCACTAGAAAGATACATGTATATATATACACAAAAGCAAATGTACAAGTATACAGTCAGGAGTAAAGTACGAGGGTAAAGTACAGATCGATTGCAACTACCATGTTATGTAGCTTGTGACCACAGGGAGGCGCTGATGGATCACAGGTCCAAATCTTTGTTACGTTAGTCTCTGGCCGTGTCGGCTAACGGGCCTCCTGCCAGTGGAAAGACTGAGTCCAAAATGAGGAGCTGCCAATTCTCCCCTAGGCTGCTCCCTCCCACACACTGCATCAACCCCTGGGCTGGGCAGCCTCCCTCCTCCCATATCTGAGAGTATGGTTTTCCAGGCAGAACCATGGATGCCCATAACTTTCTGCCTGAGGGTCTAAGATGGCGGCGGTTTCACTGGGTTCTGCTGAATTTTATCTGTGCAGGGAGACCAAATATGCCTACCATATGTAATTCCTGGTAGCTATGCTTTATAACTCAATATTGCATAGGTCTAAAGGTGGCTGCAGGGTACAAGCGTGTGGAGGAAGAAATGCCAATTCCTAATATGTGCTCGGCTAGGCTCAGAGGTAATGCATGCTGTTAATATAGGTCATTTTCCATCTTCAATATCTCAGAGTCTTGTGCTGGTCTGGGATCTGTGCTGCCACAATGTCTGCCTGTGGCTTGAATCAAACAAAAGACTCCAGTTGGCTGGTCCTGCACAAGAATTCACACCCCTGTCATAATTGCAGAACTCGGTGCTGGGAGACACAGGGTCTATGCCTTTCTCCCCCCCCCCCCCCCCCCGGAGAGAGCTTCAAAGGCCTATTTGTTTGAGTAATTAAATAAAAACATTGATCTGCTCTGTCCAAGGAAGTGCCTTCTCTGGATAATGAGGTGCCAATGATTGTGGTGTATTTGACATCCCTTATGGCCTGGGGGAATGCCAAGGGTGGGGCTGAGTTTGGAGCAAATATTTTTGGGCCAAACTGCATCTGACAGGGAATTCCATCAGGTATCAAAATAACACTGCTCAAAAAAAATAAAGGGAACACTTAAACAACAGAATCTAACTCCAAGTAAATCAAGCTTCTGTGAAATCAAACTGTCCACTTAGGAAGCAACACTGATTGACAATCAATTTCACATGTTGTTGTGCAAATGGAATAGACAACAGATGGAAATTATTGGCAATGATCAAGACACACTCAAAGGAGTGGTTCTGCAGGTGGGGACCACAGACCACATCTCAGTATCAATGGTTTCTGGCTGATGTTTTGGTCACTTTTGAATGTTGGTTGTGCTTTCACACTCATGGACTGTACAACCCACACAAGTGGCTCAGGTAGTACAGCTCATCCTGGATGTCACATCAATGCGAGCTGTGGCAAGAAAGTTTGCTGTGTCTGTCAGCGTAGTGTCCAGAGGCGCTACCAGGAGACAGGCCAGTACACCAGGAGACATGGAGGGGGCCATAAGAGGGCAACAACCCAGCAGCAGGACTGCTACCTCTGCCTTTGTGCAAGGAGGAACAGGATCAGCAGTGCCAGAGCCCTGCAAAATTACCACCAGCAGGCCACAAATGTGCATGTGTCTGCACAAACGGTTAAAAACCGACTCCATAAGGATGGTCTGAGTGCCTGACGTCCACAGATGGGGGTTGGGCTCTCATCTCAACACCATGTAGGATGCTTGGCATTTGCCACATAACACCAGGATTGGCAAATTTGCCACTTGTGCCCTGTCCTCTTCACAGATGAAGGCAGGTTCAAACTGAGCACATGTTACAGAGTCTGGATATGCCGTGGAGAGCGATCTGCTGCCTGCAACATCCTTCAGCATGATCGGTTTGGCAGTGGGTCAGTAATGTTGTGTGGTGGCATTTCTTTGGAGGGCCGCACAGCCCTCCATGTGCTCACCAGACGTAGCCTGACTGCCATTAGGTACTAAGATAAGATCCTCAGACCCATTGTGAGACCATATGCTGGTGCGGTTGGCCCTCATAATGCAGGACCATGCCAGACCTCATGTGTCAGCAGTTCCTGCAAGATGAAGGCATTGAAGCTATGGACTGGCCCGCCCATTCTCCAGACCTGAATCCGATTGAGCACATCTGGGACATCATGTCTCGCTCTATCCACCAATGTCACGTTGTACCACAGACTGTCCAGGAGTTGGCAGATGCTTTAGTCCAGGTCTTGGAGGAGATCCCTCAGGAGACCATCTGCTGCCTCATCAGGAGCATGCCCAGGCATTGTAGGGAGGTCATACAGGCACGAGGAGGCCACACACACTACTGACCATCTTTTCCTTGTCATGAGACATTTCCACTGAAGTTGGATCAGCCTGTAATTTGATTTTACACTTTGATTTTGAGTATCATTCCAAATCTGGACCTCCATGGGATATTCATTTTGAGTTACATTGATAATTGTTGTTTTATTGTTCTGAACACATTCCACTATGCAATGAATAAAAATTTGCAACTGTAATATTTCATTCAGAGATATCTAGGATGTGGTATTTTAGTGTTCCCTTTATTTTTCTGAGCATTGTATATCAATCAGATATCATTTTCCCATATCACACAGCTTCCACCATCATATTCACAAATTCTCTTTCTTTTGTCCTTGGGTTGATATGCACATTCAACTCTGGGAAACAGAACCTGTCTATTTTCTGAACGATATGATGGCTGGACATTCCCATCTTGTTTGTACTTGCGTATAATTGTTTGTACAGATGAACGAGGCACCTTCAGGTATCTTGAAATTGTATCGAAGGATGAGTCAGACATGTGCACAATTCTCTACCTGATATCTTGGCTGATTTCTTTAGACTTTCCTATGATGGTACACAAAGAAGCAGTGTGTTTCAGGTGTGCATTAAAATACATGCACAGGTGTGTGTCTCTAGTTAACTCAGATGTGGCCAAAAAAACTTCCAAACATATGACATCATCGTATGGGCAGTCCAGAATTGTTTAAAGACTATGAAGAGGAGGATGAATGAACTCATGGAGATCAACATCCGACACTGCGGAGACACCATCACGTGTTTCTCAACGCAGTGATTCTAGAGCACTGCCCCCATCCCTTATGGGAAATATGTAAAACATGCAAAACAGAAGCCGCGGAGACACCATCACGTGTTTCTCAACGCAAGCAATGACCAGCCAGGTCTTTGCCCGGGAAGGAACAACCACGGGAAGGGCAGTCTCCAATGAAGGAAACCACCTATGCCAAAACATGGTATCCATCCACATACAGCTGTTTTGGGGTATTGCCCCTCATCAGTGTGGAGTAGAAAACTGGTTGGTAGGAGAAATGCCTAGTAAAAAGACTATGAAGAGGAGGATGAATGAACTCATGGAGATCAACATCCGACACTGCAGAGACACCATCATGTGTTTCTCAACGCAGTGATTCTAGAGCACTGCCCCCATCCCTTATGGGAAATATGTAAAACATGCAAAACAGAAGCCTCAGAGACACCATCACGTGTTTCTCAACGCAAGCAATGACCAGCCAGGTCTTTGCCAGGGAAGGAACAACCACGGGAAGGGCAGTCTCCAATGAAGGAAACCACCTATGCCAAAACATGGTATCCATCCACATACAGCTGTTTCGGGGTATTGCCCCTCATCAGTGTGGAGTAGGAAACTGGCTGGTAGGAGCAATGCCTAGTAAAAAGACTGTGAAGAGGAGGATGAATGAACTCATGGAGATCAACATCCGACACTGCGGAGACACCATCACGTGTTTCTCAACGCAGTGATTCTAGAGCACTGCCCCCATCCCTTATGGGAAATATGTAAAACATGCAAAACAGAAGCCGCGGAGACACCATCACGTGTTTCTCAACGCAAGCAATGACCAGCCAGGTCTTTGCCAGGGAAGGAACAACCACGGGAAGGGCAGTCTCCAATGAAGGAAACCACCTATGCCAAAACATGGTATCCATCCACATACAGCTGTTTCGGGGTATTGCCCCTCATCAGTGTGGAGTAGGAAACTGGCTGGTAGGAGCAATGCCTAGTAAAAAGACTATGAAGAGGATGAATGAACTCATGGAGATCAACATCCGACACTGCGGAGACATCATCACGTGTTTCTCAACGCAGTGATTCTAGAGCACTGCCCCCATCCCTTATGGGAAATATGTAAAACATAACTGCTCTTCCCGTGGTTGTTCCTTCCCGGGCAAAGACCTGGCTGGTCATTGCTTGCGTTGAAGCCATGGCTGATGCTGAAATAGTATCGGGCATGGCTGGACACACCGATTCGACCCCACCCCACGACTTGACGGTGGGCGGTCTGCCGCCGCCATCATCTTCTGCTCCTCTTCTCCTTCCCTCCGCTCCCCCTTCCTTCCGATCACCCCCTCGGTACCCTCCGAGTCCCATTGCGAGCCCCGGTGTCCTGCCGTCCCGAATCATGGGTGCCACCATCTTCCAAAATGGCGGGCACATGCGCAGTGCGCCCGTCGAATCTGCCAAACGGCAGATTCCATTCATTTATTTTGATCACTGTGATAGATCCTATCACAGTGATCAAATTAAAAAAAAATAGTATATCACCCCCATAGGTAGGGACAAATAATAAAATAAAATATTTTTATTTTTCTATTAGGGTTAGAATTAGGGTTAGGGTTGGAATTAGGGTTAGGATTGGAATTAGGGTTAGGGTTGGAATTAGGGTTAAGATTAGGGTTAGGGGTGTGTTGGAGTTAGGGTTGGGATTAGGGTTAGTGGTGTGTTGGGGTTAGGGTTAGGGTTATGGCTAGGGTTGGGATTAAGGCTAGGGATGTGTTGGGGTTAGGGTTGTGGTTAGGGGTGTGTTGGGGTTAGGGTTGGAGTTAGAATTGAGGGGTTTCCACTGTTTAGGCACATCAGGGGGTCTCCAAATGCGACATGGCGCCACCATTCATTCCAGCCAATTTTGCAGTCAAAAAGTCAAATGGTGCTCCCTCCCTTCCAAGCCCCAAAGTGTGCCCAAACAGTGGTTTACCCCAACATATGGGGTATCAGCGTACTCAGGAAAAATTGCACAACAACTTTGGTGGTCTAATTTCTCCTGATACCCTTGGGAAAATAAAAAACTGGGGGCTAAAAAAAAAAAATCATTTTTTGAGGAAAAAAAATTATTTTTTATTTTCACGGCTCTGCGTTATAAACTTCTGTGAAGCACTTGGGGGTTCAAAGTGTTCACCACACATCTAGATAAGGTCCTTGGGGGGGGTCTAGTTTCCAAAATGGGGTCACTTGTGTGGAGTTTCTACTGTTTAGGCGCATCAGGGGCTCTGCAAACAACATGACGCCTGCAGACCATTCCATCAAAGTCTGCATTTCAAAACGTCGCTACTTCCATTTCGAGCCCCGACGTGTGCCCAAACAATGGTTCCCCCCACATATGGGGTACCAGCGTACTCCGGACAAACTGGACAACAACTTTTGGGGTCCAATTTCTCCTATTACCCTTGTGAAAATAGTTTCCAAAATGGGGTCACTTGTGGGGGAGCTCCAATGTTTAGGCACACAGGGGCTCTCAAACGCGACATGGCAACCGCTAAATATTCCAGCATATTTTCCATTCTAAAAGTCATATGGCACTCCTTCCCTTCTGAGCCCTGCCGTGCGCCCAAACAGTGGTTTATGACCACATATGAGGTATCTGTGTATTCAGGAGAAATTGCCCAACAAATTTTAGGATCCATTTTATCCTATTGCCCATGTGAAAATGAAAAAATTGATGCTAAAAGAAAATTTTTGTTGGAAAAATTAAAATGTATATTTTTTCCTTCCACGCTGCTTTAGTTCCTGTGAAGCACCTGAAGGGCTAATAATAATCTTCTTGAATGTAGTTTTGAGCACCGTGAGGGGTGCAGATTTTAGAATGGTGTCACTTTTGGGTATTTTCTGCCATATAGACCCCTCAAAGTGACTTCAAATGTGAGGTGGTCCCTAAAAAGATGGTTTTGTAAATTTTGTTGTAAAAATGAGAAATCGCTGGTCAACTTTTAACCCTTATAACGTCCTAACAAATAAAATGTTGCTTCCAAAATTGTGCGGATGTAAAGTAGACATGTGGGAAATGTTATTTATTAACTATTTTGTGTCACATAACTCTCTGGTTTAAAAGAATAAAAATTAAAAATTTGAAAATTGCGATATTTTCAAAATTGTCGCCAAATTTCCATTTTTTTTCCACAAATAAATGCAAAAATTATCAACTTAAATTTACCACTAACATGAAGCCCAATATGTCATGAAAAAACAATCTCAGAATCGCTAGGATCCGTTGAAGCGTTCCTGAGTTATTACCTCATAAAGGGACACTGGTCAGAATTGCAAAAAATGGAGAGTCATTAAGGTTAAAATAGGCTGGGTCATGAAGGGGCTAAGATGCAAGACTCGTCCGAGTTTATCGCATGTGTGATCCCGGCCTTAGGCTGATGTCTGAATTCCTGGGTGAATGTGGACCTCTCTCTCAGCAATACCTGCATTTATGGGTAGGTAGGAACCTGCTGTAGTTAAAATCTCCACATGTTTAAGGGTGGAGTGCTCGGTCAGAGAGCTAACATAGAAATACAAAACTGACTGGCACATGCAAGCTAGTGTGAATAGGTGCTAACTTAGGAGCAGCTACCTCCACATACAATATAGAAAAAAGTTGCACTGCTAAAGCAGATTTTAAGGGATTCAGAAAGAGAACTGGAGGGATCCAATGGCTGGATATCCTTAATGACAAAAATGTCCAGGAAGGATGGGAAATCTTGAAAAATAAAATTCTCAAAGTACAATTGTTAATGTGACACCCCAGAGTCCGGTTGTCACAGTGACATTGCCTCCCTCTAAGAGGTGAAGTCATGCTTGCAGGCAGAAAAGGGACCCAATGGCAGGTAACATAGATAACATCACAATTCCTTCTGCAGGTCAGAAAAGGGAGATGCCTTATAAATTCTGGCTAGCAGAGGGGGTTGGTGAGTCAGCTAGAAATCAGCTGAGGGAGTTGTCATGGAAACGAGAGCAGCTGTGAGGAGAAATGACAAGGCAGTTAAACGTGAGGTAAAGAGATCTTTCTGGAAGATCCTGTCAGTTCAAGACAGCGAGCTGATCTGACAGAAGGGGAAGGATGATAGCAGAGAGAAGAGGCTTTGGGGAAGCTAAAATACTGCATATAGCAGACCCCTGAGCGAAGCGCTAATAGAGAGAAAAGGGACGCCAGAGTCCTTGGTGGTCAGGAGCTGTATGTCCTGATTGCCAAATCTGAAAGTACAGGGGATTGTAAATTCCTGTGCGACATTGAGCACCTGAGGCCATGGCAGCAGATAAGGAGCCCAGGGCTGACGGTGAAAAGGATGGTACCCGTGGACTAGGCTCATGCTGACAGCAGTACAGGTTAGTGAAATAATTTAATCAAGCAACTGAGGGTCGCAGCATAGTTATAAACAGTGGAGACCCACACACAAAGCGCAGAAGGAAGGTCCTAAGCCCCCACCTGGCAAGGTGGATCCCCTGAATGCCTCCAGGCGAGCCGGACTCATTCCATCACCTGTATGTGGCACTCCGGATTGCAACCAATTGCCAGTAAAAGGTAAAGAAACTGCACCTCTGTGTCCTCCTCTCATTTCTCTGCACCCCAACGTTCACAGCCATTTTGACTATTAATCTAACATCTTTGGTCTGGGACTATTGCTCTACCTGTGGAGAGCTATTTTCACCTCAGCTGCGCCACATCAACAGTCTCAGGGGAACTACACCGCAGCGCTGGTCACCTCAGACCAGAATACCACAGGTGGCGTCACGTATTTAATCATCTATAAACTTTATCTTCATTTTTACTACATCTAACAACATCACAAACAACTTTTCCCCTATCCTAATTTATTATTTAATGGACGCCCCAGGGCCATGGACCGGGTCACCACCGCCGTGACACTGTCCCCCATTGAAGTCGACGGGCCCGGTATCGAGTACCCCACGGTCCCGTACTGCGCGCGCACTCTCTCCCGTGCGCGCCCGGGCGCTCCAACTGGCGTCACGAACAGGATTTAGCGAGCTGGGTAAAAGAGCCTGGCAAAGCTGGGTACTGTGTGCCATAGACTTTATTAAATTGAGTGCTAAAGACTTTAATGAGCTTTCAAATAACAGCCATAACTGTGTCACACAGTGCGTGCGAGCAGAGAGGGGCGTGCCAGTGAAGCTGGAGCTGGGCTCTATTGTGAGCAAATGAACAACAGGAAGAAAATGCCCAACGCGGGTGACGATTCAGCGGCGGTCGCAGCCGCAGCCTCCATAATGCCGGTATCAATGCTATATATTCCAGGAGCAGCCTGGTTACCACAGTACTCAGGGGAGTCGCACATCCTGAGCGATTTTAAAGAAAGACTATGTAGTTTGTTCAAAGTGTACAGAGAGCCAAAAAGTCAGTATCATCATTGGCCAGTTAACTGATGCGGCCCAGAGGGAAGTAAATTCCTTGCCGGACACTGATAAAAGGGACTGTCCAACAAATCCTGTCCAGACTGAAGAAGACTTTTGATACCCGCACTGCAACAGAAATAAAAATGAGATTCTTTGGGTGCAAACAGAGAGTGCAGGACAGTATACGGGACTATGCCCTTAATCTTCATGAGGCACTACGGGCCGCAAAGCAGGTTGACCCGGAAAGCGTGCAAGATGAAGATAGATTACTAACAGAGCAGTTCATAGAGGGACTCCAGTCTAACAATCAAAGGACACAGCTGCGCATAAAGGCCCTACAAAATCCTGAATTGGACTTTGCACACTTTAAAGATAGGAGCCATGCGAGTGCTGCGTGAACCAAATCTTAGCAGCACAGAGCCCTCTAAGCATCCAGCAATTACATACCAGTAGGAGGCAGCATCCTTTCCAAAGACCTCTTTTGAGACTGACAAGCTGTCCCAAGATGATGACTCTGCTGCAGACTTACGTCTCCAAGTCAAGGAACTAACCAAAAGTGTGGCTGCACTCACAAAAACTGTGCAGTCCCTGCAAGTGACTCCAAAGAAAAAGATCCAGCTGGCCTCCAGTCCAGATGACGTCCCGTGGCGACAGCAGAGGAGAATCCCACCGACCAGAGGGAGAGACAGTGATTGTTACGACGAGGACGGACAGCCCATCTGTCGCCGCTGCAACAAGGCGGGACACCTAGCAAGATCCTGTCATTTAAACAAGCAACCCCTGGGGCAAAGGGCCAGCCCCCAGGAGTAAGACGACCAGGCCCACCAAATTGGCGAGACAAGTACGTAGGAGGACGACCAGTCCTGCCTGTCGTGATTGCCGGTTTTCCCATGAACGCTTTACTGGATACTGGCTCCCAGGTGACAACGATACCATATGTTCTTTTTAAGCAGTACTGGGCTGATTCAGACATTACTCATAGCCCAGATAAAGACCTTGCCATTCTTGCCAGCAATGGTCAGTCCTTGCCTCAGATTGCCTCAGATGGGATATGAAGAGGTGACCATCATGATTGGCCGAGTAGAATTGCAATCGCACGGTTTGATTATAGTAGATATTGACAAACGAGAATGCCATCCTATGATCACTTTAGGCACTAATGTAATTGAAAACTGTCTTGGAGAAATTATTGCTTTGTTACAACAGGCAGCCGAGACCGCCAGCTCCAGTCAGCAATGGGTTCTGCAAAAGGAGATCAGAGCACTGATGCAGAGACAACAGGTAGAGGTGTCTGGTGGAGAAGTCGGCAGTGTCAGAGTAAGTGATCCTTTCCCCATTACAGTACCTACCAGAAGTGAAATATTAATTTGGTGTCGGGCAGCAATAGGCCTAAGGGGTCAGGATTACCAAGCCCGGGTAGAACCCATGTACTCTGATAGTAGGCCCACTATCCTGACAGCCAGAGGGGTAGTTGATGTCCGCAAGGGGAGAGTACCGATACGAATCTTAAATTGTGGGGAGAGAGAGGTCCAGTTACCCCGGTATGCCACCCTTGCTAAATTGTTCACTGTCAGTAACAATGCAATTGAGACACTAGAACTCTTGCTTCTGTCTGACAAGGTGGAAGAGAATGGCTCTGAAGGGAAGCAGGAGGATTGGTGTCGGCAGCTACACGTAGGCACTGACTCCACCCCTTCACACCAAAAACATGGGGCTTTCCGGGTGGCTCGAGAATTTGAACAGGTCTTCAGCAAGCATCCTCTAGACTTTGGCCAGGCAAAAGCGGTCCAACATCATATCCCCACCAGATATCATCCACCCATTAAAGAGAGACACCGGCCTGTACCCCCAGCACACTATCAATGTGCCAATAGTATGTTACGGGAGATAAAGGAGGCTGGGGTGATCAGAGATAGTGGTAGCCCCTGGGCAGCTCCATTAGTCCTCGTTAAGAAGAAAGATGGTACTATGAGAATGTGTATAGACTACAGGCGAATTAACAGCATTACACATAAGGACGCTTACCCATTGCCTAGAATTGAGGAATCACTAGCCGCACTAAGAACTGCTAATTATTTCGCTATCTTAGATCTCACCAGTGGGTATTGGCAGGTTCCTGTGGCAGAGGCAGACAAAGAGAAGACAGCGTTTACAACACCAATGGGCCTCTGCGAGTTTAACTACATGCCGTTCGGGCTCAGCAATGCGCCAGGAACATTTCAGCGGTTAATGGAATGCTGCCTTGGACATAAAAACTTTGAAACCGTTCTGCTGTACCTGGATGACATCATCGTCTTCTCCAAAACCTACAAAGACCATTTGAAGCACCTGGCCGAGGTATTCGAAGCCCTGTCAAACTTTGGCCTGAAAATAAAACCGTCCAAATGTCACCTTTTGAAACCCAAGGTGCAGTACCTAGGCTATGTGGTGAGTGCGGAAGGTGTGGCACCCGATCCTGACTAAGTCACCGTTATCCGGGACTGGCAAAGACCCAGCACTATCCATGAAGTGAGGCAATTTCTTGGGTTAGTAGGCTACTACCGAAGATTTATCAAGGACTTCAGCAAGATAGCAGCACCGCTGCAAGATCTTCTAGTGGGCCAATCCAAGAAGGCCAAGAACAAAAATCTTCCATTCGAGTGGAACAAAAGGATAGAAGAGTCCTTCACCAAGTTGAAACTGGCCCTCACAGGAGATGAGGTCCTGGCCTACCCTATGACCAACCATTTGTACTTTACACTGACGCCAGCAACGTGGGATTGGGAGCAGTGCTTTCACAAGTGCAGAAAGGCAGAGAGAGAGAGTGATTGCCTACGCCAGCAGGAAGCTTTGTACCACTGAGAGGAACCCCGACAACTACAGTTCCTTTAAACTGGAGTTCCTCGCCATAGTCTGGGCGGTAACAAAGTGCTTCAAGCACTACTTGGCTTCAGCAAAGTTCACTATCTACATGTACAATAATCCGCTACCCCACCTGGAATCGGCAAAGCTTGGGGCACTTGAGCAGTGCTGGATGGCCCGATTGTCCAACTACGAGTTCACCAAGTACAGAGCAGGACATAAGAACACTATTGCGGATGCGTTGTCCAGGATGCCCAATTCACCAGACGGGGGAGAAGATCCAAAAGAACTTGAAGAAATCAAGTTACCAGCCTTCCACCGTCCAATTGCAGCCCAGCGCTCCCAAGGAGTGAGGAATAAGCGCTTTGTCGTACGAGAGGTAACGTTGAATCCATTACCCCATCATGAGTGGGCAGAGACACAAGATAGTGACCCAGCTATTCGCCTAGTAAAGGAGTGGATGGCACAAGCTGATTCACACCCTGGTCCAGATGACCCACAGGAAGCACAGCAGTTATGGAACGAGAGGCAAACTGTTAATCTACGAGGGTAAACTGTGTCGGAGGAACATCAACTCGCGCATACATGAACTGGTCTGGCAGGTGGTAGTCCCGAAGAGGGATGCGCCAATGGTCTTGGAGGCGTTCCACAATGGAGCAGGACACTTTGGTTGGAAGAAGTTGGAGGTCCTATTTCGTGAAAGATTCTACTGGGTTGGCATGAGGAGTTCCAGTGAGAAGTGGTGCCGAGAATTTGGTCCATGCAACCTGCGCAGAAAAGACCAAAACAGCCAGCGAGCCCCATTACAGCCGATCATCACAAAACAGCCACTTGAACTGGTAGCCTTGGATTACGTGAAGTTAACTCCGAGTAGGAATGGCTACACCTATGCTTTGACCATCGTTGACCATTACTCAATGTTCTTGGTAGTTGTGCCTGTTAAAGACCAAACAGCGAAGACAGCAAACAAGGCATTTCAGCAGCACTTTTGTCGACCGCACGGATACCCTGAACAAGTGCTCACCGATCAAGGTCCAGCCTTTGAGGCAGAAGTGTTTCAGGAGTTCTGTAACATGTACGGTTGCAAGAAAATCAGAACAACGCCGTACCATCCACAGACAAATGGCATGTGTGAGAAGATGAACCAGGTGGTCATTGACTTATTGAAGACCTTACCTGTGGAAGAACGAAACTAGTGGCCAGAGAAGTTGCCAGATCTGGTAGATCTATATAATCATATACCGGTAAACTCCACAAATTTCCCTCCGGCCTGCTTGATGAGAGCGAGACCTGGCAAGTTACGCATTGATTTGGACATGGGAGTCTTAACACCTGAGACAACATCACCAGATGCAGACTGGGATACAGAGCGGCAGCAACAATACCGCAAAGTACAAGAATGTGTGGAGAAAAGTTTGTCCCAAGCAAGACAGAGGCAGGAAAGAAATTACAACCAACACGCCCCAGCAGTTCCCTTGACACCAGGAGAACAAGTACTCAAAAGAAAGAGACGTGTTCACAAACTAGATGACCATTGGGAGGCAGAGCCGTATACCGTTATACCTTCAGACTTTAATAAGACCAAAGTATGACTCATCAGCATGGATGGAGGAGAAACCTTCAAAGCAGTCTCGAGAGATCATCTAAAGGTGTGCCCTGATCAATTGAAAGACAAGAAAGAAGTCCAAGACACTCCACAGCCCATAGTAGAGGTGGAAGAAAAGATCCAAACTATCCTTGGAGAATTTTCTCGGACGTGGACACAAGTAAATCAGGCAATAGTAGTACCAGTCCTAACCTTTCATCAGCCTACTACACCAGATGAAGTAGAGACTCTAAATGAAATGGCTCCAGTAAGAGATACCACATCTGCAGTGGAATGCGGAAATTTGTCCCCTGCTAACAGCGAATCTGACAATTTCATGGTTAATCTAGGAGTCAAGAGAAGGCAGTCTAGAATACCAATCTTACACAAGTCTACTTATAGCGTAGTGACTAGTGCACCAACAGTAGACATCAGAGAATAGGTCAGGTCATCAGAAATACCTATACTGCGTAGATCCACTCGTAGTACAAGAGGTCAGATCCCTGCCCGTTACAGAGATTACATAATGTAAATAAAATAATAAGAATGTATAGTTGCAACCGTTAAGCATGATAGCCTACAGAGACTTACTGTATGAACCTTTTTAAGTATTCGCAATAACCAGTTAAAGGACAATTGGGCCACAGGACTATGTGTGGTCAGAACTGTATTTGTAAATAGCTACTCCAAAAAGGCCTTGAAAATAAGCCGCCGGCGTGGTCGAAAAACAGGCCCATCTACAGAGTGCCCTGTGGCCACGCCTAGGGACGACACACAAAGTGGGTTAAGGTGGTTCCCACCAACCAAACTCCAGGTACAAGCACAAA
Source organism: Dendrobates tinctorius (assembly GCF_039654945.1). Taxonomy (NCBI): domain Eukaryota; kingdom Metazoa; phylum Chordata; class Amphibia; order Anura; family Dendrobatidae; genus Dendrobates; species Dendrobates tinctorius. Next base: position 184,074 of record NW_027361712.1, read on the forward strand.
GACAATTCCTGGACAGCAGCATAAGGACTGGTCGCAGCAGTAACTGTGCTATTGTTTCTTTTTCTTATCTGGTTTTTGATAATTCTTAAATTTTTAAGACTTTGTAGATTTTCATTAATTGTTGTTGTTAACAATTCTTGTTATGTTTCCTCAGTCCAGGAGTACTGAACTTAACTGGGGGGAATGTGACACCCCAGAGTCCGGTTGTCACAGTGACATTGCCTCCCTCTAAGAGGTGAAGTCATGCTTGGAGGCAGAAAGGGGACCCCATGCCAGGTAACAGATTAAATCACAATTCCTGCTGCAGGTCAGAAAAGGGAGATGCCTTATAAATTCTGGCCAGCAGAGGGAGTTGGTGAGTCAGCTAGAAATCAGCTGAGGGAGTTGTCATGGAAACGAGAGCACCTGTGAGCTGTGAGGAGAAATGACAAGGCAGTTAAACGTGAGGTAAAGAGATCTTTCTGGAAGATCCTGTCAGTTCAAGACAGCGCGCTGATCTGACAGAAGGGGAAGGATGATAGCAGAGAGAAGAGGCTTTGGGGAAGCTAAAATACTGCATATAGCAGACCCCTGAGCGAAGCGCTAATAGAGAGAAAAGGGACGCCAGAGTCCTTGGTGGTCAGGAGCTGTATGTCCTGATTGCCGAATCTGAAAGTACAGGGGATTGTAAATTCCTGTGCGACATTGAGCACCTGAGGGCATGGCAGCAGATAAGGATCCCAGGGCTGACGGTGAAAAGGACGGTACCCGTGGACTAGGCTCATGCCGACAGCAGTACAGGTTAGTGAAATCATCAAGCAACTGAGGGTCGCAGCATAGTTATAAACAGCGGAGACCCACACACAAAGCGCAGAAGGAAGGTCCCAAGCCCCCACCTGGCAAGGTGAATCCCCTGAATGCCTCCAGGCGAGCCGGACTCATTCCATCACTTGTATGTGGTAGTCTAGATTGCAACCAATTGCCAGTAAAAGGTAAAGAAACTGCACCTCTCTGTGTCCTCCTCTCATTTCTCTGCACCCCAACGTTCACAGCCATTTTGACTATTAATCTAACATCTTTGGTCTGGGACTATTGCTCTACCTGTGGAGAGCTATTTTCACCTCAGCTGCGCCACATCAACAGTCTCAGGGGAACAACACCGCAGCGCTGGTCACCTTTGACCAGAATACCACAGGTGGCGTCACGTATTTAATCATCTATAAACTTTATCTTCAATTTTACTACATCTAACAACATCAGAAACAACTTTTCCCCCTATCCTAATTTATTATTTAATGGACGCACCAGGGCCACGGACCGGGTCACCGTCGCCGTGACACCGTCTCCCATTGAAGTCGACGGGCCCGGTACCGAGTACTCCACGGTCCTGTACTGCGTGCGCGCTCTCTCCCACGCGCGCCCGGGCACTCCATTAACAATTCCGAAAAGAGGGAAGAATAGGAAGCATTTAAAGAAACCAGGATGGATGAACACAGAACTTTAGCACATGCTAAAAAGGAAGAAAGAAATGTTTCTAAAATGGAAAGAGGGAGGCATATCTAAAGAAGAATATAATGCTGTCTGCAGAACTTGCAGGGCACAAATCAGATTATATAAAGCTGACAATGAATTGAGGCTTGCAAGAGACGTCAAAGGCAATAATAAAAGGATTTTGGGGATATGTCAAAAGTAAAAGAAAAGTCAAAGATGCTATAGGATTTTTCCAGGATGAAAATGATGAAATGTTAAAACAGGATGCTGAGAAGGCCGAACTTTTAAATTCCTATTTTGCATCTGTTTTCTCTCAGAAAGGAAATGTAACATCAACTTTTCTTTACTGTCCTATTAAGGGAATAGAAGAATCCAGGATATCTATAAACAGAGAGATAGTGAGGTAACACTTAGTTAACCTAAATGAATTCAAGTCTCCTGGTCCAGATGAATTCCCCCCCCGAGTACTGAAGGAGATAGCAGAAGAAATTTTTGAACCCCTCTCCATAATCTTTGAAAATTCTTGGAGAACAGGAGAAGTCCCAGAAGACTGGAGAAGAGCAAATGTTGTTCCTATCTTCAAAAAGGGGAAGAAGGACCCAGGCAACTATAGGCCGGTGAGTCTGACTTCTATACCAGGAAAGATCTTTCAACAAATTATTAAACAACATGTATGCAAGTACCTGGATAAGAATGAATTGATTAAACAGAGTCAGCATGGGTTTGTAACTAATAATTCATGTCAGACTAACTTAATTTCCTTCTATGACAGAATCTTGACTTCAGCAAAGCATTTGACAAAGTATCTCACACAATCCTTATTGAAAAATTGGCTAAGTATGGAATGGACAAGGCAACTGTTAGGTGGATTCATAACTGGCTTAGTGATCGGACCCAAGAGTGGTCGTAAATGGCTGCACATACAGTTGGAAGAATGTCTCAAGTGGGGTACCACAGGACTCTGTCCTGGGCCCTGTATTGTTCAACATCTTTATCAACGATTTAGATGAAGGGATTGAGGGTAAACTGATTAAATTTGCTGATGACACAAAGCTAGGAGGGATAGCTAATACTAGAGAAGATAGAGAGAGGATTCAAAAAGATATAAATAAACTGGAGCAGTGGGCAGCAACTCACAGAATGGTTTTTAACAGGAAAAAATGCAAAATCTGGGCAATAAAAATGAAAAAAGCATATACAGAATGGGAGGAATAGGGCTAAGCAACAGCACATGTGAAAAAGACTTGGGTATACTAATAGATCACAGCCTGAATATGAGTCAACAGTGTGATGCAGCAGCAAAAAGGCAAATGCAATACTAGGATGTATTAACAGAAGCATACAGTCTAGATCACGTGAAGTCATTATTGCCCTCTACTCCTCTTTGGTCAGACCTCATCTGGAATACTGTGTCCAGTTTTGGGCGCCCCATTTTAAAAAAGTCATCAACAAATTGAAGGAATACATGGCCCCATTCATTCTTTCATGTACATGGATCAGTCGTCCTGGTCCCTTTGCAGAGAAGCAGCCCCAAAGCATGATGTTGCCACCCCCATGCTTCACAGTAGGTATGGTGTTCTTTGGATGCAACTCAGCATTTTGTCTCCACCAAACATGACGAATTTTGTTTCTACCAAACAGTTCTACTTTGGTTTCATCAGACCATATGACATTCTCCCAATACTCTTATGGATAATCCAAATGCTTTCTAGCAAACTTCAGATGGGCCCGGACATGTACTGGCTTAAGCAGGAGGACACGTCTAGCACTGCAAGATCTGAGTCCCTGGCGGCGTAGTGTGTTACTGATGGTAGCCTTTGTTATGGTGGTCCCAGCTCTATGTTGGTCACTCACTAGGTCCCCCCGTGTGGTCCTGGGATTTTTGCTCACTGTTCTTGTGATCATTTTTACCCCACGGGGTGAGATCTTGCGTGGAGCCCCAGATCGAGGGAGATTATCAGTGGTCTTGTATGTCTTCCATTTTCTTATTATTGCTCCCATGGTTGATTTCATCACACCAAGCTGCTTGCCTTTTGCAGATTCAGGCTTCCCAGCCTGGTGCAGGGTTACAATTTTGTTTCTGGTGTCCTTTGACATCTCTTTGGTCTTCACCATAGTAGTTTGGAGTGTGACTGTTTGAGGTTGTGGACGGGTGTCTTTTATACTAATAAATTCAAACAGGTGCCATTACTACAGGCCTCTCTCATCTTTTTAAGTGGGAGAACTTGCACAATTAGTGGCTGACTAAATACTTTTTCCCCCACTGTGTGTATATATATATATATATATATATATATACTGTATGTGTGTATACATCTATATGTGTGTATGTATATACAGTGGGGAAAAAAAGTATTTAGTCAGTCAGCAATAGTGCAAGTTCCACCACTTAAAAAGATGAGAGGCGTCTGTAATTTACATCATAGGTAGACCTCAACTATGGGAGACAAACTGAGAAAAAAAAATCCAGAAAATCACATTGTCTGTTTTTTTTTCATTTTATTTGCATATTATGGTGGAAAATAAGTATTTGGTCAGAAACAAAATTTCATCTCAATACTTTGTGATATATCCTTTGTTGGCAATGACAGAGGTCAAACGTTTTCTGTAAGTCTTCACAAGGTTGCCACACACTGTTGTTGGTATGTTGGCCCATTCCTCCATGCAGATCTCCTCTAGAGCAGTGATGTTTTTGGCTTTTCGCTTGGCAACACGGACTTTCAACTCCCTCCAAAGGTTTTCTATAGGGTTGAGATCTGGAGACTGGCTAGGCCACTCCAGGACCTTGAAATGCTTCTTACGAAGCCACTCCTTCGTTGCCCTGGCGGTTTGCTTTGGATCATTGTCATGTTGAAAGACCCAGCCACATTTCATCTTCAATGCCCTTGCTGATGGAAGGAGGTTTGCACTCAAAATCTCACGATACATGGCCCCATTCATTCTTTCATGTACCCGGATCAGTCGTCCTGGCCCCTTTGCAGAGAAACAGCCCCAAAGCATGATGTTTCCACCACCATGCTTTACAGTAGGTATGGTGTTTGATGGATGCAACTCAGTATTCTTTTTCCTCCAAACACGACAAGTTGTGTTTCTACCAAACAGTTCCAGTTTGGTTTCATCAGACCATAGGACATTCTCCCAAAACTCCTCTGGATCATCCAAATGCTCTCTAGCAAACTTCAGACGGGCCCGGACATGTACAGGCTTAAGCAGTGGGACACGTCTGGCACTGCAGGATCTGAGTCCATGGTGGCGTAGTGTGTTACTTATGGTAGGCCTTGTTACATTGGTCCCAGCTCTCTGCAGTTCATTCACTAGGTCCCCCCGCGTGGTTCTGGGATTTTTGCTCACCGTTCTTGTGATCATTCTGACCCCACGGGGTGGGATTTTGCGTGGAGCACCAGATCGAGGGAGATTATCAGTGTCTTGTATGTCTTCCATTTTCTAATTATTGCTCCCACAGTTGATTTCTTCACTCCAAGCTGGTTGGCTATTGCAGATTCAGTCTTCCCAGCCTGGTGCAGGGCTACAATTTTGTTTCTGGTGTCCTTTGACAGCTCTTTGGTCTTCACCATAGTGGAGTTTGGAGTCAGACTGTTTGAGGGTGTGCACAGGTGTCTTTTTATACTGATAACAAGTTTAAACAGGTGCCATTACTACAGGTAATGAGTGGAGGAAAGAGGAGACTCTTAAAGAAGAAGTTACAGGTCTGTGAGAGCCAGAAATCTTGATTGCTTGTTTCTGACCAAATACTTATTTTCCACCATAATATGCAAATAAAATGAAAAAAAAACAGACAATGTGATTTTCTGGATTTTTTTTTCTCAGTTTGTCTCCCATAGTTGAGGTCTACCTATGATGTAAATTACAGACGCCTCTCATCTTTTTAAGTGGTGGAACTTGCACTATTGCTGACTGACTAAATACTTTTTTTCCCCACTGTATGTATGTATATAAAATTTTCTGTGCCTCATGTAATGTCCGCAGCAGCCCCAGGTTAAATTGCCGTGTTGGCAATCCAAAATCTACTTATTAATCACAAAGGTGCCATTTTGGCACTCAGTCTCCAAAAGGTATGCCATTACTGCCTTAGGGTGTTGTCTGCAAAAGTGTACCTGCTGGGTATTACACAGATGAGCTTATCGATGGGTCGGAAATCCACAAAAGACTCCTGTCTGCTTCATTGGCTGCAGTTAGTCACTAAATAAAGTTCTCTATATGAATAGGAAATGTGCTTATAAATTGGAGGTATGTTGATGGAGGATAGCAATAGCAGACAATGCCTTCTGTATATTTAGTTTCATCATATGTCTGCATAATGTGTTAGTTACATTTCGGGGGGGGGGGGGCGATGATGGGCATAGGGAATGGTATGATTGTGTGTGATATATGAGGTTGTGTGTATTGAGTGAAAGGATAGGATTCCTATTGTTTATTTTCCATTTTTTTTCACACAAAGAAGATATTAAGCCTTTAAAAAAAATACAAAATACTCATTCATGGACAATTAAAAGCCATTATTTTGAGATGGATAGTGAGGAGAATGTTTATGAAGTGCAGGGAGTGTCCGGTCTAAATTTTAATTTACTCTCTTGTCCTAATAATACTAAAATATTGCTAAAGGTATTTTCTGCAGCTAAATACCAAACTGGGTAAAGGAATTTTTTCCCCTCCCATGAGGTCGATAGTGGCTGGTATTGGCACCTGTATGTCTTCCATACAAAGAAAGCAAAATAAAAACCGAAAGAAATAAACTAGAATATAAGATGGTATGCATGTAACGTGTAGGCGCGTGTTCACACTGGGCACTAATCAGATAAAACCGAAGATAAAAACTGATAGGAAATTTAATAAACCATAATTACTTTCCCTTTAACCAATCTACCCACTTCCCTTTAAAGCCTTCACGCCACAGCCCTTTTTCGCTTTTGCGTTTGTTTTTTGATCCCATTCTTCCCAGAGCCATAACTTTTTTATTTTTCATCAATATGGTGAGGGCTTGTTTTTTGGCGGGATAAGTTGTACTTTTGTAAGACACCATTGGTTTTACCATATCGTGTACTTGAAAGCGGGAAAAAAATTCCAAGTACGATGAAATTGCAATTCCACAACTGTTTTTTGGATTTTTTTTTACCATGTTTTCCTAATTCTAAAACAGACCTGAAATTATGATTCTCTAGGTCATTATGAGTTTGTAGATACCAAACATGTATAGGTTGTTTTTTATTTAAATGGTGAAAAAAATCCAAAGTTTGCTTAAAAAAAAAAGCGTCATTTTCCGAGACCCGTAGCGTCTCCATTTTAGGTAAGGGCTTATTTTTTGTGTGCCGAGATGATGTTTTTAATTATACCATTTTGGTGTGGACACGATCTTTTGATCTCCGGTTATTACATTTTATCGCAATGTTGCGGCGACTATAAAAAAACGTGATTCTGGCATTTTGACTTTTTTTTGCTACGCCATTTACCAATCGGATTAATTCTTTTTATAGCTTAATAGATTGGACGATTCTGAACGCGGCAATACCAAATGTGTGCATTTATTGGACTCCCATGACAGCACCAAGAGAGAGGATCCTCCCTTCAAGGACAGGAAACCTACAGACATAAAAGGGCGGCACCTGTCCTATGCATCGGTTGGTTTCCTGTCCTTGATGGGTGAACCTCTTTAGACATACCTGTGAGGTAGAAGATTCATCGGATTCTCAGGCTCGGTCGGTCGGTTCAGGCAGCGGGGGTCCCCTGCCTCAAGCGGTATGGGGTCCCTGGAAGCGTCACAGTGGGTCCAGGGTGGACCACATGGTTGTGAGCGGAGCAGGTGGAGCGGTGTCTGGGAGCATTCCCAGCTCCGGATGGTTGGCGCTGGAAGACAGGTGAATATGCCCTGGAGCTTGCTGGCAGTGTCATCTGCGTGGCGCGGCCTGTAGCATCCAGCGGGTTCTGATGATGTGCTGGCCGGTCCTGGTGATGTGTCTGGGGGCAGGTCTGGGGCGGGCCCTAATGACACGGCCGGCGTGGGCCCTGGTGATGTGGTCGGGAGGCCACCCTGGTGACTCGGTCGTAGGCTCGGTGGGTCTCGGGGGGTGTAGCGTATTCTGGGCCTGCGGGGGCGGGGCGCTCTGGGGACGGTGTCACGTTCAGGGGGGTGCGGCTGGTGAGCTCTGGCCAGGAGATCTCCAACATGGCACCGACGACCTGGTGACCTGCTGACCCAGATATTCAGGGGTACCGGATGGGAGTGTGCCCAGCATTTAGAAAGGGCACCCTCACAGACCTCCTTGCTTCTGGGCCTGATCCTTTTCTGAAAGGATGCAGTCGTGAGAGCAGTAACAGGTACATCTTGTACAGCAGCAGCTCTGTCAGAAACGGTCAGGAGCTCCAGCAGTGATTCAGCAGCCTCCAGGGAAGATCCTTCGGCTGAGATGCATCCCCCTCATAATCCGATACCTATTCACTTGATTTGCACTTGTAAATGAACTTCGTTAAAGTTCACTAGGTGATGTAGTCTTCCCCTTATTCTTTTCTCCTGATCCTGCCAGGGAAAGAAGTGTGCAGGGAAACCAAGACATAAGGAGTGTGCACTGTGTAGGTCCCCCTTGCTGGACTCCTATCTAAAGAGATTGTGTCAGTCATGTATCCAGCAGACAGTAAGCAGTATAAGGGAAATTAATAGGACTGAAGTAAAGGACTCCATGATGTCCCGAAGGAGAGACCCATAGGGGGAAGGAAAAAAGAAGGAAGACTAGGTCCCCGGGATCGGACACTTCCAGTGACTTTGTCAGGAGCGAGGATTCTCCCGGGTCATCTTCATCAGCATCTTCTTCTTTGGAAGTCAACTCTGGCCACTTCTGTTTCCCCATAGACCCAGTGGATAAATTGCTGAAGGCGGTCAGGAATACAATGTTGATAATAGAGACAAATCCTGAGCGGTCAGTTCAGGATGTCATGTTTGGGGGACTGGACCAGAGGAAGCGTAGGTCCTTCCCCTTGAATAATATCTATTTTTTAATACGCCAAGAGTGGAAAAGACCAGAGAAGAAATGTTCCCTTTCCCCAGCATTTATAAGGAGGTATCCTTTTGAGGACACGGTGTTGAGTTCTTGGGAGAAGGCCCCCAAAAATCTGGCTGTAGCCAAGGAATTGAAAAAATTCTCTTAGCCCTTTGAGGACATGAGGACTTGAAAAGACTCACTGGATAAGAAGGCGGATACCTTCTTTAAGGGCACCAGGGAGATGTCAGCAGGAGGTCTAAGGCCAGTGGTAGCGTCTACAGTACATGTACGGCCAGGTCTATGATGATCTGGTTGGACCAACTAGACTATTCTAGAGTCGCTGCCAATGATACAGGGTGCCACAGCATTCTTATCAGATGCCTCAGTGGACTCGGTCAGTTTTGCACCAGAAGCTGGGTCTCTATTGAATGTAACCTGGAAAGCGTTGTGGCTGAAATGCTGGCACAGGGATATTCAGGCCAAGTCTAAACTTTGTGCTTTTCCATGTGAGGGGAGTGAGTGAGTACCTATTTGAGCTGGTCCTAGATGAGCTTCTGGAGAAAGCAGGGGATGAGAATAAGTTTCCCAGTCTCTCGGTTCCCTCCTACAGGTGTCCCTTCAGTAGGAGAAAATTTAGCCATGGAAAGCCTTCCAGAGACCGAGCCAAGTGGGATGATAGGAGGAAAGGTAGGGGGTTCAGGTTTGGGAGCTCCTCTCGGGATCATAAAAAACTACCCCAATGACTGCCAGCCCATTTAGGGGGTAGGCTGTCAGCCTTCTACCCTGCCTGGATTGAAATATCCAATAGTGAATGGGTTCATAGCCTGATAACATCAGGGCTGAAGTTAAAGTTTCTTTTGATCCCATTGGAAAGGTTCATGGTAACTCCTTTCCGGCCTTCCTCTGCAGAACAAGCCCTGGAAGAGGAGGTCCTGGAGCTGTTGAGTAAGGCTGTCCTGGTGGAGGTTCCCGTGCCAGAAAGGGGTAAAGGTTTTTATCCCCCCCCCTTTCTAATTAGGAAGCCGGCTGGCTCCTTTAGAACTATTATAAACCTAAAAGCTCTGAATCAGTTCTTGAAAGTGCGGCCCTTCAAAATGGAATCAATTAGATCAGTAATAAAGCTAATCCTTAAAAATTGTTTCATGGCAGTGTTGGATCTTAAGGTTGTGTACTACCATGTGCTTATAAATGCAGAGCACCAGTGGTTCCTCAGGGTGGCGGTGGTCATAGAGGGCACAATTAAACATTTTCAATTTAAAGCTCTCCCCTTTGGTCTCGCCGTTGCCCCTCGGGTCTTCACGAAGGTGGTGGCTGAAGTCATGGCTCATCTATGTGAAATCGAGGCCTTGCTTATTCCCTACCTGGAGGGGGGAAAGGAAGGGGAAACACAATGAAGGATATCAAATATACTTAATAAATCAATGTAATGAGCACCTAAAAGGCAATGTGCCCCCTCCCAATGAAAATGGATGGCAGACCATCCGGTTAAGGTAGAAAAAACCATCTGAAGATGGTGATGAAATACCTGGTAGTAGCTGTGAGTATAAATCAAGTAATAAAATATGCGCTTCATTTATTTTCTCTTAGCAGCGCACATTTCACCATTGTGACATGTTTGCACATCCCATATATTGGTATATTTACTCAGTATATTACAGCGGTTTATTGCCTTTAGCACTAACTTTATTATTCATAATTGTATGTTGTTTGGCCAAATATAAAGGCTTTTTTATCAAAGCAATTTTATTCTTTTTTATCTTTATTACTTGATTTATACACACGGCTACTACCAGGTATTTCATCACCATCTTCAGTTGGTTTTTCTACCTTTTTCCCTACCTGTATGATTTTCTTATTGTAGGCAGGTCAGCCGATCTTTGCTGGATGCAAATAAGAGAAATAATGGCCACCTTTGATCGCTTGGAGTGGATATTGAACATTAAGAGCCCCTAAAGGTGCAGAAGTTCCTAGGGCTAATTCTAGACTCAGAAATTCAGGAGTGTTGACTACCAGCTAGTAAACTGGATAACATTCAACATCAGGGGGTAAGAATATTAAACAGTGATAGTCCCTCTATGTCCCTTAGAAAGATGTCCCTTTTATGATAATTAACCTCCTGCATCCCAGCAGTTCAGTGGGCTCAATTTCATCTTTGAGCCTTAAGGGGGTTTTACACATAGCGATATCGCTAACAATATCGCTAAAGCATCACCGATTTGGTGACGCAGCGATATCGCTATGTGTGATACCTCCGACCGGCTGCCCATCGCTGATTGCGCGAGATCGTGCAGCTCCATTACTCGTCGGGCGCTTCCTGCTGGCGCTGACGAGCGACGTGTGGACACGGACGGGAGGACGTCAGGATCGTCGCGTCTGAAAGGTAAGTAACGACCGCTAGGTCGCTGCTGCATCGCTGTGAGATCTGCCTGTGTGGAAGCTCACTAGCGACCATTTAGCGATGCACCAGCAATCCTGACCAGGCCGTATATTTGCCGGGATCGCTGGTGCATTGCAAAATGTAAAGGGGCCTTTACAGTGGTACATCTTGCTTAATTACAGATCCGTCAGGGGGTACCTGGATGGGCTAATGACTTTATCCCCATCTTCTTTGCAATCTCTAATGTGGTGGTTAGCAAGGATAATCTATCCAGAGGGGTTCCCTGGGTAAATCCGATATCTTGGGTAGTCACTACAGACGCTAGCCATACAGGTTGGGGGGCTCATCTCGGTGAGGTCATGGTCCAGGGAATTTGGAGAGAACATCTAGCTTATCTAGCCTAAAGGAACTCATGGCAATGCAGCTTAAGGGTCCCTTTATCCCTACAGGGTGATCATGCCATGATACTCTCTGACAATCAGGTGATGGTGGCCTACGTCAACCACCAAGGGGGAATCCAGTCCAGACCTTTATTGGAGGTGGCGGATCAACTGTTTCGAGTAGCAGAGAACAATTTTCTATCACTGACTGTTCTTCACATAAGACGAAAAGAAAACATCAGAGCAGACTTTTTAAGCCACAACCTACTCAGGCAGGGAGAGTGGATACTGAATGGTTCCATTTTGTGAAGATGTGGAGTTGTCCGGACATAGACCTCAAAAGGAATAGAAAAGTGAAGCAGTTCTGTTTTCTCAACCCCAGGGATCAGCCACTTGCAGTGGATGCCTTCCTAATCAGGTGGAACTTCAAGCTAGCTTATGCTCACCTCCTTAGCACTATTGGCACTGGTAGTGTGAAAGGTCAGAGAAGACTGGGCAAGGATTGTTGTGGTTGCCCCCTTTTGGCCCAGAAGGGCATGGTTTTCGTGGCTGAGGACCATGTTGGCCACAGAGACTTGGGTGCTACTGGAGCTCCCATCCCAGGGGCCAGTCTACCATCCACGAGTGGCTGAGCTTCACCCGACAGCATGGAATTTGAAAAGTCATTGTTGAGGGAAAGGTTTTTCTCCTAATCTGATAGCCACTCTTCTAAAGAGGAGGAAAGTGGTCACAACCAAAATTTACGCCAGAACCTGGAAAATGTTTTTGTCTACCTCAAATTTAAAGATTGAGACGAGGTCCCAATAGATCGTATTCTGGAATTCCTTCAGAAAGGGCTTGAGATGGGTCTATCCACTAGTACTCTCAAAGTCCAGGTGGGCAATGTTTAGATGTGATCTTGCGGGGAATTACTGGATAGCTAGATTTATTAAGGCCTCAATAAGATCTAGTCCTATACTTAAAGGGAATCTGTCAGCCCTTTTTTCGAATATGAGCTGCCGGCACCGACATCAGAGGCTTATCTACAGCATTCTGTAATGCTGTAGATAAGCCCCCCCGATGTGACCTGAAAGATAAGAAAAACAAGTTAGATTATACTCACCGGGGGGCGGGGCGGTCCGGCACCTCCCATCTTCATACGATGTCATCCTCTTCTTTGCTGCCTGTTGTGGCTCCGGCGCACTGCTCTGCCCTGTTGAGGGCAGAGAATGCTGCAGTACGCAGGCGCCTGACCAAATCATGCAGCTGCTTGGACACAAACTAAATCTCCGAGCATGCCAAAATACTCGGAGACCACCCGAGCAACGATTATACTCGCTCATCACTAGTGCTTTCCCTTAAAGTAGCCCTCCTGGTCACATTAACATATGTCCTGGAGGATAGGATTATGCTAAAGCCACATCCATCTTACCAAAGGTAGCCTCGAAATTCCATTGGTTACAGGAAAGAGTTCTCCTTCCCTTCCCAATCCGAAGAACCAGAAGGAAATGAAGCTTCATACACTTGATGTCAGGGCGGTGCCTGTTAAGAGTACTTGTCAGTCACTGATCCTTTGAAAAAGGATCATTCCTTGTGTCCTTCAAGGGGGCTAGAAAGGGTCTTAGGATGTCATGAAGCACTTTAGCTAGATGGATCAGGCAGGCCATTGCATTAGCTTATACCTCAATTGGCAAGACAGCGCCGAAAGTCTGAGGGCTCACTCCACACGGGCCATGGCAGCCTCCTGGGTGGAAATATCATACCGTAGGTCTCGTTCAAGCAGATATGTTAGGCAGCTACATGGTTGTCAGGGATAGGGGTATTTTGACCTTTGGCCGCACATTATTATTATTATTGTTATAGCGCCATTTATTCCATGGCGCTTTACATGTGAGGGGGGTATACATAAAAACAAGTACAATAATCTTAAACAATACAAGTCATAACTGGTACAGGAGGAGAGAGGACCCTGCCCGCGAGGGCTCACAATCTTCAAGGGATGGGTGATAATACAGTAGGCGAGGGTAGAGCTGGTCGTGCAGCGGTTTGGTCGATCGGTGGTTACTGCAGGTTATAGGCTTGTCGGAAGAGGTGGGTCTTCAGGCTCTTTTTGAAGGTTTCGATGGTAGGTGAGAGTCTGATATGTTGCGGTAGAGAGTTCCAGAGTAGGGGTGATGAGCGAGAGAAATCTTGTATGCGATTGTGGGAAGAGGAGATAAGAGGGGAGTAGAGAAGGAGATCTTGTGAGGATCGGAGGTTGCGTGCAGGAAAGTACCGGGAGACGAGGTCACAGATGTATGGAGGAGACAAGTTGTGGATGGCTTTGTATGTCATGGTTAGGGTTTTGTAATGGAGTCTCTGGGCAATTGGGAGCCAGTGAAGGGATTGACAGAGGGGAGAAGCTGGGGAATAGTGGGGGGACAGGTGGATTAGTCGGGCAGCAGAGTTTAGAATAGATGGCTATCATGTGCAGGGGGGGGGCTTATCTTAGATATACCACCACGGCCGGCAATGTGATGAAAACAACAAGCTAGTCTTGCCCTAACAATTTATCGCAGGGGCTTATTGGAGTTATCCCACTGCTGCCACAATATGTCACGAACTGCATATATATATGTATATCCCACTTTCCAGCTCCACTTTGGAACTTGCAGCGCCCCTTCACCCTCAGGTCAGAGAAATGCACCTAGGATAATTAGTCGCCAGACGGGCCACTTGTGCGCTGGCTATTAGGCACCCTGCAGCGAGGGAATTATAAAGGCTCTGGCCGCAGCCAGACAATCAGCTTATAAAACCCCTTCCGTCACTGCCAGCTAGCCCACCTAGCCAAAAACACACTTCGCTTCCGATTTCTCTATTATTTAAAAATAATAAAGGGGTCCGATGCCAACCCAAATTAGTAGCGTAATTAACTTTTAGGCACGTGAAATAGTCATAGAGCATAGAGACAGAACTAATAATTTTATATTTTACTCCCAAAAAACAGGCAGTGTTTACAGAAGATATAAAAAGCTTTTACAATATGAGACAATAAAAATATGTACAATGCGAATACAAATAAAAGGGGACTAAGAAGAAATAAAACTCACATATTGCTTAGATCATCTTAGGCAGAACCATGCTGGTAGGAGTCAGACGTCACAATCCATTGAGGTCTGGTTGCAGCAGCTTCCCAGGCTAGAATAAGGGCTGTCCTGTGTGAAAGTGACTTATACCCCTGGCCTTGTGACATCACTAAAGGGGCTGATTTTCTAGCTTCTCCCCTAGCTCAGAATTACAGATCTGGTTCTGAAAACTTAGTCATATCTCGCAGAGGGTGTGGAGCCGAACACTGGATTTAGTGTCTGCAGAACTGATTTTTTTTTTTAAATTGATCGCCAATATCTCGACAACGAAGAGTTGAACTTCACTGTAGTTAGCTTATTAGATGCCAAAGGCTTAAATTTCAAGTGAGTGTTATCAGATAGTTTTCACTGTTACTATCTTATAAGACCCGTCCAGTCACTACGTCAGAGCTTGTCACATGCTATTGGTGCATTTACACAGCTAGATAGCTGGCTATACCGAAGATCACCAAATGAATGAGTAAAGTGCTCGTTGGTCGGGTGATTGGATTGTTAATGTAGCAGCCAAAAAAATAACACTACTGCACTGTGCATGCTGCCATTAACATGATACTGTCTGGCGACAGAGGGGGTCGTATTTGTGACCATTGCTGACTGTCAAAAGGCAAGATACTTAGAACATTGGTCACCGGGCCTCTCCAGGGAGCTCCTTGCCTTTCTTACCCACGTCCGGCCACTTCTGATTTTTTTTCTCTTTGGTAGTTTCAGTAGATTATTGCAGCGATATATTTTAGTCTGTCAACTGTTTTATTATAAATCATTTATAGCTCAATAATATATGTATGCAAGTATGAATGGTAGATATAAATTACTAGCAAATATAACTAAGTTGTATTTCCGTATGGCAAGTAGAAACAGCCGATAAGTAGAAAGGATGAATTAGTTTATTCTGATGAATTACATATATACACAATTATCCAAGTGGCTGTATAAAAACACTTATCTAATGCAGGGATTTTATACAACATATAGCATATTAAACAGTGATCTTTGACACAGATTTTTTTTTTTTTTGCCAAAGTTACCCTCTGCAAAATATTAACCTCTCAGTAGCTCAGTTCAGGCTAAAAAAAAAAACATTACAAATATACCATTTACTAAAAATTAAGATGCTTACACCGTGGGTTCTACATTCTGAAATGAGTCAACAGAAAAAGGCACAGACACCGATGGCATCTCCGTGAGAAGGAAGGGGCATCGGCAAAGGTGCTATTCTATGGTGAATGCCCATCTATGCAAGACATATCTATATGGACTGCGCGCATATGACTAAGTTCACACTTGCTTTTTTTTTAAAAAATAGGGGTTCTAAAAGGAAAAAAAAACGAGCACAGTCAGTGCAGATTAGTTGTCGTTTGGCACCAGCAGGTTTTGTACAGAGTAATAACGTTTCCATGCACACTTCTATTGGCTGCTACTTAGTTTCTGTAGGCTTCAGATTTCAGACGTTGCTGCATTCCATATTGGTAGGGAGAGAAGAATTGTTCCATGCACCATTGGATGTCATACGTACAACATGGAGGGAAAGCATCTAAGGGTGACCGTCTCTGTACACGTAGCGTCGCACAAGGACTACATGCCGGCGTATCAAGCCTCAGACACCGCAGGCATCTCTGGGCTTCTGGTCAGCACAAGGCTCAGTGGAAACTGCTCGGAATGTGGCATCAATTTTACAATTATGGAGCAGAACGCAAATGTGAACCTAGTCTAATATGGACAGCTGTTTACAGAACCGTGTGATAACTCCATCATCCTATCCCTGAGTATCGCTTTTAGGAATTTAATTATGGTAAAAAAAAAAAATAGTACGTAACAGAACATACAAATGTAAAATTCCACAATATGTGAATTATTTGGTATCGTGCGTCTATGTGCAGGACATTGACTTGTTCTACCTTTATAATTACAATATTAAAACAAAAAAAATTATTCTGCAGACTTGATATGTCCATGATTCTACACAGTCTCACTTCTTCCACATTCATTGCTTTTGTCACTATAAATAACATTCTATGGGAATGTTCATTCATAAGTCCGTAAGTCACGCCGTATGTAATGCAAGTCAAGAATTGAGTAGACACAATTGCAGCCAATACAGAAATTTCTCATCAAGGAAATCATCATCCTGTTAGATCATGATCATATTCATGGAATTCTGGTGAAAAATTGAAGTATATAGCTTCATGGTATTTTACATTAAATCAATATATTTTTATTTAACCCCAAGACAAGGAAAACTGCCTTCTTCTGGATCAACACAGCAGGACCACATGTTGGAGTTTTACATTTTCTTCCCCCTTTTCCCCTCAATCTCACCATATTATTGTTACCATTGTGTTAGGATAGATTACGAGTTTCATTTTTTATATGAAACGTTTGTCCTTCATTCAAGATACTGGACCCTAATCTAATCTTATTCCAAGATCCTTCACTCATATGTAATAAAATGCCCATATACGGTAATTAGACACGTTCGGCAAATGTTGACCCAACATCTGAGAGTCACCGGTCTCTTCTCTGATGACAAGTGTAGAAGGTAGGGGGAAGGATCAGGCATGTTGGATTTCAGCATGCCCGATCAGTTTTCTCCCCCACAAGCACTGATGACATTACTGATAGATACCATCTTCATTGGTAAACCAGAACAGACGACCCTTTGCTTCCCAAGTCAGCAGTGTGCAGGGAGTAACGAGAGTAATGGCAGCAGTTGGACCCTCATTGATCAGATACTGATGCTATTCCATCAGTACTTGTAAAATAAATGTCTAGTGCTGCCATGATTGAAGACATTTTTTGTGCTTGGCCCTCACATCTAGGCAGTACATCTCTACTAACACAAGGGACATGTCCTATAGACAACACTCATGGATGCAGGTGGCACAGCACAAGCTATTCTTACAGTATAAGTACTGATGAAAAAGAGAAAAGCAGTTTTCCCCTTTCAGATCAAAAAAAAATTCCTTTTATAGATTGTTTTATTCTCAAACCTACAGGAAGAAAACATACATATTTGAAACAATGGAGTAGACTTGGAGTCAGATTGGCCGTGGTGTGGCAGCCTCACGGTGAGAGGTGTCGCTCAGCGCTGCCGCATACTTACCGAGCGGTCACAGAACGGTATCAGCAGTGGATCGAGTACTGGTCAGTAGTGATGAGCGAGTACACTCGTTGCTTGGCTTTTTCAGAGCATGCTCGGGTGTCCTCTGAGAATGTTCATTTAGATTTCGTCTTATCTGCATGATTTGTGACTGCCAGACAGGCTGAATACGTGTGTGAATTGTCTGTTAGGGAATTCCCACATGTATTCAGCCTGTCTACAAGTCGCAAATCATGCAGCCGAGACAACGAAATCTAAATCTCCGAGAACGCCAAGGAGACCACCCGAGCATGCTGGTCAGTGATCGGTCAGTAAGGTCCGTGGCAGCGCTGGGTTACTGCAAAGAGTGAGAGCCTTCTCTTTAACAGTGGGACTTTGGATCCCGCGCTCCATGGCGGAATACAAGAAAGTACAGGCCACGATTTCTGCTAGAAAGGCCGGTCCTTTTACGGAACATTAGGGATGTTTAGAGACGTCAGCAGTCTGCGCTGCCCACTCCCCTATTAAACATAAAGTGCAATATGCATTCTTTACAGCAAAATTAGTTCTGAAGGGCTTCTACTGAACACTTTCAGACTTAAGTCCATGTTTACACTAGGCATTTTTTTCAGCGTTTTTTTTTCTGCAGCAAAACGTGATCTCGTGGCAGGAAAGAAGCTGCACAAAAAAAAAGCATATTTTCCTTGCATTTTTTTGCTGCCATTTTGGCATGCTAGATTTGTCTCTTGTGCATGCTGATACAGTGTTTAAAAAAAAAACAAACCAAAATGCCCTATTCTATAGAATCAGGTTTTGGAACGTTTTTGGTGTGTTTTTTTCACCACCCATTCGTTTCAATGGGTGAAAAATGCTAAAAGAAGTGACATGCTCCATTGTGAAAAAAAAACAAAAAACAAAAAAAAAAAACGTGCATCGCACAAAATACTGATGACAAAAAAAACCCAAAGCTGTGTGCGTAAGATTTCTGAAATCTCACTGCACTGACCTAGCTAGTGCTTTTAAAAGCAGCTGAAAAGTGGCATTAAAAAAACGCATCAGAAACCCGCTGAAAAAAACGCCTCGTGTGAACTTAGCCTTAATGTTTAACAAGTGATCAATTTCCAATTAAGATTCTTGGAAGTGGTAATGTATGTGCTGCGTCTTTTAATGTTAAATTTTGAAGAAAAAACTTGCTCCCTTACTCTATAGACAAGCCATCCGTACGTAGGCTCGGAGTCCAGGCTGTGTCACAGAGCTGTAGAACATTGCTAAATTTGATGAAGTGTGGCGGTATTTTATCTGCTGCCCATGTGACTCCAGCGTTCTGGGAGAATTTTATAGGACTGGAAAATGGTTTGGGATTGTTAGTAGGGATAAGACAACAGTAAGGCCCCGATTCGATAAGACTGCGTCTCCAAGGTGAGTCTTAATAGATTTGGTGCATTTTACGCCTTCATTAGGAGGCACGGGCCAACAAAAATGCTATTAGAGTCTGCATCTGGCGTATGGTGTTGGACTGAATTTCCAACACTTTCGTTGCATAGATTGACTAATTTTTTTTGACTGGTTTCAACGTGCTCGGTCCCACTTTTCCAAAAGATAGTGGAACTTTTGCACAAATGCCCAAAGTACCAAAATGTTGGGGCAGCTTTGCGTTGCACAAACATTTTTATTACGCCCGAATGTGGCCAAAACTTTGCTAAATCAGGGTTTTGAATGTCCAACGCTGAGCTGAGACTAGAGGCAGATGAGAAAATGTAGGAAAAAAAAAAATTCTCCTCTTTTCCATTCTGTGAGTCCTTGGAATTCAGACTGCACTCAGATATCAGCTAAGTGCACTCCAATGGTTTTCATGCACTCATTGACGTGCATGACCACGTGCGAGTTGAATACTGAATCAAAAGCCGGCATATAGCAATTTTTTCCTCAGACTGTCAGAGTGCGGGAGGAAAACAAAACATGTTCACAGCCCCATAGAATAACTTGGGGACGAGAGCCATCCATAAAACGTCGGCTAGCATGTGTGCACGAGCCCTTAGCGAGTTCATACTATAATGCTTAGATAGTAGTAAATCGGGACACTCACCGGACCCGGACTCCATTATTAGAACTAAGGTTTCAGAATTGTCATAGAAATAATTTAAGAATAAATCCAATAATTTTCAACAAAAAAAAAATCATGGGGGGGGGGGATACAAAAATAAAAAAAAAAAGTTTGGAAGAATAAAAGTAGCTCCAGTCTCTTCTTAAAAAGTCATTTCTTGCCCAGCTCAGCATACAAAACTACACGAGATCTACATGGGTTCCAGTTATTTGGAGAATTGGCGGAGCCATCTTCTGAAGCTCGCCAACTTACATTGTGAGAAAGGCTTTGGTACTTTGAGTTATAAAATATTTGGGCTACACATCAGACATATATATTATATGATTATATATATATATATATATATATATATATATATATATATCACACACACACATTTATATGGAAGGTCTCCTTTTAAAACAAGGAAAGTGATTGGGTGGCTGATAAGACCATGGAATGTGCTGCATGAGTTCTTGTTGAGCAGTCCTACAGAATGTAGGCCATCGTTATACACTGTGTAGTGCTTCGTTCTGATGAAAGGATTGCCATCACAATGTACATGCCACGAGGGCATCATCTGCGGCATGCCCGAGACTGCCTCAGGACCAGTTACCAAGAGTAGACCTAGAGGTCCTGGAGCCACTGGTCTGGCCACTTTCATCTTCTCCTCTTGGTAGGATGCAAACCTGATTTAGAGGAACAGCGTCAAAAATAGTTTTTGAGATTTTGGAAGGTGGGATAAAGGCAGACTGAGGCTTTGTTTTCTTTGAGAAGTCCATTTTCTTCTTTATTGTTCTTCAGAGCTTTTTCTTTTCTAGCCACCCATCGAATTACCGCAACACCGTCCGTGCCCGTGGAACTGTGTAGCTGTTAAATAGAAGAGGTCAAATTAACTGCAAAGAAACCATCCTGCGGTTGTACACACAAGAAGGAGAAAAAAAAAAATATAAAAACAAAAATATATCAAGAAGTATTATGACGTCACATACAAAAAAAAAAAAAAAAGAAGTATAACCACAGGCACAACAAACTACACAATGAAACACAAATAATGAAGGCAGCCAAGACACAGGTTGGATTGGTGCGGATTAATCGAGATGCGTTATATTAGAAGCGAAGCGATGCGGACAGGGTGCTCTAATAAGGGTGAAAGAGCCAGTCAAGCACATGTTGCAGGCAAAGAGCAGCAGAGCCCGGGGAGTACCAGAATTTCATTAAGCGCATTTGGTGCAAAGCAATCCTTTTCTTCCGCTCAAGAATCACGCTGTGGGGAAAGTAGAAAGAATGGTAACAAGTAATGAAGTAAGAAGGAGGCGCCATGTTAAAAGGAATTAGAAGAGGAATGATTAAAGATAAAGGCATAAGGCACAGCAAGGACAATCGTGTATGGCTGGAATGACCACCACAAGCTGTAGACGTCTATACTGGTTTATGGTGAGCAAGAACTAGAACCAACACCATGGAAGGCCAAGGTCCTGCACCAGTCAGAATATACAGATAGACCGGCTGATCCAAAAATCAGTAAAACGTCTACTGGACAAGAGCTTTCCGTATACACAAATTTTAAGTGAAAACGGGTTTCTAATATCTTATATGTTTATGTATGGTTCAGGAAGGCATCAGGCCTAAAGCCCTATTCACCACCACCGAGGGCCTCCAAGCCTGCCTGGTCGTTTTTCTGCCAGCTTTGGTGGTTTTTTTTCAGGCCAAGACCAGGTAAATCAATATTCACATATAGCTACCAATTTTCAAGCAGACTGATGACATTTCTGTAATTTACCATTTTTCTCATTTGCTCAGTATTAGGCTATAGGACTGTGCCTAAAATGATCAGACCTCAACATGTCCAATGTTAAATGCATGCAGACTTAGGCTGGGGTCATATGAGCGATGATTCCCTCATGCTAGAGAAGAGAATCGCTACGATTAGGATAAGGTCACTCAGACCAAACGCTGTCAGATTATGAGCTGAGTGTTATCGGAGTGTGCTCAGATTCTATTACATGAGAGTATTGTATCACAGGTGCGGAGAAGATGGAGAACTTGCCCCATAGTATAAGACTGGGCCGAGTGCTATACAATAAAACATCAGCTACTTTAGCACTCGGCCATCTTACACGTTCCTGAGAGAGTACCCTAAAAGGACTAATATTTTAGAAAATTAATGAATAGCAATTCATTCTGTACCCAGTACCGCTGATCTGGGCGGGGCAGCCCGCACCGTTGATCTGGGCGGGTCAGCCCGCACCGCTGATCTAGGCTGTTGTGCTGTGCAAATTTGACACCCAATATAAATAAATGGAATTTAAAACAAAGGAACAATGAAACTACTTTAAAAACTCTTCCCTGCAAAAAAAAAAAACTGGTCCAACTTATTATTTTCTCTGATAAAGCAGAACATATGAGAACACACCACAGCAGTGCTCTGGGATGACAACTAGTTTCATGACTATACAGAAATCCAACCCAAGAACCAGGTCTCCACAATAAAAAGTCTTCATGATATGAAACACTGTATACATGGTATGGAGGTACAGGCTTACCCTCTCAATGTGCCGCCTCCTGTAGAAGACCTGGTTGTCCTTTTTGTAATGCATGAACTCTCAGATAACTCTGACCTGGGATTCTGCACACTGGACTGCAGAATTACTCTGGAAAGAGTTCAAAACAAGATACATTGATGTGGTCTGCACAAAATCCGCACATGGGTATATAATGACCAAACAGTAACATTCACATGGCACAGCAATGATTATGGAGGTCTGGTGGCCTCATTGACCACCATGTGATCTGTGGTTGGTAACCTAATGTACAGAACAAATATAAAAGCAACATTAACCATGACGATTCCTTGTGGCAGGGAGGTTCACATTTGTTCCTGGCATACAGTCCATCACATGGAACAAGAATTCTTTTCAGCGAACAGTATCAAAAGAAAAAGACACAATTATCCAAGGTGCTCATTTATAGGGCCGCTCAAAAGTACGACTGACCAGATTGCTATATTCTGATAAAATACAGACTTGTTTCCCCCCTCATTACCGACAAAACACATTTATAACAACCATGGGCTGTAAAAGCCAACTATTCCAAATACCGATGTCCACAGAGAGAATAGCAATATAGATTTATTTCTATGATTTTCAGCATCTTTGTGGGGGACAGCCTGGTGAGAAATGACGTAGTCTAGTGTACCTAAATATACACCATCTACAGTATATAGAGAAATGCATGAACAACAGAAACCGGACACGTCAAGAAAAAGGATTTGTCAAAAGCCGACGATTAGTATACAATAGAAAAAAATTGAACAGCACAACATCACATCAGCGGGTGCACAGGCCTTCTCAGCAGTTCATCCAATACTTGCCCAGGTCAACGAAAAGAAAAAAAGGCGGCAGCACTCCATATACTTCAGGTGATAAAGGTGGATTTTATTCAGACCTACATGGCGTGGCAACGTTTCGGCTCACACTGAGTCTCTCTCAAGCCAGTGAGCCGAAACATCACCACGCCATGTGGGTCTGAATAAAATCCACCTTTATCACCTGAAGTCTATGGAGTGCTGCCGCCTTTTTTGTCGATCTAATATATAAGCATCCACTTTCTGACTAATCCATTTGTCTAAAATGTCCGCTTAGTGGGTCTGAACAACGAGATGAGTAAATTAGAGACAATATAAGCAGTGCGGGAATTAAGGTCAACGGATAAGTAGGATTAAAGGGAATCTGTCAGCAGGTTTTTGCTGCCTCATCTGAGAGCAGCCTGATGTAGGCAGAGAGAAGCTGAATCCAACGATGGATCACTTTAATGGGTGCAGCCCTTCTGACACAATCAATCTGAGCTTTTAGATTTAGTAATGGCAGAGTGGAGGAAGCTTCCCCCGCCCACACCAGAATCTGAATATACAATGCTCATAGACAGTGAGCTGCCTATCACAGGACAGGGCGTGTTGGGCCAGGGCTCACTTGTCCAGCTAGCCCACAGCAATGATAAGTTACTGGGGCTAAAACAATCATTGTAAGCAAACAAAACGTCGGAACTTGAGAGGTAGTGCTGAAATCTGTGTTTAAAGGTGTTGTCCTGTCCAAACTGATAAGTCTGCAATCCCTCTGTGTGACTGCAGACTTAGGGTCCCGTTTCACATAGCAATGCACCAGCAATCCCGACAACGATACGACCTGGTAGGGCTCGCTGGTGCGTCGCTACATGGTCGCTAGTAAGCTGCCAAACAGGCAGATCTCTACAACGACACACTAGCGATCCCGACAACGATGTGACCTGGTAAGGATCGCTGGGTGCGTTGTCACACATCAGCTATTCTGAACGATTCCAGCCTGCGGCCTGAGTTCTGCGTCGCCAACGAGGTCGCTCGTCGGCGTCAAACACAGCAATGCATGCTGGCCAGCGGGACGCCGACGATAAAAAAATGGCCCAGGACATTCGAGCACGATCAGCCATATCCAGCGGGGGGGACCGGTCGCGGCTATGTGTCACATGTAGCGAGATCGCAGGCGAGATCACCTTTGCGTCACAAAATCGGTGATGAATATGAGACGGGGCGTTAAGGAATCCCCTCAGTGCACGCACTGTGTGCTGAGGGGATTCACCAGTTTCTGACCAGGACGGGAGGGTATGTATGACTTATACATACTCCCCAACAGTTAGCGCAACCTCGCTCTCCAAACACTTGTATAACACTGTATTACTAGATATGAAAAGAAAGGCCGCGCCCACTGGCCAGGAGGTGGTATAATGCGTTCATCACCTCTGGTCCAGACTCAGAAACCGTTGAATCATTGCAGTGCAAAGTGCGTACACTGGGGGGATTCGTAAGTCTGCAGTCACACAGAGTGACTGAACTTATCACTTTGTGCAGGACAACCCCTTTAACCATTACCGCATGCTGTCTTCAGGTACAATAGCAAAATCCTGCTGACAGCTTTTAAGTGATGAAGCAAGCATGGGAAGCTGCAATACGAAGCATGCACCCCTGTCTTCTAAATGCACAGTTAATACATTCTTGAGCGACCATTCTTGCTCAAATTTTTTTTCTGTTTTGTTTTTTTTTTTAAATCTGTGCAACCTGTTTGTTGTTTCTTCTGGTCAGTGTGCCCAGGGTGGCATGTTACAGGTTGAGAAAACCCCTGGCTCCAGTTTCTTTAAAAAAAAAACAAACAAAAAAACCCACTACCACCAACAACAACAAAAAAAAATATAACCTAAAAGGGGCTTAAAAGAGACTGTCCACTACTTGGACAAACCTGTCTCAAATACTAGATTTCTCCACTTAAAATACACTCACCTCCGGTGCGGTTCCAGTGATGCGGTTATGTCACGCAATCCCTGCAGCCTTTCAGTGGCCACGTTGCTCTCACTTTCATTAGATGAAACTGACATCCGGAAGAAGTGAGAACTGCTGCTGCTCACTGACATCACTGGTTGTCAGTTACGTCAGAAGAAAGCGAGAGTGAAGTCGCCGCTGACTGGTTGCAGGGCTCATGTGACACAACTTCACATGAGTCACTGCACCGAAATTGCTGGAATGGAGAGCACAGGCAGTTTTATTTTACACTAGCTGAAGAGCCTGGCATTGCCCGGGCATCGTAACTAACTACGGTTAGTTATAACAAATTATAATTTTTATATATATATTAGATTATCTATCTATCTATCTTAGCCCCACCCACTCTGCATTACCACATTCAGTATAATATCCCACATCATCCCGTCAGCCAGAGCCACCGGACTATTACCCCTAATATCCCACATCATCCTGTCAGAGCCACTGGACTACTACCCCTAATGTCCCACAACATCCTGTCAGCCAGAGCTACCGGACTACTACCACTAATATCCCACATCATCCTGTCAGCCAGAGCTACCTGACTGCTATCCCTAATATCCCACATCATCCTGGGGTCAGAATCAGAGCGATGTGGAACGGTCCTAGCTTCCATATCGGGGATCCCTTTAAGAGAGGCCTGGCATCAGAACCAGAGCGCTGAATGGATTTTGCCCTCAATTCCATACCAATGATCCCTTTAATAGAAGACTGGGGTCAGAATCAGAGCGCCGAGGGTTTGCCCTAACTTCCATACCAGAGATCCCTTTAAGAGGGAAGATGTGCCTATGGGACTATGGTATGGAGGATGTGTGATGGGTATATGGGCACTGGACTATGGGATGGAGGATGTGTGATGGGTATATGGGCAGGGAGGGGGCGACTCATTTCTGTCATGTGCGTTCTGCTCCTTTCTGGGGGGCAGAAAATGGCTGGGAGTTTATGTTCCCGGGGATGCTAATTTCTCCCACCCGGTCAGTGTCTGCTGAGGTGTTGTGGAGTAGGAAAACTGTTGCTCATAGCAACCAATCACAGCTCAGCTTCTTTTAAACAGCTCTGGTGAAATTAAAGATGCTTAGTGATTGGGTGGGGCTATGTGGAGTGGGTGTGGCCGATACACTCATTTTTATATATGTAGATAGGGGAATACAGTAATTGAGAAGTGGTTGGCCACTCACCTGCCCCAGTTTTTTTATTTAATATAGGAGCCTGAAATACCAGCTAGGCACAAGGACAAATCCTCTGGGCAACTTCTTCCAGCTCCACAGTGCCTGGCTCTCCTTGATTGACTCCTATACGAGAATAGGACAACCTTTCATTCCAGCAGAGCTGAGTGGGGGCAGTCGGAGGGATTCAGCCATTCAGCAGACATCTTTTCCCTTGCCCAGTACAAACTACTTTTCCCTAAAAGATTGTAGCGTTTCAGATAAAACCGCTACCTTCTTTAAAGCGAACCTGTCAGCAGATAATATGCGGCCACTGCCTTTCAGGGAGCTTATCTACAGCATTAATAACCAGCAAAGACTAGGTAGACAGGTAGGCTGATAATAATCTAGGTAGGGGCCATGGATATTGCTCCCCCCCCGGCTAAAAGCATCAGCTCTCTGCCAGACTTGGCGCATCGTTTTCTGGGGTGGCTCTTAGCCTAGCTCTTCCCACTTGCCCTGGTGCGATGGCAAGTGGGGTGATAGTTGGGGGGGGGTTGAGATTACCTCTTTATTGTCAGCTGACATCAAGCCCAGAGGTTAGTAATGGAGAGGCGTCTATAAGACGCCCCCATAGTCATATAAACACACACACCAAGAATAAAGTCCTTTAAAAGGAAATAATGACAGACTCCTTCAATGTCAGCAAGAGTGCAGCTAGAAATTTTTCCACCGCGCTTGCGCTAACGTCAGTTAGGTGAAGTTAATTGACAGCTTCCAGGACCTTGCTGAAGGCACTGCGAGCATGTGAACTCTCACACGCTCATGGTGATGTCAGTCAGCTCATTGAAGTTCACCACGAGACACTGAGCACCAGTAGTAGATGCTGCTCAGTGTCTGCTAGATGGCAGGCTGTATAGACGCATCATGCACCAATGCAGCCTGCCATCTAAATGTAACAGAGCTAGACCAGTTGCGCGACAAATGGATCATCTTTTCGCTGGACAGGTGAGGAATATTGTTTATTATTTTCTCTTACAGGCGACAATGGCTTTACTGGAATGGGCGATGACGCGAGTAGAATTTTATTAAGATTTATTAAAGGAGTCGTTCAATTAAAAGGACTTTATTCTGGGTGTGTTTTTTTTTTTTTTATAAAATATGACTATGGGGTTAGTAATGGGGGTGTCTCCATCACAAGCCTATGGGATTAATGTCACCTGACAATACAAAGGTAACATCAACCCCCCCCCCCCCCCCCCCAATGATCACCCCACTTGCCACCACAACAGAGCAGGTGGGAAGAGTGAGGCTAAGTGCCAGATTTGACGAATCTTATAGATGCACCTTTTCTGGGGCGGCTGAGAGCTGACGTTTTTAGCCTGGGGAGAGAAAAAACAAAAAAAAAAAAAAAAAAAAACTGTGTTGCCTTCCTAGGCTATTAATATCAGCCCGCAGCTGTCTGCCTAGCCTTTGCTGGTTATTAATTATAGGGGGACTCTACGAATTTTTTTTTTTTTTTCGGGGGTGTAATAACCAGTAAAGGCCAAGTATACAGCTGTGTGTTGATATTAAATAACCTGGGATGCTCCATTACCCCCTTCCCAAGCTATAAATATCTGCCCCCAGACGTCAGTTTTCCCTCTGCTGGTTTAGCAATTTATGCGGGACCCTACGCCTTTTTTTTTTTTCAGACAAATAATCATTTCTTAATTAAATACATGTACAGTAAGCTGCACATGCATTGTATATGTCTGACATCTTTACATCCATCTATTCTATGTGTATATATCTATTCTATTGGGTCTTGCTGTGATTTTACTGAGCACAGCAGATGAAGTGCAGTCTGTTCAAACAAATAGGAGTGGGGTCCCCCATTTAGTTTCCAAAAGGAATTTATTTACTAAAAAAAAAAAAACAAAAAAAAAAAAACCATGTACAGTAAACTACACACAAAGCACTGATTATATATCTCACTGACATTTATATAATGTTTTGGTATTTAGCTATTCTTTGTGCGTGTATGTACGTATGGTATGCATGCATGTATGTATGCATGCATGTATGGCTCTGGCAAAAAAGACAACTGCACAGTTTTATAAAAATCGGCTTCTCTACATGTCTGACAACCATTCCATTCCAGTGTCCGTTAAAGTCCAAAAAGAGGACACCTCATTCTACTTAATGAGCTTCTGATTAGGTGATCACCTGAACCAAATCTTATTTAACGAAGGGAAGTATATAAAAAAAAAACCCTGCTGTGGTGTTCACAATCCTCTTGCAATAGGAAAAGCTGGATGGCAAAACAAGTGCTAGTAATATCCCAAAAGAAATAGGAATGAAAAAAACTTAACCATGCCAAATGAGTTGAAAAGAAAAGTCTTGAGTTAGGAAAAGAAGGGCTCAATTCTGGTTTTACTAGCAGAGGGATACAGTGAGCGTCATGTTGCCTCCATCCTTAAAATTACAACAGGGTCAAGCAGCAGACATTGGGGACAACAAAGCTACAGGCCGGCAGAGGGAGAAAATGACTCTCCACTGACCGGGATGACCGTCATCTTATGTGAATGTCACTCAGCAACTACAGGATGACATCAAGTGACCTACAAAAGGAATGGCAAATGGCAACTTGGGTGAAATACACGGCAAGAACAGTTCATAGCATGCTCCTAGAGGCAGGGCGCAAAGTCATATAAAGCTAGAAAAAAGCCTTTCATCAATGAGAAGCAAAGGAGAGCCAGGCTGGACGATTGGACGATAGAGGACTGGAGTAAGGTAATCCTCTCTGATGAGTCTAATTTTCAGCTTTGCCCAACACCTGGTCATCTAATGGTTAGACAGAGACCTGGAGAGGCATACAAGGCACAGTGTCTTGCACCCACTGACATTTGGTGGAGGATTGGTGATGATCTGGGGATGATTCAGCAAAGCTGGAATTGGGCAGGTTAATCTTTGCGAAGGACATATGAATCAAGCCGAATACAAGGTTATCCTTGAAAAACTGTTGATTGCTTCTGCTCAGGCAATGTTCCCCAACTCTGAGGACTGGTTTTTCCAGCACAACAATGCCCAATGCCACACAGCTAGGTCAATCAATGTGTGGATGAAGGACCACAACATCAAATCCCTGTCATGGCCAGCCCAATCTCCAGACCTGAACCTCACTGAAAACCTCTGCAACATAAATCAAGAGGAAGATGGATAGCCATCAAACAAAGAAGAATTGCTTAAACTGTTGTACAACGAGTGGCATAAGATCACCCAAAAGCAGTGTGAAAGACTGGCGGAAACCATGCCAAGACGCCTGAAAGCTGTGAATAAAAATCATGGTTATTCTGCAAAATATTGATTTCTGAACTCTTCCTGAGTTAAAACATTAGTATTGTTGTTTCTAAATGATTATGAACTTGTTTTCTTAGCATTATTTGAAGTCTGCAAGCACTGCATTTTTTTGTTATTTTGACAATTTCTCATTTTCTGAAAACAAACAAAATTTAGTACTTGGAAATTCGAAGACATGTCAGTAGTTTATAGAATAAAAGAGCAATTTACATTTTACTCAAAAATATACCTATACAGAGAAAAATCAAACAAATATTTCCTTGGAAAATTGTGTGTAAATTACATAGACAATTGAGCTATGTAAAAAGCTCATATTAACATCGCACTGCAAATTGGATCACATTCGCATGTAAATCCAATGCCAAGTGGTAAAAATCGGATTGTATTTGCATGAAGAAGGCATGACACCTGCATTACACTCGGCGGACTTTTCAGGAACAAAATTGGACAGATATTAAAAGAGGCCAGCGTGTCTCCGGCCTTCTAGTCCTATATACTTGAGGTCTACAGTAATACTTTAGGTAGTAGTTTCATACAAGAAACATGAAAGCATAGTCATACAGGGGCACTTAGGGTAGTCATACAGATGAACCAATAGAATTTTCTCAAAGACCTAAAATTTAAAGTAAAAGGGGGGAGAAAAGCAGATATATTTGTATCATTGGAGTAAAATTACAACAGTTTTTGATGAAGCTTCCACAACATGGCAAACCAGGGAGAAGTAGCAAAGGTGGCTCATGCACTCTGACATAAAACACAGAACATGATGGCACTTACAGTGGCCAAGGGCCATGGTCCTGAAGGCTATTATGCTCTTAAACCATCTAGACAGATTAGCACGAAGGGTAGAGGGGAGTCACATACAATCCACCAGGTGGCCATGGCACACAATGCAGAGAACAGCACAGCTAGGGCCCATCTAAAAGAAGGGGAAAAGATGAAAAAAATGGAGAGGCCAGGCTTGGCAGGCTACAGCACACAGGCAGCGTTAGATCACGGATCACAGGCTCCATGCAGCGTCCTATTACATCATGCCCAAAGGAATACAGAAATGCAACGGTACAACTGGGAAAAGCAAAATCAGCAATACTATGACCCCACCACTGGCTGAGAGGGGGAACAGGAACCTAAATTCTTCCACATTACCCAGATATTTGAAAGCAGATATTGAAAGAATAAATGATCTGTGTGTCAGCTACAGACTAAGCACAGGAGGCTATGGAGGACCTGTCACCACTCCTGACTCCTTGGCCAGAAGCCTTCCTCAGTTTCTCCTCCTAAAAATGTAACGTTTGAATAAAGAACTGCGTTCTAACCAGCGCCTATGTGGCGTGTGTCAGGGACAATGACACTATCAGATATTGTGGGGATGGGATCCCACTACACCAAAACTGGGTAGGAAAGTTGTGCAGGAGACCACAAAGTGTGAGCTCTTATTGTGTGCAAGGTTCACCAAGTCATGGTAAATGTGTGCAAAATGAAGACTCAAGATTAAGGCGCTGTTCACCCTAGCTCTGTTTTACCATGAGATCAGGTTTTTAGACAGTGAGGACATAATAGTGTAGTGTTGTGCTATTCTGCAAAACAAAGCGTAAAAGAACAAAAAAAACAGAAAGAAAAATCCTAAGCCAAATCTAACTCAAGATGTGCCCTGTACAGAGCAGTAGTGGAAGCTTTCAGACAAAGTAATACCCTGTATAACATTCAGGCACACAAATCTGCTCCGAAGCTGAAAATAATTAGGACCCACAACTTGGGTTGAGAGACCATAATTAGAAATGTATAAAGTATGAAAAAAGTTTTGGAAAACCAATTGGTCGGGGAATCTGACATGTTGACCTGTTCAACCCTAGAAGGGGGCTAAAGTGCAACCTGTCACTTTACGTTAAACCCCCCCCCCCGACATAAAACTGTTACAGTTCAATATTACCTCTTTGCCCCGTAAATACCTTTGTACACAGTAAATCAAAACTCTCAAATTAAGCTGGTAACGTCACACAGGCAGCCCAAATGATGTTAACCATGCCTCCTGCTAGATGATCAACAAAACCGCGGTCCCAATCCGCTCCAAATGCCTGGCACAAATCCAGCACCTATGTGACTGGTCAATCAAGCGCATGCGCACAATCCCGCACAATTCAGCTTCACAGATAAACTGTACAAAGAAAGTGTGGCAACACAGAGGCTGATCCAACGGCAGTGATGGCTTTATCCTCTTCCCACACATGAGCGGTACAGTAGTGAAGCCAGTGAGGACCGAATTGTGCTCATGGGCAAAATTAATTGGGGAACGGGCAGACACTGACAATTCTGCAAGTTTTCCCACCTACAAAGAATGGAGAGGTCTGTAATTTTTATCATAGGTACACTTCAACTGTGAAAGACAGAATCTAAAAATAAACAAACAGAAAATCACATTGTATGGTTTTTCAATAATTAGTTTGCATTTTATTGTATGAAATAAGTATTTGATCATCTATCAACCAGCAATAATTCTGTCTCTCACAGACCTGTTTTTTTTTTTTTTTAAGAATCCCTCCTACTCTGCAATCATTACCTGTAGTAATTACACCTGTTTGATATAGTGTGTGGACAGGTGCCTTTTAAACAGGTAACGAGTTTAATCACACCCCAAATTCTCCACCATGGCCAAGACCAAAGAGCTGTCTAAGGACGCCAGGGACAAAATTGTAGACCTGCACAAGGCTGGGAGGGGCTACAGGACAATAGGCAAGCTGCTTGTTGTGAAGGCAGCAACTGTTGGCACAATTATTAGAAAGTGGAAGAAGCACAAGATGAATGTCAATCTTTCTCGGTCTGGGGCTCCATGCAAGATCTCGTCTTGTGGGGTAAGGGTGATTCTAAGAAAGGTCAGGAATCAGCCCAGAACTACACAAGAGGACCTGGTCAATGACCTGAAGTGAGCTGGGACCACAGCCTCAAACATTACTGTTCGTAACACACTACGCTGTCATGGACTAAAATCCTGCAGGGTATGCAATGTCCACCTGCTCACACCACATGTCCAGGCCCATTTGAAGTTCACCAATGACCATATGGATGATCCAGAGGACGCATGGAGAAGGTCATGTGGTCAGAGGAGACCAAAATAGAACTTTTTGGTATCAACTCCACTCGCCGTGTTTGGAGGAAGGAGGATGGAGTACAACCCCAAGAACACCGTCCCAACCGTGAAGCGTGGTGGTAGAAACATGCGCACTGGGGGTGCTTTTCTGCAAAGGGGACAGGACGACTGCATCATATTGAAGGGAGGATGGATGGGGTCATGTTTCGCAAGATTTTGGCCAACAACCTCCATTCCTCAGTAAGAGCATTGAAGATGGGTCTGCTAGATTGACAGTGACCTGAATCACACCGCCAGGGTAACCAAGGAGTGATTCCGTAAGAAAGGTTTCAAGGTCCTGAGTGGCCTAGCCAGTCTCCAGACCTGAACCCAATAGAAAATATTTGGAGGGAGCTGAAACTCAATGTTGCTTAGCGACAGCCCCGAACCCTGAAAGATCTGGAGAAGATCTGTATGGAGGAGTGGGCCAAAATCCCTGCTGCAGTGTGTGCAAACGTGGTCAGGAACTACAGGAAACATCTGACCTCTGTAATTGCAAACAAAAGTTCATGTATCAAATAGTTAGTTCTTTTTCATATTGTATTAAATACTTATTTCCTGCAATAAATGCAATTTTAATTATGTAAAAACCATACAATGTGATTTTGTGTTTTTTTTTTATTTTTAGATTCTGTCTCTCACAGTTGAAGTGTACCTATGATAAAAATTACAGACCTCTCCATTCTCTGTAGGTGGGAAAACGTGCAAAATCGGCCGTGTATGAAATACTTATTCTCCTCACTGTGCTTCCGGGGGCTGAGTTTACACGTATGGAGAGTACACCACACCACAGGTGGCATCTGACCAGCATGGTGTGTTATGCAATATGCGTAACAAATGCAATAACACTCCGATAATTAATAAACACTGGTACGCAATCTTTTATTCTTCAGTCTAGGGCTATGTTCACATGCAGAGTGCTTGCTGTGGTTTTTTTCTGCGGTCAAAAACTTGGCTCTCTTGGCAGTAAAAACGGTGTTCAAAATGCCTGGCTTTCAGCGCTTTTCACAGCATTAATCTTGTTTTAGCAGCTTTTTTGGGGTACGAATTACAAAAGTGCTTTGCCTATAGTACATGTTTAATAAGGTTAGTTTTATTTACCACAACACTTCAAAAACACTGAAAACGCCGTGAAAAACTGTTTTTTTCTTTTCACATTGCTTTCTATGGGTGAAGAAAAAAAAAAAACCCACTACAAAAACACTTAAATGGGTTTTCCCACAAACAAGAGTATATTTTAAACCAATAGATCTTGGAATGATAATTTCCACAATTGGATACGATTAAATAAAATGCTCATGTGCTGAGATAATCTTAAGGGGGTTTTACACATAGCGATATCGCTAGCAATATCGCTATAACGTCACCGATTTTGTGACGCTGCAGCGATATCGCTATGTGTGATACTTACCTCCGACCGGCTCCCCCGCTGTCTGTCGCAGATAGCGCAGCTCCATTTCTCGTCGGGCGCTTCCCGCGGGCGGGAGGACGTCAGGATCACCACGTTTGAAAGGTAAGTATCATCCACTAGATCGCTGTGAGATCTGCCTGTTTGGCAGCTCACTAGCGACCATTTAGCGATGCGCCAGCGATCCTGACCGGGTCGTATTGTGGTTGGGATCGCTGGTGCATCGCTAAATGTAAAAGGGCCATTACACAGTACTCAGCAGGGGCACATTTATAAGATTATCTCAGCACAGGAACATTTTATTTAATCACATCCAATTGTGGAAATTATTATTCCAAGATCTAGTGATTAAAATGAACTACTGTTTGTGGGAAAACTCCTTTAAGGGAATTGCCATACTGCAGATTTATAAAAAACAAAAAATGATAAACCATAAATAAACCCCGAAACACTGCCCTCAAATTCAGTCAGAAAAAAAAACAATTGTGTGCATGAGATTTCTAAAATCTCATTGCTTTTTCTAGTACTTTGAAAAGCAGCTCTTAATATGTATATTAAAAGAATGCTTCAAAAACGGTACATGTGAACATAGCCCAGGGGGACGTTAACAAATGCCTTAAATGATTTTTTTTATCAGTATTTGTATGCCAAAATCCAGGAATGGAACATGCAGAGAAAAACTAGGTGAAAGACTGACTCCTGTTCTGTGTGTTGGAGTCACTCCTGGTTTTGGCATACAAATACTGATGCAAAATACCTATGTCTGAATGAGGCCTTATTGTGAAGATTTGATCAATAGTGAAGCAAGCAGCGATTCAACGAGAAATCATGTGTACACTGCAGGCGCTACCAGCGGTGTCAATTTTACTCCAATTTCCCAGCTTGGATTTTTAGCTTCATAGGACCTTGTGAGAACATCTCTACCTACAGATATGATGTGGAAAAGTGAAGTGTGCAGAGGGAAGGATGGCCAGGATTACAATATGAAGCCTCATTCAGAGGTCTATGTATGACTGTGGGTCTCCTGACCTCAACTCTCCAACCTTATAGGAATATATGATATATACCGTATTTTTCGGATTATAAGACGCCCCATATTATAAGACGCACCTCAAATTTTGTGGATAAAAAGATGGATTTTTGGTTCTTACCGTAAAATCTCTTTCTTGGAGCCTTCATTGGGGGACACAGAATACCATGGGTGTATGCTGCTGCTGCTAGGAGGCTGACACTATGCAAAAACAATAAAATTAGCTCCTCCCCGGCAGTATACACCCACCGACAGGCACCAAGCACCTCAGTTGGTGAAAAAGCAGTAGGAGAAGCAATGAGAAAAAACTCGAACCATATGTACCAACCCAACAAGGGACTCTAAGACCCAACACGGTACAACTTAAACAGGGAGGGTGCTGTGTCCCCCAATGAAGGCTCCAAGAAAGAGATTTTACGGTAAGAACCAAAAATCCATCTTTCTTTATCGCCTTATTGGGGGACACAGAATACCATGGGACGTCCCAAAGCAGTCCCAAGGGTGGGAACAGCAAAAAGGAACGAAAGTAACCGAAAGGCTCAGGTCGTCCGGTGAGCCACCGCCGCCTGCAGAACCTTCCTACCAACCACAGCATCAGACGAGGCCTGGGTATGAACCCTGTAGAACCTCGTGAAGGTGTGCAAAGATGACCAGGTTGCAGCCTTGCAAATTTGCATGGCCGAGGCCTGGTGACGAGCAGCCCACGAAGCCGCCACAGCCCGGGTGGAATGAGCTCTTACTCCCGGAGGGGGCCGCTTTTCCTGAAGACGATACGCTTCCAGAATGGTAGAACGAATCCAGCGAGCGATCGTGGATTTGGAAGCCGGAAGGCCCTTCTGGCGACCTTCAGAGATGATTAGCAAGGAATCGGACAGACGAAAGGAAGAGGTCCTGGCAAGATAGACACGCAGGGCTCTAACAACGTCCAGTTTGTGGAGAGACTTCTCAAGAGGATGAGATGGAGCCGGACAAAAAGAAGGAAGGACGATATCCTCATTGATATGGAAAGCGGAAACCAC
The DNA here is from genome assembly GCF_039654945.1 of Dendrobates tinctorius. Taxonomy (NCBI): domain Eukaryota; kingdom Metazoa; phylum Chordata; class Amphibia; order Anura; family Dendrobatidae; genus Dendrobates; species Dendrobates tinctorius. The sequence goes on from NW_027361712.1 coordinate 219,971, forward strand.
CTTTGGAAGAAAAGAAGGAACGGGCCTGAGGACGGCTTTGTCCTGATGGAGAATGAGGTAAGGGGAACGACATGACAAGGCCGCCAATTCAGAAACTCTTCTGATGGAGGAAATGGCGATCAAAAAGGTGACCTTCCAAGAGAGAAGGGACAAAGGAATGTCCTGGAGAGGCTCGAACGGCACCTTCTGGAGCGCGCTAAGAACGAGGTTGAGATCCCACGGGTCTATTGGCGAATGATGAGGGGGAGCCACGTGGGAAACCCCTTGTAGAAAAGTCTTGACCTGTGGTAGAGAAGCTAGCTCTCTTTGGAAGAGGATAGAGAGAGCGGAAACCTGGCCCTTGAGCGTACTGAGGGACAGACCCGCGCCTAACCCAGCTTGAAGAAACCCTAGGATAGACGGGATAGAAAACGACATTGGGAAGACTCTTCTATCATCGCACCAACGGAAAAAAGCCTTCCAGTACCTATAGTAAATGCGGGAAGAGGCTGGTTTCCTGGCTCTGATCATAGTTTGAATAACCTGACTGGACAGACCTGATTCCTTTAGAATTGCGGTCTCAATGGCCATGCCGTCAAACTCAGAGACTGAGAATTCTCGTGGTAAAGGGGGCCTTGCGAGAGAAGGTCTGGACGGTCCGGAAGCCTCCAGGGAACGTCCGTGAGCATGTTGACCAGTTCCGCGTACCAAGGCCGTCTTGGCCAATCTGGAGCAACTAGAATCACTGGTACGCCTTCCGATTTTATCTTTTTGACCACCCGAGGGATCAATGCCAGAGGCGGAAACAGATACGGAAGTTGAAACTGGGACCACGGAGTCACCAGTGCGTCGCATGCGACGGCTAGAGGGTCCCTGGACCTGGCTACGAACTGCGGCACCTTGTGGTTCATCCGAGATGCCATGAGATCGACATCCGGGGTGCCCCAGCGGTCGCATATCTGAGAGAAAACCGCGGGGTGCAGGGACCATTCGCCGGACGCTAGGCCCTGGCGACTCAGAAAGTCGGCTGCCCAATTTTCCACCCCTGGAATATGGACGGCGGAGATTGCCGGAACGTAACGTTCTGCCCAGCGGAATATCTTGGCCACTTCTGACATTACCTGTCTGCTGCGCGTGCCCCCCTGATGGTTTATGTACGCCACGGCCGTGGCGTTGTCCGACTGAATGCGGACCGGCTTGCCGGAGAGGAGGGGCTGCCAGTGAAGAAGGGCCAGGAAAATCGCCCTGATCTCCAAAAGATTGATTGGAAGGAGAGACTCCTGTGGCTTCCTGCGTCCTTGGGCCGCTTTCTGATGGAACACGGCTCCCCATCCTAGGAGGCTCGCATCGGTGGTGATGATTTGCCACTGAGGCGGAAGGAAGGACCTCCCTTGGAGAACTGACGCTGGCCGTAGCCACCAAGTGAGAGACTGCCTCACTCTGAGAGGAAACCGAATAGGACGGTCCAAGGACATCGTGGTCTTGTCCCAGGCTGAAAGCAGAGACAGCTGGAGAGGACGAAGGTGATACTGCGCAAAGAGCACTGCCTCCATGGAGGCCACCATCTTCCCTAGGACCTTCATGCCGAACCGAATGGGAATGGGAGCAGGCCTCTTGAGAGTCCTGATGCCCTTGGACAGAGTCGTAAATTTTTCCTTTGGAAGAAAAACACGGGCTAGCTCCGTGTCGAATTCCATACCCAGAAAGGTCAGACGCTGGGTGGGGACCAGAATGGACTTCTCCTTGTTGACTAGCCAACCTAGGCGGCTGAGAGTGTCCAGGGTTATCTGAAGGCTCTGGAGACAGTCCTGGCGAGACGAACCCTTGATCAAAAGATCGTCCAGATAAGGGATGATGAGGATCCCTCTGGAGCGAAGGATGGCCATGACAGTCGCCATCACCTTCGTGAAAACCCGGGGCGCTGAAGCCAGGCCGAAAGGAAGAGCTGTGAACTGAAAGTGGTCTCCCTGAAACGCAAATCGAAGATACTTCTGATGTTGCACACATATTGGAATGTGCAGATAGGCATCCCGAATGTCCACCGAGCAGAGAAATTCCCCGGGCTCCATGGAAGCAATCACCGACCGAAGAGACTCCATCCTGAAATGAAGAATCTTCAAGTGGCGATTGAGCAATTTGAGGTCCAGAATAGGACGAAGAGAGCCGTCTTTCTTCGGGACTACAAAAAGATTGGAGTAGAACCCGGAAAACCGTTCGTCTGAGGGAACGGGAACATTGACTCCGGCGGAAAGAAGGGAGGAAATGGCCTGCAGAAAACCCGGAATCTGGGCCCGCTGTCGCGGAGGCCGAGACCGGAAAAACCGTCTGTTCGGGAGTGAAGCAAATTCGATTTTGTAACCGGATGCGACGAGTTCTCTGACCCAAGCGTCGTCTACAACGGACAGCCAAGCATCCGCGAAAAAGGAAAGTCTGCCGCCCACCCTGGAAGAAATTCCAGGTGGGGGTGACCCGTCACTTAGACGAAAATCTGCCGGAATTGGCTCCTGCAGATCTGGAATATTGTCCTCTAGATCTCCAGCGAGGAGCGGGTTTGTAGGAAGGTTTCCTCTGATCCCGCTCCCTGGTGGCAGGCGGCCGATCCTGTTGAGTGGCTCTCTCCGTGGCAGAGAAGGGACGAAAAGGCCTGAATGGTCGAAACCCCCTTCTGTTGAAGGGACGTTTTGGTCGAGACTGGGGAAGCGAAGTACTTTTGCCTCCAGTGGCATCGGAAATTATCTGATCCAGCTTTGCTCCAAAGAGCCTAGAGCCATGGAATGGCAGATTAGTAAGTGACTTTTTCGAAGTAGTGTCCGCATTCCATGACTTTAGCCAAAGGACTCGGCGTACAGCTACTATGTTGCTGTTAGCCCTTGCTACGCAGCCGGCCGCGTCCAAGGAGGCGGCCAAAAGGTATTTTCCCGCCTGGTTAATCTGATCTGCAAGATCTGCCAATTCGTCTTGAGGAGCTGACACTAAAATGCCTCTGCGAAGGATTTTTGCCCAAGCGGAAATGACCTTCGCCACCCAGGCGGATGCGAAAATAGGGCAGAGAGAGGCGCCAGATGCCTCAAAGATAGACTTAGCCAGAGATTCAATCTGCCTGTCAGTAGGATCTTTGAGCGATGCCCCGTCTGGCAGAGAGAGCACCGTTTTAGAGGCTATCCGGGAAACTGGAGGATCTACCTCTGGAGCCTTGGACCACTTTGAGAGCAGTTCTGCGTCAAAGGGGTACAGAACGTCCAAATACTTGCGGCCTGAGAAACGTTGCTCAGGGCGCTCCCAGTGTTTGGCTAAGGTAGTATCGAAATCGTTGTGATTGGGAAAGGTTCGGGACGGAGGTCTGGCCCGTCTAAGGACAACCGAGCTTTCCTGAGCTGGAGCCTCATCCTGTTTAAGTTTTAGTGTTTGGAAGATAGCTGCAAGAAGACTATCGACCATGTCCCGCGTTTTAGAAAAGCTGGTCCCCTCTGAGCTAGCTTCCGAATGAGAATCATCGCCTGACTGAAGGCTGTCATCCGAGGAAGGAGAAGGAGGCCTGGGAGCGGAAGGGCCCTGCGAGCTCGAGGACGAAGTGGATAGAGCCCGCTTCCTAGAAGACCTTCCCTGTCTGTCTCTCTGAAGGTCGCGGTCAGGTGCGGACGACTCACCCCGAGAGGTGGTCGGGGCAGAGGTGGCTGAGGATAGCAGAGGTAATCGTTCTAAAACCTGGACCAGCGACTGTGAAACTTTCGTCAAGTCAGAAACAGACTGTGACATTGTAACGGCCCACTCCGGGGGGAGAGAGGAGGGAAGAGCGCCCTCCGCCCGGGACTTTGTGTGTTCCTGAGATGCTGACATATTGGAAGGACTGCAGGGGGGGCAGAGTGGAGACGACTGACCCGATGCCCACTTCTTTTTACAGCGCGCACAGGCGTAATAGATAGCGGTGGGCCTGAAGCAGAGATCCCTGAAGGGTTGGGCATAGGTAAACTGCACTGAATGGCCGCAGGAATTAAGGAATAACTGCCGAGGAGAGCTAATCTTTGCCTCAGAGCAGAGCCTACCGAGATTCTGTGAGCAGCAGAAAACGCTGAAGTGTCCCCCAAACAGCGCAGGAAGGAATGAGAAAACCAGGAAATCCTTGTGCTGGAGGCTGGGGGCGGAGCTTAGCGGCCGCTCCATGACTGGTTAACAGCGAAGGAGAGGGCATGGCCGAAGGAGGAAGCTGGCATATCAAACGAAAAGGAGCCCTGTGATGGGCTAGTAAAGGCGCGCTGAAAAGAGCGCGCTCAGGAAGGGAGGAGGGAGCACAGCGATGAGGAGACTGTGAGGGAAAGTGAAAGTGAAGACGTCGCAGCCCCATGCCAGCGCCGACATAACGGAGCTGATCTGACAGTGGCCCTGGGAAGTCTGCCTCCCCTGCTTGTGACGCTGTGTGGTGAGTGGAGGAATCCCCAGTGTCTCCCTGGGACGCCGCAGCCCCATGCCAGCGGTGAGAAGCAAGCGGCGTGAGCGCGCGGCAGGCAGAGAGGGCGGAAATTCAAATAATTGTGGACCTGAAATCACAAGGGTCCAACTTCTGCCATTCACGGAACTTATGCGGGGCCGGAGGGAACGTACAGGCACTTACCTGACGTCCCTGAAGAGGATGACCACAGGGGCCCACGGGGAAACGGCAGGCCGCTGGGGGGAAGGGAGTCTTCTGTACCCGCATCCTGCAGAAGACGGCTTGAAACACCTGCGATCGCCGTCTTCCTCTCAGCCCTGTCCCGAGAGAGGGGTGAGGAGGGGGATTCGGCAAGGACCAGCCACCTGTCCACAACCCTTATCACCGGAAGGTGATAGGGAAAAGTCCTGCCTGCGGTACTGAGAGTTGTGATGTGGGTGACACTACACTGCTCGCTCAGCCGCATGATATGGGAAATCAGGGTGACAAATACACCCTGTTTCCCGATGGAAAATAACCTAAAAGACAAAAGAGGGAAAAATTAAAAAGTTCAGACTAAACCTGAAAAGGCGCACAAGTAGATGGAGATCTCTGCATTAAGATCTAGGGAGATGAGATTTTAGCACTGAGATCTCCATCTGCGCATGCACCGGCGTTCCTTTTCCCAGAGACCACCGCACAGGAAACCATGGAACTTCAGGGGACTCTAGCCTTTCACGAAATGTCGGCAGAGCCCCCGGCAGCACCGGAGACCCCAGCAGCACCACCGGATACACAGGCAGCAGCGCCGGACACCCCCTCATCACAGCCTGCAGCGATGGTACAGGAAAGGTATATACGCATTATTAGACGCAGCCCCATTTCCCCCCCAAATTTGGGGGAAAAAGTGTCTTATAATGTGTAAAATACGGTAGATAGAGAAGGCTGTCAAGTTCAAGTCTAAACGAGGCTTTATTCCTGAGGATAGGTTACTAGTATCAGATTGGGGAGACACCCCTGTCCTACGGCTGTTTACAGGGGCAGCCGCCTCTCCATTGTCTACATTCCACGGTCTATCTGCGCGCTGTCCACAGTATTGCTATGTTAAAAACAGTCGAATGTGGATTCCTGACTGGCCAGATATAAATAACCTATTCTAGGGATACGCCATCAATTTTGTGACCATGGAAAACCCCTTTAATGCAGCAAAAAAAAAAAAAAAAAAAAAAAAAAAAGAATTAGGTCATCTCTATAACCAATTAATCTGTCACCTGCTTAGAAATAAAGTTTACTCTTTAATTTGGGGGAATTCTAGGTAATTGCTCGGTGTTAATCATGTCCAAGCTTTAGCTTTACAATTTAACTTTAAGAGCTTATTTAGTCGGACGCTTTGGGTGCAGCAAACCTGAGGGCAAAAGTCTAAACCACAACGACTTCACAAATGATTACTTACGAGAGCGGAGCTGCTGAGGACGACCTAGTCTGTCTCTTACTTTTCAAGACCCGGAGTTTATCCCCCTGTGTCACGCTGATGGCATTGTCTTCATCAACATCATCATCACCGCTGTACTGTGTAGGAAGAAGTTAAAGTGGAGATTAGTTATTGAAAAGCAGTAAGATGGGCCTCAAGCAACTGTGAACATGGACATTACAACAGCGGTAACAGAAGGGTCCTGGGAGCGTTCGCATCACGGAAATCCTAAACCTGAACTTTTGCCTGATTCTTCCTAAAAAAGTGAAGTGTACTAAATACTTACAGTGAAACCCATAGAAAAAAAACAAAACAATCAAGCGGCTGAATGAATGGAAGAATGGCTGCAGGGATCGGGAGGAAAAAACACGAGGCTGTTATTCATGAAGATTTTGACATGGAACAGCTGCATGAAAGAGAAAGAAAAAACCCTAAACCAAAAATAAAACCCCCACCTCTGTATGAGCGGAATGTACCTTAGCTTCGGCACGATTTGGCAACTCATGTTACGATGGCAAGTTTTAGTATGACTTAGGTCCATTGACCCCTTCTAATATCTATGACGCTTGGGTCACTAGACCATAGTAGGACCAGACAGACACCATACTAAAGAACTTTATGCTGGCTTTCAATTTTGTAATAAGAAGGTCAATGGATTCTGCCAGTACAAAGCAAATAAATCTTCCCAAATAGGTTTAGCTTGGAGAAGATCTTTTTCTTGGAAATATAAGTAACCCTATAACATGCGAAAAACATGGAAAGCTTTGGTCTGCTTAGGGTACAACGGCATAGACGCATAAGGTAACATAGGGAACCTTTAGGCTATGTGCACACGTTGCGGAATTGCCGCAGGAATTCCGCAACTCTCTGCAGCGGGAATTCCGCTAGAATTCCGCATGTGTAATTCTCGCGTTTTAACTAGCGTTTTGCAAGCATAATTAGCTTGCAGAATGCTAGCTATTTCCAAGCGATCTGGAGCATCGCTTGGAAAACTGATTGACAGGTTGGTCACACTCAAACATAGTGTGTGACGAGTGTGACCAACTTTTTACTATTGAGGCTGCCTATGCAGCATCAGTAGTAAAAAGATATAAAGTTAAAAATAAAAAAAAATTGTGTTTTTCTCACCTTCTGGCGTCCCCGATCCTCGCGATGCTCCCGGCAAGTCACGTTCCCAGCGATGCCTTGCGACAATGACCTTTGATGACGTAGCGGTTTCGCGAGATCGCGACTTCATCAAAGGTCATTGTCGCAAGGCATCACTGGGAACGGGAGTTGGCGGGAGAATCGCTGAGGCCTGGGAATGCTGTGGGGGGATGCTGGAAGGTGAGAATATCATGCTGCGTATTTTTCCGCGATGCAATTCTGCTGCGTAAAAATACGCAGCATTAGCACAGCATGTGCAGAATGCCAATGAATACAATGGCTTGCTTATTTTATGCGCTTTTGCGGTGAAAAACGCATCAAAAAAGCATAAAATCCACAGGAATTCTGGACGTGTGCACACATCCTTACAGTAATTCCAACACACACACTATTACATTGTATGGACAATTCTTAGGCAAGTGAGCATTTTTACCATATCATCAATTTTATGTAGATTTCCCAACTCCATGCTGTATAAACGTGGATGCTTATTACATGAAGCAGGTCAGGTGATGTGTATGTGTATTGATGGAGAGGGTGGCCTAAGATATCACCACTCTTTATCAAAGTGTGCAGAATTATTATTAGGCAGCTGGTTTTCCTCAGGAAAAATGGGACAAAAAGTAAAATTAACTGACTGTCAAAAATTGTTAAAAGTCTTCCAGAGGGATGCAGCACTCTACTAGAACATTGGGGTGTGATCACAGAACCATCTGAAGTTTGGTTGAAAATAGTCATCAGGGTTGTAAAAAAAACGTGAAGCGACCAGGAAGCCATTATCCCCACTACTGTCATACTCCAGAATTACAACCTCCCTGGAGCCTAGAAGTAGAAGGTGTTCACTGCACAGAGACATGGCCAATGTAAGGGAGGATGAAACCCGACCACCACTGAACAAGACACTGACGTGAAAACGCGAAGACTGGGCCAAGAAATACCTGAAGACAGATTTTTCTAAAAGTTTTATGGACCGATTATATGAAAGCGACTCCTGATGGAGCAGATGGATGGGTCCATGGCCAGATCAGTATCAAGGTGGATGAAGGGAACTACTATGGGCTATTAAAGATGAGCTAAGTGGATCTTTTTGGGTTGCAGATGGACTCAACATCAACTCCCAAATCTACTGACAGTTTTTAGAAGACACTTTTCAAGCAGTGGTACAGGAAAAAGTCTGCATCTTTCAAAAGGAAAAAAAAAAAAAAAAAGAATTTTATGCCGTACAATGCTCCATCGCATGCATGGAAATACTCCACTGCTTGGTCAGAAAGTAAAGGCCTTAAAAGGGCTTTTCCCATGAACACAGTACATTTATTAGATCTTGAAATAATAACTTCCACAATTGGATGTGTTAATAAAATGTTTCCGTGCTGAGAATCTTATAAATATGCCCCTGCTGGGCACTAAGGAAAGACAGAACCTTACTTTATTAGATATTCAGGTTTATTAACCTTTTAGATTGACCAACAGCACTTTAGCTGTTCAATAATAAAATTAATCACAAATCCAGTTAGCGTAATAATTGTGCTCACAGAATGTATGTGTGTGTGTATGGACAAATTGTTGGAGAGCAGGAATGCTTTCAAGAATGGAAGTGTTAATTTTTTTTTTCCTCAATTAAAAATTGCATTTGTTCCCCATAGTACTGTGTATGTACAGTATATTACAAAAGCGAGTACATCCCTCACATTTCTGTATTTGTGTTATTCCATCTTTTCATGAGACAACACTGAAGATATGACACCAGATACAATGTAAAGTAGTCCGTGTACAGCTTGTATAACAGTGTAAATTTGGTGTGCCCTCTGAATAACTCAACACAGCCATTAATGTCTAAACCGCTGGCAACAAAAGTGAGTACACCCCTAAATGAAAATGGCCACATTGTGACCAATTACCCATTTTTCCACTCATGTCTCTTGTTAGTGTTACAAGGTCTCAGATGTGAATGGGGAGCAGGTGGGTTAAAAATTTGTGTTATCGCTCTCACACTCTCATACTGGTCACTGGAAGTTCAACGTGGCTCCTCATGGCAAAGAACTGTCTGAGGATCTGAAAATACAATTGCTGTTCTACCTAAAGATGACTTAGGCTGTAAGAAGATTGCCAACACCCTGAAACTGAGCTGCAGAATGATGACCAAGGCCAGATAGTGGTTTAAATAAGACAGGTTCCACTCAGAATAGACCTCGCAATGGTCAAAGAAGTTGAGTGAACGTGCTCAGCGTCATATTCAGAGGTTGTTTCTAAAGATGATGCAAAAGAAAGCCCACAAATAGTTTGCTGAAGACAAGCAGACTAACGACATGGATTACTGGAACCATGTCTTGTGGTCTGAAGAGACCATGATAAACTTATCTGGTTCAGATGGTGTCAAGCCAGTGTGGCAGCAACTAGGTGAGGAGTACAGAGACAAGTGTGTCTTGCCTACAGTCAAGCATGGTTGTGGGAGTGTCATGGTTTGGGGCTACATGAGTACTGCCGGCTGTGGGGAGCTACAGTTCATTGAGGGAACCAATGAATGCCAACATGTGCCGTGACATACTGCAGCAGAGCATGATCCCCTCCTTTTGGAAATTAGGCCACAGGGCAGTATTCCAAAATAACGATCCCAAACATACCTCCTAGACAAGCACGGCCTTGCTAAAGAAACTAAGGGTAAAAGGTTCCTTATTGACCAACCAACCATGTCTCCAGACCTAAACCCTATTGAGCAACTATGGGGCATCCTCAAATGGAAGGTGGAGGAGCACAAGGTATCCAACATCCATCAGTTCTAGGACGTCATCATGGAGGAGGGAAGAGGATACCAGTGGCAACCTGTGAAGCCCTAGTGAACTTCATGCTCAAGGGAGATAAGGAAGTGCTTGAAAATAATGATGGTCACACAAAATATTGGCACTTTGAGCACAATATGGTCATTTTCACTTAGGTGTGCACCTTACTTTTGTTGCCAGCGGTTTAAGACATTAATGGCTGTGTGTTGAGTTATTTAGAGAGCACAAAAAATTTACACTGTTGTATAAGCTGCGCACTGACTACTTATTGTATCAGTGTCATATCTTCAGTGTTGCCCCATGAAAAGATATAAAATATTTACAAAAATGTGAGGGGTGTACTCACTTTTGGGATATACTGTAGATACAGTGGGTATGGAAAGTATTCAGACCCCTTTAAATTTTTCACCCTTTCATTGCAGTTATTTGGTAAAATCCAAAAAGTTCATTTTTTTTTCTCATTAATGTACACCTTGCACCCCATCTTGACTGAAAAAAAAAAAAAAGTAGAAATTTGTGCAAGTTTATTAAAAAAGAAAAACTGAAATATCACATGGTCATAAGTACTCAGACCCTCTGCTCAGTATTGAATGATGCACAAGTTCTTCACACCTGGATTTGGGGATCCTCTGCCATTCTTGATTGCAGATCCTGGCCAGTTCCATCAGGTGGGATGGTGAACGTTGGTGGACAGCCTTTTTCAGGTCTCTCCAGTGATGCTCAATTGGGTTTAGGTCAGCGCTCTGGCTGGACCAGTCAAGAATGGTCACATAGTTATACTGACGCCACTCCTGTGGCATTTTAGCTGTGTGCTTAGGATCATTGTCTTGTTGGAAGGTGAACCTTTGGCCAAAGTCTGAGGTCCAGAGCACTCTGGAAGAGGTTTTCATCCAGGATATCTCTGTACTTGGCCGCATTCACATTTCCTTCAATTGCAACCAGTTGTCCTGTCACTTCAGCTGAAAAACACCCCTATAGCATGATGCTGCCACCACGTTTCACTGTTGGGCAGGTGATGAGCAGGGCCTGGTTTTCTCCACACATACCGCTTAGAATTATCATCAAAAAAAGTTCTATCTTCGTCTCAGAACAGAAAATCTTATTTCTCATAGTCTGGGAGTCCTTCAAGTGTAAGGATTATGGAAGCCACTGTGCTCCTAGGAACCTTGAGTAAAAGCAGAAAGTCTTTGGTAACCTTGGCCAGATCTGTGCCTTGCCACAATCCTGTCTCTGAGCTCCTTGGCCAGTTCCTTTGACCTCATGATTCTCATTTGGTCTGACATGTGAGTTCTTATATAGACAGGTGTGTGCCTTTACAAGTCCTAGCAGTTTAATTAAACACAGCTGGACTCCATTGAAGGAGTAGAACCATCTCAAGGAGGATCACAAGGAAATGGACTGCATGTGACTTAAATATGAGTGTCTGAGCAAAGGGTCTGAATACTTATGACCATGTGATATTTCAGTTTTTCTATTTTAACGTCTACATTTCTCATTTTTTTTCCAGTCAAGATGGGGTGCAGAGTGTACATTAATGAGAAAAAAAAATGTACTTTTTAGCATTTACCAAATGGCTGCAATGAAACAAAGTAAAAAATTTAAAGGGGTCTGAATACTTTCTGAACCCACTGTATATGTAATTAAATAATTGAAACAGGCATTTTTTTTTTTAGAAGCAGAGTTTTCAGAATTCACAATGCAATTCACTCATTTTCTTCTGGATCAAAAGACCATGAGAAAAGCATTTTGGTGAGAATATCTAAGGCCCAGCTGATTTCTACATGTATACATTTGGAAGACGCCATCTGATTGTGCATATTTTCCATGGACTTACCAGCTCAATGTCTTCTTTACCAGAAGCTTTGCCCAGATCGTCATGAAGTGAAATATCATCCACCCCAGAGAGAATAAAGGTTACTGCTACGTTGTTACCACTTTCTTGTTCTCGCCTCTTTTTTCGATAAATGTCGCCTTCGTTCCAAAGACTCATTTGTTTTCTGTAAAATATATAGAACATGTTGACAATCAACAAGCAGCCGCGGGGACTTGGACATATTATCGAGCACGCCAAAGACACTCGGTTAGCATGTTCGCGCGTCACGATTTAGTATCCATCTTCTTGACAGTGTGATGGAGATATGGGAGAGGAGATCTCCAGACGTATCCCACAGCCAGTGATCACATGCAGCAGGGTGCAGCCGCCATGAAAGGACACACCTTGTCTGAGGCGCATCCCAGCTGTGACCTTGTAAAGCTTTCAAGGTGATAATGAAGAAGAACAAGGATGAAGAATTCAGATCTAAACCAGAGAGACTAGCGGCTTATAAATGTTCCATTTGGCAAGTGAAGAAAATGGAATTAAGAACATACTGGATTTAGAGTACCAAATGGAATAGGTACTACTGTGTATAGCAAGAAGCAGCTTACATGGCTAATGAGAGCAAAACAGTACCACTCACAAAACAGATTAGTCCTGCTCTGAGGGTTGAACACCCAACCCAACTAGTTGGAAAGTGTATATATAATGTTACTGCACTTTCACAACTGGAGTCCGCTAGACCATCTTGCCCAGATGTTGGTGCGGCTTGTTATGGGTGGTGACCAGCAGACAGCATGATTGGCATAGTCAGCGCAGGCTTTGTGGGAGTGCGGCTGCTATTTTTCATTATTTGCAATGTGATTTTTCACTGCAGCATATCTGAGGTTTTTTTTTTAATTTATGTTTTTCTTTGTTTTCTTCATTGATGTCAATGTGGTGTAGTCTATGCAGCCAATATAGTGTGTGCCAAAGTAATACATTTGCCACAGTTCCTACCTATCTTGTCTAGCGTTACGCTGTGAAAATTTACAACAATCATAAATCTACTGCATTGTGACCAAAAACAGATTCCCATTTCATTAAGGAGGTGAACTTACTCAACCAGAAACTCTTGCTGAGGTCCGATCACAGAGCCGGGCCTACATATTCGGATCCAAGCGATGGTTTCCGCGGCATTCATTCTATAATGTTTCATCATGTAACAGGCTATCAGCGTACCCGTCCTCCCGAGACCAGCTGAAAAACAGTGACACCAAAACGGTCAAAAATAGTCCCTTAAAAGTTATAATCTCACAGCGCCAGTATAAATTAAAGGGAAGGTCTCAAACCAACATTAATTTTAATCCTAAATGTCTATTTAATGTAATAACCTAGTAGCTTTTCTAACATACATTACAAAGTCTCTACCGTTCCTGCTCTAATCGCCCTGCTTTATATTTTACCCGCCTCCTGTTTGATGACTCTTCATTTGAGAATCCCCAGCGCATGCGGAAATACTTAAATGAAAAGCAGCCTCTGTCCCTATCCTGAAATGAAGAGTCATCAGTGACATCCAATTTTGGGGGCAGGGCTAGTCGCTATTCTACTGATCATGTGTTGGTTATCAATCCTGATGTATGCTCAGTACGAGTTCCCTTGCTAGTTCTGAGGAGAAGTGACGAGATGGAAAGAGTGCACTGTCAGTGTGCATTGTAAGGAGAGAACCTGGTGAGCAGGAAAAACAGAGACCAGCCCCGCACATGAAAGCGAGCACAACCCCATCCGTGGACGTCAGGCACTCAGACCATCCTCATGGAGTCGGTTTCTAACAGTTTGTGCAGACACATGCCCATCTGTGGCCCACTGGAGGTCATTTTGCAGGGCTCTGGCAGTGCTCCTGTCCCTCCTTGCACAAAGGCAGAGGTAGCGGTCCTGCTGCTGGGTTGTTGCCCTCTAACGGTCCCCTCCACGTCTCCTGGTAGCACCTCCAGCCTCTGGACACTATGCTGACAGACACAGCAAACCTTCTTGCCACAGCTCGCATTGCTGTGCCATCCTGGATGAGCTGTACTACCTGAGCCACTTGTGTGGGTTTCCGTCTCATGCTACCACGAGTGTGAAAGCACAACCAACATTCAAAAGTGACCAAAACCTCAGCCAGAAAGCATTGGTACGGAGATGTGGTCTGTGGTCCCCACCTGCAGAACCACTCCTTTATTGAGGGTCTCTTAATAATTGCCAATAATTTCCATCTGTTGTCTATTCCATTTGCACAACAGCATGTGAAATTGATTGTCAATCAGTGTTGCTTCCTAAGTGGACAGTTTGATTTCACAGAAGTTGATTTGCTTGGAGTTATATTGTGTTTAAAGTGTTCCCTTTATTTTTTTGAGCAGTGTATGATATAGGAGACACCAGCACTCACCTTTGCAATGCACAGCTATGGCACCTTCTGCATTTTCACAGATGTTCAGGAACTTCTTAACTATGGCATCACTTGGTGTACTTCCATCAACAAAGAATAAGTCATGATGTTCAAAACCGGCATCTGTAAACCGCTTGGCATCGTACAATTTTTTATTCAGACGAATGATTGTAGAGACGTTGTGCTCTCTGAAGTATGGGAAGTAGGCTTCGGGAGCATGCTGAGGGTATCCTGAAAGAGGATGGCAGCGTATGTAATCCGGACTACTGTCACACTATGTAAAAGTTTATGTTGCATAGAGTGGAAATTTTTTGCACACATTGAGGTGACTGTTCACACTTTGCTCTGTCATCTCATACTTGTCATAACACATACAGTGAGTGATCAGAACAGTAGGACAACAACCTGTAAGTGCCTTTGAAGGGAATCTGTCACCAGGTTTTCCCACCTAATCTGAGAGCAATATAATGTAGACCGAGACCCTGATTCTAGTGATGTATCACTTACTAGGCTGCTTGCTACAGTTTTGACAAAACCAATGCTTTATAAAGCAGGAGATTAGGACTAGTAAACCTGCTGCCATGTAGTCCTCCATATTCATGAGCTTTGTGAAACCACTCCTCCATCACGGATTAGCTTTATATTGGTGCATAAGAAGAAAGCTGCCAAATTGGCAACCCTGCAGTGGTGTAGGCGGGGTTATACAGAGCTCAGCATTCTGGTAGAACCTAACCTCTTCACGCCGCAGCCAATTTCAATTTTTGGCTCCCCTTCTTCCCAGAGCCAAAACTCTTTAACTGACCCCCGGCTAACATGACAACCCATCAGCGACCCACGATCACTTCACGGGTGTGCCAATAGGCGAAGTTAATGTCAGCTAGCGTTAAATGCCACTTTCAGAGATTGACAAGTTAACAATAGCGGGAAGACCAATGCTTCACCCACGATTGTTAGGGGCAGGTCCTGGCTTTAAATACACAGCCATCGCCTACTTGATATGGGGCTGACTCGCTACGTGAGCCAGCTTCACACACCCGCTTCCGACATGCATTGTATATATACACACGGCACATGTCATGAAGAGGTTAAAGGGGCATTCCCATCTTCAAGAGCATATACCAATATGTAGTAGGTATGATAATATTAGCAAATACCCCCAGCTAGAAATTTAGTATGGTTCTTCTGATTGTCACTTACCCCTTGTGAGGACATTGCAGTAGCTTAGGTAGCTATGGTTACGACCACTCATATAGTGACAGCTAGTTGTTACTAGTCATAACCATGGATACCTCCATTGAATAATGAAGAAACTGCTAACAGTAATTTAACCCCTTTCTGACCTTGGACGTAATTGTACATCCAAGGTCAGATCCCCCGCTTTGATGAGGGCTCCGGCAGTGAGCCCGTATCAAAGCCGGGACATGCCAGCAGTTCTGAACAGCTGACATGTGCCTGCAATAGGCGCACGTGGAATCGCAATCCGCCTGCACCTATTAACTAGTTAAATGCCGCTGTCAAACGCTATCAGCGGCATTTAACAAGCGCTTCATGCCGCCGGGCCGGAAATATGCGCACTGCTGACTCCCGTCACGTGATCAGGGGTCAGCGATGCATTGGCATAACCAGAGGTCTCCTGGAGACTTCTATGGTTGTTGATGCTGGATTGCTATGAGTGCCACCCGGTGGTCGGCGCTCATAGCAATGCAGTCATTCAGCTACATATACGCGATCTGCTCATCGCCTATATGAAGCAGAGGCGATCAGGCTATGGCAGCTTCTAGCCTCCCATGGAGGCTATTGAAGCATGCCAAAATTAACCCCTTCATGACCAAGCCTATTTTGACCTTAATGACCAGGCCATTTTATGCAATTCTGACCAATGTCCCTTTATGAGGTAATAACTCAGGAACGCTTCAACGGATCCTAGCGATTCTGACATATTGGGCTTCACGATAGTGGTAAATTTAGGTCGATAATTTTTGCGTTTATTTGTGAAAAAAATCAGAAATTTGGAGAAAATTTCGCAATTTTCACATTTTGAATTTTTTATTCTGTTAAACCAGAGAGTTATGTGACACAAAATAGTTACTAAATAACATTTCCCACATGTCTAATTTACATCAGCACAATTTTGGAAACAAAATATTTTTTTTGTTAGGAAGTTATAAGGGTTAAAAGTTGACCAGCGATTTCTCATTTTTACAACAAAATTTACAAAACCATTTTAGGGGCCACCTCACATTTGAAGTCACGTTGAGGGGTCTATATGGCAGAAAATACCCAAAAGTGACACCATTCCAAATAAACTGCACCCCTCAAGCTACTCAAAACTATATTCTAGAAGATTATTAACCGTTCAGATGTTTCACAGGAACTAAAGCAACGTGGAAGGAAAAAATGGACATTTTAATTTTTCCAACAAAAATTTTCTTTTAGCATCAATTTTTTCATTTTCACATGGGCAGCAGGATAAATTGGATCCTAAAGTTTGTTGGGCAATTTCTCCTGAGTACACCGATACCTCATATGTGGTCAAAAACCACTGTTTGGGCGCACGGCAGGGCTCAGAAGGGAAGGAGCGCCATTTGACTTTTTGAATGGAAAATATGCTGGAATATTTAGCGGTTGCCATGTCGCGTTTGGAGAGTCCCTGTGTGCCTAAACATTGGAGCTCCCCCACAAGTGACCCCATTTTGGAAACAAGACCCCCCAAGGAACTTATGTAGATGCATAATGATCTTTTTGAACCCCCAAGTGCTTCACAAATTGATCTGTAAAAAAAAAAAAAAAAAAAGTACTTTTTTTCCACACAAAATTTCTTTTAGCCTCAGTTTTTTCATTTCCACATGGGCAACAGGATAAAATGGATCCTAAAATGTGTTGAGCAATTTCTCCTGAGTACACAGATACCTCATATGTGGTCATGAAGCACTGTTTGGGCACACGGCAGGGTCCGGAAGGGAAGGAGCACCATTTGACTTTTTGAATGGAAAATTAGCTCCATTCGTTATCGGACACCATGTCGCGTTTGGAGAGCCCCTGTGCACCTAAACATTGGAGCTCCCCCACAAGTGACCCCATTTTGGAAACTAGACCCCTTATGGAACTTATCTAGATGTTTAGTGGGCACTTTGAACCCCCAAGTGCTTCACAAAAGTTTATAACACAGAGCAGTGAAAATAAAAACATTTTTTCTCTTCAAAAATGATTTTTAAGCACGCTATTTTTAATTTTCACAAGGCTAATAGGAGAAATTGGGCCACAAAAGTTGTTGTCCAGTTTGTCCTGAGTACGCTGGTACCCCATATGTGGGGGGGGAACCACTGTTTGGGCACACGTCAGGGTTCAGAAGGGAAGGAGCGCCATTTGACTTTTTGAAATGCAAATTACTTCTAATCGTTAGCGGACACCATGTCTTTTTTGGAGAGCCCCTGTGTACCTAAACATTGTAGCTCCCCCACAAATGACCCCATTTTGGAAACTAGACCCCCTAAGGAACTTATTTAGATGCATAGTGAGCACTTTGAACTCCAAAGTGCTTCACAAAAGTTTATAACGCAGAGCCGTGAAAATAAAAAATATTTTTTTTCCTCAAAATTTTTTTTAGTGCGCAATTTTTTATTTTCACAAGGGTACCAGGATAAATTGGACCCCAAAAGTTGTTCTCCAGTTTGTCCTGAGTACGCTGGTACCACAAATGTGGGTGGGGACCACTGTTTGGGTACACGTCGGAGCTCGGAAGGGAAGTAGTGATGTTTTGAAATGCAGAATTTGATGGAATGGTCTGCGGTCGTTGTTACGTTTGCAGAGCCCCTGATGTGCCTAAACAATAGAAACCCCCCCACAAGTGACCCCATTTTGGAAACTAGACCCCCCAAGGAACTTATCTAGATGCCTGGTGAGCACTTTGAACCCCCAATTGCTGCACAGAAGTTTATAACGCAGAGACGTGAAAATAAAAAAATTTTTAGCCCCCAATTTTTTTATTTTCCCAAGGGTACCAGGAGAAATTAGACCCCCAAAGTTGTGGTGCAATTTTTCCTGAGTACGCTGATATCCCATATGTTGGGGTAAACCACTGTTTGGGCACACGTCGGGGCTTGGAAGGGAGGGAGCACCGTTTGACTTTTTGAACGCAAAATTGGCTGGAATCAATGGTTGCACCATGTCGCGTTTGGAGACCCCCGTGATGTGCCTAAACAGTGGAAACCCCTCAATTCTAACTTCAACCCTAACCCCAACACACCCCTAACCACAGTCCTAACCCCAACACATCCCTAACCATAACCCCAATACACGCCTAACCGTAATCCCAACCCTAGCCATAACCCTAACCACAAGCCTAACCCTAATTCCAACCCTAACTCTAATTCCAACCCTAAGCCTTATTCCAGCCCTAACCCTAATTCCAGCCCCAACCCGAATGGAAAAATAAAAATAAATTCTTTATTTTATTAGTTGTTCCTGCCTATGGGGGTGATAAATGGGGGGTTTATTTACTTTTCATTCTATTTTGATCACTGTGAGTTTGGCGATCGGAAGGAAGGGGGGGGGGGCAGATGACAGCCGCTGTCCTTCAGTGGCGGGGGGCAGATCTCCCCTGTTAACCGGGGGGAGGGGGGGGGGGGGTCGGATCGGTGTCACCAGCCATGTCCGATGCTACAGCAGCGTCGGACATGGCTGGATTGTAATATTTCATCAATTTTCATTGATTAAATACTACTATCGCTCTGATTGGCTGTTTCACTTTTAACAGCCAATCATAGCGATATTAGCCATGTGGGGGCGAAGCCACGCCCACCGTGGTGAAGTACAAAGCCCCCTGTATCTGCGGGTCGGGTGACCTTTCAGTGACCTAAGTCAGGGGGGCTTTAAAGTCATGATTGGTACCAGTTTTCATGACGCCTATGTGGCGTCATTGGTCGTGAGGGGATTAAAAAAAAAAAAAAAAAAAAAAAAAGGATTAACCAGATTGCTTAACGGCGTAGCAGGGAAAAAAAAAAAAAAAATCAAGACGCTGGAATTACGTTTTTTGGTCGCCGCGACATTGCATTAAAATGATCAAAAGATTGTATCTGCACATAAATGGTATCCTTAAAAACGTCAGCTCGGCACGCAAAAAAATAAGCCCTCACCCGACCCTAGATCACGAAAGATGGAGATGCTACGGGTATCGGAAAATGGAGCAATGTTTTAGCAAACTTGGATTTTTTTGTCACCACTTAGATCAAAAAGAACCTAGACATTTTGGTGTCTGTGAACTTGTAATGACCTGGAGAATCATAATGGAAGGTCAGTTTTTGCATTTAGTGATCCTAGCAAAAAAGTCAAACAAAAAACACGTGTGGGATTGCACTTTTTTTGCAATTTCAATGCACTTGGAATTTTTTTTTTCCCCGTTTACGAGTACACGACATCCTAAAACCAATGAGGTCTTTCAAAAGTACAATTCGTCCCGCAAAAAATAAGCACTCACACGGCCATATTGACAGAAAAATAAAAAAAGCTATGGCTCTGAGAAGGGGGGCGAAAAACAAAAACAGCTGGGGTCATTAAGGAGTTAAGCAAATACAATGGCAAAAAAAATTCCAAAAGCTGTCAGAACGTCTTTGACTTGCATTATAAGGTACAGCACGTCTTCCAAGCAAAAAATGCCAGAGTGGACATGTCGCATGACAATCCCCCAGTAGAAAGCACAAATCATCTGAAATAGGAGGAACGAACAAATAAAGAGTGACCGTTGTTTCAATTTTTATTTAAGAAATCAATGGCACACATGAAAAAAAAACTTTGTAATCTATCTTATCACAGAAATCGGCTTCTTACTCCTCATAGTCTGATCTTTCATTCTCAGTTCACAGGTAATTATTTCTTATTACTGAGAAAAGAAAGAACAGTTGGTGCTTTTAAACTTGTATGGAGGGGGAGGGGCCATTGCCAGACAGACGTTCTACTGCAGTTACAGAGAACTTTATAAGCCCCAGCTGTCATCTCCTGTCTGAGGACTGAGAAACCTGTATTTACTGTGAGGAGGAAGAAACAGATGTCTCGAAAAAGATAGGTTACAAAGTTGCTTATTTCATGTGTACTATTAATGTAGGAAAAACATTATATATATATATATATATATATATATATATATATATATATATATATATATATATATATATATACCCAATGAAGCAACTAAAAAGGCAAGACTAGAGAGTAAAGCAATAGTCAAAAACTGGTAATGACTGATGATACGCGGTAAGGCTTCACCCACCAAAAATTGAGGGTTTCGCAATGGCTCCATCTTATGTTCAACACAGATACAAAAGGTGAACTAAAACATACCATTATCCATTTTACTTTTGTGATGGGGTCCACTGAAAGCCAGAAACTTCTTTGGAATAATCCAGTTAAAATCTCCGTTTTCAGCTCTCTGATGAAAAAAAAAATTTGAACAATGAACAAAAACGGTCTTCCTCAAACGATTCAGGTGATCCTAAAATGATCCACTGAAAATCTAGATCCTGGTAAAAGCTCTTTACTAAACCTCACCTCATAGTGCTGGTATTCCTCCAGGTCAAAAGTGCTAAAATCAAAGAATTCATACTGTAAGGCCTAGAATATATAAGAAATTAGATTAAAAACACAAGGAAAACATTAAAGGAGTACAGTCAGCAGACATTTTAGGGTATTTTTGTGGGTATACTCAGGGGCGTAACTGTCACGGTCGCAGATGTAGCGAGCGGGCCCCCCCATGCGGGAGAGAAGCCCGCCGATGCCAGGGTAAATGTCACCTGGATGTGTGTCCTGGGAAACACCAGCTAAAATGTATTGCGGTGCAGAGGACCCTCCAGGTCCGTGCACACTAATGCATGCTACCGGAGTACACGTGACTGGTGACGCACGGTAGTGACGTCATGCGCTCCATTTACCTGCAAGCTGAAATCAGCTGCTGGTTTCAGAAAAGGACACTGCGTGGTGGGAGAATGGAGGGAAGGCGAGTACAATAGTTTATCTTTCTATGCATTAAAGAAGAATGGCAAAATGAGGGACATACACCATGATGGGGAAGATTTCTTTCAGGATGAGGAACATATACATAAAGATAAGGGACATATATACACCAGGAATGAGCCCAGGATGGGGGGGGGTCCTTACTACACAATGATGGGTGGAGGCACCTCATATGTCCTTATAGGGTATGTGCACACGTTGCGGATTTGCTGCTGCAGATTTTTCTGGGATGTACAGTACAAAGTTAATCTATGGGAAACAAAAACCGCTGGGCACATGCTGCGGAAAATTCCGTGCGGAAACACAGCGGCTTGTTTTCCGCAGCATGACAATTCTTTGTGCGGATTCTGCATCGTTTTTACACCTATTTCATTATAGGTGTAAAAACGCTGCAGATTCCGCACAAAGAATTGACTTGCTGCGGAAAATTATAAGAATCCGCAGGTGTAAAAACGCAGGTGAAATCTGCAGAAAGTCTGCATAAAAAATGTGCGGCTTTTGACCTGCGGATTCTGCCAAATATAACAGGTTCTGCACGGAAAATTCTGCACACGAATCCGCAACGTGTGCACATACCTTTAGAGTGCTACAAGTGCCCAAACATCTGAACAATATGCTGGGGCTGGGCCCAAAAATTCTACACCAGGGCCCGTCGGACTCTAGTTCCGCCACATGTGTGTAATAGTCCACCATCAGTAGAGAGGGGACTGCACAAATTCTAAACTACAATGAAGGAGTGCAGGTGAGGAAAGGGGGAATATGACACTTATCGCATCATTCGTATTAAACCCAAGCGTTTTCCATAGTGTAATGTGAATTAACAAATTAGTAAATGTTATATATAATGACCATTGTAAGAACTAATGTGACAAGTTCCTCTGGTCACTTCCGTCTCTGATCCAGCAGTCGTAACATCATACTCTGACAAGAAGGAGAAAAAGAAAAACTATGCTCGGCACATACCAAAATGTAATATTTTTATTCAGTAATGCAAAAATATACCAGTTACAGATAAATTAAAACATACACAGGACCAAGGTGCCACAATGTGAATATCAGGCTAAAACTCACGCACAGGAGTGAGCCAATATCCAAGGACACCTACTTGGAACGGTTAGGCAAACATGTGACCAACATGTAAAAAAAAAAAAAACACACACACAAGAAAATATTATATGAAATAACAATGATTGAAAATAAACCAGCACAGGAAAAAAATATCATCCGAGAAGTACCACTTAAGAAAATAGCACCCCCTGAGGAAGCCGAATTTCGTCGATACGCACAGGGACTTCGTTGTCCTTCACAGGAATATTTTACTTATTTAACTCCCTTCTCCTCTCCCCTGGAATGGTACTTATCCAATGTTAATTCCCATTTTCTTACTACTGGTACTGCTCATGTGATATTTGATGCGGTGGTATTTTTTCCATTACGGTTTACGCATTTTCTTCTATTTTTTGCGTTTGTTGGTCACGTGGTTACCAAACAGTTCCAGGTGGTTTTCCTTGGATATTTCCCGTGGGTCTCCGGTCTCGTTATGTAAGCTTAAACTGTTATTCTCATTGTGGCACATTGGTTTTGTGCATGCTTTTAATTGCATCTGCTGTCTTTTTTGGCTTCTTGAATATGACATTTTGGATGTGCCTGTCCCAGCAGTTTCTTTTCCTCCTCCTCATTGCTAGGATTCCCTACTAGTATGGTGCTGCCCGCTTCCTCCAAACTAATCATGTACTGACAACTCACCTTGTGCACAGCATAGAAACAGCCAAGAAGCGTCAAATGGAAATTACAGGTACCAAACGAGGCATCCCTAGAACACAAAGCAATCAATACAGCTACACAGGCTACAGTACAAGATGCATGCGCCAGTAAAGACCACCCACCCAGTATGTAGACCACCAGTGACCGGTAGAACGCCATACAATCATATCCATAGGTTGTGCAGTATGTGTAAGCTGTAGAAACAAATTCTGGCTCCGGTCGCCTCAGTATCATGGCCTCACTTTGTAAGGGAAACCACAACACTGGCAAATGTATTTACTGATGAGGCTTTACAGACCCCCATGATTTATCATAGGGTCTTCCAGGTTCTGTCAAAGTGTCCATCATTTTAACACTGCATGCGAGTTCTCCAATTAAAAGTCCCAAATCTGTGAAAGAGCCTCCCAACGCAGAGGTCTCATCTTCTAACAATTCATGATATGTGGCCACTATTGGACAAACACTTTATGAACCGCTAAAGTGGTCATAGTAATAAAAAAAAAGTGCACCTCCCAGACCTTTCCCAAGGTCAGTCTGGTGTCCCGTGCCTGCAGAAGCTGGGTAAGCGACTGTTGATCAGCTGCACTCCTTCAGAGTGGACATCCACTTTGTAGTGATGGCTGCAGCCGATCAATGGACGCTGTTTGGTATACTACAGGACCGCTGACATCAGAGGAGCCGGCCCGATCTGGGAGGCAATATATGTTTTTTCTTTATTTTAAGAATGGTCACTTTAGCTGTTAAGAAGAGGTGGCTTTAGGCATCACATTCTGGTTACCTATAAGGAAGGTAAGTCACATTTCCCATCTGCAAAATTCTGTACACTTCTTCTGGGAGCTTCTTCAAGTAAATGATCTGAGAAATACAATTACAGAACTAATTATTATGTGGACCACAATAATGTAATTCAGACCGGGCAGGGGGCTGTATAAAGCATGCTACGAAGGCACTCGTCATTTTACCAGTCTTATGAATGTACACATTTCTCATTAGACGGGACTATGCATAAGGCGCTCAGATAAGTATGATATTATTATGTCACTACAATGGAAGGTCATCTCTGCGCGTACCACCAAACAATGGGCAAGTGTAAAGTTTGTACTTACAGCATAACTTCCTATTAAAAAGGCAGCATTGGCTAGTTTTTTCGGGTCACAGACGGTGTAATGGACTATTTTCTTATTTGTCAGAGAAAAGGCCTAAATAAAAAAAAAAAAAAAAAAAAAAAAAAAAAAAAATATAGATAAAATAATGGGACAGATCTTTCAAAAAGAAAAAAAAAACATTTCCTAACTGATTGAGAAAAAATATAAAAGGTAATAGAGTCCATAGAAATTTTACATTTTATACAGCAGAATATTATAGAATAAAAGAGCAATCAGCCATTAATTTGTGTCGGAACTTCTATGTAGCAAAATATTCAGATGCTAAAAAGGCCAACAAGATATTTCATTAAAGGGAAAATGTGCAATTATAAGAAAAAAAACAAAACAATACTACTAACCAATGTTCAAATGAATAGTAACAGTTTATATTTTCTCCCACCTACCCCCTGTCCCCGAAACAGAATCGCTGCGCTCTACCTTCTGGTGTGCTACAGACTGAGCACTCCACCCCTCAGCTTCTGGCAGTTTAAACACAGCAGATCCTACCTTATCATATAAATGAAGGCTATCAGCCCATTAGAGGAGTCCCCATAGGATAGGTCCCAGCAACGAGAATCACCTTATCGTGGCTGCCAGGTACACATGAATTGGCCAATTTATGCGCCAAGTATTCTCAATTTTTCATATTTTCTGTTGCAGCAATGCAATTCAAATGTCATATTTCATGTTTGCATCCTATAGCGCTACAGAGTGCTGCTTTATTTTGTTGTTTACAGTAAATATACTGACAGAACAACTTATTCATTAAAGTTCCAGTAAATTAAAAATCACATAATTCGCCAGCTCCTCAGAGACTACTGCTGGGCATTTAATCCAATCCTTCAACTGTTTCCCAAATTTAGGAATTACACCCCTTTTAAAAACTTATGGTCATATGATGTACCAGTAGATCATTTGCCGGATCCCTGCCTTTCATGCAGGCTCGCAAACAGAGCCCGCATCTTTCCCAGGATATTATGGCTGACTTTCTCAGCCATCATGCAACTCTAACAGTCAAAGGTGGAGCCTGCAGCTGTTAACATCTTAAATCCCACTGTCAACGGCATTTAACACGGGTCGGCAAGGGGGCTTGTCATTCTACCAGCCCATTGGCGTGCCCGTGACATATGACAGCCAGTAAAACGCAGGCAAAAAAAAATGTTTCAAAAGCTTCAAAATCACCTCTCTTTTGCTCCATTAAAAATACAATAAAATTTTTATATATATATATATATATATATATATATATACATATACATACATACATACATACACACACACATATATACACTCACTGGCCACTTTATTAGGTACACCTGTCCAACTGTGTGTTAAGACTTAATTTCTAATCAGCCAATCACATGGCGGCAACTCAGTGCATTTAGGCATGTAGACATGGTCAAGACAATCTCCTGCAGTTCAAACCGAGCATCAGTATGGGGAAGAAAGGTGATTTGAGTGCCTTTGAACGTGGCAAGATTGTTGGTGCCAGAAGGGCTGGTCTGAGTATTTCAGAAACTGCTGATCTACTGGGATTTTCACGCACAACCATCTCTAGGGTTTACAGAGAATGGTCCGAAAAAGAAAAAAAATCCAGTGAGCGGCAGTTCTGTGGCCGGAAATGTCTTGTTGATGCCAGAGGTCAGAGGAGAATGGGCATACTGGTTCGAGCTGATAGAAAGGCAACAGTGACTCAAATTGCCACCCGTTACAACCAAGGTAGGCAGAAGAGCATCTCTGAACGCACAGTGCGTCGAACTTTGAGGCAGATGGGCTACAGCAGCAGAAGACCACACTGGGTACCACTCCTCTCAGCTAAGAACAGGAAACTGAGGCTACAATTTGCACAAGCTCATCGAAATTGGACAGTAGAAGATTGGAAAAACGTTGCCTGGTCTGATGAGTCTCGATTTCTGCTGCGACATTCGGATGGTAGGGTCAGAATTTGGCGTAAACAACATGAAAGCATGGATCCATCCTGCCTTGTATCAACGGTTCAGGCTGGTGGTGGTGGTGTCATGGTGTGGGGAATTTTTTCTGGGCACTCTTTGGGCCCCTTGGTACCAATTGAGCATCGTTGCAACGCCACAGCCTACCTGAGTATTGTTGCTGACCATGTCCATCCCTTTATGACCACAATGTACCCAACATCTGATGGCTACTTTCAGCAGGATAATGCGCCATGTCATAAAGCTCGAATCATCTCAGATTGGTTTCTTGAACATGACAATGAGTTTACTGTACTCAAATGGCCTCCTCAGTCACCAGATCTCAATCCAATAGAGCATCTTTGGGATGTGGTGGAACGGGAGATTCGCATCAGGGATGTGCAGCCGACAAATCTGCGCCAACTGTGTGATGCCATCATGTCAATATGGTCCAAAATCTCTGAGGAATGCTTCCAGCACCTTGTTGAATCTCTGCCACGAAGAATTGAGGCAGTTCTGAAGGCAAAAGGGGGTCCAACCCGTTACTAGCATGGTGTACCTAATAAAGTGGCCAGTGAGTGTACATATATATATATATATATAACTGCATAGAGAGTGACCTCTGGTGGTGAAAGGGTATTCAGGATTGGGTAATGCTGTAAAGAGAGACTGTGTGAGGTTGTTATCTCTTGTAAAAACAGCAACACAACCATATTGTCACCTTGGTGGGTGCCTCTAGGGTTTGTGACCATTCCAGGTGTAAATCCGCAACCCCAGGCACTAATACATGTATTTACATGGAATCAGCAAAAGGGCTGTGGCGCCCTGAAGTAAAATGGCAGTTCTGAACAGTATGTCTAGTGAGCATGCTCAGGCATCCTGCAATGATCGGCCTTGCAGTGATGAGTCACATGTTGGAGCTGGGCAGCAACTAACAACACTGACCACAGCTAATTGCCAGCAGTGACAGAGAGCTGCATGGATATATGAGTAAAGTATACCATTTTTTTTTTTTTTAACTATATAAGCCTTAGTACCTTCATAAGTTGTGTCATGATCGTTTTTATTGACAAGCTGAGTCTTTTTAAGCACTGTATATGCACTGTTGCACTTTGTAATCTAGATCTTCGGACATATGCACATATGTTGTATGGAGCACTTGTTAATGTTACTATGGCAATGGCCATTTTGAATATGTAAAACAGATTAATTATGGAAATTGTATACACATGTGTTACTACTATTTAAGTTTGTACTGACTATGAGCACATTGCTTGATAAAGACTGGTCACCGTTGAAACGTTGCCACTGGAGGATCAGTAAAGTATCCACTTTTTTTCACATTTAATTTGAGTGCTGCCTATTTTTTTTACCTTTGTTAATTTGGCTGTTTGGACACTGCTGAATAGGTTTTGCACCAACTATTTAATTTTGGTAGTGCTGCCCTTTTTTTGATATAGATAGAGATATATATATAGATATATGCCAAAATGTAAACTAAATTAATCAGATAGGTAAATGGCGTAATGAAAAAAAAATAAAAATCAAAAAGCAATAAGTGGCGATCAAAACATTTTTATCTACCCCAAAATGGTACCAGTAAAAAAGTCAGCTCAAAGGAAAAAATAAGCCCTTACCCAATTCCATATCCTAAAAAATTAAAATGTTACGGGTCTCGGAAAATGGCGACATAAAGAAGTTGTTTTCTTAACAAATTCCCAAATTTGTTTTTCATCACTCACCGTAGATGAAAGACCACAAAAAAAAAAAAAAAAAATATGAACTGGAGAATCATGCTTTCAGGTGAGTTTTACTGTATAGTGGACATGGAAAAAACAAAACAATTGTGAAATTTTTTTTTCTTTGCATATTTCAACACTGAAATTTTTTCCCGTTTTCCATGGGAAAATTGTATGAGGTAGAATAGTAAACTCAGATATGCTTTCCTGCGATCTTACTGCGTGTCTCATTTGTAGGTACTTGAGATCAGAATTACTCAAATTAAACTCTCATATTAAATGTTCAAATGAACAGAAATGACCATCCAGATATAGTGGGTACAGATAACTCAAACCTTGTTTTTTAGACTCCCCAAACCTAATAAGTTTATTTTCATTAAATCCAAGTGGGCGTGATCAGAGAGTTTTCACTGGAGGCATGTCATTACTTCTCACACCGGTTACTCCTGTACGAGATGTAAATGACAGACAGCCTGATCACACTGCAGAGCGATGACAAGTTACCATGAGCACCACAGACATTAGTATGATTACCGACGTTTCCGGACAAGCAGGGTTGGGACAGGGGCAGTACAGCAGAGCTGACAGTGTTATGAGGGGAGAAGAGCTAATGTTTCACATTTAAACTCAGCTATGCTGCCCCTCCCTCCTCACTGACTGCTGTGGTTTTATCTGAAATGTGTTAATAATCAAGCTCTACTACTAGCACTTTCTAATCTTACAGGAGGTTAGGGTCCCGTTTCACATAGCGACGCACCAGCGATCCCGACAACGATACGATCTGGCAAGGATCACTGGTGCGTTGCTACATGGTCGCTAGTGAGCTGCCAAACAAGCAGATCTCTTCAGCGACGCAGCAACGATCCGGCGATCCATATAACGACCTCGGCGACCGTTGGTACCTTGTCACACAGCAGCTATTGTGAATGATTCCAGCCTGCGTCCCTGAGTTCTGCGTCGCAAACGAGGTCGCTCGTCGGTGTCAAACACAGCGATGCATGCTGGCCAGCAGGATGCCGACAGTGAAAAAAATGGCCCAGGACATTCCAGCACGATCAGCGATATCCAGCAGGGGGGCCGGTCGCCGCTACGCATCACATGTAGCGAGATTGCTGTTGCGTCACAAAATCGGTGACGCGCTAGCGATCTCGCTATGCGAGACGGGGGCTTTAGACCAAGAGATCAGGGATGTCTGGCATTATACATCTCACACACTGAGGAACCCATTCTAAGCCATTGTGGAGGCGTGTTTTTTTCCCCCCTGTGTGTGCCTGATTATGATTGGTTGACATCAAACATGTGCAAAAAAAAAAAAAAAATGCACACCCCCCCTAGTGAAAACTATCTGATAACGCCCACTGTAACGAAAATGTAACTCATTAAGTGCCAAATAGTTTGATTGTTCATATCTCTGCAACAGAGGCTAAATTAAAAGAAAAAAAAAAATTCTACTTTGTAGCCACTACTAGTTTGCGCAGTTCAACATGAAAAATTTGGTGAAAATTATATTTATATACCCAGATCAGCACGCTATAATCAATGAGGACACCCTTGATCTACCCCCAAAACAGCTGCAGAAGAAAAAAAATAAAAGTTTCTAAAACTTTTAGACTTGGTGCCACAGTATGTAATTCTTTACATCTGTGTGATGCTTACCAACCCATAAGGTGAGCTCACAAGACTATACAGCACAAGTTCAACAAGAAGCCTGCTACTTCACACCCAGCTAATAAAAAACCTTTATAAGGCACACTGCTATCATCTCACTTTCATAACTCACCTTCAATTTTTTATTTAACTTGCAGCAGTATTTGTACAGCATAGCCAGGTTAAGCGGTCCAAAGTCAGCATAGAAGCTAAAAAGAAAAACAGAAGTCACTAGGAAGTTTTGAGCTTGCCAAAAGACACGCAAGAGGTTCTCCAGGTGTATGGAGGAAGGTGAGGTGTTCCGATGAGACCAAAATATATATACGTCAGACCACACCCATTCAACATAGCCGTGCCCACTTCATATGGCGGGTTTGCTATACCCCTTCAACAGCTAGGAGCGGGGAAGAGGCGAGTCTTGAGTGTGCCTGAAGCGGAGAGCTACCTCACAGCCACTCGGCTACAGAGATCTTCTCATTGTATCTCCAATGGTGAGGGGACCTTGGCGGTTGGAGGGAAAAAAAAAAACCCAAACCAAACGGTGAGGCAACCCCGTGTGAGGTGCGGTGAGGAGCCGGGGTTTTATTCGGATCTTTGGCTACTTTGCCACGTGACTGGTTTGGCATTCTCTTTAATCCGCCAAAGCTCCTGATGCTTATGACGATGTGTAACAGTCCCCATAACGCAGTATCACTCAGTTTACTTACTTTTCATAGCGAAGCTCACCGTCGATGGAGAAATAATGTGTATTTGGACTGGTCTTCGGTGTGTCGCAGAGAATGGCGAAGTAAAGACGCTCTGAAAAGTAGTAGAGGGAAATACGGGTTATATGGCACCATAAGGCTGTGTGCACACGCTGCGGACTTTGCTGCGGTTCCGCAGCGGTTTTGGCCGCTGCGGACCCGCAGCAGTTTTTGCTGCGGCGTACAGTACCATTATTCCCTATGGGAATCAAAAACCACAATGCAGACGGTGCGGAATTTTCCGCGCAGATTATCTGCGGTTTTCAATCCGCAGAAAGATTTGACATGTCAATTCTTTCTGCGGATTTTGCTGCGGTTTGCCATCTCCTCCATTGAGGAGATGAAAAACCGCAGGGCAAAACCGCAGAGCAATCCGCAGGTCTTTTGACCTGCGGTTTCACCTGCGGATTTTACAAAATCCGCGCAGATGAATCTGCACCCAATCCGCATCGTGTGCACACAGCCTTAAGTTGCAGATACACTCCATGTTCTAGGCCTCCACGTGGCGGACAATGGGCGATACATACCACACATGCCCAATGTGAAGGTGGAGGATTTCTTACTCGGTGAACAATGTAATGTAACAAAGGACAAAACAGCGTGCACACAGAAACGCCAACCATCACACGGCACACCCAAGCCCTCTCCCAAATACCACACGCACTACAAGGCACATTCAGGTAAAGAGCACACACGCCGGATTATTCAGGTTAGACATGTTATAAATGAAATAAGTGCACTTCCACTTAAAGGGAATGTCCGCTTGTAGGGGAGAAACTGCAATACTCGACTGCAGCAACCCAGCAATGCACGGGGGGCAGCAGTGTGCCACTCCATATATTGCATATGTCCGGCTGATTAGTGAGGGTACCTGATATATGACACCTAACAATCTGAAACTGAAGAACTATCCTAGCCAATATATCAATCCCAGACAACCCCTTCAATCCAATTCACATCATTATTGATTTAATAGATTCAAAGGTGTTCTAGTGCTACATTTGGAAAATGGACAGTTAAAGGGAATTTGTGAGCAGGCATTTGCCATGTAATCTGAGGGCAGCACGAGATAGGGGCTGAGACACTGATTTCAGCGATATCTCCCTTATTATTCAGTGTGCGGTTTCCATACATTGTGCAGTGATAAGTCATTGAGATTAGCGCCCTCATGCCAAGTGGTCCCACCACGCCCCCTCCTCTGATAAGCAGCACACTGTCAATATACCGTGTGCACAAAGCGGTAGTGTGGGCAGGATAGCTTTTGAGCTCTGCTGCATTCTACATGTAAAAAAGGATTCTGTCACAACTGCACATAGTGTCCCACCATGATCTATATTGCCACTAGGGCGCCGAGTGCTCATTGTTAGCAGAATGAACCCAGAGTAAGGCCTCCTTCACACGCCCTGATATTTCCAGAGATATCAGCATCACACGTACCAGCGCCTGAGAAAAGCAGCACAGCTCAAACTGTTCAGGAGCTGAACACATCTCACATCATTGTGCCCTGCTCTCCCAGAGCGAGAAGTGGACAGTGTTGAGAGTTGTAGACAGCCCCCGCTGTCTACATAGAGTGTAAAAAGAATAAAAATCACATTATACTCCCCATAACAACTAATCCCATGAAGCCATTGTCCCCTGTAAACAAACCAAAATAAAAAAAAAACCAAAAAAAAAACCAATATCCCTCACCTGTCCAAAGTTGAAAGAATCGAGAGAGACACACCATAATCCATTTGTGCAACATTTGCTCATCTGCCTGAAGTGACCACTCATGCTGAAGAGCAGGGGAGAATGACTGGCTGCAGCGAGAACGGGACCATGAACTGCGCTGACCTCAGTGGGAACATTGCAGTTCACCATGAGCACCCTGCACCGGGGATCAGTGCGAACAGTACCACAGATTCCCAGGCGTCGGTATGTGTCACACTGATGACGTTTTGCGGTCCGTGCTGCTGATAAAAACCACACATGTCACCGTGGTTTTGCCCACAGGGTATAAACACAGACTTGTGTGCAGACCCATTCACTTGAATGTGTCTACATGTGCAAGTGTCTTCGCTACATGTGAAAACTGTCACCACACGTATCGGAGACAGTGATATGTGAACGGGGCCTAAGGAATGGGGAAAACGCGGTGAATGGACCTCTTGAAAACCTATCTGTATTGACTGACTATAGGTTTTACCTGTATTACTAGCTCATGTACACTTTTTATAGATGTGATTACAATGAAGGAAATAATTATTTGATCCCTTGCCGATTTTGTAAGCTTGCCCACTGAAAAAGCCATGAAAAGTCTATAGTGTAGGTTAATTTTAACATTGAGAGATAGAATATCAAAAATACAATCCAGAAAATCACATTGTATAAATTCTATAAATGTATTTGCATTTTGCAGTGAGATAAGCATTGATCCCTGTGGCAAACAAGACTTAATACTTGGTGGCAAAACACATGTTGGCAAGCACAGCAGCCAGACATTTTTTGTAGTTCATTATAAGGTTTGCGCATATGTCAGGAGGAATTTTGGTCCAATTTCTCTTTGCAGATCATCTCTAAATCATTAAGATTTTGAGGCTGACGCTTGACAACTTGGAGCTTCAACTCCCTCTATAGGGTTTCTATGGGATTAAGGTCTGGAGACTGGCTAGGCCACTCCATGGCCTTAATGTGCTTCTTTTTCTTCTTTTTAAGCCACTCCTTTGTTGCCTTGGCTGTATGTTTTGGGTCTTGCTGGAATATCCATTTTTAATGTCCTGGCAGAGGGAAGGAGGTTGTCACTCAGGATTTTACGGTGCATGGCTCCAAGCATTCTCCCATTGATGTGGTGAAGTAGTCCTGTGACCTTAGAGAAACAGCCCCAAAACATAATGTTTCCACCTCCATGCTTGACAGTGGGGACAATGTTCTTTGGGTCATAGGCAGCATTTCCCTTCCTCCAAACACGGCGAGTTGACCTCAATTTTTGTCTCAGCTGACCACAGCACCTTCTCCCAATCACTCAAAGAATCATCCAGGTGTTCATTGGCAAACTTCAGATGGGCCTGAACATGTGCCTTCTTGAGCAGGGGGACCTTGCGGCCACTGCAGGATTTTAAACCTTCACGGCGTAATGTGTTACCAATGGTTTTCTTGGTGACTGTGGTCCCAGTTGCCTTGAGATCATTAGCAAGTTCCCCCCCGCATAGTTTTAGGCTGATCTCTCACCTTCCTCATGATCAAGGATACCCCACAAGGTGAGATTTTGCACGGTGCCCCAGATCGATGTTGAGCGACAGTCATTTTGTATTTCTTCCATTTTCTTACTATTGCACCAACAGTTGTCTCCTTCTCACCCAGCGTCTAAGTTATGGTTTTGTAGCCCATTCCAGCTTTGTGCAGGTATATGATCTTTTCCCTGACATCGTTATAAAGCTCTTTGGTCTTGCCCATGTTGTAGAGGTTAGAGTCTGACTGAGTCTGTGGTCAGGAGTCTTTTATAAAGGTAACTATGTAAGACAGCTGTCTTTAACCCCTTCATGACCCATGACGCCTACGTTGGCGTCATGAAAAGTCGTGCCCAAACGACCCATGACGCCCCCTTAGGCGTCATGCTATAAATAGCCCCCCTGCGGGTCGGGTGACCGGGGTCACTGAAAGGTCACCCAACCCGCACACAGAGGACACTCATGGGTTAATCTCAGGGGGCGTGGCTTAGCCCCCACGTGCCTACAATTGCTCTGATTGGCTGTTAAAAGTGAAACAGCCAATCAGAGCG
The DNA here is from genome assembly GCF_039654945.1 of Dendrobates tinctorius. NCBI lineage: Eukaryota > Metazoa > Chordata > Amphibia > Anura > Dendrobatidae > Dendrobates > Dendrobates tinctorius. Next base: position 253,700 of record NW_027361712.1, read on the forward strand.
ATTTGTAATATTTCACCAATGAAATTTGGTGAAATATTACAATCCAGCCATTGCCGATGCTGCATATAGCATCGGACATGGCTGGACACCGACACCCGACATCGAGTGGCGGGGCCGATCGGCCCCCGCCACCGATGGATGGTGGCGATCGGTCGCCGCCGTCATCATCATCTGCTCCCCCTTCCACCTTCCGATTGCCCCCCGGCACCTCCGATGTCCTGCTGGTGCTCCCGGTGTGGTGTCCCGCCGTCCAGATCATGGGCGCCACCATCTTGCAAAATGGCGGGCGCATGCGCAGTGCGCCTGCCATTGTCCAAGATGGCGGTGCCCATGAATTTGCCGGCAGCCCATTCATTTTGATCACTGTGATAAACTTTCACAGTGATCAAAATGAAAAAAAAAAAAAAAAAAAAGTAAATACACCCCCCTTTTATCACCCCCATAGCCAGGCGCAAATAATAAAATAAAAAAAATATTTTTTTTCCGGTTAGGGGTGATTTTGGGTTAGGGGTGGAATTAGGGTCAGGGGTGGGTTGGGGTTGGCATTAGGGTTAGGGTTAGAGTTGGGATTAGGGTTGGGTTAGGGGTGTGTTGGGGTTAGAGTTGGAATTGAGGAGTTTCGACTGTTTAGGCACATCACGGGGTCTCCGAATGTGACATGGCGCCACGGTTTATTCCAGCCAATTTTGCGTTCAAAATGTCAAACAGCACTCCCTCCATTCCGAGCCCCGACGTGTGCCCAAACAGTGGTTTACCCCAACAAATGGGGTATCAGCGTACTCAGGAAAAATTGCACAACAACTTTGGGGGTCTAATTTCTCCTGTTACCCTTGGGAACAAAAAATTGGGGGCTAAAAAAATGATTTTTGTGAAAAAAAAAAAATGATTTTTTTATTTTCACAGCTCTGAGTTATAAACGTCTGTGAAGCACTTGGGGGTTCAAAGTGCTCATCACACATCTAGATAAGTTCCTTGGGGGGGGGGGGGGGTCTAGTTTCCAAAATGCGGTCACTTGTGGGGGGTTTCCACTGTTTAGGCACATCAGGGGCTCTGCAAATGTAACATGATGCTTGCAGACCATTACATCAAGTCGGTATTTCAAAACGTCACTACTTCCCTTCCGAGCCCCGATGTGTGCCCAAACAGTGGTCCCCCCCACATATGGGGTACCAGCATACTCAAGACAAACTGGACAACAACTTTTGGGGTCGAATTTATTCTGTTAACCTTGTGAAAATAAAAAATTGCGGGCTAAAAAATCATTTTTTGAGGAAAAAAAAAAAAAAAGGATTTTTTATTTTCACAGCTCTGCGTTATACACTTCTGTAAAGCACCTGGGGGTTCAAAGTGCTCACTATGCATCTAGATAAGTTCCTTAGGGGGTCTAGTTTCCAAAATGGGGTCATTTGTGGGGGAGCTCCAAAGTGTAGGCAGACAGGGCCTCTCCAAACAAGACATGGTGTCCGCTAGCGATTGGAGCTAATTTTCCATTCAAAAAGTCAAATGGCGCTCCTTCCCTTCTGAGCCCTGCCGTGCGCCCAAACAGTGGTTTCCCCCCACATATGGGGTATCGGTGTATTCAGGACAAATTGCGCAACAACTTTAGTGGACCAATTTCTCCTGTTAGCCTTGTGAAAATAAAAAATAGCGGGCTAAAAAATCATTTTTGAGGAAAAAAAATAATTTTTTTATTTTCACTGCTCTGCGTCATAAACTTCTGTGAAACACTTGGGGGTTAAAAGTGCTCACCACACATCTAGATAAGTTACTTGTGGGGTCTAGTTTCCAAAATGGGGTCACTTGTGGGGGAGCTCCAATGTTTAGGTACACAGGGGCTCTCCAAACACGACATGGTGTCCACTAACGATTGGAGCTAATTTTCCATTCAAAAAGTCAAATGGTGCTCCTTCCCTTCCGGACCCTGCCGTGTGCCCAAACAGTGGTTTATGACCACATATGAGGTATCGGTGCACTCAGGAGAAATTGCCCAACAAATTTTAGGATCCATTTTATCCCATTGCCCATGTGAAAATGAAAAACCTGAGGCTAAAAGAAAATTTTTGTGAAAAAAGTCTTTTTATTTTTACGGATCAATTTGTGAAGCACCTGGGGGTTGAAAGTGCTCACTATGCATCTAGATAAGTTCCTTGGAGGGTCTAGTTTCCAAAATGGGGTCACTTGTGGGGGAGCTCCAATGTTTAGGCACACAGGGACCTCTCCAGACTCGACATGGCAACCGTTAAATATTCCAGCATATTTCCATTCAAAAAGTCAAATGGCGCTCCTTCCCTTCCGGGCCCTGCCGTGCGCCCAAACAGTGGTTTATAACCACATGTGAGGTATTGGTGTACTCAGGAGAAATTGCCCAACAAATTTTAAGATCCATTTTATCCTGTTACCCATGTGAAAATGAAAAAATTGATGCTAAAAGAAAATTTTTGTTGGGAAAATTAAAATGTCCATTTTTTCCTTCCACATTGCTTTAGTTGCTGTGAAGCACCTGAAGGGTTAATAATCTTCTTGAATGTAGTTTTGAGTAGCTTGAGGGGTGCAGTTTTTAGAATGGTGTCACTTTTGGGTATTTTCTGCCATATAGACCCCTCGAAGTGACTTGAAATATGAGGTGGTCCCTAAAAAAAAAAATATGGTTTTGTAAATTTTGTTGTAAAAATAAGAAATCGCCGGTCAATCATTAACCCTTATAACTTCCCAACAAAAAAAAATTTTGTCTCCAAAAATTGTGCTGATGTAAAGTAGACATGTGGGAAATGTTATTTATTAACTATTTTGTGTCACATAACACTCTGGTTTAACGGAATAAAAATTCAAAATGTGAAAATTGCGAAATTTTCGCCAAATTTCCGTTTTTTTTTTTTCACAAATAAATGCAAACATTATCGAACTAAATTTACCACTAACATGAAGCCCAATATGTCACGAAAAAACAAATCTCAGAATCGCTAGGATCCGTTGAAGCGTTCATGAGTTATTACCTCATAAAGGGACACTGGTCAGAATTGCCAAAAATGGCCAGGTCATTAAGGTCAAAATAGGCTGGGTCATGAAGGGGTTAATGGAGGCAATAGGCTTGATTAGGAGCATCTAACTGGTCTGCAGGAGCCAGAACTTAGGGTATGTTTCTACGGTCAGTAAACGCTGCGGGTTGGATGCTGTGTACATCCGCAGCGGCCAACCCACAGTGGCCAGATGTTACAGCATAGTGGATGGGATTTCATGAAATCCCATGTCCACTATGAGTGCTCCGACACCCGTGGCTTCCATGCGGAGACGGACATGTGGCGCATTCTTCCAGACCGCAGCATGTCTATTTATCTTGCGAAGACACGAGTCTCTGCAAGATAAGTTTCACCTAATGTACTGGGTGTGGCGATTCTGCACGGTTCAGTGAACACATGTGGAATCACCTGCGTTCAAAAGCCGGCAGCGGATATGTGCTGCGTCCAAAGCGCTGCCCACTACTGAACGTCTGCACATACCCTTAATGGTTGGTACGGGGTCAAATACTAATTTCTCACTGCAAAATGCAAATAAATTTATACAATGTGATTTTCTTTTTGATAGTCTATCTCTCAATGTTAACATTAACCTACCCTTAAAATATTAGACTGTTCATGTCTTTGTCAGTGGGCAAACTTACAAAATCAGCAAGGGATCAAATACTTATTTCCTTCACTGTGTATCGTTTTGGTGTTCTCATATTTAATAGTCAATCTCAGATTTTTAAATCTCTTGGTAGTCTAACACGACATAGCTACCTTTTGTCACATGGAACTGGGATTAGATGAACCCTTAACTATCTGGGGTGTCTATTGGAATTTAACCTAATATACCCGCTAATATATTATATATAAACACTCACAGACACACTCCTTTTGGCGAGAGTGGACCCTCACCATATCTATGTATAGGTCAACAGTCCAGACTATACACTATCTAGTTACTTTACTGTCAACTACCAGTGTTGGGACACATTAGGGTGCCAACCTCTGGACAGGCAGGGTTAATTCAGGGTAGATCTAGGGGGAGAGGCCCCTCTACCCAGAGGTGTATCTAGGCTTTCTGGCACCCAGTTTATAAACTGTTTGAGCTTTTTATTTTTTATGAGGATTTCAAGAGTTTCAGTTTCTACTCCAAAACTTCCCCAAAAAAACTCCATATGCCCATAAACACTGAGCAGAAGCTCCAAGTTTTGGAAGAGTATTGCATTTAGGTCGGGATCATACAGCCACGTGTGATGCGAGAAACTCGCACAAGTCTCTCGCATCAACACCCGGCGCTGCACCCGACACTCAGGACCGCAGCTGCGGCTGCATAGAAATACACAGGACCGCGGCTGCATAGAAATACATAGGACCGCAGCTGCATAGAAATACATAGGACCGCGGCCGCAGCTGCATAGAAATACATAGGACCGCGGCCGCAGCTGCATAGAAATACATAGGACCGCAGCCGCGGCTGCAAAGAAATACATAGGACCGCAGCTGCGGCTGCATAGCAATACATAGGACCGCAGCTGCGGCTGCATAGAAATACATAGGACCGCAGCTGCGGCTGCATAGCAATACATAGGACCGCAGCTGCGGCTGCATAGAAATACATAGGACCGCAGCTGCATAGAAATACATAGGACCGCGGCCGCAGCTGCATAGAAATACATAGGACCGCAGCCGCAGCTGCATAGAAATACATAGGACCGCAGCCGCGGCTGCATAGAAATACATAGGACCGCAGCCGCGGCTGCATAGAAATACATAGGACCGCAGCCGCGGCTGCATAGAAATACATAGGACCGCAGCCGCGGCTGCATAGAAATACATAGGACCGCAGCCGCGGCTGCATAGAAATACATAGGACCGCAGCCGCGGCTGCATAGAAATACATAGGACCGCAGCCGCGGCTGCATAGAAATACATAGGACCGCAGCCGCGGCTGCATAGAAATACATAGGACCGCAGCCGCGGCTGCATAGAAATACATAGGACCGCAGCCGCGGCTGCATAGAAATACATAGGACCGGAGCCGCGGCTGCATAGAAATACATAGGACCGGAGCTGCGGCTGCATAGAAATACATAGGACCGGAGCTGCGGCTGCATAGAAATACATAGGACCGGAGCTGCGGCTGCATAGAAATACATAGGACCGGAGCTGCGGCTGCATAGAAATACATAGGACCGGAGCTGCGGCTGCATAGAAATACATAGGACCGCAGCTGCATAGAAATACATAGGACCGCAGCTGCGGCTGCATAGAAATACATAGGACTGCAGCTGCATAGAAATACATAGGACCGCAGCTGCATAGAAATACATAGGACCGCAGCTGCATAGAAATACATAGGACCGCGGCTGCATAGAAATACATAGGACCGCGGCTGCATAGAAATACATAGGACCGCGGCTGCATAGAAATACATAGGACCGCAGCTGCATAGAAATACATAGGACCGCAGCTGCATAGAAATACATAGGACTGCAGCTGCGGCTGCATAGAAATACATAGGACCGGAGCTGCGGCTGCATAGAAATACATAGGACCGGAGCTGCGGCTGCATAGAAATACATAGGACCGGAGCTGCATAGAAATACATAGGACCGGAGCTGCGGCTGCATAGAAATACATAGGACCGGAGCTGCGGCTGCATAGAAATACATAGGACCGGAGCTGCGGCTGCATAGAAATACATAGGACCGGAGCTGCGGCTGCATAGAAATACATAGGACCGGAGCTGCGGCTGCATAGAAATACATAGGACCGGAGCTGCGGCTGCATAGAAATACATAGGACCGCGGCTGCATAGAAATACATAGGACCGCGGCTGCATAGAAATACATAGGACCGCGGCTGCATAGAAATACATAGGACCGCGGCTGCATAGAAATACATAGGACCGCGGCTGCATAGAAATACATAGGACCGCGGCTGCATAGAAATACATAGGACCGCGGCTGCATAGAAATACATAGGACCGCGGCTGCATAGAAATACATAGGACCGCGGCTGCATAGAAATAAATAGGACCGCAGCTGCATAGAAATACATAGGACCGCAGCTGCATAGAAATACATAGGACCGCAGCTGCATAGAAGTACATAGGACCGCAGCCGCAGCTGCATAGAAATACATAGGACCGCAGCCGCAGCTGCATAGAAATACATAGGACCGCAGATGCGGCTGCATAGCAATACATAGGACCGCAGATGCGGCTGCATAGCAATACATAGGACCGCAGCTGCGGCTGCATAGAAATACATAGGACCGCAGCTGCATAGAAATACATAGGACCGCAGCTGCATAGAAATACATAGGACTGCGGCTGCATAGAAATACATAGGACTGCGGCTGCATAGAAATACATAGGACCGCAGCTGCATAGAAATACATAGGACCGCAGCTGCATAGAAATACATAGGACCGCAGCTGTGGCTGCATAGAAATACATAGGACCGCAGCTGCATAGAAATACATAGGACCGCGGCTGCATAGAAATACATAGGACCGCAGCTGCGGCTGCATAGAAATACATAGGACCGCAGCTGTGGCTGCATAGAAATACATAGGACCGCGGCTGCATATTAATACATAGGACCGCAGCTGCGGCTGCATAGAAATACATAGGACCGCAGCTGCATAGAAATACATAGGACCGCAGCTGCATAGAAATACATAGGACCGCAGCTGCATAGAAATACATAGGACCGCAGCTGCATAGAAATACATAGGACCGCAGCTGCATAGAAATACATAGGACCGCAGCTGCATAGAAATACATAGGACCGCAGCTGCATAGAAATACATAGGACCGCAGCTGCATAGAAATACATAGGACCGCAGCTGCATAGAAATACATAGGACCGCAGCTGCATAGAAATACATAGGACCGCAGCTGCATAGAAATACATAGGACCGGAGCTGCATAGAAATACATAGGACCGGAGCTGCGGATGCATAGAAATACATAGGACCGCAGCTGCATAGAAATACATAGGACCGGAGCTGCGGCTGCAAAGAAATACATAGGACCGCAGCTGCGGCTGCACAGAAATACATAGGACCGCAGCTGCATAGAAATACATAGGACCGCGGCTGCATAGAAATACATAGGACCGCAGCTGCATAGAAATACATAGGACCGCAGCTGCATAGAAATACATAGGACCGCAGCTGCATAGAAATACATAGGACCGCAGCTGCATAGAAATACATAGGACCGCAGCTGCGGCTGCATAGAAATACATAGGACTGCAGCTGCATAGAAATACATAGGACCGCAGCTGCATAGAAATACATAGGACCGCGGCTGCATAGAAATACATAGGACCGCGGCTGCATAGAAATACATAGGACCGCGGCTGCATAGAAATACATAGGACCGCAGCTGCATAGAAATACATAGGACCGGAGCTGCGGCTGCATAGAAATACATAGGACTGCAGCTGCATAGAAATACATAGGACCGCAGCTGCATAGAAATACATAGGACCGCAGCTGCATAGAAATACATAGGACCGCAGCTGCATAGAAATACATAGGACCGCGGCTGCATAGAAATACATAGGACCGCAGCTGCATAGAAATACATAGGACCGGAGCTGCGGCTGCATAGAAATACATAGGACTGCAGCTGCATAGAAATACATAGGACCGCGGCTGCATAGAAATACATAGGACCGCAGCTGCATAGAAATACATAGGACCGCAGCTGCATAGAAATACATAGGACCGCAGCTGCATAGAAATACATAGGACCGCAGCTGCATAGAAATACATAGGACCGCAGCTGCATAGAAATACATAGGACCGCAGCTGTGGCTGCATAGAAATACATAGGACCGCAGCTGCATAGAAATACATAGGACCGCAGCTGCATAGAAATACATAGGACCGCGGCAGCATAGAAATACATAGGACCGCGGCTGCATAGAAATACATAGGACCGCGGCTGCATAGAAATACATAGGACCGCAGCTGCATAGAAATACATAGGACCGCAGCTGCATAGAAATACATAGGACCGCAGCTGCATAGAAATACATAGGACCGCAGCTGCATAGAAATACATAGGACCGCAGCTGCGGCTGCATAGAAATACATAGGACCGCGGCTGCATAGAAATACATAGGACCGCGGCTGAATAGAAATACATAGGACCGCAGCTGCATAGAAATACATAGGACCGGAGCTGCATAGAAATACATAGGACCGCAGCTGCGGCTGCATAGAAATACAGAGGACCGCAGCTGCATAGAAATACATAGGACCGCGGCTGCATAGAAATACATAGGACCGCGGCTGCATAGAAATACATAGGACCGCGGCTGCATAGAAATACATAGGACCGCGGCTGCATAGAAATACATAGGACCGCGGCTGCGGCTGCATAGAAATACATAGGACCGCAGCTGCATAGAAATACATAGGACTGCGGCTGCATAGAAATACATAGGACTGCGGCTGCATAGAAATACATAGGACCGCAGCTGCATAGAAATACATAGGACCGCAGCTGCATAGAAATACATAGGACCGCAGCTGCGGCTGCATAGAAATACATAGGACCGCAGCTGTGGCTGCATAGAAATACATAGGACCGCGGCTGCATATTAATACATAGGACCGCAGCTGCGGCTGCATAGAAATACATAGGACCGCAGCTGCATATTAATACATAGGACCGCAGCTGCGGCTGCATAGAAATACATAGGACCGCAGCTGCATAGAAATACATAGGACCGCAGCTGCGGCTGCATAGAAATACATAGGACCGCGGCTGCATATTAATACATAGGACCGCAGCTGCATAGAAATACATAGGACCGCAGCTGCATAGAAATACATAGGACCGCAGCTGCATAGAAATACATAGGACCGCAGCTGCATAGAAATACATAGGACCGCAGCTGCATAGAAATACATAGGACCGCAGCTGCATAGAAATACATAGGACCGCAGCTGCATAGAAATACATAGGACCGCAGCTGCATAGAAATACATAGGACCGCAGCTGCATAGAAATACATAGGACCGCAGCTGCATAGAAATACATAGGACCGCAGCTGCATAGAAATACATAGGACCGCAGCTGCATAGAAATACATAGGACCGCAGCTGCATAGAAATACATAGGACCGCAGCTGCATAGAAATACATAGGACCGCAGCTGCATAGAAATACATAGGACCGCAGCTGCATAGAAATACATAGGACCGCAGCTGCATAGAAATACATAGGACCGCAGCTGCATAGAAATACATAGGACCGGAGCTGCGGATGCATAGAAATACATAGGACCGCAGCTGCATAGAAATACATAGGACCGGAGCTGCGGCTGCAAAGAAATACATAGGACCGGAGCTGCGGCTGCATAGAAATACATAGGACCGCAGCTGCGGCTGCATAGAAATACATAGGACCGCAGCTGCATAGAAATACATAGGACCGCGGCTGCATAGAAATACATAGGACCGCGGCTGCATAGAAATACATAGGACCGGAGCTGCGGCTGCATAGAAATACATAGGACCGGAGCTGCGGCTGCATAGAAATACATAGGACCGGAGCTGCGGCTGCATAGAAATACATAGGACCGGAGCTGCATAGAAATACATAGGACCGCAGCTGCATAGAAATACATAGGACCGCAGCTGCATAGAAATACATAGGACCGCAGCTGCATAGAAATACATAGGACCGCAGCTGCATAGAAATACATAGGACCGCAGCTGCGGCTGCATAGAAATACATAGGACCGCGGCTGCATAGAAATACATAGGACCGCGGCTGCATAGAAATACATAGGACCGCAGCTGCATAGAAATACATAGGACCGCAGCTGCATAGAAATACATAGGACCGCAGCTGCATAGAAATACATAGGACCGCAGCTGCATAGAAATACATAGGACCGCAGCTGCATAGAAATACATAGGACCGCAGCTGCATAGAAATACATAGGACCGCGGCTGCATAGAAATACATAGGACCGCAGCTGCGGCTGCATAGAAATACATAGGACCGCAGCTGCATAGAAATACATAGGACCGCAGCTGTGGCTGCATAGAAATACATAGGACCGCGGCTGCATATTAATACATAGGACCGCAGCTGCGGCTGCATAGAAATACATAGGACCGCAGCTGCATAGAAATACATAGGACCGCAGCTGCGGCTGCATAGAAATACATAGGACCGCGGCTGCATATTAATACATAGGACCGCAGCTGCGGCTGCATAGAAATACATAGGACCGCAGCTGCATAGAAATACATAGGACCGCAGCTGCATAGAAATACATAGGACCGCAGCTGCATAGAAATACATAGGACCGCAGCTGCATAGAAATACATAGGACCGCAGCTGCATAGAAATACATAGGACCGCAGCTGCATAGAAATACATAGGACCGCAGCTGCATAGAAATACATAGGACCGCAGCTGCATAGAAATACATAGGACCGCAGCTGCATAGAAATACATAGGACCGCAGCTGCATAGAAATACATAGGACCGCAGCTGCATAGAAATACATAGGACCGCAGCTGCATAGAAATACATAGGACCGCAGCTGCATAGAAATACATAGGACCGCAGCTGCATAGAAATACATAGGACCGGAGCTGCGGATGCATAGAAATACATAGGACCGCAGCTGCATAGAAATACATAGGACCGGAGCTGCGGCTGCAAAGAAATACATAGGACCGCAGCTGCGGCTGCACAGAAATACATAGGACCGCAGCTGCATAGAAATACATAGGACCGCGGCTGCATAGAAATACATAGGACCGCAGCTGCATAGAAATACATAGGACCGCGGCTGCATAGAAATACATAGGACCGCGGCTGCATAGAAATACATAGGACCGCAGCTGCATAGAAATACATAGGACCGCAGCTGCATAGAAATACATAGGACCGCAGCTGCATAGAAATACATAGGACCGCAGCTGCGGCTGCATAGAAATACATAGGACTGCAGCTGCATAGAAATACATAGGACCGCAGCTGCATAGAAATACATAGGACCGCAGCTGCATAGAAATACATAGGACCGCAGCTGCATAGAAATACATAGGACCGCAGCTGCATAGAAATACATAGGACCGCAGCTGTGGCTGCATAGAAATACATAGGACTGCAGCTGCATAGAAATACATAGGACCGCAGCTGCATAGAAATACATAGGACCGCAGCTGCATAGAAATACATAGGACCGCGGCTGCATAGAAATACATAGGACCGCGGCTGCATAGAAATACATAGGACCGCAGCTGCATAGAAATACATAGGACCGGAGCTGCGGCTGCATAGAAATACATAGGACTGCAGCTGCATAGAAATACATAGGACCGCAGCTGCATATAAATACATAGGACCGCGGCTGCATAGAAATACATAGGACCGCAGCTGCATAGAAATACATAGGACCGCAGCTGCATAGAAATACATAGGACTGCAGCTGCATAGAAATACAAAGGACCGCAGCTGCATAGAAATACATAGGACCGCAGCTGCATAGAAATACATAGGACCGCAGCTGCATAGAAATACATAGGACCGCAGCTGTGGCTGCATAGAAATACATAGGACTGCAGCTGCATAGAAATACATAGGACCGCAGCTGCATAGAAATACATAGGACCGCGGCTGCATAGAAATACATAGGACCGCGGCTGCATAGAAATACATAGGACCGCGGCTGCATAGAAATACATAGGACCGCGGCTGCATAGAAATACATAGGACCGCAGCTGCATAGAAATACATAGGACCGCAGCTGCATAGAAATACATAGGACCGCGGCTGCATAGAAATACATAGGACCGCGGCTGCATAGAAATACATAGGACCGCGGCTGCATAGAAATACATAGGACCGCGGCTGCATAGAAATACATAGGACCGCGGCTGCATAGAAATACATAGGACCGCGGCTGCATAGAAATACATAGGACCGCGGCTGCATAGAAATACATAGGACCGCGGCTGCATAGAAATACATAGGACCGCGGCTGCATAGAAATACATAGGACCGCGGCTGCATAGAAATACATAGGACCGCAGCTGCATAGAAATACATAGGACCGCAGCTGCATAGAAATACATAGGACCGCAGCTGCATAGAAATACATAGGACCGCAGCTGCATAGAAATACATAGGACCGCAGCTGCGGCTGCATAGAAATACATAGGACCGCGGCTGCATATTAATACATAGGACCGCAGCTGCGGCTGCATAGAAATACATAGGACCGCAGCTGCATAGAAATACATAGGACCGCAGCTGTGGCTGCATAGAAATACATAGGACCGCGGCTGCATATTAATACATAGGACCGCAGCTGCGGCTGCATAGAAATACATAGGACCGCAGCTGCATAGAAATACATAGGACCGCAGCTGCATAGAAATACATAGGACCGCAGCTGCATAGAAATACATAGGACCGCAGCTGCATAGAAATACATAGGACCGCAGCTGCATAGAAATACATAGGACCGGAGCTGCGGATGCATAGAAATACATAGGACCGCAGCTGCATAGAAATACATAGGACCGGAGCTGCGGCTGCAAAGAAATACATAGGACCGCGGCTGCATAGAAATACATAGGACCGCAGCTGCATAGAAATACATAGGACCGCAGCTGCATAGAAATACATAGGACCGCAGCTGCATAGAAATACATAGGACCGCAGCTGCATAGAAATACATAGGACCGCAGCTGCATAGAAATACATAGGACCGCAGCTGCATAGAAATACATAGGACCGCAGCTGCATAGAAATACATAGGACCGGAGCTGCGGATGCATAGAAATACATAGGACCGCAGCTGCATAGAAATACATAGGACCGGAGCTGCGGCTGCAAAGAAATACATAGGACCGCGGCTGCATAGAAATACATAGGACCGCAGCTGCATAGAAATACATAGGACCGCAGCTGCATAGAAATACATAGGACCGCAGCTGCATAGAAATACATAGGACCGCAGCTGCATAGAAATACATAGGACCGCAGCTGCATAGAAATACATAGGACCGCAGCTGCATAGAAATACATAGGACCGCAGCTGCATAGAAATACATAGGACCGCGGCTGCATAGAAATACATAGGACCGCAGCTGCATAGAAATACATAGGACCGCAGCTCCGGTCCTTAGTGCCGGCGGCAGTGCCGGGTGTTGATGCAAGAGACTCGTGCGAGTTTCTCGCATCACACGTGGCAGTGTGATCCCGGCATTATGAGGAGGATTTGATGAGTTTCTATTCAGCTTCTGCTCCAAAACCTCCATGTGCACATAGACACTGAGCAGAAGCTCCAATTTTATGAGGACTTATTGAGGAGGATTTTGGAGAACTCCTCTCCAAAAACTGCTAATAAAACCACATCCTGACACACCCCAATACTCGTCCCTGTAAAGTCTGTGTATAGTAAAGCAGCATGTGAGACTGCATGCAGCAGGTGTGTGTGCTTACGTGCGGTAGGAAGATTTACGAATCACAAGCAGTTCTCCCTTATAACTGCAGCCATGTTCCAGGGTTAACCACTGAACACTCTGCCCAGAGCAGCGCCCTGGAACCTGCCTGCTCACCCAATACTCACACTGAACAGTGGAAAATCCATCGGTGGCTGCCCCCCCTGGACTCCCTGCTGCTGACTGTGGGGTGTTATAGGGGACAGTAAGGCCACACATAGCTGTTATTAATGCTAGATCCGAGTAGCACTAGCATAGCATGAAGGACCTGTGATGATGGCACGCTCATGTGATCCATCACATGGGTGGGAGGGCTCCGGGACAGCAGCTGCGCTTGTGTCTTGTGAGGTGTCAGTCTTGTCCCTGGGAACCTGCGTGCAGCATCTTCTCTGCACCGACAGAACAGCCGACTCCCCGGCTAGGGGGAAACACTGCGGACCACCGCAATAGGCAGCCCGACTGCGTCCCTCTGCCGGCTGCGCCAGGGCAAATGCCCCTGCTGCCCCCCCCGGATATGCCTCTGCCTCTACCCCATGAAGAACCTGTGCCCCCCCTAAGGCTATGTGCACACGTAGTTCTAGGTGCTGCGGATTTTTCCGCATGGATTTGGAAAAATCCGCAGGTAAAAAGACATGCGGCTTACCTGCAGATTAGCCCTGCAGTTTCACACCTTTACAATGGAGAAGGTGTGAAACCGCTGCGGATTCCGAACAAAGAATTGACATGCTGCGGATTTGAACCCGCAGCAAATCTGCGTGGAAAAATCTGCAGCATGTGCGCTGTTTTTTTCATTTTACCATTGAAAACAATGGTACTGTACAACGCAGCAGAAACTGCTGCGGACCCCCAGAGCCTGAAACGCTGCCGATCCACAGCACAATCCGCAATGTGTGCACATGGCCTAATACAGTTCTATTTCTGGTACTCTATTAGGGAGTGTGCAGCCCATTTTTCTTCAGGTGCCTCCTTATTGTGAATCTTGAAACAGCCACACCGTTAGTTTTCAGAGACTCCAGCATTTCAGCTGATGTTATTTGTGGGTTTTTCTTTGCATTCCGAACAATTTTCCTGGCATTTGTCACAGGAGAGGATGTTACCTTTAGTAGCCATTCAACCCATTTGTGTCAACTTCTGTGCATGTTATCAGGCCAAAATCACCAGGGTATGTGAACTTTTGGTCAGGGTCATTTGGATGTTTTGGGTTGTCATTATGATTTCAAAAGAGAAAACACAGTAGTTTGACAATAAATGGCTTCACTCTAATAACTAACCATGAGTGGAGAAAAAGTTTTGGTGTTATCATTCATATTCTCTGAAAAAGGCCAAGAAAGCAAAAATTCTGCCGGGGTATGTAAACTTGTGAGAACAACTGTATTCTATGTGCTCCTCATACTGCACTTCTGCCCCACCATGTACTCTGCTGCCTCCTCACCTTTGTATGTGAGGGTTAACCTTTACCGCCCCTTGTGCTGTTGTATGTCCTGTGCAGGAGAGGTAAGGGTTAAGCCCCCCACCATGCTCCCCCTGTGCTATGTGGCTTATCACATCCACTCCATAGACTGCAATAGAGATTATCCACCTGTCACCCCCTGCCCCATAGGCGATATGGCTCTATGCATGTGCAGCAGGGTTGAGCACACAACTTTTTCCCAACACTCACTATTTATTGCTTGATATAACTGTAAGGGTACGGCTCATGATCGGTAACTGCTGCGGGATGGACATGTGTACTTATGCAGCGTCAAACCCGCAGCGGCCAGATGGCCCAGCACAGTGGATGAGACTTCTAGAAATCCCATGTCCACTACGAGTGCATAGTTGCCTGCGGATCACCCGAAGAGACGGACATGTGGCACGTCTTTCAAGACTGCAGCATGTCAATTTCTAAAGTCTCTGAAAGAGAAACTACATCAATAGAAGTGTATTGCGGGAAATCCTCACGGCTCAGTGATCACTTGCAGAGTCACCTGCATCCAATAGACGGCAGCGCTTTGGGTGCAGCAAACATGCGCTCCGTCTGAGCCGCTGCTAGTACTGGATCGTGGGCACCCGGCCTAATGCTGGTTACAATAAGCTTTATGGCAGCAGGTATTGTTGGGCTACATTCACACCACTGTATTTTACCGGCTGTGAAAGAAAATAAATCCAATCTCACACAGACAGCAGTACGGGCGATGTTACGGAATTGAGCAATTTACATTACAGCCCCCATCGGTCTCTTCTGTATGGTGAAGTCTATGGGTGTGCAAAAAGAATTGGATCCCATAGGAATTATCTGTATAGCACCCAATTTTTACAAATACATTTCCACTACTAACACAGGACACGATTTGTTCTTGCAAATGTTATTTGCTTCTGATGTATAAAAATGGGTGCCATACAGAGGAGAATACAGATGGAAAATCGTCTTTATCTGGAGGAAAATCATGACTTTTATAATAATTATTTTTATATAGCGCAGCGCTTTACAGTTTACAGACATCATCATCACTGTCCCCATTGGGGCCCACAATTTAGATTCCCTATCAGTCTTTGGAGTGTGGGAGGAAACCGGAGTGCCCGGAGGAAACCCACGCAAACACGTGGAGAATATACAAACTCCTTGCAGGTGTTGTCCTTGGTGGGATTTGAACTCAGGACTCCAGCGCTGCAAGGCTGCCGTGCTAACCACTGAGCCACCGTGCACTCATGTAAACTTAACCTTTTAATCAACTGCTGTTTATAAAGCAATAAAATTAAACATTATGCAGAATTAAAAGGGTGGTCAGAAACCAAAGGTAAATATCATAGTAGAAGTCTAATTAATTCAATAAAGTAATCACTTTTCTAACATACTTTAACTTAAATTTTCTACTGTTCCCTCTATAACTTCCTGTCTGCTTCTTTTATCTTTTAATTTTTCTACTTCCAACAACATTTCGCTTAAGAATGCCAGTGCATTTTGGGGTGCTCACACGGGATGTCATTAGGGGGCAGAGGCCGCAGTCCACTGCCACAGCTGCTTTCCCATCCCACCATGGAACGAAGAATCAGTAGCATCGTTTTCAGAGACTGGGCTAGTCCCTGCTCACCGCATTGCCGCCTTACACTTTACACTGACAGTGCACTCTGTTGCTAGCTTGTCACTTCTCTTTAGAGCCAGCAAGGGAGCGCACTGTCACTGTGCATTCAAAGGAATCTAGCACAGGGAGCTCCTACTGAGTAGGCGCCAGAATTTACAACCAACACATTATCAGGTGAGCAGGACTAGCCCAGCCCCTGAAACAGACATCACTGATGATTAGTGATGAGCAAGTATACTCGTTGCTCGGGTTTTCCTGATCATGCTTGAGTGTCCGAGTATTTTGGCATGCTCGGAGATTTAGTTTTTGTCGCCTCAGCTGTATGATTTGCAGCTGCTGGACTGGATGAATACATGTGAGGAATGCCTGTTTGTTAGGGAATCTCCACATGTATTCAGGCTGGCCAGCATCAGCAAATCATGCAGCTGAGACAACAAAAACTAAATCTCAGAGCACGCCAGAATACGCAGAGGACACCTGCTCATCACTACTGATGATGCCTCATTTCAGAGTGCGCAGAGGTCTCTGCCCCCTGATGACTGATCATTTGATTATCCCAGCAAGCACTGGTGAATCTCAAACAAAATGTCATAGGAGGCTTTAAAAAAAAAAAACCAAAAAAAACAAAAAAACACATAGGAAGTCAGAATGTAATGTGATTAGATGTACCTATTTAGTGTAATTTAGTATGAAATTCAACTTTGGTTTTGGACAGCCCCTTTAAGTTCGGCCCTCCACAACAGTGCCAGTTTCTCATGTGGCCACTGGGGAAAATTAACTGCCCACCCCTGAAAAAGACTAAAAGTAGGACTGAATGATTCTGGAGAGCAGAGAATACAATGTAACCATTGACACAATGTGTACACAACCCTCCCCAGAAGTGGAAACAGCAGCAGAGCTTACACAACACCACTACAAAATGGAACACTGACCAAACGGAAAGCACGCAGACATGGGGAAACGAGGGGCAGATGCAGAGGACCACAGCACAGTGATAGGGGTACTGGAGTGAGGAACTCCCATCTAGCCCATGCATTGTACCAGTACTTTACACTATCACACTATCACAGTGATATTTAGGATCCTTGTGTATGTACAAGAGCCATGGAAAGTGATAAATCTACAGGACACGACTACCAGCCCGCTCCACTCAGACAGGTACAGTAAGGACGGATGGTTATTAGTCCCTTCTTATGGGAATATTGCACTTCACAATGGAAAATATGTGTCTGAAGGTCGCACAAGACTGATGGACAGAAGGAAGGAAGAGCGAGCAAGCCGTCTACACCACACACACGACAAAACACCCCTCTCCATGGACACATTACATGAGGGTGTGAGGAGCTCAGACGCTACACATGCGCAGGTGACAGGAGGGTGTGAGGAGCTCAGACGCTACACATGCGCAGGTGACAGGAGGGTGTGAGGAGCTCAGACGCTACACACGCGCAGGTGACAGGAGGGTGTGAGGAGCTCAGACGCTACACATGCGCAGGTGACAGGAGGGTGTGAGGAGCTCAGACGCCTCACATGCGCAGGTGACAGGAGGGTGTGAGGAGCTCAAACACTACACATGCGCAGGTGACAGGAGGGTGTGAGGAGCTCAGACGCTACACATGCGCAGGTGACAGGAGGGTGTGAGGAGCTCAGACGCTACACACGCGCAGGTGACAGGAGGGTGTGAGGAGCTCAGACGCTACACATGCGCAGGTGACAGGAGGGTGTGAGGAGCTCAGACGCTACACATGCGCAGGTGACAGGAGGGTGTGAGGAGCTCAGACGCTACACATGCGCAGGTGACAGGAGGGTGTGAGGAGCTCAGACGCTACACATGCGCAGGTGACAGGAGGGTGTGAGGAGCTCAGACGCTACACATGCGCAGGTGACAGGAGGGTGTGAGGAGCTCAGACGCCTCACATGCGCAGGTGACAGGAGGGTGTGAGGAGCTCAAACACTACACATGACCTTTACTTCACAAGTCATGGAGGGCAGCAATACAACAGAAGAGGAACCACAGCAACCAAACCCAACTTTGCTTTCATCCCTTCACGGGTGGGGGATTAGTGACAGCATGTGATTGTCGCGTGGAGGGATCCACATCACCTTCCGGGGTGCGACAAGGGCCGGCAGGGAAGCCCCCCAACAGCTTACAGGGTTGCAGACACAGACTCACCATCGCACACGTCCACCGCACCAGGGGGCAGGGGCTCGTCCTCCATGCTGACAGGCTAGAGGTCACTGGCAGGTTGGCCCGGGGGCCATGAGATCGCGGCGACCTTAGCGCTGAGCCTCTTCTCGCGGCCAAGTGTTTGCATTAGCTCGGCTTCCGCTTTAGGTCCTGATGGGGTCGGTGCCAGCGATCTGTAGCACACACGATCAGTGCACCACGTCACGGGAGGGAAACTTATCACGAACTTGGCAGCGGGGCAGTGCCAGGCGGGGATCAAGGACAACTTGCCGCCCGAGACCAGCAGCACGAATTGTTGTGGATCCGAACCTCAACCCTGCAAACAAGAGGGCGTAGGGGGGGCGGGGCTACCTGACCACTCCACCCCCTTCTGAGCCTAAGCGTGTGATTGGCTACTGGGCCAGCCGTTGGGGAAAGGAATGCGGCACACAGCCAATAGTGAGCGAGCAAAAGTTTAAATGCCCAGAGTAGGGGCGGAGCTAGTGCGTACTCCGGGAGGAAGCGGAGCAGCAGGCAGGACACTGTCTCCTGAGCCGGCAGTGTAGAGTCCTACAGCTGGCACATGAGGACCTGTCTTGGGCCAAGGATCCGTGTCACTAATCAGAGGCCGTCACTCGGATTATCGCACGGAATCGTCCACCGTCCGAGACCCCAATGTGGCGCAGCAGGCACATGTAATCACATAGACAGTGGCGCATTTCCATGTTTGGGGCGTACATTTGCTATACTGACGCCCGGCAGCCATGCCTAGTCTCATCAGGAGAGTGAGCACAGGGTCTGAGGGCCACAGGAGTGTAGTGACTGGTGTTCAGGAGGGTCCTTAATGTGTGACAAGGGAGCAACACTCTTGTTCGTCAGGTGAAACTCGGCTCATTGTACTGAGCAGTGCCTGGACCTGTGTGGCCAAGAACAATGGCACCTGTGCACACAGACTTGGGACGGTAAAAAAGTTCAAATCAACCCCTTTATAAATAAATTGGCATCACTGCATTCAGATATGTCAGATCAAAATATAAACTGATCCGACAGGTAAATGGCGTAACGAGAGAAAAGTCAGAAGGTTTTCGTTTGTTTTTTTTCTTGCAACATGCAATCAAAACATTGCTTCTTCTCCAAAATGGTATCAATAAAAATGTCAGCTCGGGCAGCCCCAGATCCCGAAACATGGAGACGCTTTGGGGTCTCGAAAAATGGAGACATAAGCAAATCTTTGTCTTACAAATTTCAGATTTTTTTTCACCACTTAAAAGAGAACCTATATAGAAAATAAGGCTGCTATCATGCTAAAGCATGTCAACGTAGAATATGAGACTTGTATAGCAATACAGCTATGGAGTATAAGGAAAAAATATGAGACGTTGGTGGATGGGCAGATATAATTTGGCCAAGTTATATGCCAATCGTCTCATTTTTTCCTAATACTCCATAGCTGTATTGCTATTCAAGTCTCATTCTACATTGACGTGCTTTAGCATGATAGTGCAGCCTTATATAGTATATGGGGGTAGCTCCTCCTGGTATGCACCTATTCACACTAGTCTGGATGTGCCAGTCAGTTTTTTGTCTTTTCCTTAAAAGAGAACCTAGACGTGTTTGGAATCTGTGGACTAGTAATGACCTGGGGAAACATAATGGCAGGTCAGTTTTAGCATTTAGTAAACAACAAAAAAAACAGTTGTGCGATTGCACTTTTTACAATTTCACCGCACTTGGAATTTTTTCCCCCCGTTTTCAAGTACGCTATATGGTAAAAATCAATGGTGTAATTGAAAAGTACTACTCGTCCCACAGAAACAGCGCTCATATGGCCGTACTGATGGAAAAATAAAAACGTTATGGCTCTGGGAAGAAGGGGAGCTAAAAAAAAAAACGGAAAAAATCCCCTGTAAATTGCAAGGTGGTGAATAGCGGGTTTATGTAGCCAGAGAGCGATGACAGATCTGTCCTACATTGCTCAGTGCCCTGGATCTCCGCAGTACAGGCCTGTTCACACCGGACAATGCACCACCAGGAACAATGATCTTTTGTGCATCCCAAAACATTTCACCCGACGAACAAGCATTTTGCTCATCACTGAGTGACTGCCAGTCTGTTTGACCTTTTGTGTATTGTGACCTAGCGTTCTAAGAACACTAGATTCACATTGTAAATGCAGCTCATCCCCTTCCAGACATGAAAGAGCGAGAGATTTTTTTCATGTGCCAGACTGGAAACCGCTGCTGCAGATCCACAGAAAGAATTGACATGCTGCGGAAAAACAACAAAACACTGCAAATCTGTGCAGATTTTTCCGCAGCATGTGCGCATCAATTCTTCATTTACCATATACTAACATTGCCTGTGCACTACACTGCATCAACAACAACTGCAGATCCGCATCAAAATCTGCGACGGGTGCACATAGCCTAACGGTGTTTCCATACAGGTCCAGTTTTCATGATTTTAGTGATGAAAAATTTTGGAAATGTGTTAAGTTTTTCCTTGTTATTTTGCCACTTTTCAAGACCCATAACGTTTTCATCGATGGGGCCGTGTCAGGGCTTATTTTTTGCAATGCAAGACAATGTTTTTATTGGTACAATTTTTTGGATAAATATGACATTTTAAATAGTGTCTTAAAACACCTTTTGCAGTGTTGTGGAAACTCAAAACCGCAATTTTGCAGTTTTGAATTTATTTTCCTGTTCATGGCGTTTGCTCATCGGGTAGATTAGTTTTGTATTTTGATAGATATCTATTTTTAATGGGGGCGGCGTGCTGCTACTGCCGCTGTCAAGCTCTACCTGTAAAGCAGAGGTCGGCAATCTGTTATTATTATGCATTTATATAGCGCTATTTATTCCATGGCGCTTTACATGTGAAAAGGGGAAATATAGACAAGTATAATAAACATGTGTAAGACAAGGGACACACAAGTACATAAGGAGAGGGGACCCTGCCGGCGAGGGCTCACAGTCTACTGTTAAAGGGAATTTGTCAGCAGGTCTTTTCTAGGTTATCTGAGAGCAGCATGATGTAGGGCAGGGGTGGGGAACTACCGGCCTGTGGATTGTTAACATTCCGTGATGTCATAGAATGCTGGGGACTGTAGTGCTTGGGCCAGCAGCCCTGTTTTGCCAACCCTTTAACTCCTACTTCCAGTGTAAGGGCGTGTACTCATCTGCGAGAAAAACAGACGAGTGCAATCTGAAAAAAATTGGATTGCACTCCGACCAAAGTTAATCTATGGGGCAGCTCAGTCCCGTTTCAGTTAAGAAGAATCACAGATGGAAAAAAAAAAAAAAAGCATGCTACGATGTGCCACATATATCAGACAAGTATAATCAACCAAAAGATCCAACAAAATTATATCAATGTGCCTCACACAGTATTATTTGCAAACTCATCTGTTTCATATATTTATTTGTTGAAAAGAAACTGGCACAATATTTAAACAATATATAAAATTATTTTATTATTCCACATGAAAAATTTTTTTAAAAAATCACAAAACACAAAAAAAGAATTATACAAGCCAAAATCACCTCTGTGGCAGGACAAAGAGGCTACAGACCACGCTAAATATGTGATTATAAACATATAATACTAAATCGGTACTGGCCCTTTAATTTTAACCATAAGGGGTAAACAATATATCAATTCTCCAATAGATGCATTAAAGCCCGGCAAGCCATAGCCAATACACATAAAAAAAATTAATGAGTACTCTTATTGTATTTCCCCACCGCAAGGACTCAGTAACCGCATTACAATAGCAATGAAAACTCACATATAAAGTGTCTTGTGCCACGTCCCTCACCCCGATGCGCGTTTCGTCCTCTTAATCAGGACTAGCAGCGGATACTGCGTCCAGGTCTACACGCCCAGGCACTACACCTACACGTGTCCTATCTAAACTGACCCATCAATACAAGCCTAGTAAAACGCCAACAGTGCTGCATGAAACCTGCTCTTCTAATACAAGCCTGATAAAGCAACAACAGGCATTAACCTGTACTAACCAGGCATATATTCCTACAGGCACAGAGCCTCAGAGATTCAATCTCCATGACCAACAGTAATTTCTCCTTGATTTACCAGAGCACAATACGTCTCAGACGGTGGGATATTGCAGTAGCTTCCAAACCACTGCCGCATAATAGGAACTTACACAGTTTTTCATTCTACCCTCATTATATACAGCAGTCGGCAGACTGACGAAGGCCGAAACGTCTATTGTGACTGCCAAAATAAAAACCATGTCTTGAAAAGGATCATTCAGTTGAGTGCCAAGTTACTTTATTGTTAAGCCTTTAACCACCCAGGCCATTTTCCATTTTTTTTTTGCTCCCTTTCTTCCCAGATCCATAACTTTTTATTTTTTGATCAATATGGCCATGTGAGGGCTTGTGAAATTGCAAAAAAAAAAATGCAATTCCACAGTTTTGTTTTTCACCATGGTCACTAAATGCTAAAACTGACCTGATCTTATGATTCTCCAGGTCATTACACATTGTGGTGCAGTAACCTCTTAATGCTAGGGGGCGCTGTATATGCTACTCAGAATATGCATGTGGGCATATGTCTGAACGCCCAACATAAAGTCTGTATGTGTCTGGCTGTATGTAATAGGACCTGTAGTGAGGTCATGACCATGTGATCCATACCTCTCTTGTGGGTGTGGTCACATACCATATAGTGTGATTGAGGTAGGGTCACATGGGGGTGTGTTTTGATCCTGAGTGCAAGGTCCTGGAAGGCCTGTGTGTGCTGGAAGTGTCTGGTACTGAACTTCCTAGAGAGCACATGGAAAGGCCAGGACCTGGTAGAGTCTGTTTTAGCTATGACTTTAGTTTTAACCCTTTACAGGCTCTACGTAGGAAAGCTACTGCCCGGCTGTGGGTCTGGAACTGTAGATGGCCTAGTGAGCAAGGCACTGTCTGGAACAGTGATCCCAGTGCGGCTGCTTCCCTGATAAACCGTGAGGGATAAACAGTGAGTAACGCTGACCAGGGCCAGTAAGAGACTGTGTATGCTGTAAAACTGAATGTTTAACAGACACTGTACTGGAAGCTACATGCTGTTTAGTTCATGAAGAGTGGTTTATGCTGCAGTTTAATAAGCCAAATGAACTATTTAACCCCCAGTGTGCCAGCATGTGCCTCAAAGACTGGTCAAGCGAGTCCTCGTCCACTCACATGGTGGATCTCTACAGCGTTCACAGAAAGACATGTATAGGTTCTTTTTTCCTTCTTTATTTAAGTGGTGGAAAAAAAAATCCTAAATTTGTAAAAACTAAAAGTCCATTTTTTCAGGATTTGGGGGTTGGGTGAGGATTTATTTTTTTGTGCACAGAGCTGCCATTTTTATTGATAGTGGTGTAGATACAATCTTTTGGTAGCCCATTATTGCAATGTAGCAGCAACCAAAAAAAAAAAAAATTCTGGCGTTTTGAATATCTTTCTCGCTACACAGTTTAGCAAATCGGGTTAACTTTTTTTTTTTTTATATATATTTATAGAATCGGGCAACTCTGAACATGGCAATACTAAATATGTGTATATTTGATTTTTTTTTCTTATTTTGAATGGGGCAAAAGGGGGGTGATTTGAACTTATATATTTTTTTTTAACTTTTTGCATGCTTTAATGATCTCCACTGGAGACTAGACGTTGCAGTACTTTGATCGCTTCTGCTACACACAGGCAATCATCAGATCGCCTGTGTGTAGCAGAAGTGCTCACTTGCTATTTGCGCAGACCACTGGGCGGCACTCATAGCAGTCTGGCAATGACAACCATAGAGGTCTGCTGCAGACCTGTTTTGGTCATGCCGACCCATCGGTGACCCGCGATCATGTGACAGGTCACTGATGGTCGGTATTAGTGACGTGTTTCCTGTAAGCGCGAGATAAATGCTGCTGTCAGACAGCCGCGGGTGGATCGCGATTCCACCCACGGCTGTTGTGGGCACATGTCAGCTGTATAGATCAGCTGTCATGTGCCCGGAAAGGTGTTGGTTTAGTACCGAAGCTTGCACCAAGCAGGGCAAGTCCGACATGTGCTTACTGTTATGCCACATGTCGGAAAGGGGTCAATATCATCTCACGGCTGTATACTTAGCCTTTACTGGTTACTAAAATGGGGAACGGCCCCCAAAAAGACAGTGTCCCCCAATAATTAATAACCAGCAAAAGCTAGGCAGACAGCTGTGGGCTGATATCAAAAGCCTAGGAAGGAGTCATGGATATTGGACCCCCCCCCCCAGGCTAAAAACCATCAGCTCTCAGCCTCCCAGAAAAGGTGCATATAATAATATGAGCTAATTCTGGCACTTAGCCTCACACTTCCCACTTGCCCTGGTGTGATGGCAAGTGGGGTGATACTTGATGGGGGGGGGGGGTTGTCACCTATTGTCAGGTGAAATCAAGCCCAGGGATTAGTTATAGGGACACCCCCATTATTAACCCCATAGTGACATTGTATAAAATCACACACTCAGAATAAAGTCCTTTAACTAAAAGTATGACAGCCTCCTTTAATCAATTTTAATTAAACCATACTCCCGTCATCGCCAATTCCAGCGAAGCCATTGTCCCCTGTAAGGGAATTAAAATAAGCAACCATATTCCTCACCTGTCCTCTGAGAATGATAATCCATTTGTCCCAAGACTTGTCTAGCTCTGTTTTTTATTCTAGATGGCAGGCTGCATTGTTGCATGATATCACTATGCAGCCTGCCATTCAGCAAAGACACAGAGCAGCGTCTGCTGCTCGGTGTCTCGCGGGGATCTCGTATGACCTGACAGATGTCACCACGAGCGTGAGAAAGTTTACACGCTCGTGGCGCCGTCTGAAAGGTCCTGGAGTTCAGTCAATGAACTCTCTTCACTTAACTGACATCAGCACAAGCGCGTTGGGAAAATTTCTAATGGCGCTGACAGTCAGGTCATGCAAGTTCAATGCAAGACACTGAACAACGTTATCACACGCTGTGCAGTGTCTCTGCTGGATGGCAGGCTGTATTGTCGAATCATGCAACAATGCAGCCTGCCATCTAGATATAGCAGAGCTAGACCAGTCATGGCACAAATGGATTATTCATCATTTGAATGTATGGACTCCTGGTAAGTATATGTTTGTATGTATGTGCTCTTTGTATGCATGTGTCTGTACGAAGGTGCTCTGTGCATACACACGTCTATATGTACTCTGTGCTTGCTGTATACATACGTGTGTGTGTGTGTGTGTGTGTGTTTGTGTCACATACTGTGTGTATATTTAAAAAGCGTATAAATCCCTGCTGCACAGACAAGAGTTCATAGGTATAAACATGTTGGCAACCGCCCAATGAAGGAACAAAATGCTGCTCGTTCATCATGTGTTGCATGGTTTATGGCAGGAAAAAAAACCCCAAAGAATTGTTCTAAGCAGCACATCGCCCACTAAACTGCAGATGTGCTGATGATGACATGATACTGTATGGGGACAGACTGATCTACTATTGATCGTTCTGTGATCATCGTTATTCGTCAGTCAATGTAAAGAGGCCGGGAAACAATCGCTGGACAACTTCAATATTATCGATCACGCTCATTTAAAGGGAATCGGTCACCTCAATTTTGGCCTATGAGGTGTGGCCACCGCCATCAGGGGCTTATCTACAGCATTCTGTAATGCTGTAGATCCCCAATGTAACCTGAAAGATAAGAAAAACGAGTTAGATTATACTCACCCTGGGGTTGGGTCCGGTCCGATGGGTGTCGTGGTCTGGTGCCTCCCATCTTCTAGCGATGACGTCCTCCTTCTTACTTCTGCCGCGACTCTTGCACAGGTGTACTTTATCTGCCCTATTGAGGGCAGAGTACTGCAGTGTGCAGGTGCCGGGAAAGGTCAGAGAGGTCCGGCACCTGCGCACTGCAGTACTTTACTCTGCCCTCAACAGGGCAGATAAAGTACACCTGCGCAGGAGCCGTGGCAGAAGTAAGAAGGACATCATCGCTAGAAGATGGGAGGCACCGGACCGTGACACCCACTGCACCCCGGTGAGTATAACTTGTTTTTTCCATCATACATGACTGCACCACGAGAGAGGAGATCCGCCCAACAAGGACAGGAAACCTTCAAGATAAAAGGGGCGGCTCCTCTCCGCCTCAGTTGGTTTCCTGTCCTCGATGGGGAACCCTCAAGATGAAACCTCTTGAAGAAAGAAGAGGATGCCTGGACCTGGGTCGGATGGTTACTGGCTGGCACCGGTCTGCTACATCCGTCACCAGGTACCGGTAGTTGCCTCAGGGGCCATGCTCCCCCTGAGCGAGTGCATGGCCACAGCCCGTGAGGTGAATGCCCAGGTAAAGTTAGAGCCTTGGAGGCCACATTGGGTGTACCCTCCCAGATACCGACATAGCCCATAGAAGTCCACTTTCTGTGCTCCCTCCCTGTTGACGTGTGGTGGCTATGCAGCCCGTGAGGCACATTGATGCCCGGGCAGAGGTAAAACTCCTCAGAGGACCCTTTCGGGATCCCTCCCCGTCGAGCACAAGCTGGACACCGTGGACTGCCCTAGGAAACGTGTACCTGTAAACAGTGGTGGTCAGGGCAGCGTTGAGGCTTCCTCCTGAGACCAGGTCCATGGGGCAGCAGGTATAAGGGCAGCAGCAAGCACGGGCGTCATGGCAGCTGATGGCGTGGAACGCCGCAACGAGTAGACGCATGCACCAGAAGTGACGGGTACGTGCAGCTGAAGCGCCTGAACACAGGCAGCTGTCGGGTCTGTTAACGAGAGCGCACACCGGAGGCAGGCGGGCGCGCGCTGGAAGTAGAAGCTGGGACACACATGGCGGTGCACTCGGACGTGTACCAGCAGCTGCGGGGCCATAAGGTCAGGAAGCACGCTATGGAGATAGCACACTCAGAGGACAGGGTGCGCGCACCGGAAGTAATACAGAGCGCACACCGGAAGTGGTCACCGGTGCGTGCACGATCCTGGAGCCGGAGGCCTACTAAAGTGCTGCTTGGTTACCGGAGGCGCGCACAGGAGCACATGCGAGGCAAAGCGCAGGCGGCCCGCAGGTGCAGGATCAACCAGGTGATCATTTAAAAAAAAAAAAAAAAATATGGGGTATTGCTGTCAGAAGTGCTGGCATGGGTCACCAACCATTCTAGATTGATTTTGACTGCTCTCATCAGGAACAGCAGTAGGCTAAGCAGCTTGTAAGATTGAGAGCCTTTTGCCAGATCACTTACAGCTGCACCAGGAGGTGCGGGAGTGGCAGTCTCGCTCAGATGAGAAGAGCCAGACGCGCCATAACTACAGTGGAAGCTACTCGGACAGCGTACAGGTGGATCGTCATGGTGTTAAGGAGGGGTCCATAGTCCCGATGGGAGACAAGTGAACAGACCAGTCAGCCTCCAGATCCGGTACCAGTCCTGTGTAACGTCCGAGTGGTAAGTGAACTTCGAGAAAGTCCAGTACGATAATGTCTTTTTTCTCTCCCTCTCCTCTTTTTACATACATTGGTGGGGTAGAGTATTGGAGGTCCCTAAAAAAGGGGTAAATCAAAAGCTAGGAATAAGGAATATTCCTTATGCAAAAAAAAAGTCCCTTAGGAATAAGAGGTGCTGTCAGGCCTATATTGATAAAATAGTAGCGGAGGAGACACCCTCTTTGCGGAGAGCCTGAGATTCCTGATCCAGTCCGAAGTCTAAGTCAGGAAGGGCTTTGCAGTCAACGAACAAAGACAGCAAAAGTAAAGGCCAGCCCCTCATTGATCTCTCAGGAGGACTCCATAGGGATCAGAGGAGGACTCAGTTAAATCTCGCTACTGAGAAAGTAGCTCAGTTGAGAAAGGTACGTTCCTAGTGGAAGCTACAATACGGACAAGCTTATTAAAGCAGTTCGGCCTACCATAGGGCTGGTAGATGCGAAAGCCATAGAACTCATGTTCGACAGCCTGCTATAAAGAAAAAGTAGAGCCTTCCCTATTAACTAACAGTGGCATGGTCTCATTAAAAGGGAATGAGAAAAACCAGAGAAGTCCCAGATAATTCCCTGAAAAGGAGGTACCCCTTTTGAGGAAGAGACATCTTCATCCTGGGATAGGGCTCCAAAGGATGTATCGATCTCAAAGGTCGCCAGAAAATCCTCCCTGCTCTTTGAGGATTTAGGTTCCCTGAAAGAACCTCTGACAGATAATTATCTTAAAACAGCCTGGGAGGCCTCAGCTAAAGGGCCTGTCACACTAAGAGATATCGCTAGCAATATCGCTATAACTAGTGACGTTATAGCGATATTGCTAGCGATATCTCTGTGTCTGATACTTACCTACGACCGGCTCCCCTGCTGGTTATCGCTGATCGCGCGAGAACGTTCAGGACCGTTTCTCGTCGTCAGCTTCCTGCGGCGCTTCCTGCTGTGACGACGAGCGACGCGTGGAGCCGGGCGGGAGGACGCAGGATCGCCTGGTGTGACAGGTAAGTAGCGACCCCCATCCCCAGCGATGTCGCTAGTGAGATCTGCCTGTGTGGCAGCTCACTAGCGACCACTTAACGATGTACCAGCGATCCTGACTGCGTCATATCGCTGGTACATCGCTAAGTGTGTCAGTACCCTAAGGCTGGCCATTGCGGCCACTTGTGTGGTTAGATCCCTTAAGATATGAATTAATAACCTGGAGGATCAGCTAGAGCAAAGAGCCCCCAGGGAGACTAACCTAGAGGCAATACTGGCCATAAGAGCAGCAGCAGTATTCCTAGCAGAGACTTCAGCATGATTCAGCAAGGATAGCAGCAAAATTAGCAGCTTTGTCTAATGTGGAACGCCATGCAGGATGGCTTAAATGCTGGCTGAAAGACACACAGGCAGAGCTATAACTCTGCTCCTTACTGTGTGAAGGAAATTTCCTGTTTTGGACAGGCATTGGATGACATATTAGGAAAAGCAGACAACAAAATTTCCCAAAAAAACAGCCGTTTCGGGCCTCCTTTCAGAAGAGCCGGAAATCCATGATACGGCAATATAAGTATCGAGACTGAAACAACTCTGACAAGCGATTCAGAGGTGGGAGAGGCTTCTACTTCGGCAAGCCCTCCAGACACCAAAAAAACCCTCCCAGTGACAGGCCTCCTCAGGTACACTTCCTCCCAGCTTGGGAGCGGATCTCATCCAGCACCTCGATCTGGCAAATTGTAGGTCAGGTCTGGTGTTAAGGTCCACCACTGGCCTCCACGAGGATATATGTAGTCCTCAAGAAAAGTCTGGAAGGGGAAGCAATCACACTCCTAGACAAACATGTCCTGGAAGAGATTCCGGTAGAAGGATAGAGTTTTACGCCCCCCTATTTAATAATAATTTAAAAAAATAAATAAACACACGGCAGACAATCCCTGGAGGACAATTATAAATCAGAAAAGACCTCAACAAGTATCTGATAATCCAGTCTTCCAAAATGGAGATAAGGTCAGCAGTAGAACTCCTCCTTCCAGAAATGGCTCTGTGAAGGACCATGTCGGTGTTGGGGTCCCTCACCTTCTGCAATACCAGCAGTGAAATGGGCCCAGTTCCACACAAGGGAACTGTAAGGGTGTGTGCTGCAGAACAACCGGGCTTCAGGGACGGTTAGAGCAAAGTTCACCCTCCCGGATGCTGTACTCCAGTCACTCAGGTGGTGGTTGCAGATAGTCATCTCCGAGAGGAGTACCCTGCACACACACACACACACACACACACACACACACACACATCCAAGGTGGTTACAATGGACGCCAGTCCTGGGGGGTGGGGAGCCCACCTAGACACATTATGGCTCCAGGGTCCCTGGGCCCAGGAGGAAAGAAATCTATCCTCAAACGATTGAGAACTTCTAACAATCGAATAAACGCCAGATGAATTGTTACCACACTTAAAGAGGACACCATGTGAGAGTCCTATCAAGACAACCAAGCAGTGGTTGTATAGGTAAACCACCAGGGAGACTCCAGTTCGCGGTCCTTGATGCAGTCTCAAATCTGGAAGGACTAATGAAGTCAGTCCTATATTTTTAAATAACCCTATGAACAGACCCTGTATAACACACAGAATCCTACTTTGTATCACAAGCCATGGCCAACATGAATATGTAATATGGCATAAGCCCTTAGGTCACAGTTAAAAGGAACCTGTCAGGTCTCCTGATGCTTTTAAATCTGTGCCCATGCCCTTTTGGTCCTCTATTCAGTTCAGTAAGGTTTTTATTGTTTTACACAACTGCATATATTTGCCTAAATGAAGTTAAATACAACTCCTCGCTGTGTACTTATGATCCAGCACTAGTCCGGTGAGCCTTATATACAACCCCTCGCTGTGTACTAATGATCCAGTACTAGTCCGGTGAGCCTTATATACAACCCCTCGCTGTGTACTAATGATCCAGTACTATTCCGGTGAGCCTTATATACAACCCCTCGCTGTGTACTAATGATCCAGGACTAGTCTAGTGAGCCTTATATACAACCCCTCGCTGTGTACTAATGATCCAGTACTAGTCCGGTGAGCCTTATATACAACCCCTCGCTGTGTACTAATGATCCAGTACTAGTCCGGTGAGCCTTATATACAACCCCTCGCTGTGTACTAATGATCCAGGACTAGTCTAGTGAGCCTTATATACAACCCCTCGCTGTGTACTAATGATCCAGGACTAGTCCGCTGAGCCTTATATACAACCCCTCGCTGTGTACTAATGATCCAGGACTAGTCTGGTGAACCTTATATACAACCCCTCGCTGTGTACTAATGATCCAGCACTAGTCTAGTGAGCCTTATATACAACCCCTCGCTGTGTACTAATGATCCAGCACTAGTCCGGTGAGCCTTATATACAACCCCTCGCTGTGTACTAATGATCCAGCACTAGTCCGGTGAGCCTTATATACAACCCCTCGCTGTGTACTAATGATCCAGCACTAGTCTAGTGAGCCTTATATACAACCCCTCGCTGTGTACTAATGATCCAGCACTAGTCCGGTGAGCCTTATATACAACCCCTCGCTGTGTACTAATGATCCAGGACTAGTCCGCTGAGCCTTATATACAACCCCTCGCTGTGTACTAATGATCCAGCACTAGTCCGGTGAGCCTTATATACAACCCCTCGCTGTGTACTAATGATCCAGCACTAGTCTAGTGAGCCTTATATACAACCCCTCGCTGTGTACTAATGATCCAGCACTAGTCCGGTGAGCCTTATATACAACCCCTCGCTGTGTACTAATGATCCAGGACTAGTCCAGTGAGCCTTTCACCACTAAGAATGGTCCAGGTTCAGTAGCTGCAGTCACATCCTCAACAGTGATCTACAGTCCCCTTATTGCCAAGGTCTTCAATCTGTGTTCCTCCCAGCACCTCTCTCCCCTGTCCCAGTGCTGCTGACTGTGCCCATATTGCCAGGGTCTTCAACCTATGCTTCTCCCAGCATCTCTCCCCCATGTCCCACCTCTGCTCTACAATGGGAGTATTAGGAGGGCTGTGGAAGGGGAAGAGAGCTGCCGGGAGGAGCATTTGCAATCCCGTCGGGGGGCATACAATAAGATGCTCTGCGCAAGTTCATTTCAGGCAAATGCAGCGCTATAAAATAAAAAACACTACTGGAAACTGGAATAAAAACCTAAAAGGGTCATGGGAACCTGACAGCACCTCCCATTTTGAAAGGAGTTCTCACTAGAAAACAAAACCATGAAAAAAAAAAAAAAAAAAAATGATGGGGAACCTCCAATCCGCCTATGTGATGTATGCAGCAGACCTGACAGAGTTCTATATGTGTAGAATTTCCCACTGTGAGGAGCCATGCAGTGAAATCTACAGCCTGTGCTCCAGACAATGCCATCCTGGACAAGCAGGAGTAGAAACATCAATACCACCCATCATCACCGCCGCACCAAGGAGAATCCGCTCCAGCCATCACATGAGTGGGGAGGTAACTAAACATTTGACAGAATATAGCAGGATAATTAAGTGGATACATTTTTATGGCCCATGATGACAGGAAATATTCTATAGATCCAATAGGCCTTTGGCAGAAAAAAGTTCCCCATCCTTATTGTGAATACATGACATGCCCACAGGCCCTGGCACTAAGTATTGTATGGCTATGGGAAGAAAACTGTACAGCTTCACTCAGGGCAGAGTTCTTTTCTATACAAAACGCTGGTTTCTCTGCCGAAACAATTCCATTTACTTAAAAGATTAAACTATTGCACCAAAACCATGTAACACCCGTTCCTGAAGCGCAGATCAATGGATGGCTGCCTTGTCATCTGTACCAGCCATGATGCAGTGGGGTCTCATGTGAACAGCAGTGTAAGCCGAGAAAATCCCATACTTTCCAAAAATCAAGGAAGACGAGACATGGCTTTTCTATCCAACTAGTTCCACAATTCCAGAGCCTGCTCTATCAGCAGAAAAACCGGAAAGACCAGCTTCACTTGTTTCCTCAGGTATTATTTGCAGACTAGAAGTGTGTCACTGGCAATTGTTCTGCCTATTTTCCAGCCCAAATGTTAAAAAGAGCAAGTAAAAAGTCAACATCTTTGTTTGCCAGATCTCATTTTTAAGCTAAACAAAGTCCAGAGTCTTATTTCTATGTATAAACAGTGGTCAGTACAAAGGACTGGCACATGACCTATTCCTTTCAAGGGTCATACTAAAGACCGGGGGGCACCACTCATTGCGGGTGGGAGAATGGCGATTCGGGCATCTAAATAGGAAAGGGTTCTTTACAGTTAGAGCAGTCATAATGTGGAACGCCTGACCACGACAGGCAGTAATGGTGGACACTAACAGCTTTTAAAAAAGGGCTGGACGATTTCCTCAATATACATAACATTGAGGGATATAGATACCGCATACACTCAAGTATAAGCAGAGTTTTTCAACTGCAACTGCCGGGCGGTCCCGTGTGCCCTCTACTTTTTTCGGCTTTGCGTTTTCGTTCCCCTTCTTTCCAGAGCCATAACTTTTTATTTTTCCGTCAATATGGCCATGTAAGGGATCGTTTTTTGCGGGACGAGTTGTACTTTTGAAAAGCACCATTGGTTTTACCATGTCGTGAAACAGAAAACGGGAAAAAAATTCCAAGTGCGGTGAAATTGCAAAAAAAAAAGTGCAATCCCACACTTTTTGTTTGGCTTTTTTGCTAGGTTCACTAAATGCCAATACTGACCTGCCATTATGATTCTCCAGGTCATTACAAGTTCATAGACACCAGACATGTCGAGAGTCTTTTATCTAAGTGGTGAAAAAAATTCCAAACTTTGTTTAAAAAAAAAAAAAAAAAAAAAAAAAAAAAATTGTAGTAGGCTGGGTGCCCACAATCTGGAACTAGCAGCGCTTTGGACACAGCGTATGTTCATAGCGTCCAAAACGCTGCCTTCTATTAAACACGGGTAGATCTGCATGTGTTCAATGAACCGGGCAGATTCGCCGCACTGTTATGAACTCATTTTCTGCTCCACCAGTTGAGAGTTCTCCTTCCGTTCTCCCATTGGTGGTGACAGGAGGTAGTGAGGTTGGTTTAAGTGGTAGTGATCTGCCATCTGATGAGGAAGATAACGATTGGATCTCTGGAGTATCAGACTGGATATAAGACAGCCGACGCCCTATCCGGGTGATGGTGATTCAGTCTGCTTCTCAGGTCTTGGACTTCAGCTCCCTTCCAGTCTTCTCAAGTTAAGTT
Source organism: Dendrobates tinctorius (assembly GCF_039654945.1). Lineage (NCBI taxonomy): Eukaryota > Metazoa > Chordata > Amphibia > Anura > Dendrobatidae > Dendrobates > Dendrobates tinctorius. The sequence continues at coordinate 288,136 of NW_027361712.1, forward strand.
TGTTTTTTTTGCTAATGTTCACACTTGCACTTGTTGGTCAATTCTGTTTCTTGTGTGGTCAGCCTGCCCCTGCTGGGGCTATGCTGAACTTCCACTCCTATTTATCTGTATTTGCCTTTTTGTCCCTTATTAGATTGGCCTCTTTTTGCTCGGTTTCAGAATATTTCAGAGTGCTGATATAGTGGGAGAAGTCTAGTGACTTCAGGGTTAATTTTGCTATCAGACGTGTTGGACATTATCTTGGTAGGGTTTTTTGGCAGATTGCAGACAGTGGCTTTCCTTTCCTTTCTAGTTAGTCGGGCCCCATCGTTTGCTCAGCCTATTTTCCTGCCTTTGTTTGTGTTTTCATCTTGTTTCACCGTCAATACATGTGGGGGGCTGTCTTTCCTTTGGGGTCTGCTCTGGGGCAGTTAGTTTTCCTCTCTTCCTGCTTTAGGCTTATGTAGCTCTCCGGTTGTGACGAGGCGTCTAGGACCATCGTAGGAACGCTCCATGACTGCTGCTAGTTGTGTGGTTAAGATCAGGGATCTGCAATCTGCATAGTTACCAACCTCTCTGGTTTTCTGAGACTTAGCTTGTTGTTTTTTTCCTCCTCGGTGACCCATTCATAACACCGCACCTCCGCAATATAAATTGACATGCTGCGTTCTGGAAAGATGCGCAGCATGTCAGTCTCTATGGGTGATCCTCGGGCATCTGTGGACATGAGACTTCTGGAAATCCCATCCACTATGCTGTCACAGCTGGCCGCTGTGGGTTTGCCCTTAGGCCATGTTTACAGGTTAAGGATATGGTCAGTTTTTCACCTCCAATGCCTATAAGCCAAAACCAGGAGTGGATGATAAATACAGATGCGGTGACATGCTTCTATTACACCTTTCCTCTGATTGAAAATGCTGACCAAATACTGAAAGTGGCCTTTCAGAAAAAAAACAAAAAAGAAAACAAACAAAAACACACAACACACATACATGCCGGCTATTGTGCAGCCAGGCCCTGATTCATGCTGCTCATGGGTTTGGCAGTATGAATCTTGTGACATGTTCCTCTAGTGACAGGTTCCCTTTAAAATGATATTTACTTGCTGACAAGTTCCCTATAAAAGATCTACGGTTGGAATTCAATCTCATGACCATTTAATTTAGCGAGGAGACAAGCCACTGCCAAAGGATTCTGGCAGCAGCTCTCACTGAGAACACAGGACTGTTCAGCAGAGTGTTGTGTCTATCGGAGAGTTGGGAGCGACTGATCACTCAGCCAAAATTTATCTAATGTGTATGGCCAGCGCAAAGGGAATCTGTCACTAGGTTTTTGCTACCTGAGAGTCTCATACCGTGGGGCAGAGACCCCGATTCCAGCAGTGTGTCACTTACTGGGCTACCTAGTGTAGTTTTTATAAAATGACTTTGAATGAGATAATCAGAGGACTACTTGGCCTTCTACCCCCACCACGTACAGCTTTCTGCCTATGCATAGTATACACAGAAATCAGCTAATCAGTGGTGTGGGTGAAGTTATAGAGCTTAATATATAAAGAACTACTAGATCTAACCAAATAAATCAGTGATTTTTTTAGCAAAACTACAGCACACAGTAAAGTAAGTAATACATCTCTGGAATCAGGGTCTTTTGCCCCTATATTCTGTTGCTATCAGATGGGTTGGCAAAAACATGGCTACAGATTCCCTTTGAGGAGACCACGTGTACAGAGACTTATTGGCATTGCAGCATAGGAAAACACTCTCTCCATGTGAGATGCCAACTTTTGGCTCTGAATCACAGGTGTAATGAACCATCCCAGGTGATTGCACCAGAGGGCACAGGTTCCTGAGCATAGTACTTGTAGGACGAGCACCTAGATAATGACATCCTGACATTTACCGCATTACATAACTCGACTTATTCACTAGGCGCAGAGGCACGTGAGCCGCCCATTAAGACAATGACGTCATGCTGCAGGCACACGTGTCCATTATACCACTTCAATTACTAATCACGATGCAAAACAAACGGCATAGTGATCTTGTCCTGTCCTCCATACACGGGCTCGAAGACATGAACAGTCACCAGTGCATTAAATCACCCGACATTGGATTTACTACAGGAAAATTCCAAAAGTCTTGCACCAAGTGAGCCCGAATTTTTCAGAACTGAAAAAATAAACCTGCAAGCACACTTCCTTCCTTTTCTAGAAATTCACACACACAAAAATACAAAAAACACTACAAAAAACACTAAGAAAGAAGCCAGATGGACCCCTCTGCTCCACGGACCACTTTTGCACATGAATGCCATTCCGTTGTTCAACTCGAAATGTGAAAGCGCCTTAGGGCTTGTTCACAAGTAGCGCTGTGATGCGGCATGTTGCATGTCAATTTCTCTTGCGGGTACACTGAGTTTTCGGTGCAGATTTTCGACAGACTTACACTTGATGCCGAAAATCTGCAGATAAACACACAAGTCACATGCATTTTTAGTGTTTCCGTGGCTGAACCGCATCAAAAACTCATCTACCGTAATTCCCACCCAACTATGTCAAAGTTTTACGTAAAAGCCAAAATACCAGGAAATATCAAAAAACAAACCAGCTTTATTCAAAGCAGGACATACCTAAAAGAGGAAAAAAAAAAAAAACAAAACAAAAGAGAAGAGCACAACGGACTGAAAAGCGGACGTAAGCAATTTTAAATACTAGGTGCAGAAACTCACCAAAAGTTCATTGTGGGAACTTAACACTGAGGGCTTTTAAGTCAGCAGCATGTGAATTATTTCAGTGGTTTTTTTTCACCTACTCAAGTAAATAAAGGGGGGAAAAAAAAAAGTGTCAAATGCATGCATCTTAGTGTTTTTCCTGTCAAAATTGTTTTTTGGTGGCGAAAAATCTGCTTTAAATACCCTAAAGTGGTTTGTTTTTTCCTTCAACATAACTAGGCGTGGATTCCAGAGTAAGCCTTCATTCAGGTGATCGAGGACAGTCACTATTCTGCATACGAGTGCAGCTACACGGGCACAACGAATGGAGGAGACTTCCGCATGCCGTGATGCTCTCCCACGTGGACAAGCACACGGCCAAATAAATGCCTGTACAGTTACCTCATTTACACCCATGACAAACCTTCACTACAGCAATGTGGGAGAGGTCAGCCGCGCCTCACCTGTACAGAATGTGCGACATGTTGGCCAGCTGCATCACTTTAGTCGGTGAAGATCTGACACTGCGGATTTGTGCTGCATTGAAAACAAGTTCCAGCAAAGTGGATGGGGTTTCTAGAAATTTTTTTTTTTTTTTAATCCAGAGCGTAGACTGACCTGCAGTATGTGTTTCAAATCTGAAACAAGTTACTGTACTTTACCTTGCAAATTTTTTAATTAGATCTTAAATCAGTCGTGGGAAATCCGCAGATAACAAAAAAAAAAAAAAAAAAAAAACACACACATGCATCTTTAATGCGTGTCCACGATGGAAAAGCATCTAATCAGCACGTGACTTTAAAAATTGTCAAAACCAAAATACAAAAAAGTATGAAAAAAAATTCAACCAAAAAAGCTTTGTTTAACCTCTTAACAAGGCAGTTAAGGGTACTTCTTCCTCTGCAATTCTTTTTAACGTGGTGCTAAGAAAAAAAAAAAAAAGTGTAGCGCCCTGCACCCACACGCTTCGGGTCTCCGCTATCAGTGGTAGCTGAGACCCTGGAGAACATCAGGCCTGGTTTTCTGGTAAATGTTGATCATCCCCCCCACCCCCTAAAAAAGTCAAATTTTAAATGAATTTCTCTCTCCTCTGATAATGAATTGCTACTTCCAATAGGTGGCACTAGAGTTCTAGTCCTCTGAAGAGACAATTTGCATAATTAGCATATTTCCCAGAGGAGCATTGCGGCATTAAGTCTCCTCACCTCTATACGCTTAGCATGTCATTCTCCGCAACAAGAAATGATACTTCTTGGATATCATATCAGAAAAGAGAGACATGGGGTCCCCAGAGCCCACCCCGATACTGTGACCATCCCCGAATCTGCCTGCTTCGTCCTCCTCGTGTCATCTTCATGGGAAAAAAAAAAAAAAGGGAGGGCTGAGAATTTTTCCAATTGATTCCTATAGATCTCGGTGATAAACCCTATCACTGTGACCAAAATAATAAAAATAGTAAATTAAATCCCCCTTTGCCATAAAATATGGTACCGATACTTAACGCCTAACAGTCGGTTTAATTCCTACTTCATAAATCAATACTACATATAAAAAGAAGTAATTTTGCAATGGAACTGATCAGAGAAATTTGCTTCATTCTTTGCCAGAATTGGTCAGTCATTACCAAACTTCTCAGTTCTGAGGTAAAATCTGTATTCAGTGAAGACTTTCCCATTACGGAGACAGGAGAAGGCAGTTAGTGCTGATAAGATTCTATGTAGACAGGCGGTGGGAGGAGCTACAGGCAGAACTCCCCCTCCTCCTATCTAGATAGAATGCCATCAGCACCACCTGCCGTCTCGGTGACAGGAAAGTCTTCACTGAATACAGACTTTACCTCCGAACTGAGAAGTTAGATAATGACTGACCAATTCTGGCAAAGACAGAAGCAGATTTCTCTGATAAGATATCACAAAGTTGCTTATTTTCAGGTGTTCTATTGATTTATGAAATAAAAATTAAAATGGTGGTTACGTTTGGTTTACGCTTAACCCCTTCACAACATGTACCAAACCTGTATGGCGCATGTCGGGTCTCCCCCTTTGATGTGGAGTCCGGCGCTGAGCCCACGTCTTTTCTGGCATGTCAGCTGACTTCATAAAAATTCAATAACGAGCGGTCAAGAGACTGTATCTGCACCAAAATGGCATCAACAAAAATGCTGGCTTGGCATGCAAAAAACAAGCCCTCACCCAACCCCAGATATGGAAAAATGGAGACGCTACAGGTCTCGGAGAATGACTAGTTTTGTTTAAAAAAAAAAAAAAAAAAAAAAATTTTTCACCACTTAAATAAAAATGAACTTATATAGGCCTGGTGTCTATAAACTCGTAATGACCTGGAGAATCATAACGGCTGGTCAGTTTTAGCGTTTAGTGAACACGGTTTAAAAAAAAAAAATTTTTTTTTGCAATTTCACAACACTTGGAATTTTTTTTCCTGTTTTCCAGTACACGATATGGCAAAACCAATGGTTTAGTTCAAACAGGGTTGCCACTAGGAATTTCGGGGCCCCTTGAGACTCCGCCCAGGCTCCAACCCTCGAACTGTCCACAGCCCCACCTCTGTCTTGGAAAAACGCCACTTCTCACCAATCACACATTAAACAGTTCCCATCTCCAGATCACACATATAGCCGGCAGCTTTTGCCAATAGATTTTTTTTTAAGCCACCAAAAACAACAAGGTAGACTCTTGGCTGAGCTCTACTCTATCCTTTTAATCATTTGTTAAAATATCCAATACACTTTAGGTATATTTTTATTTATTCAATTTTTAAAATGACCAATATCACATACTGGGAACAAATAATGCAACACCATGACCAGACCACATATTACCACCACATAGTGGCCAAATAGCACATACAAGGAACAAATGCCATCACACCATGGACGGACAACTAATTACCACCACATAGTGACTGAATATTACAATACTGATCATTAACACTGCCCCACGATCCTGCTCCATCTGTCTCCATACTGTTCCGTGATCCTACCCCATCTGTCTCCCATCCTGCCCCCGTACCGCTTTAAAAAAAACAAAAAAAAAACAAAAACCCACACACAACAACTTTCTCCTTACCTGGCCGCACTCCTGTGGCAATGATCCCTCCATCCAGTTCAAGCACGCACTCGTCAGCGAATGACAATGACGTCACACACCAGCGTCTCAGACGCAGGTTCAGTTACTGCACTGGCAGAAGCCTGCCGCTGGGGCCCCCTCTGCCCACCGGGGCCCATATGCCAGTCAGGGCAGTAATACCCTGATGGCGGCCCTGCATTCAAAAGTAAAACTCTTCCTGAAAAAAAAAAAAAAAAAAAAAAGCCCTCACACGACCATATTGATGGAAAAATAACAAAGTTATGGCTCTGGGAAGAAGGGGAGCAAAACACAAAAACTGTAAATGGCCCAGGGGTGAAGGGGTAAACTACACAGCAGAAAGATACAATATGACACCACACCGCATCCTTTCTGTGCATTTCTAGGCTTTAGCTCTGTTATCAGAATTGTTTTTCTTCTCACATTGGAAATTCATGTGCAGGAGGCCTTACAGGATTCTACAATCCCACATTTCTGTCCCTGTTTGGGAAATACATGAGTTGCTGATCACACTGTCAATCTCTTCATGGTGATGGCGCCACTTAGTGGCAGAAAGGCTGTAATCGGTAATGTGCGTACACCTACCCAATAGCCAGGGATCATGGCCAAAACGAGAGAAAACCAAATCCGAGCAGGCTACCCTTGCCCATAATTCCTCTGGGTGACAGCACCCCTGTATATGCACCATCTGATGGGACATTGAGGTACAGTAGATGCCATATAGACGAGGCATATCTACACAAAATACAGACAACATCTTAAAGCAAACCTGTCACCAGGCTTGACCGATATGAGATACGGCAACTACCTTTCAGAGCTGATCTACAGCATTCTATAATCCTGTGTATCTGCCACAGACCGACCTGTAAGAGAAGAAAGAGCTTCTATTATACTCACCTGCGGGACGGTCCGGTCCAGGGGGTGTCGCTGGTCCCTTCTTGTGATGCAGTCATCCACACAAGCTCCCCGACTTCGCGCTCCTGCGCAGGCATACATATCTACCCTGTTGAGGGCAGAGAAAAGTCCTGCATTGCGCAGGCGCTGGGAAAGATCGAAGAGCCCCTAGGCTTACACACTGCAGTACTTTACTCTGCACTAGGTTGGGCAGGGAAGTAGGCCTGCGCAGGAGCGCGAAGCTGGGGGGACACACTGAGGATGACACAGTGACACATCATCTACTCGAAGGAGGACAGCAATCGTATGAAGGGAGGTACCAGACCAAGTAGAGTGACACCCCTTGGACCAGACCGTCCCAAGGCGAGTATAATAAAAGCTTTTTTTCTTCCCTTACATGTCCGGTTGTGGGCAGATATACAGCATTATAGCTCTTTAACCCCTTACTGACGGCTGACGGGATAGTACGTCAGCGGTCGGTGTCCCTGCTTTGAGGTCGGCTCCGGCGGTGAGCCATTTTCAAAGCAGTGACATGTCAGCTGTTATAAACACCTGACATGTGCCCGCAATTGGCGCGGGCGGAATCGTGATCCGACCACACCAATTAACTAGTTAAATCCCGCTGTCAAATGCCGACAGCGGGATTTAGCCAGCGCTTCCGGCCGCATCGCTGACCCAGTCACGTGATCGGGGGTTAGCGACACGTTGCCGTGACAACCAGAGGTCTCAGAGACCTCTATGGTTGTTGCCGGCAGATTGCTATGAGCGCCACCCTGTGGTCGGCGCTCATAGCAATGCTGTATTTCTACTACATATAGGTGATCTGAGCATCGCCTATATGTAGCGGAGCCGATGAAGTACGGCATGCTTCTAGCCTCCCATGGAGGCTATTGAAGCATACCAAAAGTAAAAAAAAAAAAAAAGTGTTAACCCCTTTCTGACATCCGACGTACTATCCTATCCACGGTACCTGGGCTGTATGACCGTGGACGGGATAGTACGTCGAGCTCTTTAATGCGATATCGCATTAAAATTCTGACGCCATCTCACCTTAGGGAAGATGGTGTCGGCCTCCTGGGCTACGATCCCACCCCCTCGGCATCCAGAGCTCTGTGATTGGCTGTTGAATTCTCAACAGCCAATCGCAGCGTTTCTCATTGGCTGAAACAATGAGGTCCTAGGCCAGGATCAGAGTACCCATGTACTCGATCCTAGCCCCGGTGCCTGGCAAGGCAAAAAGCCCCCGGATTGGCGCGATCGCCAATCTAATCGATTGCGCCAATCGCAGGGCACAGCGGTGTAATATTAGATCGGCGATTGCGCCAACCACAGGGCACAGCTGCTGTCACCGCTCTGTGCCCTGCTTAGGAATTGGAGCTGTGAGCTCCGATCCTAGGCAGTTGCCATGATCACCAGGGCCTGCAGGGATTGGTGGGATCTATGTAATCATTCGATCCCACCAATGACAGGTCACAGCAGCGATGTGACCCGTCTCTGACCTGCAGGTGACCTGTCTGACGTCTCTGCAGGGGTCCTCACTCTAGCTGAGGATTCCTGCAGACAGGTCAGACGCAGCAAGAGCTCCAGTGCTGGGTATTGTGGTGCCACAGCAACCTGTAGCATCATAATCCCTGCAGAAGAAAGAGAGCAGAAAGAAAACTACAACTGTGTTAACTGATCCCTGATCCCCTGCCCAATCTATCTTCATCCCACCCATCCCCCTCTTTTTACCCCCCTCCACCCACCCTTTTGCGCCGCCTCCGTGCGCAGCCGCCAAGCGGTGATGCTCATGCTCGCTTTTTTCCCTTAGCCCCCTTTGCGCCACCTCCTCACACACATCCCGCAAAACTTGGATAAAGTGATGCACGTCAGTTATCAAATCTTGTGCCTGCCGGTTTTCATTTTTTTCACCCCCCTTTGTGTTACCTAACTACAACCCTAACTGTTCATCCCTGCACAATCTCTCTTCCTCCACCCCAATCCCCCTCCCCCCACCTCTTTCTACCTCCCTCCACAACCCTTTGCACAGCCGCTGAGCGTTGATTGGTGACGCAGTTCACCGATCAACACTCTTGCTCACTTTTTTTTTTCCTCAGCCCCCTTAGCGCCAACTCCACACACACATCCCCCGGCCGCCAAACTTTGATAAGTGACACAGTTCACTTATCAGAGTTTGTGCTTGCCGTTTTCCTTTTTTTTTTTTTTTTTTTTTTTTTCCTTCACCCCTCCCCCCCCTTGCGCCACTCCCGTGTGCACATCCAGCAGTCTAATTTTGATAAGTGACACACAGTTCACTTATCAGAGCTAGGGTCTGCTGTTTTAGGCTTTTTCCACAGCTTTTTCTTTACAGAATAGTTTACACTAATCACTATCCCCCCACACTTACAAATACAGTTTTCAATAAAGTCTTGCCTCCGACACTGATAGTGAAGGAGAGGATCCCACTTTTCTTTATTTTTTCGATTCCTCTTCCTCCTCGGGTCCTGCGGAACCGCCATGCAGACGCTCCGGGACAGAAGATGAGGCAGCGCCCACCATGCCCGCAGCTGAACCAGCGCTCCCCATATGGACCTCGCCCCCCGAAAATTACGAGCCACTGATTCCTGATTTTGTGGCAGAATCAGGAATCAAGTTTGACACCACCGGCTTCACAGAAATTGACTTTTTCAAAGTCTTTTTCTCTGAAGATTTTATTAACCTCATGGTGGAGCAAACTAATTTGTACACTCGTCAATTTTTGGAGCAAAATCCGCGTTCATCATTTTCAAACTGGTCTCCTGTAGAGGCAGTTGAAATGACGCAGTTTTGGGGCCAGGTCCTCCACATAGGGATCCTGAAGAAGCCCGAACTTCGGCAATATTGGAGTTTTGATATTTTATATAACACTCCAGTGTTCCGAATGGTCATGGCCCAGACGCGTTTTGAGGCCATCCACAAATTTCTGCATTATATTGATAATGCAGTGTCCAGCACGAGATGACCCCCAACTTTGACCGTCTTTTCAAAGTTCGGCCGGTCATCGAACACTTCAACAAAAAGTTTGCTGAAGTGTACGTGCCCAAAAGGGACATCTGCGTGGATGAGTCCTTCATTCATTTCAGGGGAAGGCTGCGATTCAGTCAATACCTGCCCAGTAAGAGGGCCAGGTACGGAATCAATCTCTAAGCTGTGTGAGTACCTCAGGGTACACCCACAGGTTTAGAGTGTACAAAGGGAAGGACACCAGGATTGAACCCCCTGAGTGTCCTCCTTTCCTGGGAGTGAGTGGGAAAATTGTGTGGTATTTGGTGCACTCACTGCTGGATAAAGGTTATCACCTCTACACTGATACTTTTATACCAGCGTCCCACTCTACAAATCCCTCTGAGCGAGGTACCGCAGCCTGCGGTACTGTTCGCAAAAATCAGAGAGGCCTCCCGAAGACGCTACTTGGGCAGATGCTCCGAAAAGGTGAGAGCAGAGCCCAATGTAGCGACCACCTACTGGTGGTCAAGTACAAGAGGGATGCCCTTCTCTTGACCACCATACACGGTGATGGCAGCGCCCTCTGCACTGTACAGGGTACCTCTACACAGGTCAGCAAATCTGACTGTACTGGGGTACAATAAAAACATGGGGGGCGTTGGTCTCTCCGATCAACTCCTTCAACCGTACAATGCTTTGAGGAAGGCCAAGGTGTGGCATAAAAAGCTGGCCATGCACATTGTCCAAATGGCAATGCTCAACGCATTCCTGCTGTCACAATGTGCAGGCCACACCGATACGTCGTACCTTCAGTTCCAGAAGGTAGTGGTTAAGGCCCTGATGTTTGGCACTCAGGAAGGAGCGGGCCCCAGTACTTCTGGAATTGACGGTGCTTGTATTGTACTGTGAAGGGTTAAACTAAAATCAAAAGCTGAAGGCTTCATTTTTTGTGCTTGTAACTCCATCTTGCTATTTACGAGAGAAATTCTGTTAGCTGTTATGACTAGTTCACACCAGTATGAACAAAGGGGGTTGTTGTGCAGTGGTCTTGGCTCATGAAGTTCTGTAACATTTTTCCATGTCACAGATAGGGACATATTCCGATTTTCTTGCAATACTACTATTGGCTTATAAAGTAAATGTATTACTATGCTATTGGTAGCTGTGTACTTTGTATAACTAAGCAGAATACTATAAGAGAGGTGACATAATAAACGGGGTTAGCGATCTCCTTTGATCCTCGCAAACAGAGCTGAGTCTCCGTCTGGTTCATCCTGTGTTTGCTGGCATCACACTTGTTGATTTGGAAATCACTTGGTCAACCGTGTGGGTTAATTTAGCCCCCCTAATAGTTTGGCACCCAACGTGGGGCCCCCAAATAGGGACGCCTCTGCCCCCGGAGGACAACAAGACAAAAGGACCCTCGGACCGGATACAGGCGCTGGAAAATTGGGACTGATCATCCCCCACGACAACCACGGTAAGTTGGCAGTTATACTGTTCAGACTGACCGTTTGGTGTGGTTTTTTCCTGTGTTTGTTGCTGCAAAAAGGATCTTAGGTTTGTCCCCGATGGTGGGGTGATTCTTGGGTGGAATCATATAGAGGTGCAGTCCCGTTGGGGGCCCAGGGTTCGAACCGTTCCTCATAAGGGACGGACACCCCGGATTGACCAGCGATTGTGACTCTTTATAGTCAAAATATCCTGAAATCCTGAACAATGTTAGAATCAGGCATGGTGAGGTGATCGAAGATTGGGTAGGATACGCAACTCAGAAATATATATAACCAGAGGTGTCCGGAGGGATAGTCTGAGACACCCTCCTCCTTTCACTGAGTACTGCGTTGGAATTTTGGGCATCCCAGAGGGAATAAACCCGGTGGAACAGACTGTACGGCCGCTCCAGTACTGTGCACAACTGAAGGATATTTAGCTCTAAAAGTGAGAATCATGTTTCCGTGGAAGAAAAAGAAGAGTTTGGATTTGTGTGAAGGATCAGATACTGTTAGTCTTATGATTCAAAGATGGGGAAAGAAATCTGTCAGGAATGTAGAAAAAATATTTTCGATTATGGGATTTCCTAAGGGCGGGAGGCTACAGCCTACGCTATGGGACGAAGGTATTAGGAACGGAAGTGATTGTTTCTGTTATTGCTATGCTGAAAAAGGAAGATTGTCTGCTACTATGACAAGGACTGGATGTTTTGTGGTGCAAGAAGGAAATGAGCAAGTGATTGAGGGTAATGTGCCAGAAAGACAAATAACTAAAAATGATTTGGAACAAGGGGTCTCCCTGCTAGATAAGGTCCCTCCCCAGGAAATCAAGCCTCTCCTCCCGACTAAGCTCTGTGCCCCTCAACCCCAGAGCACCAATATATCCTGGGCTGCCAAAACCCAGTGCGCCCCCAGATCCTGCCGGGTGGATTTGTGACGTATGCGAAGTTACTAATCCTCAGTGGAGAGAGGTCTGTTGCAATTGTGGAACAAGGAGACCCGGAGTCGTAGTCCCAGCCTTTCCCTTGCTAAATGCTGATGGTACCTATTATCAGCCACCGCCAGCACGAGTCCCTGCTATGTCTAGTATTGCTAGTGGTTGAGTATCCACCCCCTCCTACTTTAGTCACCCGGTCAGAGACAGGATACACAGAGGAGATAGAAGATTTCCAGGAAATGTATTCCAATGTTATTCCTGGTCCCCACCATCATGATGTGCTCTTTAGGATAGGGACAGGGGATCTCACGAAGCAGCACATTGGGGCCATAGTAAATGCCGCGAATAATCAACTCCGCCATGCTGGAGGACTGGCCGCAACAATTTCACAGAAAGGCGGACCCATGATACAGGAAGAATCTAATTTGTATATACAAATGTATGGCCAGGTAGAAACAGGACAGGTCGCAGCAACCAGAGCAGGACAGCTGCCGTGTCAATATGTAATACATGCAGTGGGACCACGATATAATCCAACCAACATTCCTAGGTCCCAACAATTGCTTATTGGGACTGTCCAGAACGCAATCCTGTATGCCTCCTCTGTCCCCCTGGTACGATGCCTCAACGTACAGTGGCCATACCATTAATCTCTGCCGGTATCTCTCAATATCCCAGGAAGGATGCCGCCATGGTCATAATATCAGCAATAGAGCGGTGTATACAGGAAAACCCCATAAAATTGGAGGAGGTCCGATTTGTCCTCGATAGCCGCCTAACGGCCCATCAGGCAATACAATCTCTAACTGTAACAGCCTCCTGCCCAGCTTCCGCAGCAGATGCCTCTTGTGCCCGTACTACCGCCACCTCCTCCCGCACCCGAGTCAGTAATATCCGAATTTGAAGAGGATGATGTGGAAACTACTCCTGACAGGCCAAAGTATACCCCCTTTACCCCATCCCAAATAGACACCCTTTGCAATCAATTACCCGATCCAAAGACTTCCCCCATGGCCTTCTACAGGCAAATGGCAGCGAATCGAGAGATTTATTCCACTCCCTGAAGAGATCTATTACACATACTTCGAGTAAAAGCTGGGGAGGGGTATTTTCCAATTATTGAGGGTGGCATAATGTATAATGTGAACCTGGATGGGGGAACCCATGAGAGTGGTGTCGATTTCTGCAATGCTTTAAAGGTTTGGGCACAAGATAGACTAGCGGATCAAGCTACCTCTCTCACAGATGTCACACAGGACAAGGGGGAGACTGCCGAGAAGTTCTTTGGGCATCTTATGGTGGTATTTAAAGATCTGGGATTCTCATTGTATAATAAAGCCCATACACACCTTTTTGGGGGAGCTTTGATGTCCGGCCTTAAACCCGAATTGAAAGAGGCGATAATGTCAGTTAGACCTGACGTCGAGAATTCCACTCCGGACGATGCATTGAAAGTAATAAGTTTTCAGAAGAATTTAACCTGCTGTGCATCAGCAGGAAAAAAAAAAAAAAAAAGCTGTAGCAGTTCCAGCTCCTGCTCCAATTCCAGCCCCCACCACCGCAGCTGCAAGCTCATAGCTCGTTCCTTATCAGTGGCCCACACAGCAAACTCCAGCTCCTGACCTCCAACCATACACAAACTCAGCTCCTTAATCCAATATTTCTTCCAATCTTATGACTGGGAACCTTACTCCCCAGATTCGCCGCGGCAATTCTCGTCTGCAATGCTGGCGCTGTGGCCGACTCGGTCACTTCCAGAGATCTTGTCACACCCCCGCTGATGGATGCTACCCTCAAGATCCCCCTTCCAATCGTAACCTAAATATTGGGAACCCTAGAGGATACCTCACTTACGGACAGCCCCAAAATCCTGATAATTGTCCATATTGAAGAGGTGGCCAACCAGGGTCTGCCATCACAATGTCCTTCACCAAACCTGCGGCATGCTCATTTGTCACGCTCCCTGTAGGGGACACACTTGTTAAGTTCATGGTAGACACTGGGGCGGCCAATTCTATAATCAAGTCATCAGATGTACCTACGGATATCCCTATTCAATTCTCAGATCAAGAGCTTGTTTTAATCGGAGTAGATGGCAGACCCAATAAACATACTCATACAAAACTAATCCCTGTGGGACCCTTCCTCGAGGTTACTGCTCAGTTCATAATCTCTCCCACTTGTCCAGTAAATTTACTAGGGGCAGATTTATTATCGCAGTTCCACTCCAGAATACAATTCCAAGATGATGGTCAGATGGTTCTTACATTACATAACCCTTATGCAGATGAAGACAGTGAGGAAATCTGTATTCTGCATTCCCTTCCCACAGTTATGATGGCCCTGATAGGCCTAGATCCACCCCCAATATTGCCTGAGGATCAACGATTCACCCCATACGTCTCAAAGATACCATCTAAACTTTGGTCAAAAGGGCCAAATGATATAGGGAAAATGCCTGTAGAACCTGTAAGATTCTCAAACCTGGTGCCCCTTTTTCCAAAGTCCATCAATACCCTTTGAAACATGATCAGGAGCGGGGCCTCCAGGGACAAATACAAATGTTACTTGATAATGGTGCTCTGGTACCCTGTGTTTCTCCATGTAATACGCCCTTGTTTCCCATTAAGAAAAAGATCCCACCTGGGCAACCCCGTGTACCGGCTGGTACAAGATCTACGGGCAGTTAATGCAGCTACTGTTCTGGAAACTCCAGTGGTGCCTAATCCACATACTCTTTTGTCCCCAAATACCCCAGGATGCTGCTTGGTTTACAGTCATTGACCTTGCCAATGCCGCCTTTAGCATTCCGTTACACCCAGATTGCCAGTTTCTGTTTGCATTCACTTATCAGTGACGACAGTTAACATGGACAGTTATGCCACAAGGAGCCCAAAACAGTCCCAACCAGTTTGCAAAAACATGAGCGAGTGTCTTTTGCCCTGGCAGTTAGATCACCCCCAGGTCACGCTGCTTCAGTATGTGGATGATCTTTTGTGGTGTACACGAACAGAGCAGGAGGCCATTGCTGCCACTGTTAGTCTCCTCAAGTATCTGGCAGATCTGAACTGTCGGGTTTCAGCCTCGAAACTTCAGTTCTGCCTTGGTCAAGTGATATTCTTGGGTCACTGTCTCCTTCAGGGTGTCAGACACCTCACAGAAGAAAGAAAAATAGCCGTCAGCTTCCTTCCTTTCCCAAAAGATGAAACTGAACACCAGCATTTTCTTGGACTATGTACTTATTGTTGTCAGTGGATACCAGATGCATCCCGCATAATGCAACCCCTTTACAATGCCTTGAAAAGACAGCATAATGAGCTATAAGGAAAGATCACCGGTTTGTATGGAAAGCCTTTATCATGCCTTCTCTGAATTAAAGCGGCTCATTGCTTTTGCCCCTGCCTTGGGCATCCCAGACTATACTCGACCGTTCCATTTGTATGTGTCTGAGAATGAAGGACAAGCAGCAGGGGTACTTACACAATCACATGGCAATAGGCAACAGGCTATTATTCGGCTCGCCTCGACCCTGTGGCCCGAGCATCACCAAGTTGCATGAGGGGAGTTCACGCCACTCACTCGTTGCTTGACAAGACTGCAGACATAATTCTTGGACATGAAACGCAAATTTTTGCCCCGCAGGATATTGCAGCAATACTGACACTTTAGCAACCAAGACATTTGACTGTGCAACGACACTTTACGGCTGCAGTGTTCACTCCTTTTGCCTGGCTATGTCAAGTTACATCGCTGTACTACAATTAACCCCGCTACTTTACTGCCGGTCCCCAAGAAAGATGGCAGTGATGAGGATTATCTCCAACATGATTGTTCCCAACATCTGACTGAAGAAACAGCTACTCCATCAAATGTCAGTGAGAATCCACTCCCAAATCCTGATCTGATGTTATACACGGATGGTTCAAGATATGCTGACGAGTTTGGTAGATTCCACACGGGATATGCTGTTACCACAGAGGACACTGTAGTGCACGCAGCTGCGCTCCTGCCCTCAGTGTCAGCACAAGAAGCAGAACTTCAGGCTCTGTCTACTGCATGTATTTTGGCCAAGAACAGGCGAGCTAATATATACACGGACTCACGGTATGCATTTGGTATTGCTCACGATTTTGGTGCTCTATGGACCAATCGAGGGTTTATTACTACTGCCGGAACCCCAGTGAAAAATGCTGAAGCTGTTAAAACCCTCATGGACTCGATCAAATTACCTACTCCGGTGGCCATTATCAAAGTTAAAGTCCTAGGAACAGTCCACAGACTGTTGGTAACGCATTTGCGGATATGCAAGCAAAAGCCGCCGCTCTTTTACCCATTGAACCAACCATACCAACTATGGTGACCACAGGCTCTCAGCGTAAACAGTTACAAGAAGTATTGACTCTCCAAGAACCTGATGATCTACAACAGACTGAAGTTTTCTGTCGGACCCCTCAAGACCGCTTAATGACGATGCAGAGAATGTCTCCAAAGGAAGAGGTGAAGCAATGGAAGACTGATGGGGCACATATGGATAATGGTCTCTGGAAAAAGGACCAACTTGTGTGTCTCCCTAAGCGGATGTACCCTGCTATTGCCACATGGGCCTACACATCGAGGAAAGAATCAGGCCATGGCACTGGTGCAAAAATTCTACTGGGCCCCGGGAATTTCCACAGTTTTGACAGTGCTCAACCATGCCTGTAATATCTGTCAGACCTGTAATCCTGGTCAACTTCAACGTGTACCTCCAAAGCACCTTGCTAAGCCCAACTATCCATTCCGAAGGCTCCAGGTGGACCATATCACGTTACCCAAGTCTGGAAGGTATGAATACTGTTTGGTTGTTGTTGACATGTTCTCCAGTTGGCCGGAAGCATTCCCTGTTGCCACCATGACTGCAAAAACCACAGCGAAGAAACTGGTGATGGAAGTCATATGCAGATATGGGGTTCCAGAAGTTGTTGAAAGTGATCATGCCTTTTCTTCTCATGTGTACCAAGAAGTTCTGACAATGCCTGGATCCACTGTAGCCCTCCATACTCTGTATCATCCACAATCCAGTGGGAAAGTTGAAAGGCTGAACAGCACACTGAAGGGACAATTGACCAAAATGATGCAGGAGACTACGGCTCCATGGCCAGAGCTTCTACCCATTGTACTATAACACATTTGTACTACAAAAACGGATTAAAAACACATGTGACATGCACAAGTGTGAACAAGTCGGTAAGACAATGTTCACACCACCCACTAACAGACACAACAAGAAAAGAGATTTGCAAAAATACTCTGCAGTAAAATATGACAATAGTCAGCAAGTGCTGGATAACAAATACAGGGTATTTAGTCGATATGTTTTTTTGAAAAAAAAAGTATACCAAGCTGCTTCACCGCGTCAAGGTAACCCGTATTGAAGCAGTCCCTATCTAATGTAATGAAGGGCCTGTCCGAATCCTGTTCATTTTAGACACTGTTCAGGTTTTAAATACATTAGATAGGGACTGCTTCAATACGGGTTACCTTGACGCAGTGAAGCAGCTTGGTATACTTTTTTTTTTTTGCAAAAAAAGTATCGACTAAATACCCTGTATTTGTTATCCAGCACTTGCTGACTATTGTCATATTTTACTGCAGAGTATTTTTGCAAATCTCTTTTCTGTTGTGTCTCACAAAAAGTTACTTGATGAAGATGCTGAAGCCAAGCGCATGGCTACCTTCAAAAGATCTCCACCACGGTCATCAAAAATTGTTATTCGTAAATTGCAGCATACAGGGGGGATGGGTGCGCCGCAAAAGCCATGACTGATAACACGGCATCAGCCATGTAAAGACCTGTACCCCCCGAGCTTATAGCTTGGGATAGCAGAGATACTATGTGTTAACAAAATTTATCTAGGGGGGATTGTGAAGTGTTAAACTAAAAT
The DNA here is from genome assembly GCF_039654945.1 of Dendrobates tinctorius. NCBI lineage: Eukaryota > Metazoa > Chordata > Amphibia > Anura > Dendrobatidae > Dendrobates > Dendrobates tinctorius. The sequence goes on from NW_027361712.1 coordinate 306,143, forward strand.
CAAAGCTGAAGGCTTCATTTTTTGTGCTTGTAACTCCATCTTGCTGTTTACGAGAAATTCTGTTAGCTTTTATGACTAGTTCACACCAGTATGAACAAAGGGGGTTGTTGTGCAGCAGCCTTGGCTCATGAAGTTCTGTAACATTTTTCCATGTCACATAACTAGGGACATATTCCGATTTTCTTGCAATACTATTGGCTTATAAAGTAAATTTATTACGATGCTATATAGCAGAATACTATAAAAGAAGTGACATAATAAACGGGGTTAGCGATCTCCTTTGATCCTCCCAAACAGAGCCGAGTCTCAATCTGGTTAGTCCTGTGTTTGCTGGCATCACACTTCTGTTGATTTGGAAATCACTTGGTCAACCGTGAGGATTAATTTAGCCCCCCTAACAGTACCAGGTCAGCATTTTCCAGGGGTGGTCCCGGCAACCCAAAGAAAACATAAAGGTGTCAAGTGTGTTACAAAAAGGGAATACGCAGGGACACCATTTATCAATGCGACACCTGCCCCTAAAAACCTGGCCCGTGAATGAAGGATTGCTTAAATTGTACCACACCTCCATGCATTATTAATTTACTTTACTGGAAACATTAGTTGGGGGCACATCTAGATTTGTTCTTTGGGGGTCTAATATCCAAAATGATGTCACATGTGGGTTTTTTTTCCTGTTTAGGCACATCAGGGGCTCTGCAAACGGAACATGATGCCCGCAGACCATCAAAGTCTCCATTCCAAAACATCACTACTTCCCTTCTGAGCCCTGCCATGTGCCCAAACAGTGGTTTGCCCCTACATATGGGATATCAACACACTCAGGACAAACTGGACAACTTTTGGGGTCTAATTTCTCCTGTTACCCTTGAGAAAATAAAAAAAAAATGGTTGCTAAAAGATCATTTTTGTGACTAAAAAGTTAAATGTTCATCTTTTCCTTCCATGTTGCTTCTGCTCCTGTGAAGCACCTGAAGGGTTAATAATCTTCTTGAATATAGTTTTGAGTAGCGTGAGGGGTGCAGTTTTTAGAATGGGGTCACTTTTGGGTATTTTCTGCCATATAGACCCCTCAAAGTGACTTCAAATGTGAGGTGGTCCAAAAAAAAAAAAAAAAAAAAAAAAAAACACACACCAAACACCCCGATCGCTAAACTGTGTAGCGGGTAACAAAAAAAAAAAAAATCAAAACTCCAGAATTACGTTTTTTTGGTCGCCGCCACATTGCATTAAAATGCAATAAGGGGCGATCAAAAGAACGTATCTGCACAAAAGTGGTATCATTAAAAACGTCAGCCCGGCACGCAACAAATAAGCCCTCACCCGACCCCAGAAAACGAAAAATAGATACGCTACGGGTCTCGGAAAATTGCGCATTTTTTTTTTTATTTTTAAGCAAACTTTGGAATTTTTTTTTTTTCACCACTTAGATAAAAGAGAACCTACACATGTTTGGTGTCTATGAACTCGTAATGACCTGGAGAATCATAATGGCAGGTTATTTTTAGCATTTAGTGAACCTAGCAAAAAAGCATATCAAAAAACAAGTGTGGGATTTCACTTTTTTTTGCAATTTCAACGCACTTGGAGTTTTTTTCCTGTTTGAGTACACAACATTGTAAAACTAATGGTGTCGTTCAAAAGTACAACTTGTCCCGCAAAAAATAAGCCCTCAAATGGCCATATTGACAGGGGGGGGGGGAAGTTATGGCTCTGGAAAAAAGGGGAGCGAAAAACTAAAACGCAAAGCCGGAAAAAAGCTCCGGTCATTGGGTTAATATGTAGTTGCATCTTATTAATGGGATCAAAAGTACGGTAATTGGAGGATTCTCAGAATCTCATTAATTGGCTTCAAGGGCTTTTCTGTCATTAATCCATCATCAATAAAGCTCCTTAAGGTAGACTTGGATACTGAAACACCTACTTTCTGGAGAGCAGGGCTGCAGAGTCGGTAAGTAAAACCTTCGTCACCGACTCCACAGGACTGCCTCACTGCTGAGCATATACAGAAATTGCAGCACAGATTCATCTAAACTACAAGCCCAGATCCTTAGATCAGGAACAGGACAGACATTTATAGAACATTTTATAACATGTTCTTATGAAAACATTTACAGCATACTGCATTGTACTATTGTACCCAGTTTATTATAAAAATTTTAGGAGTCAAAGTTGGTCCATTTTATACAGACTCCGACTACACCAAAATGGACACAGACTCAGACTCCACAACCTTGCTGGACAGTGTTCTTCACTTGGGTGAATGTTGTGAAGGGGTTTTTCCTCACCATGGAAAAGATTCTGTGATCATCCACTGTTCTTAAGATCAACAGTGCACTTTTTTTTTTGCAAAATGTACCAAACTGTTTTGGCCTCTCCTAACATTTTTGCTCTCTGATGGATTTCTACTTTGTCATCAGCTTAATGATGGTCTGTTTCACTTCCATTGAGAGCTCCTTTGACTGGATGTTGTGGGTTCACAACAACAGCTTTCAAATGCAAATGGCACACCAGGCATCTGCTCCAGTGCCTACTTTATGGATTATGGATTTATGAGGGAAAAGCCTGTGTGGCCCATTAATGAGATTGAGATAATTATCCAATTACTTTTGATCCCTTTATAAAGAGCCAGCTATGCATTAACACCTTAATGACCACCAATATGCCTTTTTGCTGACCTGAGAGATGAAAGAAAAGCCTCCCCATACAGGTGACAAACCAGCAGCTGTTGGCTGTCCACTATAGCTGACAACTTGCAGCATTAGCCACGATCAGCATTTGCACCGTCCATATCTGTTTAACCCCTTAAATGCTGCTGTCAAAATTGACTACTTCATATAAATGGTTAAACTGTGGGGGCTTCTGATTTAACCTCATCGGCGCCCAGAGATCATGATTGTGTGGTCCTGATGTTTGTCATGACAATTTACGGCCTTAGAGTCTGTCGGCTAGAGTGGCATGTTGAGAAGTTTGCGACATTTAGGTGGTAAAAATACACTTTTCCATTTCTGTCATGCCACTTTGCATTAATTCCTGAAAATCATCTGAAGGGTTAAGAAACTACATTGTCCAAATATTTTTGAACCTATGCATACGAGTGTATGTACAAGGCCGGGATCACACATGCTAGAAACATGGCCGACTCGCGCATGTTAATACCCGGGAGCGGAGCGTGCGGACGCATAGCAATACATGGAGCCGCACGCTCCGCTCTTGAGTGCCAGCGGCAGTGCTGGGTATTAACATGCAAGACTCGGCCGTGTTTCTAGCATGTGTGATCCCGGCCTATGAGTGTTTGCAGCGTTATGACTCTATATAGAGTTGCAACGCAGCAAACTCCATTCTCACAGTCAGTACAGACCCCGGAGAACATGATTCAGGTCGGATTTTACCATCTCCAGTCTGGCGATTGCCGTTATTCACCGGATAACAGCGATCGCAAAAAAAAAAAAAAAAAAAGGACCAATTTCCCTCTGATATGATCTAGTATACCAGAGAAGAGAGTAATGGGGGGTCCCCCAAGGACCCCTCCTTCCCGATACCTCCGCCATCCCAGGACCTTCCTACTCTGTCCCCTGGCCCTCCACGTCTTCTTCCTGGAAGAAAATGGCGGGCGTATGCCCTCACACATGTCCATTGAAGGAAAAATAAAGATTTCGGGTGCAAAACAGGTAAATCTTAAAAAAAAAAAAAAAAAAAAAAAAAATATCACAAATATATTCTTCTCCCTATAGTGCAGTCATATAGCACTGTTTACTTACAATTGCTTATTTTGCCCTTCTATCCAGTTAATTCTTCTAATTTTCAATTAGATTGATCTATGACATCTGTTTTTTCTCACATGGCTAGCTACGGCAAGTCCTTCTAAGCTCTATGTAGAAACAGGAAGTCTCTTCCCTGCAGGAGTCAGCATTAGAACTACAATACTACTTCACTGAAAATTCCCTAACAGTCCAACTCCACCCTTTCTTCACCTCCTGACCCAACTGATCTGCTCTTCCCCGCAGCCAGGGAATTTGCAGTGATTTATAATTGTAGTTCTAATGGTGACTCATTTAGGGAAGAAGACTCAAAGGCTATGCCGAAACCCACATCAGAGTGGGGAAATCTTCCCTAGCATCCCTGCTACCACTTAAGTATATCTTGATACAATAGCCCAGTGTATATACATCTTTATTGCACATCTTTGTTAGTATTCAGATGACTCTCTGAATCATGTCCCACTATGGCATTACTTTGATTATTGGTTCATCATACATCACGGGCTTCTCTTCTCTCATGGTGCAGCAGTTTCCTCCCTGTTTTGTTACCAATTGCATTTATATATTATACTTTATCTTGTTCATTCTAAGCGCCCCTTTTCTATGTCTACCTCACCTCCTTCATTCTCGATTAATAAAGGTTACTTATTTTAGTATAATTATTGTTGTCTTCATTTTACATTGGTTTTTCCCTGTTGGTTTTCTGGTTATTGGCAGATAAGTCGTTTGGCATCACAGTCCGGTAAATGCATGCACACTCACCAGTTATCTATTCATGGAATATAATTTTATTCCATCTACCCATACACCTTATAGATGCGTGTGGGCATTCCATATCTTGTGCCTTGACCCTTCTTCCGATGCTGCATAGGCAAAGCAGCACCATAGAGCATACAACTCAGTCATGCCGCTGAGAAGCTGTCATTCTGGAGCGCAGGGCTCCAGTTCCCCATCTCTGGCCTCCCACAAGACAGGAGACCAAGGGAGTGATGTGCTCTATAGAAAGGGCTTAAGAATAATCCTTGTATGATAATAAAGAATACATAGAATGAACATCATCTTGCATCCGTGGAGGCTTTTTTCTCCCACACTCTTAGGCCGGAGTCACACTTGTGTGTGTAATGCGAATTTCTCGCTTCAATACCCAGCACTCGGGACCGGAGTGTGCGGCTGCATCTTTTTCTATGCACCCCCACACTCCGGTCCCAAGTGTCGGCAGCAGTGCTGGTATTGATGCGAGAAACTCGAGCTAGTTTCTCACATTACACATGCAAGTGTGACGCCGGCCTTAAAATGATCATAATTGTAGTTAGGGATACCCCAGGCAGACAGCTTTCAACTGACGTGCCAGACTATGTATGTATACTTCCCAGCGGCAGCAGCAGGATGTTGCGCGATGAGGCGGACTGCATTGGCAACATACAACGCTGATTCAGTGTGGCTCCTTCACCGGTGCCACATGGGAAAAAGGTCTGGCAATCTATTTCCATATTATGCCAAGAAAACTTGGAGAGTACAACTAAATGAATTCCGATATAGTGCAGGAAGATACGTTCCTAGGTCTAAAGGCAGTCAACAAGCTACCGGGGAAGAGCCGATTGTCAATTGGCTCATGACAAGCCAGGATCAAAGCCACAAGGTAGTCTTAATGCTGATGTCCCTTGGTCAAACGAAAAGATCAAAAGCTGCAGAGATAGCGTTACTCCAAGTTCCAAACTTTGCTATGTCTGGCCCTTGCATGGTGTCTCATTCTCCCTCCTTGCAGGGACGCCGGCTTACTCACCCACCCGGCCCGCGGCGTGATCCTTAGTATGCTGCCGCTTTCTTCATCCCCTGTGCACGCTGCACTGTGTCTTGGCAGCGTAGCTAGGGTGCAGGTGCGAAGCTCCCTTTTCTTAGAAGGGCAGCACGTGCACATGGTAAATGCTCCTGAAGCATTTAGGTTAATGTGTGTTCATCTGCAAGGTGACTCCCAACCAATTTCTGGTAGACATCTTGTAATTAAAGCACCCTCCCCTATTGGGAGGTGCCTATGCAACTCCTATAGTTCTGTTAGGTCATCTGGTGTGTAACTGTATGTTGCCAGGTCCCCCTTCCCTAGTCTGTTAGTGTCTCGTATCCTGTGTTCCTGTTAGCCCACCATAGTTAGTCCTCGCTTCCTGTGACCGCTTCAGCGGTGTCTGAATCCCGAAACCGTGTCTGCGGTATCTGTACCCCGTGGCCACATTGGCGGTACCTGTCTACCACCCTGGGGGCTAAATATCCAGGCCAGAGCTGTGAACTTATCCCTGTTGCTGTCCAGTCTGCGCAGTGTGAATCTGTCTGCACAGGTAGAACTTGTCCCAGTGGCCGCCCTTCTTTGCCTGAGAACCTGAAGTAATGTCTCTGCCGTTTGGGGTCAGCAGCTACTGCCAGACGTCACCATAGAGTGGCACCTCGCAGCTACTTGCCACATAAGTCTGATCTCGCCACTAGAAGCTCCATCGAACACCAAGATAGCTGCTTAGTCACGCACATTCAGGGTAAAGGTTCCGTTACATTTAGCGATGCACCAGTGATCCCGAGAACGATACGACCCGGTCAGGATCGCTGGTGCATCGCTATATGGTCGCTAGTGAGCTGCCAAACTGGCAGATCTCACCAGCGATGCAGCAGCGGTTGGCGGTCGTCACTTACCTGTCACACGCAGCGAGGGTGACGTCTTCCGCCCGCGTCCATGGAGTCGCTTGTCGGCACCAGCAGGAAGCCAACGACGAGAAATGGACCAGGACGATCTCGCGGGATCAGCGATATCCAGCGGGGAGCCGGGTCAGAGGCAAGTATCACATGTAGCAAGATCGCTAGCGATATCGCTGTTGCGTCACAAAATCGGTGATGCTTTAGCGATCTCGCTATGTGTGAAGGGGGCTTAAGTCCAGTCTGTGGCACAGTGGGTCCATGAACCATCTAGGAGCATAGCACTTGGGATGTATGAACCAAGGTAAGCTCGACATCGTCAAAGCCAATATGGACAGAACAAGACTCTTACTCGTAAATAGCCAATTAAGGCTACTTTCACACATCAGGTTTTCGGCGTCAGGTGCGATCCGGCGTCGTGCCGGAATGCCGGTTCCAGCAAATGTTTTGTAAAACCTGATGTGCCGGATCCGGTTTTCTGCCGGATCCGTCTTGTTCTTGACAGACAAAACCGGATCCGTCTCATCCGGTTCATCCATTTTTCTATCCGTTTTTCGACGGATTACGCCGGATCCGGTTTTAAAAATTGACCCTTGACCAAACTTGTGTACCTTCTGTACCAACAGTATATACCTTTGCCAACCAAAGTTGGCTATCTTGTCATGGTCTCTATTTTTAGCTTTAGGCCACAGGTGTGTACCTGGTTGTGTTTTATGCAAAGTATTTCACCTTTTAACAAAAGTTGTGTACATTGTTAGGAAATCACCAACAATAAACACAACTTTTTAGGTGAAATACTTTGCTTCAAACACAACCAGGAACACAACTGTGGCAAAAAGCTAAAATTTACCCACAGTTATATACCTAGTTTTGAATACCATTTTACCTTTTAAATACCCTGTATTTAACCTTTTTCGCCGCAGAAAGAAATGACAGACAACCAGTGTAAAATAATTTAACTTTTATTGAAAAATGTTTTTTTTAGAAAACTTTTTTTCAATTTTAATAAACTTTTTTAATAAAGCTTTGAAACCATAAAACTGGTCATTTTTATTTAAATACACACATTATAAATCTGTGTAGTGTGGGGTGGAAATACTGCTGGAGGGGCTGCGGGACACTTCGACAATGGGAGTGTGGAGAGAGGACTGGGATCGTGGTGGGGAAGGAACAGTTAGAGGTGATGGTGTGGAAAAAGCTACAGAATGGGTGGACATGTGGGAGGCAGAAGAGGTGGTGGGCGGTGGAGTGGAGGGTTGGGCAGGGACTGTAGGAGCAGATGATGTTGATGGAAAGTTGTATGGGGAAGGAGTTTGGTACGGGGAAGGAGTTTGGTACGGGGCAGGTTGCTGGAAGTGGGGAGATGTCTGGTACTGGGGAGGTTGCTGGTATGTAATAGGAGGGGGAGGATGGAAAGTGGCTGGAGGGGGTGCAGATGTAATAGGAGGGGGAGGATGGAAAGTGGCTGGAGGGGGTGCAGGTGGAGGAACTACAGTGGTGGGAGGTGGAGGTAACCTGCTGTAGAGCACCGTGGCACGAATGCATTACATGCATCTGCTGGGTAGGAGATAGTGTTGCCATGCGCTCCACAACAGACCTGAAAAAGGTGTGGTTTGGCGAAGATCTTGCTTCTGAATGCATGGTTTGCAGAAGTGTCTTCACCTCCAGAATGCTGGAGTTGATCTGCTGAAAGCCTGCGGAGATTTGCTCTGACAAGACTTTTAGACAGTTCTGGAAAGATGCATTCAGATGCAAGAACTCTTGCGCATAACTCTTTTCCTGACCCCTCTGCCGCTGCCGCCCAGTACCCGCAGGTGTACTAGAGGTGGCAGGGGCAGAAGGGTGGGGTAAAGGGAAAGCGATCTCCTCACCAGCAGCTTCATGTAATGTAGGCGGCCACGATGCTCCTGTGCTGGTGGATGGGACAGATGGGTCGAATGTGTGGGAAGGCTGGGAAGGTGCAGATGTACCGGGGCGGTCGAAGTGTCCCTCGGTGCTGGTCTCCTCAGGGATCGCCTCAGAAGGGTCCAATCGTGCAGGCTCCCGAGTGCTGCTCACCGTGCTGTGTAATAAAGAGAAAAAAAAACAATTAAAATACTGACATGGTATGGCCCTGGCTGAAAAAAAAAAGTTACATCTAACATTCTTTTCACATGTGGTGTGTAATATTTACCTTCTGGTGAGCATTGTTTCCCGGAGGAACGACAGGGCTCGTGCGTACTTGTACTTGCTCCTGCGTCCTCCAGATCCACTCGGGGCCCGCATCTCTTTATTGAACTCCTTCTTGAAACGATCCCTCACAGACCGCCACCGATTCACAATTCTGTTCCCTGAAACGAGAAAGGAGTGGTTAGTATACAACATCAGTGTTTCCCAAACTCCAGTCCTCATGGTCCCCAGGGGTCATGCTTTCAGGATTTCCATAGTAAATAGAAATCCTGAACACATGATCCGTGGGGACCACGAGGACTGGAGTTCGGGAAACACTGGTTTACATCAAGCAACCGGTACTGTATATACTTACGCTCTTTAATCTGGACCCGAGCATCGAGGTCCTCCCAGCGGCCCACAAGGAGCGAACAGATTTCCTCCCAGAGTCGTCGGGTAACGATAAGGTCAGCATGGCGGCGGTCAGCCATATTCCAGAGCGGCTCCCTTTCTCTGACGATATCGATGAGGTGGTCCACATCGAGTCCTCCATCCTCACCGTCAGAGTCGGGAGCACGCTGTGAAGGCTGTTAAAGAAAAAGACAAAAATAACATAATTAGCCTCCACAAAAGAAATGAAATAAAAAGTGCAAAAAAAACCAAAGCAAAAATATTTATACTTACACGCTGGTGACCGCCGCGTTGCTGTCGCCGACGACCCTGGGAGGCACTGCGAGGACCTCTTGGCCGAGCACCAGATTGGGAAGACTAGAGAAGAAAACAAAAAATGTTATGTCTTTGGATGTAGGCATTTGTTTGCTGTGTGTGGTCTGCAGAACATTGTTTTCTATGTGTTGTGTGTAGTGTGATGTTGTGTTTCTGCGTTTGATGCAAAAAAACTTACCAATTGTGAGCCCACTCCAAGTGTCTGTCCACCCCTTCCTTCTTCTCGGAGCTCCTCTTCATCTTGTGAATCCTGTTTTGAAATAAAAGGCAATGAATAGACATATATTACAGAGATGATGGATTTTGGAAATAAAAACTTACCGTCAAACGCTGACGATGCGAGGGAGGGCTCCCAGAAGATGATGTGCTGTCTTCCTGGTGGCCACACTCCATGCCTGTGGGTGGTGTTTCAGCTGCTGCCATTGCTGCTGCTGCTGCATCTATTGGGCGGCTGTTGAATAAAGAGAAACAAAGGGCCAATGAATATCTTGATATTCAATAGCCCTAGTTTGGAGGAATGGGGGATTTGATAATTACCGTCTCTCATCTGCTGCTGGCCTCCCCTCCTCAGCATGTTCCATTTGCTGCTCCATTTGGGGTGGTGGTGGTGCTGATGGTGCTGCAGTGGTCTCCTGCCTTCTCCTGCGCTTGGTTGCTTTCTTGGGTGGCATGTTGGGTGTGGCTGTGGGTCCCACTGTCTTGCTTTTATATATGTGTTGTGGGCAGAGCTACTGAGCATGCTCAGACCAAAAAAACCGGATCCGGCCACCGGATCCGGCTTTCGCCGGATCAGGCGCATTGAGGCGCTCATAGGCTTTCATTGTGTGAAAAAGCCGGACGCGCCGGATCCGGCGTGTCCGGCTTTTTCGCCGGAGACAAAAAAACGTTACAGTAGCCGTTTTTTCCAGACGCCGGATCGCGACACATTGCCGGATCCGGCGAAAACCGGATGAAACGCATGGCCATCCGGCGCGATCCGGCGCAAATGCAAGTCAAGGGGGGGGAAACCGGATCCGGCATTGCATTTAGCCGGATCCGGTTTTTGTCAAAAGCGCCGGATCGCGCCTGACGGCGAAAACCTGATGTGTGAAAGAGGCCTAAGAGGACCTCAATTCTCCAGTCTAAAGGGCCTGTCACACTAAGCGATATCGCTAGCAATATCGCTATAACGTCACTGGTTTTGTGACGTTATAGCGATATTGCTAGCGACATCGCTGTGTCTGATACTTACCTCTGACCGGCTCCCCCGCTGCTGATCGCGCGAGAACGTCCTGGACCGTTTCTCGTCGTCAGCTTCCTGCTGGGCTTCCTGTGGCGCCGACGAGCGACGCGTGGACGCGGGCGGGCGGGCGGACGTCAGGATCGCCTAGTGTAACAGGTAAGTAGCGACCCCCGTCCCCAGCGATGTCGCTGGTGAGATCTGCCTGTGTGGAAGCTCACTAGCGACCACTTAGCGATGCACCAGCGATCCTGACTGCGTCATATCGCTGGTCAGGATCGCTGGTGCATCGCTAAGTGTGACAGTACCTTTACAAACATTTGGTCTATTATTCTGGCAACAATTACCAAAGATGAACATTGATATGGATGTGTTGAACCATCTTATCAGTCTCATTAAAAATCTTTACATTGAACAAGAATCAACAGTCTAAACAGATCATGTCAAGGTATAAAGTAGATAGAGGCGTCAGACAAGTATGCATCTCAGTTAAGGATCACAGCCTGGGGAGTCACTCTGAACCAACCCGCTGTTATCTTTGTGTCACAAACAGTCCTCTGCTGCACCCTACTGTCAGGACAATTACACGACCAGCTGACCATTAACGGATGAAACTGCTATAACTAAAGCCCCCGTTACACATAGCTAGCGTATCGCTAGCAATATTGCTGTAACGTCACCGATTTTGTGACGTAGCAGCGATATCGCCAGCGTCGGACTGGCCCACCGGAGAACCGGAGGATTCTCCGGTGGGCCCTGGCATCTGGTGGGCCCTGGCACCTGCTGGCATACAGGGCCAGCAGTTGCCTAGGGCCCCCGCTGCTCAAGGGGCCCCCAGCCAGTGGTGTGTCGCACACCATGCAGCTGCTATGGGGGCCCCTGCCAGCGGAGCAGCAGCGGGTGTCAGGAGGCAGGAGCCCCTGTCCCCGCTGCTAAAGAGAAATGAATATTCACCGCGAAGCATATAATTTCACAGTCTCCACCCCCAGATGCCCCGCCCCCAGCCCAGTAAGCTGCTCTGCAGACTACAGCTGTAAATCAGGGCCGGCGCCGCCCTCAGTCCCCTCTGCTCCTGACTCACAGCCAGTGCGCGATGACGTCACTACATCGCGCACCCACTGTGTGTCTGGCAGAGGGGGCAGCTCCTGACACTGAAGCCGGGATCAGCGTGGGAGCGAGGAGGAGAGGTGAGTATTGTGGTTTTTTGTTTTTTTTTATCTCTCTCTCTCTCTCTCTCTCTCTCTATCTGTCTCTATCTATCTATCTATATATCTCTCTCTCTAGCTCTCTTATATCTATCTATCTATCTCTATCTATTATCTATCTCTATCGCTCTATCTTTATATCTATCTTTCTATCTCTACATCTATCTATCTCTATATCTTTCTATATATATCTCTATATCTATCTATCTCTATCTTTATTATCTATCTAGCTACCATCTATATCTATCTATCTTTATCTATATATATCTCTATCTAATATCTATATCTATCTATCTCTATATCTATCCGTTATCTATCTCTATATCTTTTCTCTGTATCTATCTATCTATCTATCTATCTCTATATCTATCTCTATATCTTTATATCTATATATCTATTTCTCTCTATATCTATCTCTATATCTCTCTCTATAGCTATCTATCTATATATCTCCATCTATCTCTATATCTATCTCTCTGTATATCTATCGCTCTCTCTATATCTATCTTTCTATCTCTATATCTATATATCTATCTTTCTCTATCTATTTATCTCTATATCTATCTCTCTCTATATCTATCTATCTCTCTATATATATCTATTTCTCTCTATATCTATCTATCTCTCTATCTCTATATCTATCTTTATCTATATCTATTATCTATATCTATCTCTATCTTTCTATCTCTACATCTATCTCTATCTATCTCTATATCTTTCTATCTTACTCTATCTCTATATTTATTATCTATCTTTATCTATCTATCTCTATCTATTATCTATATCTATCTCTCTATCTATTTATCGATCTCTGTATCTATCTCTCTCCATATCTCTCGCTCTCTATCTTTATATCTATATCTATCTCTATATCTCTCTATTATCTCTATATCTATCTACCTACCTCTATATCTGTTTCTCTCTATATCTCTCTCTATAGCTATCTATATATTATCTCTATATCTATCTATCTATCTCTATATCTATCTGTTATCTCTATATCCATATCTATCTATCTCTATAGCTCTATCTATCTTTCTATCTAACACTATATCTCTATATCTATCTCTCTTTATCTATCTATCTATTGATCTATCCATCCATCTCTATATCTATCTATTATATCTATCTATTATCTATATCTATCTATCCATCTATATATCTCTCTATATCTTTCTAACTCTATATCTATCTATCTCTATATCTAGCTATTATCTATCTATCTCTATATATATATATATATATATATATCTCTATATCTATTTTTATTTATAGCCATCTATCTATATATCTATCTATATATGTCTATATTATTATTATTATTATTATTATTATTATATCTGTATATCTCTATTATCTATCTCTATCTATATATCTATCTCTATATCTTTCTATCTATAGCTATCTATCTCTATATCTATTTTCTATCTATCTCTATATCTATCTATATTTCTTTCTATATCTATCTCTATGAATCTTTCTATCTACTTTCTATCCATTATCTACTATCTATCTCTATATCTATCTATTTCTACATCTATCTTTCTATCTATATCTATATAGCATTATACCCTATGAGGGGGTGCATTATACCCTATGAGGGGGTGCATTATACCCTATGAGGAGGGCAGCATTATTCCCTATGAGGGGGGCAGTATTATACCCTATGAGGAGGCAGCATTATACCCTATGAGGAGGGCAGCATTATACCCTATGAGGGGGTGCAGTATTATACCCTATGAGGGGGTGCAGTATTATACCCTATGAGGGGGGCAGCATTATACCCTATGAGGGGGTGCATTATACCCTATGAGGGGGTGCATTATACCCTATGAGGAGGGCAGCATTATTCCCTATGAGGGGGGCAGTATTATACCCTATGAGGAGGCAGCATTATACCCTATGAGGAGGGCAGCATTATACCCTATGAGGGGGTGCAGTATTATACCCTATGAGGGGGTGCAGTATTATACCCTATGAGGGGGTGCAGTATTATACCCTATGAGGGGGTGCAGTATTATACCCTATGAGGGGGGCAGTATTATACCCTATGAGGGGGGCAGTATTATACCCTATGAGGGGGGCAGTATTATACCCTATGAGGGGGGCAGTATTATACCCTATGAGGGGGGCAGTATTATATTCTATGAGATGGCTGCATTATACTATGTGAGGGGGCTGCTTTATATTCTATGAGGGGGCTACCCCAACTCCTGCTACATAATTAAGACATGTACAACCTTATACCCGGATATTAGCGTGTTTTACCGCATAATTGGTGGTCTGGTATTTAACTCTATGCAGCTACATAGTGGGCCCCAAGAATGATTTTCTCTGGTGGGCCCAAGGTGTTCCAGTCCGACGCTGGATATCGCTATGTCTGATACTTACCTCCGACCGGCTCCCCTACTGCTCATCGCTGATCGCGTGAGAACGTCCTGGACCATTTCTTGTCGGGCGCTTCCTGCGGCGCCGACGAACGACGCGTGGACACAGGCGGGAGGACGTCAGGATCGCCGCGTCTGACAGGTAAGTAGCGACCCCCGCTATGTCGCTGGTGAGATCTGCCTGTGTGGCAGCTCACTAGCGACCACTTAGCGATGCACCAGCGATCCATAGCGTTGTTGAGATCGCTGGTGCATCGCTAAGTGTAACAGTACCCTAAGGCTGTTTTTTTGAGAATTAACAGTGAGCGTATGGAATATACACTTCCGATTACAACGCATGGATTATATAAATATATATTTGCCTTGTAATGTTTTAATTTCCTGTTTGGTCCAGATGTCACCGTATCCCAGAATTCCAAGCGGAGGAAATTCACCGACCGCCATATTGGGACAACCAAGTGATGGGTGTCTATGAGAACTGCTGCTGGTACCAACCTATTGCGTGGTACCACCAGCGAAACACCGTCACAGCACACACGCTATTCGCCGTACGCACCACACTCATACAGCCTCTTGTGCGGTACCACCAGCAGAACAACGTTGCACTGCGCCTGCACGAATTCCGCGCAGAGAATCATTCAGCTGATCCCAGCGGCAGATACGCGACGTGTCTACAGGCAGAGGAAGCCTGGCACATTAAAGGGGTTTTCCCACGAACGAAAGTTCATTTTAAAAATTGTCTGTGTCTGACCGTATACGGAGCATGCTACATCTCCTGGGCAGGGTAGGAAGCAAAAGACAATACTGACATTACAGCATGGGATCACAGAGGATTCATTTTGTGAGGTAAAATATTTCACTGACTGTTTTTAAACAATATTTTACTTCACAAAATGAATCCACTGAGATCTCCTGCTGTAATGTCAGTATTGTCTTTTGCTTCCTCCCCTGCCCAGGAGCTGTAGTATGTTCTGTACACGGTCAGACACAGCGGTGAGACACAGCTCAAACGGGACAGCATAGGAAGGAGAAAGACAGCAGACAAGGGGGATAGCACACTGGGCAGACAGGTCAAAGAAGAGAGCACAGACGGGAGAAGTCAGCATATGGGGAAAGAGAGTGGATAGGTGGGTGAGCGATTCTCAACGCTGCAAAGCCTGACCCCATTGTGACATTACCACCCTCCCGATGCGATAGCATCGGGCCTCCATCTAGTGTATGTATATATATATATATATATACACACACACACACATACTTCCTGCATGTGTTGGGGGACACTCGCTTGGCAACAGGATTAAGGCACAACGCAACGGTTTCTTGCTTAAACAGTCTATTCCGGTTTATTTAGACTCAAACCGCACAACGAATAGTTTATTACATCACATTTTATACGGCTTCAACTCACAGTCACTAAACATGCCGGACTTCTCACTTCATCCAGTTACCATGGGTGACCGTACGCTGAACAGTTCATCAATGTCCACAGATGACAACAAGCATCAACAGTTTGTTCCAATGGCAGATACTTGTCTGCCATTCCATAACCCCCTTGTCTGAAGTTACCTTATAGGAGCTCCTGCTCCACACACTGACTCCTTGTCACTCCTGGTGCCCTGGGAAGCTGCCGAACTGGAATCACAGTCTAGGACAGTGCCTTGCTCACCAGGACACCTGACAGATCCAGACCCTCAGACGGACGGTAGCTTCCCCAAAGCAGTGCCATCACAGCCTGTCAGTCCATGGTCTCACCCTGTGCTCTTCAGGAAGTCCGTCCCCTCCTGGGACCTTCCAACACAGACCTCTCAGGACCTTAGAACAATCACGACCATGTGACCCAAAGCCTGGTCACATTATTATTATTATAGCGCCATTTATTCCATGGCGCTTTACAAATACAAGTATGTAGCTGTAACCACCCCCATAGGTGGGCGGTGTATGTGTGGTTGGCCAGTCCCACCCAGCTCTCTGACTATCCTTGTAAAGTTCCCTAATAAACTACACAAACACTTGTGGAACTACAAGTCCCAGAGCAACAACCTTTCGGGCTTAAAGTGCAGACTTCCTCTGCGACACATACAGGCTATTTACAATAATACCGGTCACTGTCTCACCATCACGCCTCCATGCATATCATGAGGCGTACATACAGCGCCCCCTAGCCATAAGAGGGATCACTGTCTCTTATATATATATATATATATTAATATACATACACAGGGTGGTCCAAAAGTAGGTGGACAGTATGTGTAATAGGGTTATGAAGGGGGAGATTTATCAGACATGGTGTAAAGTGAAACAGCCTGTACAGAAAATAATAAACAACTTGTTGCTGAAACATTTGTTCAGAGACCAAAAAAATCCACCAGAAGAGTCTCTTTAGAATTGGGAATTTCATAAGCATCCATCATGTGAATCCTGAAGTCTATTGGGCGGTAAGCTTATCATCCACGTCTAATTCATGGTTTATTGGAGGATGATCCAGACGGGCAGCTGTAATTTAGTGAGATTATGCTTAACAAAACTGAAGAAAATCCAGTAATTTTAGATAACATTATGTGGAGTGATGAAGCTTCTTTCAAATTGTCTGGCCATATTAACAGACATAATTGTATTTACTGGTATAATGAGAACATGCATTTAACATTAGAGCAACAACTAAATGAGCCTGGTGTCAATGTTTGGGGTGGTATTTCAAGTTTTGGTGTTTTTGGACCATTTTTTATTATGGAACAGTCACAGGAAATAAGTATCTCGAAATTCTAATGAATCAAGTTGTTCCCCAGTTACAGCAACAGCCTAATTCAAATGACCTTTATTTCCAACAAGATGGGGCCCCTCCACATTATTCAAGAGTAGTCTGCGAGTATCTTAATTAAACATTTCCTAATAAATGGATTGGCTGAAGAGGCCCACTTGATTGGCCAGCACGTTCACCAGACTTGACCCCATTGGATTTTTTCTATTGGGGAGTACTCAAGGACAAAGTTTATAGTTGAAAACCAAAATGTGTCAGTGATTTGAAAAATTCCATAAGAGATGCATTTCAAGAAATTAATACCCAAAGAGACTTGTACAAAAAAGTTGGTCGAAGCGTAAGAGGCAGACTTCAAAGCTGTGAAAATTGTGATGGAAAACAGTTTGAGCACCTGCGTTGATAAAATTTAAGAGCTTTTGTATTATTGTTCAGAATAAAATTTAATTGTCAATGTTATGCTTGTGTTAGTAAATATAATTTTATATATAAATCAAAATAAATATTATTTTCTGTCCACCTACTTTTGGACCACCCTGTATATATACACACACACACACACACACACACGATTGCACTCTATCCAATGTTAACCTATAATTCCTTGCTCATCTGCAATTTTTTTTTTCTCAGCTGAAATTGGATGGCTCCGGGAAAAAAAAAAAAAAAAAATATTGCAACATGCTGCTATTGTCTTTGCATCTTGGACGAGACTTGTCAATGCAAGTCAATAGGTGTAATAAAAAAAAAAAAAAAAAAAAAAATATTTACAGCAGTCGGACCATGTGGGTGCCGTCCGATTTTTACACACCCTTGTCCTTGAAATCCCAACATTTTAGCAGCTACGTACAGTAAAATCACAGCATGACCCATCTGAATAGAATATACACCCAGATATAAAGAGCTCAGTGACATATATAATTAGTACAGTGCTTGTGTAGCTTACTGTATATGTATTTAATAAATATATGTACAGGCAACTATAGGCCGGTGAGTCTGACTTCTATACCAGGAAAGATCTTTGAACAAATTATTAAACAACATGTATGTCAGTACCTGGATAAGAATGAAGTGATTAAACAGAGTCAGCATGGGTTTGTAACTAATAATTCATGTCAGACTAACAGACTAACTTAATTTCCTTCTATGATGGAATCACTGACTGGGAAGCTCAGGGAAATGCTGTAGATATAGTATATCTTGACTTCAGCAAAGCATTTGACAAAGTATCTCACACAATCCTTATTGAAAAAAATGGCTAAGTATGGAATGGACAAGGCAACTGTTAGGTGGATTCATAACTGGCTTAGTGATCGGACCCAAAAAGTGGTTGTAAATGGCTGCACATCCAGTTGGAAGAATGTCTCAAGTGGGGTACCACAGGGCTCTGTCCTAGGCCCTGTATTGTTCAACATCTTTATCAATGATTTAGATTAAGGAATTGAGGGTAAACTGATTACATTTGCTGACGACACAAAGCTAGGAGGGATAGCTAATACTGGAGAGAGAGAGAGAGAGAGAGAGAGAGAGAGAGAGAGAGAGAGAGAGAGAGAGAGAGAGAGAGAGAGAGGACTCAAAAAGATATAAATAAACTGGAGCAGTGGACAGCAACTAACAATGGTTTTTAACAGGGAAAAATGCAAAGTACTACATCTGGGCAATAAAAATGAAAAAAGCATATACAGAATGGGAGGAATAGGGCTAAGCAACAGCACATGTGAAAAAGACTTGGGTATACTAATAGATCACAGACTGAAGAGGAGTCAACAGTGTGATGCAGCAGCAAAAAAGGCAAATGCAATTCTAGGATGTATTAACAGAAGCATACAGTCTAGATCATGTGAAGTCATTATTCCCCCTCTACTCCTCATTGGTCAGACCTCATCTGGAATACTGTGTCCAGTTTTGGATGCCACATTTTAAAAAAGACATCAACAAACTGGAGCAAGTTCAGAAAAGAGCGACCAGAATGGTGACCGGTCTGCAAACCCTGTCTTATGAGGAAAGGTTCCAGGATTTGGGAATGTTTAGCTTGCAGAAGAGAAGACTGAGAGGAGACTTAATAGCTGTCTACAAATATCTCAAGGGCTGTCACATTGTAGAAGGATCTTTATTCTCATTTGCACAAGGAAAGACTAGAAGCAATGGGATGAAACTGAATGGGAGGAGACACAGATTAGAAATCAGAAAAAACTTTTTGACAGTTAGAGTGATCAATGAGTGGAATAGGCTGCCACGAGAGGTGGTGAGTTCTCCTCCAATAGAAGTCTTCAAACAGAGGCTGGACAGACATCTGTCAGGGATGATTTAGCGAATCCTGCTTTGAGCAAGGGGTCGGACCAGAGGGCCCAGGAGGTCCATTCCAACTTTTCGATTCTATGATTGATCTGGAAAAAAATGGCGTGTGACCCCTTGACATTTTATTAACCAGAAGAAGGAAAGCGGACAGCTGGGGGCAGATCTTTATAGCCTGGGAATGGGGTAATACTCATGGGGCTTCCCTGGCTACTAATATCAGCTCACAGCTGTATGCTTAGCCTTTACTAGTCGTTAAAATGGGGGACCCTGAAAAAAAAGTGACAGGGTCCCCTATAAATAATAACCAGCAAAGGCTAGACAGACAGCTGTGGGCTGATATTAATAGCCTAGGAGGGGGCAAATATTAATGGCCCCTTTTCAAGACTAAAAACCATCAGCTCTCAGCTGCCCCAGAAATGGCGCATCCATAAGATGCCCCAATTCTGGCACTTAGCCTTGCTCTTCCCACTTACCCTGGTGCAGTGGCAAGTGGGGTGATAATACTGGGGCTGATGTCACCTTTGTATTGTCAGGTGATATCAAGCCCAGAGGTTAGTAATGGAGAGGTGTCTATAAGGTATCCCCCATTACTAACTCCATTGTGATTTTTTTTTTTTTTTTAAACAATCACACACCCAGAATAAAGTTCATTATTAAAACAAATTACATAAAGACCTTTAATTAATCTAAATTCACCCAAACCAGCTATACTCCTGCAATGCCAAATACACTGAAGCCAATGTCTCCTGTAAAAGAATTAAATTAATAAACAACCATATTCCTCACCTGTCTGCTGAGAAGATAATAATCCAATTGTCTAGGGACCTTTCTAGCTCCGCTATATCTACATGGCAGGCTGCATTGTTGCATGATGCGACTATACAGCCTGCCATCCAGCAAGGACAATGAGCTGCGCGTGCTTGCTCAGCGCTTCGAGGTGAACTCGTTTTATCTCACTGACGTCACTGCGAGAACTGTGGGAAAAGTTCAAATGGCGCTCACACTGACGTCATTGAGTTGAAGAGTTCATTGGCTCTGAACTCCGAAAACCTTTCGGACAGCATTGCGAGCATGACAACTTTCTCATGTTCGCGGTGACATCAGTGAGGGGACAGGAGTTCATTGGATACAAACCCTGCTCAACTTTACCATGTCACCGTGAGGCACGGAGTTGAGCACGCACACAGCAGTGACTCTGCTGGATGGTAGGCTGTATAGTCGAATCATGCAAAAATACTGCCTACCATCTAGATGTAGTAGATCTAGATGCATTGCAAGACAATTGACTTATCAATTCCTCGGCGGACAGGTGAGGAATATGGTTGTTTTCTACATTAGTTCTTTTTCAGGAGCCATTGGCTTCAGTGGATTGGTTATTGGGGTGAGTACAAGTGGTTTTGGTAAACTTAAATTCATTAAAGGAGTCCTTGTCATTATTTCAAATAAAGGACTTTTCTGACAATACAAAAGGTGACATCAAACCCCCCCCTCCTATCACCACTACATGAGGTAAGAGCGAGGCTATGTGCCTGGGGCGCCTGAGAGCTGATGTTTTTAGTTTGTTAGAAGGCCAATATCCATGGCCTCTTCCTAGGCTATTAATATCAACCTGCAGTTGTCTGCCTAGCCTTTGCTGGTTAATAATTATAGGGGGACCCTATGCTATGTTTTTACGTGGTCCCCTATTTTAATAAACAATAAAGGCTAAATATACAGCTGTGAGCTGATAATAGCCTGCAAAGCTACATGGGTATCACCCCCTTTGTAGGCTATAAACATCTGCCCCCAGCTGGTTATTAAAGTGTTGAGGGAGCCCACGCCATTTTTTTTCTCCCAAAAAGGAATTTATTTACTTAAAAAAAAATAAAAACTGAATAAGCCGGTGCGATACTGGGCTGTGACATGCAATGCTGTGAAGCTCCGCTCAAAGCCATGACTCAAGGAGACTAGGTCCCGTCTTGGCGATGCAAAGTCAGCTTCCGATTCCGGAAGTTGATGTGACATCACTGAACAACAGAAGCAGCTGCAGTCCGGGATCATGTCCTGGGGATGAGCAGACAGCAATAGCGCCACTTACAGGCACATTTGGAAATGCAAGGTATTTGAAGAAAGCCTTATTTCCAAGGTTTGTATTGATCTGCCCACTACACATTGTAGTGGACAACCTCTAACTAATTAAAGCAATTTATTATCTTAAAACCCCCCAAATGAGAAATAAGAGATAAAATGGAGCGTGCTACATGAGGTTTGTAAATACACGCTTCAGCACTGATATTGCTACTCCAAATATAGAAAAAAAAAAGTTATAGAATCATAGAATCGTAGAGTTGGAAGGGACCTCCTGGGCCATCTGGTCCAACCCCCTGCTCAAAGCAGGATTCGCTAAATCATCCCAGTTAGATGTCTGTCCAGCCTCTGTTTGAAGACTTCCATTGAAGGAGAACTCACCACTTCTCGTGGCAGCCTGTTCCACTCATTGATCACTCTGTCAAAAAGTTTTTTCTAATATCTAATCTGTGTCTCCTCCCATTCAGCTTCATCCCATTGCTTCTAGTCTTTCCTTGTGCAAATGAGAATAAAGTTGAACCTTCTACAATGTGACAGCCCTTTAGATATTTGTAGACAGCTATTAAGTCTCCTCTCAGTCTTCTCTTTTGCAAACTAAACATTCCCAAATCCTGCAACCTTTCCTCATAAGACAGGGTTTGCAGACCGGTCACCATTCTGGTCGCTCTTTTCTGAACTTGCTCCAGTTTGTTGATGTCTTTTTTAAAATGTGGTGCCCAAAATTGGACACAATATTCCAGATGAGGTCTGACCAAAGAGGAGTAGAGGGAAATAATTACTTCACGTGATCTAGACTGTATGCTTCTGTTAATACATCCTAGAATTGCATTTGCCTTTTTTGCTGCTGCATCACACTGTTGACTCATATTCAGTCTGTGATCTATTAGTATACCCAAGTCTTTTTCACATGTGCTGTCACTTAGCCCTATTCCTCCCATTCTATATATGCTTTTTTCATTTTTATTGCCCAGATGTAGTACTTTGCATTTCTCCCTGTTAAAAACCATTATGAACTTATGCAAATCATGTCATGATAATGATATGCAAATAGTGAAAAAAAGTTAAACAATATGTTCAATACATCTCGATTTATTCAGTATCAAGTGTGAACAGCATGCACAGAAATACATGCACTTACAGTACCTCCTTGGTATAACCTCACTGCTAGCATGCCGTCAGTGAGGTTATTAATGGTTGTCTTAGGCTACTTTCACACATCAGGTTTTCGGCGTCAGGCGCGATCTGGCATCATGCCGGATCCGGCAAATGTTTTGTAAAACCTGAAGTGCCGGATCCGGTTTTCTGCCGGATCCGTCTTGTTCTTGACAGACAAAACCGGATCCGTCTCATCCGTTTTTCGACGGATTACGCCGGATCCGGTTTTTAAAATTTACCCTTCTGGCCTTCCGAACGGGATTGGCTACTGGAAAACTAGATATAGCATGTTCCTACAGCCCTTCTTTGACAGGTTGTAGAGAAGAAAGTGCAGGTTGGAGAGAAGAGCAAGTTACTGGCGAAGATGGATGTTGTCATTGGAAATATTACCACTAGAAGTTCTGTGACGGTTTCAGTAATGAGGGACAATTTTGCACTATACTTTATGTCACCTCAAGGCAGAGTACACTGGCAGGATGACAGAGTGTGAAAGATTTGTGCCCTAACCAAACTTGTGTACCTTCTGGACCAACAGTATATACCTTTGCCAACCAAAGTTGGCTATCTTGTCATGGTCTTACTATTTTTACCTTTAGGCCACAGGTGTGTACCTGGTTGTGCTTTATGCAAAGTATTTCACCTTTTAACAAAAGTTGTGTACATTGGTAGGAAATCACCAACAATAAACACAACTTTTTAGGCGAAATACTTTGCTTCAAACACAACTGTGGCAAAAAGCTAAAATTTACCCACAGTTATATACCTGGTTTTGAATACCTTTTTACCTTTGAAATACCCTGTATTTAACCTTTTTTTAAAACATAGTTCGCCGCAGAAAGAAATGACAGACAACCATTGTGAAACGATAACTTAACTTTTATTTAAATTTTTTTTTTTTTTGTAAAATGTTTTTAAAGTGCAAAAAACTTTTTTAATAAAGGTTTTAAACCCAATGGGCATTTTTATTACAAAAAACACACATTACAAATCTGTGTACTGTGGGGTGGAAATACTGCTGGAGGGGCTGCGGGACACTTCGACACTGGGTGTGTGGAGAGAGGACTGGGATCGTGGTGGGGAAGGAACAGTTAGAGGTGATGGTGTTGAAAAAGCTACAGAATGGGTGGACATGTGGGAGGCAGAAGAGGTGGTGGGCGGTGGAGTGGAGGGTTGGGCAGGGACTGTAGGAGCAGATGATGTTGATGGAAAGTTGTATGGGGAAGGAGTTTGGTACGGGGAAGGAGTTTGGTACGGGGAAGGAGTTTGGTACGGGGAAGGAGTTTGGTACGGGGAAGGAGTTTGGTACGGGGAAGGATGCTGGAAGTGGGGAGATGTCTGGTACTGGGGAGGTTGCTGGTATGTAATAGGAGGGGGAGGATGGAAAGTGGCTGGAGGGGGTGCAGGTGGAGGAACTACAGTGGTGGGAGGTGGAGGTAACCTGCTGTAGAGCACCGTGGCACGAATGCATTACATGCATCTGCTGGGTAGGAGATAGCGTTTCCATGCGCTCCACAACAGACCTGAAAAAGGTGTGGTTTGGCGAAGATCTTGCTTCTGAATGCATGGTTTGCAGAAGTGTCTTCACCTCCAGAATGCTGGAGTTGATCTGCTGAAAGCCTGCGGAGATTTGCTCTGACAAGACTTTTAGACAGTTCTGGAAAGATGCATTCAGATGCAAGAACTCTTGCGCATAACTCTTTTCCTGACCCCTCTGCCGCTGCCGCCCAGTACCCGCAGGTGTACTAGAGGTGGCAGGGGCAGAAGGGTGGGGTAAAGGGAAAGCGATCTCCTCACCAGCAGCTTCATGTAATGTAGGCGGCCACGATGCTCCTGTGCTGGTGGATGGGACAGATGGGTCAAATGTGTGGGAAGGCTGGGAAGGTGCAGATGTACCGGGGCGGTCGAAGTGTCCCTCGGTGCCGGTCTCCTCAGGGATCGCCTCAGAAGGGTCCAATCGTGCAGGCTCCCGAGTGCTGCTCACCGTGCTGTGTAATAAAGAGAAAAAAAAACAATTAAAATACTGACATGGTATGGCCCTGGCTGAAAAAAAAAAGTTACATCTAACATTCTTTTCACATGTGGTGTGTAATATTTACCTTCTGGTGAGCATTGTTTCCCGGAGGAACGACAGGGCTTGTGCGTACTTGTACTTGCTCCTGCGTCCTCCAGATCCACTCGGGGCCCGCATCTCTTTATTGAACTCCTTCTTGAAACGATCCCTCACAGACCGCCACCGATTCACAATTCTGTTCCCTGAAACGAGAAAGGAGTGGTTAGTATACAACATCAGTGTTTCCCAAACTCCAGTCCTCATGGTCCCCAGGGGTCATGTTTTCAGAATTTCCATAGTAAATAGAAATCCTGAACACATGATCCGTGGGGACCACGAGGACTGGAGTTCGGGAAACACTGGTTTACATCAAGCAACCGGTACTGTATATACTTACGCTCTTTAATCTGGGCCCGAGCTTCGAGGTCCTCCCAGCGGCCCACAAGGAGAGAACAGATTTCCTCCCAGAGTCGTCGGGTAACTATCAGGTCAGCGTGGCGGCGGTCAGCCATATTCCAGAGCGGCTCCCTTTCTCTGACGAGATCGATGAGGCGGTCCACATCAATCCCTCCATCCTCACCGTCAGTCAGGAGCACGCTGTGAAGGCTGTTAAAGAAAAAGACAAAAATAACATAATTAGCCTCCACAAAAGAAATGAAATAAAAAGTGCAAAAAAAAACAAAGCAAAAATATTTATACTTACACGCTGGTGACCGCCGCGTTGCTGTCGCCGACGACCCTGGGAGGCACTGCGAGGACCTCTTGGCCGAGCACCAGATTGGGAAGACTAGAGAAGAAAACAAAAAATGTTATGTCTTTGGATGTAGGCATTTGTTTGCTGTGTGTGGTCTGCAGAACATTGTTTTCTATGTGTTGTGTGTAGTGTGATGTTGTGTTTCTGCGTTTGATGCAAAAAACTTACCAATTGTGAGCCCACTCCAGGTGTCTGTCCACCCCTTTCTTCTTCTTCTGGGAGCTCCTCTTCATCTTGTGATTCCTGTTTTGAAATAAAAGTCAATGAACAGACATATATTACAGAGATGATGGATTTTGGAAATAAAAACTTACCGTCAAACGCTGACGATGCGAGGGAGGGCTCCCAGAAGAAGATGTGCTGTCCTGTTGATGGCCAGACTCCATGGCTGTGGGTATTGCTGCTGCTGTTGCTGCTGCCAGTGATGCCATTTCTGCTGCATCTCTTTGGCGGCTGTTGAATAAAGAGAAACAAAGGGCCAATGAATATCTTGATATTCCATGGCCCTAGTTTGGAGGAATGGGGGATTTGATAATTACCGTCTCTCATCTGCTTCTGGACTCCCCTCCTCAGCATGTTCCCTTTGCTGCTCCATTTGGGGTGGTGGTGGTGGTGATGGTGCTGCAGATGTCTGCTGCCTTCTCCTGGTTCTTGGCTTGGGTGGCATGTTGGGTGTGGCTGTGGGTCCCACTGTCTTGCTTTTATATATGTCTTGTGGGCAGAGCTACTGAGCATGCTCAGACCAAAAAAACCGGATCCGGCGCATTGCGGCGCTCATAGGCTTTCATTGTGTGAAAAAGCCGGACGCGCCGGAGACAAAAAACGTTACAGTAGACGTTTTTTCCAGACGCCGGATCGCGACACATTGCCGGATCCGGCGAAAACCGGATGAAACGCATGGCCATCCGGCGCGATCCGGCGCAAATGCAAGTCAATGGGGGGGAAACCGGATCCGGCATTGCATTTCGCCGGATCGGGTTTCTGTCAAAAGCGCCGGATCGCGCCTGACGGCGAAAACCTGATGTGTGAAAGAGGCCTAAGGAACGTTCTGCCACCCTGAATGCACTTGGGCACGCAAATCATCAAGATACGTTGTTGGCTGCTCCAATTGCTAGCCAATTATTTCCCAAAGGAGCTCAAAGGGAGACTAGTGTGAAGATGTTGCAGGCCATGATAGAACATTTAGGCTGCTCACAGTAGGACGCGTGGCCTGGTGGTACGTTTTGCTCCAGGGACACAGTGGTGAAGTGGCCGTACCACTGGTTCCAGGACCAAATCAACATAATGATGAGCTGTTATTACACCTGGAATGAAGACTAGTGGGGTCTGGCTATGATCCGTTATGCGATTCCACAAGATAATCACGAGAGTAGGACCAGTGCCACGTTCCCTCGTGAAGCCCTCCTCGTGGTCTTGTCAGCTTAGAAGAATGGCAAAGTTTCCACCAACCACCACACATTGGGCTATGAGCCAGACAACCAGCTGGAGGGGTCCTACTGGCCTCATAGCATCGCCCACATGTTACAGTGGTGAGCAAGATGGGAGTGGCGCTCTACCTCCTCTTTAGCAACTAGTCTCACATTTGTCTTGGACGCCACGCTAGACAGAGATGGTTCTGCAGATCATGCGAAAGAATGAGGGAACGTGAACGTGTCCCAGTAGCGGGTTATCAACACAATGTCAGGCGGCTACATGTGGCCCACACTACTGTGAGCAGCCGGCAGGTGCCCAATCGGGCGCATCGGAGAAGGCATTGCTCGGGAAGTACTAAAGGAGCCGATCTGGCAGAACGCCCCTCAGACACCCATTACGGATAGGGGTGCTGGTATTCATTTCTTTCCGTGTGTGACACTCTCAATTCTGAATAAAACGAGACAGTCGGAAATTTCTGTTTTATATTTTTTCATCATTTGCACATTGTTAATATAATTGAGGAATAGATATATATTACATACACACAACTAGACGCTCATATTAAATAAATTACACGCACACGCCCCAGTACATGCGTTCCAGCCTATGAGGGGGCTCTGGATGCTGCCAGTACATCCGCAGACCCCCAGGGTGGCTTTTGTACAGTTAATACGTCAGTTGACTAAAGAGATTCACCAGAACTAGTGCAAGATGAAGAGCAGCTAAGAGCAACCAATCAGATCCTGGCTCTCAGTTTTCAGAGCTGCATAGTAAGAGAAAGCCCCATCCTGATTGGTTGCTTTCGATGCAGATGACATCACAGCAGAGACAGAACGGCTAGGGTATGAGCGGTCAGTGCAGGCAGCTCCCTGTATGGCCGGCAGCTCCTACCTGTCACACTAATGTAGATGTCATCGTCTATGTCGCCATCCTCTTCCCACAGCTCATCTCGGGGTTTCTTCCGCCAGCCCAAGTTGCTCCTGCTGGTTTCCCCAGGGCTCTTATCAGTCCTCCTCTTCATGGCTGCACAGCTGGCACATAATGGGCAGCGCAGAACTTAATAGACGGATGATGACTACTCCCTGGCTACCGGACGAGCCTCCTAAGCAGAGGTGCAGCAGCTGCGGCCCCCCTCCTTCCCCTGCTGGCCTGTAATTCCGCTGAGCTTGCTGTGCAGCCGGCTTCGCGCACACACGCCCCTATGCTGGTGATGGGCGGGGAATAATCCAGGGCAGGGGGCGGACCTATCATACGCAGCGCTCTGAATGGACGCCGAACTGTGACGTCACAGACAGCGTGGTCACTTTGTTGTGTAGTGATCTGCAGAGCTGCTGCGTGTGCAGCCGTTGCTTAGAGGGACTGCTCACTGACAGACACACAGCACGTGGACTGCTCACTGACAGACACACAGCACGTGCTTAGAGGGACTGCTCACTGACAGACTCAGCACGTGCTTAGAGGGACTGCTCACTGACAGACTCAGCACGTGCTTAGAGGGACTGCTCACTGACAGACACTCAGCACGTGCTTAGAGGGACTGCTCACTGACAGACACTCAGCACGTGCTTAGAGGGACTGCTCACTGACAGACACTCAGCACGTGCTTAGAGGGACTGCTCACTGACAGACACTCAGCACGTGCTTAGAGGGACTGCTCACTGACAGACACACAGCACGTGGACTGCTCACTGACAGACACACAGCACGTGCTTAAAGGGACTGCTCACTGACCGACACACAGCACGTGGACTGCTCACTGACAGACACACAGCACGTGCTTAGAGGGACTGCTCACTGACAGACACACAGCACGTGCTTAGAGGGACTGCTCACTGACAGACTCAGCACGTGCTTAGAGGGACTGCTCACTGACAGACACACAGCACGTGGACTGCTCACTGACAGACACAGCACGTGCTTAGAGGGACTGCTCCCTGACAGACACAGCACGTGCTTAGAGGGACTGCTCACTGACAGACTCTCAGCACGTGCTTAGAGGGACTGCTCACTGACAGACACACAGCACGTGATTAGAGGGACTGCTCACTGACAGACACACAGCACGTGATTAGAGGGACTGCTCACTGATAGACACTCAGCACGTGCTTAGAGGGACTGCTCACTGGCGTCACACACTCAGCACGTGCTTAGAGGGACTGCTCAGTGACAGTCACACACAGCACTTTCTTAGAGGGACTGCTCACTGACGGTCACACAGCACGTGCTTAGAGAGACTGCTCACTGGCGGCCACACGTAGCACGTGCTTAGAGGGACTGCTCACTGGCGGCCACACGCAGCACGTGCTTAGAGGGACTGCTCACTGGCGGCCACACGCAGCACGTGCTTAGAGGGACTGCTCACTGACAGACGCACAGCACTTTCTTAGAGGGACTGCTCACTGACGGTCACACAGCACGTGCTTAGAAGGACTGCTCACTGACAGACACACAGCACTTTCTTAGAGGGACTGCTCACTGACGGTCACACAGCACGTGCTTAGAAGGACTGCTCACTGACAGACACTCAGCACGTGCTTAGAGGGACTGCTCACTGGCGTCACACACTCAGCACGTGCTTAGAGGGACTGCTCAGTGACAGTCACACACACAGCACTTTCTTAGAGGGACTGCTCACTGACGGTCACACAGCACGTGCTTAGAGGGACTGCTCACTGACGGTCACACAGCACGTGCTTAGAGGGACTGCTCAGTGACAGACACAGCACGTGCTTAGAGGGACTGCTCACTGACAGACACAGCACGTGCTTAGAGGGACTGCTCACTGGCGTCACACACTCAGCACGTGCTTAGAGGGACTGCTCAGTGACAGTCACACACACAGCACTTTCTTAGAGGGACTGCTCACTGACGGTCACACAGCACGTGCTTAGAGGGACTGCTCACTGACAGACGCAGCACGTGCTTAGAGGGACTGCTCACTGGCGGCCACACGCAGCACGTGCTTAGAGGGACTACAGTACTCACTGACAGACACAGCACGTGCTTAGAGGGACTGCTCACTGACAGACACAGCACGTGCTTAGAGGGACTGCTCACTGACAGACACTCAGCACGAGCTTAGAGGGACTGCTCAGTGACAGTCACACACACAGCACTTTCTTAGAGGGACTGCTCACTGACGGTCACACAGCACGTGCTTAGAGGGACTGCTCACTGACAGACGCAGCACATGCTTAGAGGGACTGCTCACTGGCGGCCACACGCAGCACGTGCTTAGAGGGACTACAGTACTCACTGACAGACACAGCACGTGCTTAGAGGGACTGCTCACTGACAGACACAGCACGTGCTTAGAGGGACTGCTCACTGACAGACACTCAGCACGTGCTTAGAGGGACTGCTCACTGACAGACACTCAGCACGTGCTTAGAGGGACTACTCACTGACAGACACTCAGCACGTGCTTAGAGGGACTGCTCACTGGCGTCACACACTCAGCACGTGCTTAGAGGGACTGCTCAGTGACAGTCACACACACAGCACTTTCTTAGAGGGACTGCTCACTGACGGTCACACAGCACGTGCTTAGAAGGACTGCTCACTGACAGACACTCAGCACGAGCTTAGAGGGACTGCTCAGTGACAGTCACACACACAGCACTTTCTTAGAGGGACTGCTCACTGACGGTCACACAGCACGTGCTTAGAGGGACTGCTCACTGACAGACGCAGCACGTGCTTAGAGGGACTGCTCACTGGCGGCCACACGCAGCACGTGCTTAGAGGGACTACAGTACTCACTGACAGACACAGCACGTGCTTAGAGGGACTGCTCACTGACAGACACAGCACGTGCTTAGAGGGACTGCTCACTGACAGACACTCAGCACGAGCTTAGAGGGACTGCTCAGTGACAGTCACACACACAGCACTTTCTTAGAGGGACTGCTCACTGACGGTCACACAGCACGTGCTTAGAGGGACTGCTCACTGACAGACGCAGCACGTGCTTAGAGGGACTGCTCACTGGCGGCCACACGCAGCACGTGCTTAGAGGGACTACAGTACTCACTGACAGACACAGCACGTGCTTAGAGGGACTGCTCACTGACAGGCACAGCACGTGCTTAGAGGGACTGCTCACTGACAGACACTCAGCACGTGCTTAGAGGGACTGCTCACTGGCGTAACACACTCAGCACGTGCTTAGAGGGACTGCTCAGTGACAGTCACACACACAGCACTTTCTTAGAGGGACTGCTCACTGACGGTCACACAGCACGTGCTTAGAAGGACTGCTCACTGACAGACACTCAGCACGAGCTTAGAGGGACTGCTCAGTGACAGTCACACACACAGCACTTTCTTGGAGGGACTGCTCACTGACGGTCACACAGCACGTGCTTAGAGGGACTGCTCACTGACAGACGCAGCACGTGCTTAGAGGGACTGCTCACTGGCGGCCACACGCAGCACGTGCTTAGAGGGACTACAGTACTCACTGACAGACACAGCACGTGCTTAGAGGGACTGCTCACTGACAGACACTCAGCACGAGCTTAGAGGGACTGCTCAGTGACAGTCACACACACAGCACTTTCTTAGAGGGACTGCTCACTGACGGTCACACAGCACGTGCTTAGAGGGACTGCTCACTGACAGACGCAGCACGTGCTTAGAGGGACTGCTCACTGGCGGCCACACGCAGCACGTGCTTAGAGGGACTACAGTACTCACTGACAGACACAGCACATGCTTAGAGGGACTGCTCACTGACAGACACAGCACGTGCTTAGAGGGACTGCTCACTGACAGACACTCAGCACGTGCTTAGAGGGACTGCTCACTGACAGACACTCAGCACGTGCTTAGAGGGACTGCTCACTGGCGTCACACACTCAGCACGTGCTTAGAGGGACTGCTCAGTGACAGTCACACACACAGCACTTTCTTAGAGGGACTGCTCACTGACGGTCACACAGCACGTGCTTAGAGGGACTGCTCACTGACGGTCACACAGCACGTGCTTAGAGGGACTGCTCAGTGACAGACACAGCACGTGCTTAGAGGGACTGCTCACTGACAGACACAGCACGTGCTTAGAGGGACTGCTCACTGGCGTCACACACTCAGCACGTGCTTAGAGGGACTGCTCAGTGACAGTCACACACACAGCACTTTCTTAGAAGGACTGCTCACTGACGGTCACACAGCACGTGCTTAGAAGGACTGCTCACTGACAGACACTCAGCACGAGCTTAGAGGGACTGCTCAGTGACAGTCACACACACAGCCAAACGCAGCACGTGCTTAGAGGGACTACAGTACTCACTGACAGACACAGCACGTGCTTAGAGGGACTGCTCACTGACAGACACAGCACGTGCTTAGAGGGACTGCTCACTGACAGACACTCAGCACGAGCTTAGAGGGACTGCTCAGTGACAGTCACACACACAGCACTTTCTTAGAGGGACTGCTCACTGACGGTCACACAGCACGTGCTTAGAGGGACTGCTCACTGACAGACGCAGCACGTGATTAGAGGGACTGCTCACTGGCGGCCACACGCAGCACGTGCTTAGAGGGACTACAGTACTCACTGACAGACACAGCACGTGCTTAGAGGGACTGCTCACTGACAGACACAGCATGTGCTTAGAGGGACTGCTCACTGACAGACACTCAGCACGTGCTTAGAGGGACTGCTCACTGACAGACACTCAGCACGTGCTTAGAGGGACTACTCACTGACAGACACTCAGCACGTGCTTAGAGGGACTGCTCACTGGCGTCACACACTCAGCACGTGCTTAGAGGGACTGCTCAGTGACAGTCACACACACAGCACTTTCTTAGAGGGACTGCTCACTGACGGTCACACAGCACGTGCTTAGAAGGACTGCTCACTGACAGACACTCAGCACGAGCTTAGAGGGACTGCTCAGTGACAGTCACACACACAGCACTTTCTTAGAGGGACTGCTCACTGACGGTCACACAGCACGTGCTTAGAGGGACTGCTCACTGACAGACGCAGCACGTGCTTAGAGGGACTGCTCACTGGCGTCACACACTCAGCACGTGCTTAGAGGGACTGCTCAGTGACAGTCACACACACAGCACTTTCTTAGAGGGACTGCTCACTGACGGTCACACAGCACGTGCTTAGAGGGACTGCTCACTGACAGACGCAGCACGTGCTTAGAGGGACTGCTCACTGGCGGCCACACGCAGCACGTGCTTAGAGGGACTACAGTACTCACTGACAGACACAGCACGTGCTTAGAGGGACTGCTCACTGACAGACACAGCACGTGCTTAGAGGGACTGCTCACTGACAGACACTCAGCACGTGCTTAGAGGGACTGCTCACTGACAGACACTCAGCACGTGCTTAGAGGGACTACTCACTGACAGACAGCACGTGCTTAGAGGGACTGCTCACTGGCGTCACACACTCAGCACGTGCTTAGAGGGACTGCTCAGTGACAGTCACACACACAGCACTTTCTTAGAGGGACTGCTCACTGACGGTCACACAGCACGTGCTTAGAAGGACTGCTCACTGACAGACACTCAGCACGAGCTTAGAGGGACTGCTCAGTGACAGTCACACACACAGCACTTTCTTGGAGGGACTGCTCACTGACGGTCACACAGCACGTGCTTAGAGGGACTGCTCACTGACAGACGCAGCACGTGCTTAGAGGGACTGCTCACTGGCGGCCACACGCAGCACGTGCTTAGAGGGACTACAGTACTCACTGACAGACACAGCACGTGCTTAGAGGGACTGCTCACTGACAGACACTCAGCACGAGCTTAGAGGGACTGCTCAGTGACAGTCACACACACAGCACTTTCTTAGAGGGACTGCTCACTGACGGTCACACAGCACGTGCTTAGAGGGACTGCTCACTGACAGACGCAGCACGTGCTTAGAGGGACTGCTCACTGGCGGCCACACGCAGCACGTGCTTAGAGGGACTACAGTACTCACTGACAGACACAGCACATGCTTAGAGGGACTGCTCACTGACAGACACAGCACGTGCTTAGAGGGACTGCTCACTGACAGACACTCAGCACGTGCTTAGAGGGACTGCTCACTGACAGACACTCAGCACGTGCTTAGAGGGACTGCTCACTGGCGTCACACACTCAGCACGTGCTTAGAGGGACTGCTCAGTGACAGTCACACACACAGCACTTTCTTAGAGGGACTGCTCACTGACGGTCACACAGCACGTGCTTAGAAGGACTGCTCACTGACAGACACTCAGCACGAGCTTAGAGGGACTGCTCAGTGACAGTCACACACACAGCACTTTCTTGGAGGGACTGCTCACTGACGGTCACACAGCACGTGCTTAGAGGGACTGCTCACTGACAGACGCAGCACGTGCTTAGAGGGACTGCTCACTGGCGGCCACACGCAGCACGTGCTTAGAGGGACTACAGTACTCACTGACAGACACAGCACGTGCTTAGAGGGACTGCTCACTGACAGACACTCAGCACGAGCTTAGAGGGACTGCTCAGTGACAGTCACACACACAGCACTTTCTTAGAGGGACTGCTCACTGACGGTCACACAGCACGTGCTTAGAGGGACTGCTCACTGACAGACGCAGCACGTGCTTAGAGGGACTGCTCACTGGCGGCCACACGCAGCACGTGCTTAGAGGGACTACAGTACTCACTGACAGACACAGCACGTGCTTAGAGGGACTGCTCACTGACAGACACAGCACGTGCTTAGAGGGACTGCTCACTGACAGACACTCAGCACGAGCTTAGAGGGACTGCTCAGTGACAGTCACACACACAGCACTTTCTTAGAGGGACTGCTCACTGACGGTCACACAGCACGTGCTTAGAGGGACTGCTCACTGACAGACGCAGCACGTGCTTAGAGGAACTGCTCACTGGCGGCCACACGCAGCACGTGCTTAGAGGGACTACAGTACTCACTGACAGACACAGCACGTGCTTAGAGGGACTGCTCACTGACAGGCACAGCACGTGCTTAGAGGGACTGCTCACTGACAGACACTCAGCACGTGCTTAGAGGGACTGCTCACTGACAGACACTCAGCACGTGCTTAGAGGGACTACTCACTGACAGACACTCAGCACGTGCTTAGAGGGACTGCTCAGTGACAGTCACACACAGCACTTTCTTAGAGGGACTGCTCACTGATGGTCACACAGCACGTGCTTAGAGGGACTGCTCACTGACAGACACACAGCACGTGATTAGAGGGACTGCTCACTGACAGACACTCAGCACGTGCTTAGAGGGACTGCTCACTGGCGTCACACACTCAGCACGTGCTTAGAGGGACTGCTCAGTGACAGTCACACACACAGCACTTTCTTAGAGGGACTGCTCACTGACGGTCACACAGCACGTGCTTAGAGGGACTGCTCACTGACAGACGCAGCACATGCTTAGAGGGGCTGCTCACTGGCGGCCACACTCAGCACGTGCTTAGAGGGACTGCTCAATGACTGTCACACGCAGCACGTGCTTAGAGGGACTGCTCACTGACGGTCACACGCAGCACGTGCTTAGAGGGACTACTCACTGACCATCACATCCAGCACATGCTTAGAGGAACTGCTCACTGACGGTCACACAGCACGTGCTTAGAGGAACTGCTCAATGACGGTCACACACAGCACGTGCTTAGAGGGACTGCTCACTGACGGTCACACGGCACGTGCTTAGAGGAACTGCTCACTGACGGTCACACAGCACGTGCTTAGAGGAACTGCTCACTGACTGTCACACGCAGCACGTGCTTAGAGGGACTGCTCACTGACGGTCACCCAGCACGTGCTTAGAGGGACTACTCACTGACCGTCACACCCAGCACGTGCTTAGAGGGACTGCTCACTGACGGTCACACAGCTCGTGCTTAGAGGAACTGCTCAATGATGGTCACACGCAGCACGTGCTTAGAGGAATTGCTCACTGACGGTCACACGCAGCATGTGCTTAGAGGGACTGCTCACTGACCGTCACACCCAGCACATGCTTAGAGGAACTGCTCACTGACGGTCACATGCAGCACGTGCTTAGAGGGACTGCTCACTGACAGTCACAAGCAGCCCGTGCTTAGAGGGACTGCTCACTGACGGTCACACGCAGCCCGTGCTTAGAGGGACTGCTTACTGACGGTCACACGCAGCCCGTGAGGAACTGCTCACTGACGGTCACACAGCTCGTGCTTAGAGGGACTGCTCACTGACCGTCACACGCAGCCCGTGCTTAGAGGGACAGCTCACTGCACTCTGATCAGATTTTTTTGGATATGGTTATAAAAGATTAAAAAAGGTTGGCTGATTACATGCTCTCGATATAAGGGTATGTGCACACGTTGCGGATTTGCTGTGGATCCGCAAGTGATTTACAGTACAATGTTATTCTATGGGGGAAAAAAACGCTGTGCACATGCTGCGGAAAAATCCGTGTGGAAACGCAGCGTTTTTTTTCTCCGCAGCATGTGAATTCTTTGTGTGGATTCCGCAGCGTTTTTACACCCATTCCATTATAGGAATCCGCAGGTGTAAAAACGCAGGCCAAATCCGCACAAAATCCGCAATAAATCCGCAGGACATCTGCATTAAAAACTTGCAGATTTTGACCTGTGGATTCTGCCAAAAGATGCAGATTCCGCGCAGAAAATTCCACACAGCAATCCGCAACGTTTGCACATACCCTTAGTTTATGACCTCCTTGTTCTTGCCTTGCTTTGTGTCTCATAGGCTGACATTGAGGAGTGACCTCCAGCTCGCCCAGGAAACACTGGAGCGATCTGCAGGTCATAACCTGTTGGAGACCGGCCAGATCGGCGCCGAGATCAGAAAAAGACGGCGGCCTGAGAGTATAATATAATACTATGGGGCAGGATACTTAGATTAGGGGTACTCCAACAATACAATAAAAAAAAAACACGCCACTGGAGCAGTACTTTAGACTTCTGAATCATAAAAGTAATAAAAAACATATGGGCTTCAGAAATAAAGAATAAAAACGCCTGGGCCATGCACATACGGTGAACAAGTCGGTAAGACAGACAGTGTTCACGCCACCAAGAGACTGAAACACAGAGAAACACAGTACAACAAATGTGAAAAAATACTCTGCTGTAAAAAAAAATATCTAACAATAAACAGCAAGTGCTAGTAAAAAGATGATAACAAAACAGGGTATTTACTTGATACGTTTTTTGCAAAAAATGTATACTAAGCCGCTCTACCAAATGTCAAGGTATACCCATCAGAGCAGTCTTAACCAATGTATTTAGGCCAGTTTATACCCCTCTGGGCCCGGGGTATAGTTTGGCCTAGGCCAGAATATACTCAGGGTATAACCTGGCCTAGGCCACTTTAACCCCGAGTATATTCTGGGCGGAGGGTTAATCTGGCCTGTTACATCGGAGTTCATCAGCTGATCAGCTCCTGTGCTCTCCCTTACGGCACCGCTGCATAAGAACTTTCTCACTCAGCAGTGGTGCCATAAGGGAGATCACCGGACCTGATCAGCTGATGAACTCCGGTGAACTCTCTCACGGTTGCTCAGTGCTATACACTACAGGAGCGATTACCTCCTGTCAGTGTTTCGCTGGCTGTCTTTGAGAGTCTGATGTGACTGCTCTCAAAGTGATGTGCATAGTCATGGGACATTATGGATTATCTTCTCTGCGGACAAGTGAGGAATATTGTGTTTTTTTATTTTATTTTTCTTGCAGGAGACGTTTGCTTTGGTGGATTAGGCGTTCTGTAAGTATGGTTTAATTAAGATTCATTAAAGGAGTCTGTGTCATTATTTCAAATAAAGGACTATACTCTGGGTGGGTGTTTTTATACAATATCACTATGGAGTTATTAATGGATAGGTGTCTTATAGACAACACCTCTCTATTACTAACCTGTGGGCTTGATATCACCTGAAAATACAAACGTGACATCAACCCCACAAATATGAACCCCACTTGCCACCGCTACAGGGCAAGTGGTAAGAGCGAGGCTAAGTGCCAGATTTGGCGCATCTTATAGATGCGCCTTTTCTGGGACTGCTAAGAGCTGATGTTTTTAGTCTGGGAGGGGCAAATATCCATGGCACCTTTCTAGGCCATTAATATTGGTCCACAGCTGTCTGTCTACCCTTTTCTGGTTAGATTTTATAGAGTGACCCAATGTCAATTTTTTTCTGATGTTTCCCTGTAAACTAGCCAGTAAAGGCGAAGCAAACAGCTGTGAGCTGATATTAATAGCCTGGGAACTTTTATGGCTATTGGCTCCTTCTCAGAATATTAACATCAGCCCTAAGCCGTCAGCTTTTCCTCTGCTGGTTATTAAAATTATGCGGGAGCCCACCCAATTTTTTTTTTTCTTTTTTTTCTTTAAAATGAACAGTTACTGTTTGGTTACAGCCTATGTACAATCGTTCTCTTAATGCTCCTACATAGGCTGGTGACAATGTGTGTGTAGGTGTGTGTGTTTGTGTTTACTTAATGAGTAATGAGGGTGTCTGGCTGACACCTTTTCATTACTAAGCCTAGAGTTAGGTGTCAATGACAGCTGCTGACACCAAGCCCTAATCCTATTACCCTGATGACACACTGCATCAGCATGAAAAAGGTGGTGTTGAACCAAGAAAGTACATCCCAAAAAATTTCTTTATTTAGCTCAAAAAAGCCTTCATTGGTGTACAAAAACGCATACAAAAAAAGCATACAAAAATGCGGCAAAAACATGTTTTTCCGCACCATTTTTTTCTGCCAAGAGATGCAGAATCCTTGCAGAAATTTCTGCAAGCAAATACTCAACGAGAGTAAATAGCCTTAGGCTATGTGCGCACATTGTGTATTTGATGCATTCTTGCTTCATTTTGTCCTCTCGTAAATGGTCCAAAAATGCAATGGAATACTTATGCAAGCTTGACAATCCTGAAGTGCTGTGCACATTGTTCTGCCCTCTGACTAGGGCAAAGAATGTATGTATTATGTGCTGGGTTAATTATAGCACCATATAATGGTGGCTGAATTTATAGCAGTGTCTTTGATAACATTTTCAGTCTGTGACTTTAACAGAAGCAATGCACATGGGATTGAAGCAATGTTTTGTGGGAAGGAAGCAATGTATTCTGTGACAAAGAAGGGACATTTTGCTTCTTTGTATATCATAGGATGCATGCGTTTACCTGTCCTCCATGTTAACTCTCCAACTCGAGTTCGTTATCCGGGTAAAGCATATCTGGTAAGCTTAATCTTTCTGACACTGCAGTGTGCAGAGAGTTTAGAGATGTAATTAGACACCTGTGTGTTTTTTCTATGTAGGTTGCATCACACTGAATGCTTCTGTATTTGTGTTAGCTGTGATCATCTGCCCAATGCTTATGCATGTCATTTGTATTCTTTACAGTTTTTCCGCATGTTCTTTACTCTTCACCAATAAACAAATTAGACTACAGAGAACAGTCTGCTTATTTTGGAAGACAGAGCTGTGGTTTATGCTGTATGCTGGAGTGCACAACGTGTCAGCGTGCCTGAAGGCAGAATACACATGATCATTAAATTTCCGCGTGTATTTGTACTATGTTTTTTTTTCTGCAGCATGTAAATTCTTTTTGCGTTTTTTTGCCTGCGCATGCAAAAACGCACCAAAAACGCAGCGTATTTTCCCACAGGGTTTTTGCTGCCAAGAGATTCAGAAACCTTGCAGAAATGTCTGCAAGCAGATACGCAACATGCGCACATAGCCTTATAGTCTGAAAACTACAGTAATTCAGTTGATACCAAGAGGCATGAGGGTCCTGACCGCAAGCTTACAATCTATGTGGAAATAAGGTAGACACAAAATGTAAATGATAAAATGTGTTTATATTGTACAATGCAGTCATAATATACTAAATAGGGTATGCACATAAGGCT
Organism: Dendrobates tinctorius; assembly: GCF_039654945.1. Lineage (NCBI taxonomy): Eukaryota > Metazoa > Chordata > Amphibia > Anura > Dendrobatidae > Dendrobates > Dendrobates tinctorius. The sequence goes on from NW_027361712.1 coordinate 345,665, forward strand.
GCATGAGCTGATCACCAGCCGGTATGTGTACAGTTCACACCCCGAGGGCTATTAAGTGTGTGGAGAGCGTGTGTGAACAGATGCTATGAGGAACCAGATTTGAAAGAAAATTTTGGAAGGGCAAAATGAGAATAGTTGCGCACGTGTGGTGAGGCGATAGTCAGTCTAAAGAAGTGTGTTTTTAGGGTACTCTTAAAACTGTGGGTATTGTGAATTAATTGAATTGTTTTGGGTAGTGCATTCCAGAGAATTGATGCATCTCATGAGAAGACTTGGAGATAGAATAAGGAGGTTTGAATATTGACTATGTTAATCTTAGGTAATTAGCAAAACAGAGGGCATGGGGAAGGTGATAAACTGAGATGAGAAAGGAGAAGTAGGGTAGTGCAGAACTGTGGAGAGCTTTGTGGGTTAAACTCATAAGTTTATTTTGGACTCTGTAGCGGATGGGCAATCAGTGCAATGACTGGCACAGGGTAGAGTCATCGATGTAGTGGTTGAAGAAGAATATGATCCTGGCTGCTGCATTCAGGACGGATGGGAGAGGGGAGGTGTCACAGTTCCACACCTCAGAGTGTCTTGGATGCAATTACTGACTGCTCGGCCGTCCAATGTCCAATCTGGTATAGGGGTGTGCTGAAGCTGTCACTACTTTCATTGACAACTTGGCCATCCAATCTGGTGCTGGGGCGTGCTTGTTGTCAATGTCTTGATTAACAGGTCCCTTTAAGCTACTTGTGAAAGATAATCCACAAGAGTGTACGGTGAACCTTAATTATTCTATATCAGGGACCACCCGGTCCGTTACACCAGCACCTCGTCAGGTTTTGACTGAGTGCACGCTAAAGTTTATTTCTATTCTATTGATTGACAGCTCGACTATCCAATCTGAGACTGGGAGACATTGGCTGTCTCCAAGTGCTCATTATTCCAGGTGACTGCCATGCTGCTTAGCTGAGCTGTGTCTCTCAGGCCTCTGCCAGATGTACATTCAGCTTGTGAGGCTTGTGTCCCTGTGCCTTGAGTTCTGTATGTTTGATCTGATGCTGCCTGACCTTGGACGTCATTCTAATCATCCGTCTGTTTAACCCCTTCAGCTCTGATCTGTTACCCTCCTGGTACTCTGACCTCGGAACATTACCTGACCACGCTTTTGTCCGTTCCTTCTGTTTATGACGTACACTCCTGGCTTCTGACCTTGGGCTCCTTGACCATTCTCACTCACGGCTTGGCTTTTTACGGCCAAGCTGTGAGTGAGAATGGTCAAGGAGCTGTACTAATCTGGACAAATTATTAATAAATGTTCTTTTGACCTTATAACTCTTACGCTAGAGCACCTGCACCAGGGGATCACGAAATCCAAGGATCAAATCAAGAACATTGAAAGCCAGCTGGTATCCTCCACTACCACGGAGGAATTTACTACCCTCAAGACCAAGATTAATACAGTTATTGAACAGCATCGCAGAGATACTGAAACACGGAAAAGGAACAAGTTCGTCAGGGATGCGGAGAACTACGAACACAATAGAGTCTACAAATGGCGGGAGCCAACTACCTCAGGCAGCTTCATCTCACATCCAAGCTACAGATTATCAACAGAAGCCTCTACCTCGGGATCAGATTACGAACAACACCCATCCATGAGCCGTTTTTTAGGCCAAAGATCCCGTTATACGAGAGGAAGAATATACAAAGAATGGTTGCATTCTAACATGCTAAGGCATGTCAATGTGGAATATATGTAATTAGAATTGCAATACAGCTTTAGAATTATAGAAAAAATATATGAGACTCTTAGCATAAAATTTGACCAAATATTATCTGCCCACCAGCCAACGTCAAGGCGGCCTCAAATCTGATGGGTACCTACACTGTGTGAATACCTCTCTAAGGCTGATGTCTGAATTCCTCGGTGAATGTGGACACCTCTGTCAGCAATGCCTGAATTTATGGGTAAGTAGGGACCTGCTATAATATTTGGCCAAATTTTATGCTAAGAGTCTCATATATTTTTTCTATAATTCTAAAGCTGTATTGCAATTTTAATTACATATATTCCACATTGACATGCCTTAGCATGATAGAGTGCAACCATTCTTTGTATATTGTATATGGGGGTCGCTCCTCTTGGTATGCACCTATTCACATTAGTTTGGATGTGCCAGTCAGTTTTTTTGTCTCTTGTATGTTAGCTTACTGACCGAGCACTCCGCCCTCCACCAGGTGGTGATTTTAATTATAGCAGGTCCCTACTTACCCATAAATGCAGGCATTGCTGACAGAGGTGTCCACATTCACCCAGGAATTCAGACATTAGCCTTAGAGAGGTATTCACACAGTGTAGGTACCCATCAGATTTGAGGCCGCCTTGACATTGGCTGGTGGGCAGATAATATTTGGTCAAATTTTATGCTAAGAGTCTCATATATTTTTTCTATAATTCTAAAGCTGTATTGCAATTCTAATTACATACTGTATATTCCACATTGACATGCCTTAGCGTGGTAGAGTGCAACCATTCTTTGTATATTGTATATGGGGGTAGCTCCTCTTGGTATGCACCTATTCACATTTTGTCTCTTATACGAGAGGAAGAAGACCAGGAGGGGAAAGAGACACTCGGCGAAACATGGACTTCAATCTGATAACCCGATCACAGGTACCAATCCACTTGTTGTAAATATATCTTCTAAGCATTTGGGCATAGCAGAATGCCATCTTTTACAAAAGGGGTTGTCATTTTGTCCGAGTTATCAATACAACACTTTCAAATTAGACATGGACCTTCAACGTTTTTTTAGGTCACTCAGATTGAAACTACATTTCTCAGATCAAAGCTATATACCTAGTGAACCATCCACTTCCTCTACCTCACAACTAACTGCTGCTAGTCTTGGTTTGAGGAACAAGAGTAGCTACAAACCACCTACAGGCTCACATGCCTAAAGGGTCTGTCACACTAAGCGATATCGCTAGCAATATCGCTATAACATCACTGTTTTTTGTGACGTTATAGCGATATTGCTAGCGATATCGCTATGTCTGATACTTACCTCCGACCGCTCCCCCGCTGGTTATCGCTGATCGCGTGAGAACGTCCTGGACCGTTTCTCGTCGTCAGCTTCCTGCGGCGCTTCCTGTGGAGAGACGAGCAACGAGCGTGGAGCCGGGCGGGAGGACGTCGGGATCGCCTAGTGTGACAGGTAAGTAGCGACCCCCGACCCCTGCGATGTCGCTGGTGAGATCTACCTGTGTGGCAGCTCACTAGCGACCACTTAGCGATGCACCAGCGATCCTGACCGCGTCATATCGCTGGTCGGGATCGCTGGTGCATCGCTAAGTGTGACAGTACCTTTAGATTAGATGGAAAATGCACTTTCTTTTTTTCTATGTCATCTCTTAATTTGAGAAAGGTGTCATTGATAAATGATATGAAAGTCTCTAAAGGTACTGTCACACTTAGCGTTATCCTCCACATACATTAGATTATTCTGTTACATCAAATTCCTCCAACTCCAAAACAAGGGATCGTATCCCTTTCGTCCATGATTACCATCCTTTAGCCTACCGGATCCATAGGAGCATTCACCGCCATTGGCACATTCTCAGTACAGCCCATCCAAACATTAATGAGTTTAAAAAAACGTTCCTTCCCTGTTTCAGAAGACCACGCAACTTTAGGGATATTATAGTTAAAGCTGACGTTGGACCAATCCGTCCACCACAAAAACAACGCTTTTTACAGACTCAAAGGTTTGGTACATTTCCGTGCTTACAATGCACACAATGCAACAACGTTCTGAAAGGTAATTCTTTTTTTCACCCATAGACTGGTAAAATGTATGATATAAGAGGTTATTTCACTTGCAACACCTCATTTGTTGTGTATTTGATTAAATGCCCTTGAGGTTTGATTTACGTGGGGGAAACAACTCAACCCATTAAAGACCGTATCTCAAAACACAAGTCCACGATTAGATGTAAGAACTTATTACTCCCATTATCGTATTGTAAGAAAATGTTCTTATCGGGAGAGTTGGAAGAGCCGGACAAAATTGCAGACAATTCTTCTCGAAGCTGAGGTTGAAGTTTATTGGAGATGCATGGCAAAACAGATACAGAATAACAGAGGAGTCGGAATATGCGGGCAAAAACAAGGATACAGACGGGCAGAGATTCGCTAGGAAGTCTAGCGGTGATATCGCCTTCTAGATCATGGTGTGGCACGACGGCATGATGGCGATGGAATGACAACAAGCAACAGTAACAGGAGCTTCTTAAACATTATGAGAACAAAGTAAACTGCATTTTGCTGCAGAGGGCGTTAACATTATAATTCTAAGGCATTTACATGGTAATTCTAGAGAAACGTGGTTTAGAACAGAGACTATAATGACATAATACGAAGATATTAATTAACGTTTCTCCAAGCAACACTAAAACCCATAAGTCATTGGTATCTATGGCTACTGTCCTAAAATGTTATCACTGCTTTCAGACTTGATCCATAAATTCATGCATTTGACATTTTAATGATTCTTCTCTCTACCAGCAATATCACATAAACACACATTGACCATATATTTGGTGACCCTATTCCCCTATTGATCCAATCTTCCTCTATGCACATCTACTGAGGTTGGTAGGAGAAATGATCTAATTTTCCATCCTCCATTTAGTACATTTTATTAGCTCTTTTGTAAAATTTGAATCTTCTCTAACTTTCGACAAGATGGCTGCTAGAGACAACATGGCCGCTCAGTATATTATGGCTGACCATTCTCTTACAGTATCACTTCATCACAGTGGGCCATACCATAGCCCAACTAAAATATCAAGTGATTGAGCAGGTTAATGTACCACGAAGAGGTGGTAACCACATGAATCTTTTAAAAAACGTGAGGCTTTTTGGATTCATGAGCTCCAGACACTGGCCCCCAAAGGGTTAAACAGAGACTATGATATCCAATCATTTCTCCTTGATCTATTGTAGCTGTGTCATGTGACACTGTATCTGACATTCTCTAATATTTATTATTCTTCTTACAGAACCTACAGCACTGAGCACCTACTTCCCTCACGGAGAGAATAACATAGCTATCTGCCTTGCTTTGAACCACCATATCCCTAAAGAACACCATTAGTGCCGTTTGGAACACTCACTGCTGCCCTGTCATGCACAGCCGTTACTAGGAGCACTTCCTTTATTCTTATGCATTTTCTAAGTTCTCCTTTTATAGAACACACCACCATAGGAGTGTTAATCCTTTGTAAACAAACATTTCTTGCCGGTGACACGCTCATAGCGCCGCTGGATAACACTGTGACGTCACCATTTGGACCGCCCGCCTTAGCTTCCTGCCTTTGGAACGCACCAGGCTGTACTGGAGCGCACAGATACGTCACATCCGGCCTCCCACTTCCTCTCCGGCTGCCATCTTGGCCCCTATTTATAGCTGCATCAGACGCTGCTTACAGCGCTACTGATTTGCGGTGGATGCTGCGTCATTGCCCCATACTCAGCACTTTCACCTGACCGGTAAGCATTTGCTCCTCTCTTCTAAGGGCCCGTTACACACAGCGATCTTCCTGGCGAGATCGCTGATTTTGTGACACATCAGCAATCTCTCCAGCGAGATCGCTGTGTGTGACATCCAGCAGCAATCGGCCCCCCAGCGGGGTATCGCTGCTCATACTGGATCGTCCTGGCCCGTTTTTTCATTGTTGGTCTCCCGTGTGGCAGCGGGAGCCAGTGATGAGCCACGCTGGTTACCAACGTAAACATCTGGTTTCTAAGGGCCACGGGGCCCTTAGAAACCCGATGCTTACCCTAGATACCAGCGTGCATTGCAGGCAGGGCGGGAGGTGGAGGCAGAGCGGCGCACAGACCGGAGTAGTTCTGCTATCTGCTTCTCCAGTCTGTCAGACTGGAGTAGCAGATAGCAGAGCTACGCCGGTCTGTCTGCGCCGCTCTGCCTCCATCTCCCACCCTGCCTGCAGTGCACACTGGTATCTAGGGCAAACATCAGGTTTCTAAGGGCCCCGCAGCCCTTAGAAACCCAATGTTTATGTTGGTAACCAGCGTGCTCGCTGGTCCTGATCACTGGAGGGGCTGTCTATGTGACAGCTCACCAGCGATCAACTAACAATGTCCCAGCGATCCCATCCACATCGGATCGTTGGTGGGATCGCTGGGACATCATTATGTGTAAAGGTACCCTTACCCCCTCAGGACTTTTATGCATTGCGGCTCTGACCTGTAACAGTGGCTATATCTTATCACTCCACAGACTCCGCACTACTGTGCTTTATGTCCTTATCACCGGGGGTATGTATGCATATACTATTTTTATCACCTTTCACAATGGATTAAATCCACTCATTATTAACAGGAGATGCTATCTCTCATCTAAACAGGATTCCAAATCTCTTGGCTCTGTGACAGAGCAATGTTCAAACCAAAACAGTACAATACTTAGGTATGTCATGGTGCATTTAAATGTATATCTTATTATTATTATCTTGGTCTTTTGTGTATGTAGAGCCACCTAGACTTGTTCATGTATGTGCTGTGTTGTAAAAAACCTGATGATAATTGGCTTACAAGTAAGGGTTTTTACAAATGTGGCGCTATTAGCTGCAAGACATGCAAACATGCGCAGATATCAAAAGAATTTAATAACAGTGATTATACTTTGAGGTTTAAAATTAAAAACTATATCAACTGCAATTCAAAAAATCTAGTATACAAAATTAATTGTGATGCCTGTAATCTATCATACATTGGATGCACATCAAGGCAATGAAAAATACGGATTAGGGAGCATCTGTATGACATAACTAACATAAACAATTTTGAAAGAAATATTTCAGCGGCTTCTAGACATTTTATTGAATGTCATGCTAGAAGTAGGTCTCATTTTAAAATACAGGGGATTGAACGTGTAATGCTATCATCTCGGGGGGGAGACACCAGACGGCGTCTTCTCACCAGAGAAGCATTTTGGATTTATCAGTTAAATACTAGATATCCGAGTGGCCTTAACAAAAGAAATGACTTAATGTTACATTATTGTTAATGATTTTAGTATTGTTATGTCTATTGTTACATGCATTGTCTTTACCTGAAAAGGACCTGTCTAAAGTGTCATGTGATTTTTTTGTATGCATTTTCATTGGCTAGTCTCACATATATAGCTGAGCTAGGTCTGAGACTGAGTATGGCTTTGACAAAGACCGTACAGGTCGAAACGCGTAGCCTCTGTCCTGTGCGGCTATATGGAGAGCCAAACTATGCGCTTATTTTAACTTCATCCAATAAAGAGGAGTTTTATACGCAGCTGGAGCCTATGCTGTATTGTCTGGCATGTTTCAAGACATCATCATTGAGTTTGTATCTTATATGCATCCCCGATATTTGACCTTTCTAGTCTTGTATATACTTCAGTTTTTTCATTTATTTTTTTATTCTGCTGTTTTCACTTTTTTTTACAGTACTTTGATGAAGGTCAATGCGACCGAAACGTCTACTGTATATACTGTATATTAAAAATCATCTTTTTCTCTGGAAATCACAGTTTGTGTGTGCCAAGTCTTTGTATTTATGTGATTACGGATTAGGATCCTACTTGTTGCACCACCACTTTATAGCTGTGCTAACGGTTCTGGTTATTATTGTCTGTACAACTCCCCTCTGAAATGTAAAGTGCTGCGGAATATGTTGGCGCTATAGAAATAAAATTATTATTATTACCATCATACCACCGAACAAAAAGTGCAATGAAACGCGATAAAAAAGGTGGATGTAAATAAAAATGATACCGCTGAAAACGTCATCTTGTCCCACAAAAAACAAGCCACAATACAGCTTGATCATCAGAAAAATATAAAAGTTATAGCTCTAAGAATAAAACAATGCAAAAATAAATATTTTTTCTATAAAATAGTTTTTATTGTGTGAAAGTGCCAAAGCATAAAAACGATATAACTGAGGCATCACTATAATTGTACTGACCCGAAGAATAAAGCAGCCTTACCAATTTTACCACAGGCGGAATGGTATATATAAAAAAAAGAAAAACAATTCCTGAAATGCTGGTTTTGTTCATTCTGTCTCCCAAAAATCGGAATAGAAAGCGATCAAAAAATATCATATCAATGGTACCAATAAAAACATCAGCTCGTCCCACAAAAAACAAGACCTTACATGACTCTGTGGGCCAAAATATGGAAAAAATATAGCTCTCAAAGTGAGGTGATGCAAAAACTAGTTTTCACAATGAAAAGGGTGTTTTAGTGCGTGACAGTAGCCAAACATAAAAACCCAATATAAATCTGGTATCGCTGTAATTACACCGACCCAAAGAATAAAGTCGCCTAATAACTTATACCGCACGAGGAACAGAGTAAAAAATAAATAAAACCAATTCTTCACATGCTGTTGATTTTTTCATTCTGCCTCCCAAAGATCTCAGTAAGGCTCGGCGCACATTTATCCTGTGCTCTGCGCTGAGCGCTTATACCGGGGTTTCCGTGTAAATCTCTGAGATACGGGATTCAGACAGAACCTCTGGCTAAAGATACCCTATAATGAGGCAAATGGAGGCACTGTGGACATGATAACACCTGTGATCCGGGGGTGTTCGTCATTTTAGGATTGCATAAAAGTGCCGTCGGCTACAGTTTTGTGCAGAACAGAGGCCAGATGGAGTCCAGAGTAACTCTGCTGCCTCATTACAGTGAATGGATCTGTTGGCATTTCCACGTCACTCAGAGATTCAGATGGAAACCCCAAAGTAAGTGGTCAGTGTAGAGTGGAGGATAAATGTGATCCCAAGCGTTATGTAAAATGTTTCCAATGATAGCTTCCACGCGATCCACAAAAAAAGCAAGTCTCTCAGATCTGTCATCTGTTAATGGAAATATAGGGGGCTTCCACGTTACTGGTAGCACAAAGGCTCTGGAAATGGGAAATGGCTCCTCATCCACTAAAAGGAATTCAGCAAATTCTCTGCTCCCAAATCCAAATGTCCCTCTCAATTCTGAGCCCCAGTGTGCCTAAAGAACATTTAGCGCCTACATGTTTGGCATTTCTGTAGTCATGAGAGCCCTCCTAATTTACAGGTGCGTGTCTACAGAAGAATGAGCTGGGCATAACCTACTGGTCACTACAGCGTACTGGTCACTACAACAGCAGTTTGCAATTTTCCCTCAGCAACATCCACTGCTGCCTGTTTCTGGAAAACACCCATGGAGTCAAAATCATCACTACACCTGTAGATAAATTCACGAAGGGGTATAATTTCCAAAATGGAGTCACGTGAGTGGGGGAATCTGCTTTTCTAGCACTTGGCTCTTTATATGGAATCCGCAAACTAGTGTATGAAAATCTGCGTTCCAGGAGGCAAATAGCGCTCCGTCCCCCCCGAGTCTCTCCATAAGGCAAAGTAGTACTGTACAGCCACATATGGGGTATTTCTACATTCAGCAGAAATTGTGGGGCAAATTCTGGGGCCATTTTTACCCATTTCCCAGTGTGCAAATGTAAAACTTGGGGCTAACACACAATCTTGGTGGTAAAAATGTAAATTATTTTTTCTCCACTGCCCAATGGTATAAAAGTCTGTGACACGCCTGTGGTGTGAATGTAATTACTGCACCCCTAGATGAATTCATTGAAAGGTTCAATTGGTAAAATGGGGTCACTTATTTGGGATTCTGCTGTTCTGGCACCTCAGGGGCTCTGCCAATGTAACATGGCACACTCAAACCAGTGCAGCAAAATCTGCACTGTAATATGGCACTACTTCCCATCTGAGCTTTGCACTGTGCTTCAGGCCCCTTTCACACATCCATGTCTCCAGTACGTATGGTGACAGTTTTCACACGTACTGGAGACATGTACTCACATAGACTCATTCAAATGAATGGGTCTATGCCAGGGCTGGGCAATTAATTTTCCCGAGGGGCCACATGAGAGACCATGACTGTTGTGGCGGGCCGAACCAATAGCTTGAAATTAATTTTACTCAATATTAATTTATTAATATTGATTGTATGACTTAATATTGATCAGAATTAAGTATGCTGACACCAGCCTGTCTTGTGTTCCAAAATCTGCATTGTCTAAGCCTGAAACAGTATCCAAATTCTGTCCCGCCAGTGACTCCGAGTCCAAGTCCGTGTCCGTAACTCAGTTCCTCACGGACATGGATTCGGCCTGAGAAAATAATTGCAGCATGCTGCGAGTGCATCCCAGAATCACATTGCATGCACCCATAGAAGTCTATGAGTGCACATGAAACATCGGACTGCACTCAGATGTCATCTGATTGCAGTCCGATTGCTGCGGATGCCGGCAATGGAAGAGATGGAGAAATTACTTTCTCTGTCTCCTTTTTATCTGTGCTCTGATTCTATCATGAGTGCGAATGGGCGCACAGTGCACTGACACTCGGCACACACTCTGAAAGAGTTTGACCTGAATGTCATTTGCATAATTTCTCCAATTCTCTTGCACGAGAGACCATACACTCGTGTGAACCCCAGCCTAAGAAAGCAGCTGATAAGACAGCCACCCAGGCCTACACACTTATAAATCGCCACTTAGGAGCTCACAGCACTTTTATAGTGCCACTTTGAGTTTTCTCTAATGATTCGCATGCGTCACAATGGTCGGACTGTCACCATTCAAACACTGTCGTAGTCTAGTGATTTGGCAACATGTCTTTACTAACAGCTTAATTAATGCCCTTACATGGAAACACTTTTTTTCTGATCTTTGTTTCTGCCACCACTGCCTCCCTTGATGTTTTTCCTGCTTGGTTTTCATGTGATATCCATTTTCTCCATTAGATGGCAGCATAAAACCACTATACACACCCGATGCTCCCGTATATAGAGCGCGCAAATTCATGCCATTGGGTTTTAATTGTAAGCTGTTCAAAATTTCAGACATGCTTTGAGTCACAATCACCTCTGCATTTGTGAAAATGGAGAGTAATCTTTCTTACTGATACGCTACTGTCGTACACACAGCTGTTAATAAACTAATGGAGAATATACCATTAGTTTCTGGGAACTATATATATTTTTAAAATGATCCCAATATGTAAGTAATAACATAATTACTAATAATTACTAATCTTTGCCTTTGACTCAATTTCTAATTTATTGAAACGTCAATGAAAAGTTTTGCTGATATCCTGGTGTCCCGTTCTGCTTACGGTCTAATTAGCGCCAGTTTGTTGTATGCCGCATATGCCAATTATATCCATTTAGTTTCATTTTGGTATATGTCAGTACCGCTATTTCCACTGTATGGAATATAGTAATCTGCTGTGTGTAACGGATGGAAGCGGAGCACAGATGGTGAAGTTCACATTAGTTTTTTATTTTTAACCCCTTTCTGACATCTGACGTACTATCCCGTCCACGGGACCCGAGCCCCTATGCCCATGGATGGGATAGTATGTCATAGCGATCAGCGGTGCTCACGTGATCGCGGCCGGGTGTTAGCTGATTATCACAGCTGACACCCAGCATGTGTCAGGGGTGGTCACGGACCGCCCCCGGCACATTAACCCCTGGCACACTGCGATCAAGCAAGATCGCAGTGTACCGGTGGTTTAGGGAAGCATTGGCAGGGAGGGGGCTCCCTCCGTGCTTCCCTGAGACCCCCGCAGCAGCGCGATGTGCAGCGATGCTGCGGGGGCCTCCTTCCCTGCCTCCCTGCAGGTCCCCGAGGCCATATTGGATCCGGGGGCCTGCAGGGAGGCGGCATCATCAGTGCCTGCAGAGCGCCTCTGCAGCACCTGTCAGATCGCTGATCTGTAACAGCACTCTGTGACGTGACAGATCAGCGATCTGAGACATGACAGTGATGTCCCCCCCCGGGACAAAGTAATAAAGTGTAAAAAAAAAAAAATGTAAAAATAATTGATAAAAAAAATCGCTAAATAAAAAAAAAAAATTCTCTAATAAATTCATTTTTTTTAAATAAAAGAAAACAAACAATAGTAGTACACATATTTAGCATCGCCGCGTCCGTAACGGCCCGCCCTATAAAACTGTCCTACTAGTTAACCCCTTTAGTGAACCCCTTAAAAAATAAAAATAAAAAACAAAGCAAAAAATAATGATTTATTATCATATCGTCGAACAAAAAGTGCAATAACGCGAGATCAAAAAGACGGATATAAATATCCATGGTACTGCTGAAAATGTCATCTTGTCCCGCAAAAAATGAGCCACCACACAGCGTCATCACTCATCAGCAAAAAATAAAAAAGTTATAGCTCACAGAATAAAGCGATGCAGAAATAATTATTTTTTATATAAAATGGCTTTTATTGTATAAGCGCCAAAACATAAAAAAAGACATAAATGAGGTATCGCTGTAACCGTACTGACCAGAAGAATAAAACCGCTTTATCAATTTTACCGCACGCGGAACGGTGTAAACGCACTCCCCCAAAAGAAATTCATGAAACGCTGGTTTTTGTTCATTCTGCTTCCCAAAAATCGGAATAAAAAGCGATAAAAAAATGTCATGTGCCTGAAAATGGTATCAATAAAAACGTCAACTCGTCCTGCAAAAAATAAGGTCAAAACCTCGGAGAAATTATAGTTCTCAAAATGTGGTGATGCAAAAACCATTTTTACAATAAAAAGCGTCTTTTAGCGTCTGACAGCCGCCAAACATAAAAACCGCCATAAATAGTAAATCAAACCCCCCATTATCACCCCCTTAGTTAGGGAAAAATAATAAAATAAAATAAAAAATGTATTTATTTCCATTTTCCCATTAGGGCTAGGGTTTGGGCTAGGGGTGTGTTGGGGTTAGGGTTGGAGTTAGAATTGGGGATTTCCACTGTTTGGGCACATCAGGGGCTCTCCAAGCGCAACATGGCGTCTGATCTCAATTCCAGCCAATTCTGTGTTGAAAAAGTCAAAATGTTCTCCTTCCCTTCCAAGTTCTGCCATGTGCCAAAACAGTGGTTTACCCCCCACATATGGGGTATCAGCCTACTCAGGACAAATTGCACAACAACTTTTGGGGTCCAATTTCTCCTCTTACCCTTGGGAAAAAAAATTGGGGGCAAAAATATTTTTTTGTGAAAAAAGATATGATTTTTTTTTATTTTTATGGCTCTACGTTATAAACGTCTGTGAAGCACTTGGGGGTTCAAAGTGCTCACCACACATCTAAATAAGTTCCTTGTGGGGGTCTAGTTTCCAAAATGGGGTCACTTGTGGGGGTTTCATCAGATTAGGCACATCAGAGGCTCTCCAAACGCGACTTGACACCCGCAGACCATTCCATCAAAGTCTGCATTCTAAAACGTCACTACTTCCCTTTCGAGCCCCGATGTGTGCCCATACAGTAGTTTTCTCCCACATATGGGATATCAGCGAACTCAGGACAAATTGGTCAAGAACTTTTGGGGTCCAATTTCTCCTGTTACCCTTGGGAAAATAAAAAAATTGGGGACTAAAAGATCATGCTTGTGGAAAAAATATGATTTTTTTATTTTCACACCCGGGCGTTATAAACTTCTGTGAAGCACTTGGGGGTTCAAAGTGCTCACCACACATCTAGATAAGTTCCTTGGGGTATCTAGTTTCCAAAATGGGGTCACTTGTGGGGGGTTTCAACAGTTTTGGCACATCAGGGGCTGTCCAAAGGCAACATGACACCCGCAGACCATTCCATCAAAGTCTGCATTCCAAAACGTCACTACTTCCCTTCTGAGCCCTGACGTGTGCCCATACAGTAGTTTTCGCCTACATATGGGATATCAGCGTACTCAGGACAAAATGGACAATAACTTTTGGGGTCCAATTTCTCCTCTTACCCTTAGGAAAATAAAAAAATTGGGGACTAAATGATCATTTTTGTGGAAAAAATCATATTCTTTCATTGTACGGCAGTACGTAATAAACTTCTGTGAATCCTTTGGGGGTTCAAAGTGCTCACCACACATCTAGATAAGTTCCTTGGGGGTCTAGTTTCCACAATAGTGTCATTTGTGGGGGTTTTCCACTGTTTTGGCACAACAGGGGATTTCCAAACGCGACATGACGTCCGATCTCAATTCCAGCTAAAAAAGTCAAATGGCGCTGCTTCCCTTCCGAGCTCTGCCATGCGCCCAAATAGTGGTTCACCCCCACATGTGGGGTATCAGCGTACTCAGGACAAATTGAACAATAATTTTTGGGGTCCTGTTACTCTTGGGAATATAAAATTGGGGGTGAAAAGATCATTTTTGTGGAAAAAATATGATTTTTTAATTGTACGGCTGTACGTTATAAACTTCTGTGAAGCCCCTGAGGGTTCAAAGTGCTCACCACATATCTAGATAAGTTCCTTGGGGGGGTCTATTTTCCAAAATGGGGTCACTTGTGGGGGGTTTCCACTGTTTAGGTACATCAGGAGCTCTCCAAACGTGATATGGCGTCCGATCTGAATTCCAGCCAATTTTGCATTGAAAAAGTCAAACGGCGCTGCTTCCCTTCCGAGCTCTGCCATGTTCCCAAATAGTGGTTTACCCCGACATGTATCAGCGTACTCAGGACAAATTGCACAATAACTTTTGCATTCCAATTTCTCCTGTTACCTTTGGTAAAATAAAAAATTTGGACCTGAAGTAATTTTTTTTTGTGAAAAAAAGGTAAATGTTCATTTTTTTTTAAACATTCAAAAAATTCCTGTGAAGCACCTAAAGGGTTAATAAACTTCTTGAATCTGGTTTTGAGCACCTTGAGGGGTGCAGTTTCTAGAATGGTGTCATTTTTTGGGTATTTTCTATCATACAGACCCCTAAAAGCAGGGGCGTAAATAGAACTGATTGGGCCCCATAGCAAACTTTTAAACAGGGCCCCCTCAAAGACACACCCCCTCAAAGACACACACCCTTCAAGACACACCCCTTCAAGACACACCCCCTTCAAGATGCACCCCCTTCAAGACGCACCCTCTTACCGATAATGCATACTAGAGTCACATTAAGTAACAGAATTAGAAATAATGTAACACAATTATTCCTAATCCACATTTCCCAGAGGTCCATACGGCAGGCAGCTCTGCAGAGAGCTAATAGACAGCGAGGGCTCAGGGAAGGGGCGGGACTGAACTAGTCTGAAGCAATACACTCTGTGACTGGCTGCAGGCAGGGAGGCGGGCCCAATATGTGCTTCGCTCCGCACAGCAGGCACAGAAATGCAGTGTAGGCTGCGAAATCATAATCTACATTTTTTTCCACCAGGGCCCCGGATCCCCTACACTACACGCACGGGGCCGGCGGGCCCCCAAGACAGCGATGGCCACCCACAGCACTCGCCGGAGCGCCGCAGTAATGTACTTAATTAAATTGCACTACCGGTTAGCGCTGATCAGAGCTGGTGAGCCAGGCCCCTATATGGGCCGGGCCCCAAAGCAACCGCTTCGGCTGCTTCCCCGGTAGTTACGCCAGTGCCTCAAAGTCACTTCAAATGTGATGTGGTCCCTAAAAATAAAATGGTGTTGAAAAAATGAGAAATCGCTGGTCAGTTTTAACTCTTATAACTTCCTAACAAAAATAATTTTTGGTTCCCAAATTGTGCTGATGTAAAGTAAACATGTTGGAAATGTTATTTATTAAGTTTTTTGTGTGCCATATTTCTGTGATTTAAGGGCATAAAAATTCAAAGTTGGAAAATTGCGAAATTTTCAAAATTTTCGCCAAATTTCCGTTTTTTTCACAAATAAACGCAAGTTTTATGAATGAAATTTTACCACTAACATGAAGTACAATATGTCATGAGAAAACACTGTCAGAATCACCGGGATCCATGGAAGCGTTCCAGAGTTATTACCTCACAAAGGGACAGTGGTCAGAATTGTAAAAATTGGCCAGTCATGAACGTGCAAACCACCCTTGGGGGTAAAGGGGTTAAAGTCAGGGTCGGACCTACCGCCCATGCAGCCCATTCATTGAAGGGGAGAGAGGGGGCCCCTCCCCTCCAGCACTGCATGGCTAATTATTTCAAAATGCAAATTAGCTATGCGTAGCGCAAGGAGGAGAGCAGCACTGCGGGAGGCGGCGGGAGCGGGTCTGACTCCTCCTGAGCAGGACCGGCGTTAGGGGCAGGCAGCTGCCTAGGGCCCCAAGGGCCCCCAGCCAGCGGCACATCACGCAGCTGCTATGGGGCCCCTGTGAGGTCACCAGCTCCCCAGCGCCGACTCACCCCCCCATTGAAGGAGGCAATGATGGAGGAGAGAGCATCAGCTGACGCTCCCTCTCCCATCCTTCCCCGCTCTGCCTCTGACACAGCGGGTGCACGATGACGTCATCGCGCTCTCACTGTGTACCAGGCAGTGCAGGACAGGAGACAGGAGCCGGGAGCAACGCAGGCATGAGGAGAAGGTGAGGAGTGTGTTGTTTTTTTTTTTTAATCAGTGTGACTACTGGACTGTGGGGCCATGCTGGGGGGGGGGTCTATATACCATGCTGGCCTGTATTATACCATGCTGGGGGGGCTATATATCATGCTGGGCTGTATTATACCATGCTGGGCTGTATTATACCATGCTGGGGGGCTATATACCATGCTGGGCTGTATTATACCAAGCTGGGGGGGCTATATACCATGCTGGGCTGTATTATACCATGCTGGGCTGTATTATACCATGCGAGGGGGGCTATATACCATGCTGGGCTGTATTATACCATGCTGGGGGGGCTATATACCATGCTGGGCTGTATTATACCATGCTGGGGGGGCTATATACCATGCTGGGCTGTATTATACCATGCGGGGGGGCTATATACCATGCTGGGCTGTATTATACCATGTTGGGGGCTATATACCTTGCTGGGCTGTATTATACCATGCTGGGGGTCTATATACCATGCTGGGCTGTATTATACCATGCTGGGGGGGCTATATACTATGCTGGGCTGTATTATACCATGCTGGTGGGCTATATAGCATGCTGGGCTGTATTATACCATGCTGGGGGGGTATATTCCATGCTGGGCTGTATTATACCATGCTGGGGGTCTATATACCATGCTGGGCTGTATTATACCATGCTGGGGGGGCTATATACTATGCTGGGCTGTATTATACCATGCTGGTGGGCTATATAGCATGCTGGGCTGTATTATACCATGCTGGGGGGGTATATTCCATGCTGGGCTGTATTATACCATGCTGGGGGAGCTATATACCATACTGGGCTGTATTATACCATGCTGGGAGGCTATATACCATGCTGGGCTGTATTATACCTTGCTGGGGGGCTATATACCATGCTGAGCTGTATTATACCATGCTGGGGGGGCTATATACCATGCTGGGGGGCTATATACCATGCTGGGCTGTATTATACCATACTGGGGGGGGCTATATTCCATGCTGGGCTGTATTATACCATGCTGGGCTGTAAAGTATTATACCATTCTTGGGAGGCTATATACCATGCTGGGCTGTATTATACCATTCTAGGGGGCTATATACCATACTGGGCTGTATTATACAATTTTGGGGGCTATATACCATGCTGGGCTGTATTATAACATTCTGGGGGGCTATATAAGATGCTGGACTGTATTATACCATGCTGGGCTGTATACCATGCTGGGCTGTATTATACAGGTGCATGTTGTGGTTGCGGCGCAGGCGCACTGCTCTGTCATGTTGAGGGCAGAGCAGAATACTGCAGTGCGTAGGCGCCTGGCCTCTCCCGGCACTTGGGCACTTCAGGACTCTGCTCTGCCCTCAACAGGGCAAAGCAGTGCGCCTGCGCAGGAGCCACGACAGGCAGCAAAGAAGAGTACGTCAAAGAAGATGGGAGGCGCCGGACGGGATGGCGACACCGATCGGACCGGACGCCGTATGAGTATAATCTAAAGGGGGTTTTACACCGCTATAACGTCACCGATTTTGTGACGTTATAGCGATATTGCTAGCGATATCGCTATGTGTGATACTTACCTCCGACCGGCTCCCCCGCTGTCTGTCGCTGATCGCGTGAGATCGCGCAGCTCCATTTCTCGTCGGGCGCTTCCTGCTGGGTCTCCTGCTGGCGCCAACGAGCGACGTGTGGAGGCGGGCGGGAGGACGTCAGGATCGCCGCGTCTGAAAGGTAAGTATCGTCCGCTGTATCGCTGCTGCATCGCTGGTGAGATCTACCTGTGTGGCAGCTCACTAGCGATCATTTAGCGATGCACCAGTGATCCTGACCAGGTTATATCATGGTCGGGATCGCTGATGCATCGCTAAATGTAAAAGGGCCTCAACTCTTTTTTCTTATCTTTCAGGTTACATCGGGGGCTTATCTACAGCATTACAGAATGCTGTAGATAAGCCCCTGATGGCGGTGCTGGCAGCTGATAGGCAAAAAATAGGGTGACAGATTCCATTTAACCCATTATCAATCTCTGTAAACTAGCTGAGACGCTGAGCCATCTGACAAGCCAGTAGTAGACTGCAGCCATGTAGTGCTGTAATTGCTGGAAAGAATTTTAAGTCTTGAACCTTCTGTTTTATAATGAAGAATATAAAAAGGGTCAGGAATTGAAAAGACAGGCTAATTATCATATCTATGAAAATAACCTGTCACTTGGGCAATGGCAAGGCATTATCATTTTCCATGAAATGAGTGCAATTACTGTGAAATGTGGGTGACCACTAGAGGGCAGGAGTGTACAAGAACGCCAAGAAGGATCTGTTTGCTAGCGGTATAATTCAGTCCTACCATATGAATTAAAAGCTAATCTGGTTTGTATTTAATATGAAGCTGAAGGTAAAATAGATTTTATCTCTTTTTCAACTTTCCAGCATCACTCTGCTTTATTGTATCTTTGATCTGAGCTGTTAATTTTATGAGGCTCCCTTTATTTTTATGCATATCTTTACACACAAAAATATTGGCGTAATAAAACAGACCATTCTTCAAAGTTTTCGATGGTAGTTGGTTGTTTTCTAAAGTACTTCTTGACTTGAAATGAGAAAACGATGTTCTAAATTCTTGGCTTTGCCGTAATTGTGATAAATCATACGACGTGGGAGAGAAATATTATGTTTTGTTTTACCATCTTCCTAAACTGTAAATAATTATTATATATGGCTGCGTAACAGTAAAATGAGAGTTTTTGAGCAATAATAAAAATCTGCAGTAATAACTCAAATTGTCATATAAATCCTAATAACGATAATATGGGCATGCAACGTCATATTAAAGTCAGGCAAAGTCACGGAGTTTTCCAAGATGGAGACGATTTAGAAGACGTCTGTGTTTTTCGTCCTGAAGGGTTTTTTTTGTGTGTTTTTGATCACTTGATGAGTGCTTACTTCATTGTTTTCGAGCAGTTTTGTATGTTTTTTGTGTCGTCTATTTTGCTAGTGTTTTTCTTTTTTTTTAATGAAGGAAGTGCTATCGGATTCTGAGCAAAAACGTGGTGAAAACCCACACAAAAAAAATCACTTGGGCGTCTTTCTGGCATCTTTTGAGCCTTTTGTATTGTAAAGTATAGAAAGTCTCCCGAGAAGAAGACACCTGAAGAATGGTCCGCTCACGTCTTTAGCTACTTCCCGTCTTATGAACCCTGAAGTGGTTAAAAGACATTCAAAAGCCTGAACATATGAACAGCAAAATGTTTGACATAGAAATGCATTCTTTTGAGCATTTACAGGCAGGTTTCGGGGCAGAAAGACCTGAAAAAAAGATGCACATGCTCTTAAAGAGGTTTTCCATTTGTAAGACAGCGCTTACTGCATGTGTTGGGGGACACTCGCTTAGCAACGGGATGAAGGCACATAGGCATTTTTTTTGACAAAACAGTCTATTCGGGTTTATTTTTACTCAGCATAAACCGCCATGTTACACATCACACACATAGTCCATAGTACTTCCTAGTGCAAGGCTTAACTCGCAGTTCCTAAATACGCCGGATTTCTTTGTTTTTTTCCAGTTACCGTGGGCGACTGCACGCCGAACTGTTCATTAATGTCCACGGAACACAACAGGCACCAACGTATGACATTAAGTTGCAGTCTCTAAACATGCTGGACCTTACTCCGTCCAGTTACCATGGGTGACCGCACAGTTCATTAACATCCAAGGAACATCATAGGCACTAACAGTCTGTTCCAATAGCAGATACTTGTCTGCCCATAACCCCCTTGCCTGGAGTTACCTTACAGGAGCTCCTGCTCCACACGCTGACTCCACGTCAGTCCTCTCTCCTTAGGAAACTGCCTTACTGGGATCACCGTCTCAGCATATGCCTTGGGACAAGGGCACTCCCGACAGTCCAGGCCCTCAGAAGGTCCGTAGCTTCCCCAATGCAGTGCCATCACAGACTTTGCACACACACATGGTCTCCCCCTGTGCTCTTCAGGAATCCAGTCCCCACATGGGACCTTCCAACACAGCGACCATCTAGGTCCACGGCCTCTCCATGTGCTATTCAGGATGTCTGTTCACTCATAGGATTGCCTAACACACAGGCCTTCAGGTCCATGGCCTCTCCATGTGCTCTTCAGGAATCCGGTCCTACTGCCAGGACCTTCAAACACACAGGCCATCCAGGACCTTAAACACCAACCATATGACCAGACCTCAGTCACATTATATCACTGTAGCCACCCCCATAGGTGGGAGGTGTGTGGTTAGCCAGTCCCGCCAGCTCACCAAGTAACCCTGTAAGCCCTTCTTAAAACTAAACAAACACTTGTGGGACTACAGGTCCCAGAACAACAACATTTCGGGGTTACAGCTCAGAGGACATCCTCTATCTCTGCAACACATACCGGCCATTCACAATGACGCCAGTCACTGTCTCACCATCACAGTTACTCCTGCGACTGCCACACACTCCCTTGGCCTCAATACACCTCTGTGTGTATTCTAAGGAGAACATACAGTGCCCCCTAGCTGTAATAGGGGTCACTGCCTCACACATTCCTTAGTTTCATGTTACATATAGGCCATGTATGCTGTAAGAATATCAAATGGCACACACTTGTTTCCTCGTCTTCTCTCCCAGCATTGCTAGTGTGTGCAGTGATAGGTTCACATGGTTGCAGTGGCCATGCACTAACAATGTCAGCAGAGAAGTTGAGACAAGCCAGCAATCGGCGTGGAAGAGTGACGACTGATTGGCAGGTGAGTATGTGCAATTTGGCACACATGTTTAGTGCACTATGCTTATTTAGTGCCATCATATTCCGCAGCGCTTTACAGACATTATCATCGCTTTCCCCATTGGGGCTCACAATCTAGATTCCCTATCAGTATGCCTTTGGAGTGTGGGAGGAAACCCAAGGACCCGGAGGAAACCCACACAAAAATGGGAAGAACATACAAACTCCTTGCAGATGTCCTTGGTGGCATTCAAACCCAGGACCTCAGTGCTAACCACATATTCCATATGTACAATAAGGAAAACAGGTTGAAACCCCCTGATCTAGTGAGCTATGTCACATTTCCCAAAGCAATTTCACATTGTCACTCACATACAATATTTCGTCATACACTTTTGACTATCTCTAACTGTATCTTTTTCCATGGAGAAGGGTAAATTACTTTTGCTGACCTTGACTACTGCAAAGGTTTGGAAGGCATTGACAAAGTATTAACTATTAACATTCACAGAAAAGAGGATTTCTATGTCAACCAACAAAATGGGTCTCACTCTCACATCATGGTGCTGGTTTTTTGCCAGGTCCGGTTGGTTTTCCTCTACATCCCCTCTCCATTATTTAGTAACCTTACTATCACCAGTGCCGGACTGGGGTGCCAAGGGCCGACCAGTAACGCTGACTCTGGTGACCCATTGTTCAGCTACATGCAGGGATCACATTACCCTCATTCGGAAATGTGACTATCACTTCTCCTGTTTAATATGGAGAAATGTTCGCCTTTTAAATAAACCTTAAAAATGTTGTTTCCATTTTTTTATTATTCAATATCATTAATATGTCTAGCCATCCTGTGATTTCTAGAATTTCATCACATTTCCTTCTTAGTGTTGTGATTTGAATGTTGAGGAGTGTATATATCAGTAAAGATTTTCAGCTTGAATCACTTTCAATCGAGATCCGATGTGTGATTTAAAGAGATTGTCTACTACTTTTACTCCGATTGATAGGTCATCAAAGTCTGATTGGCTGGGTGTCCGACACCTGACACCCCCGCCGATCAGCTGTTATCGGTGGCGACGGCAGGCAGCCGGCAGGAATTACTTGCCGAGCTGCTCCATATTCTGATAGCGGCCCCCGCAGGGTACTGCACATCCACCTCCTATTGATTTGGAGGTGGATGGCCAGTACCAAGCTTTGGCCAGTACCAGAAGATGGAGCAGCTCGGCAAGTGAGTACTTCCTGACGACTGCTGGCGTCACTGATAACATCGGCGGGGGTTTTGGATTCCGGCCAATCAGCCATTGATGACTTATCCTAAGGATGGGTCATCAATGTAAAAGTAGTGGACAACCTCTTTAAGTGTTCCCTTATTTCTGTTGGGAATTGTGCTTAGACCCCTACATAGGAAGTAGTCAGGGTAGTTGTGTGCTCAGCAATGCAATACCTATTTATTTTCTTCTTGTTTGTTGCTCATCTGATATTTTTACAGTGAGGACATGACTATAAACTGCAAGCAACTAAACCACTCGAAAAGAAGAACATTATGAAATGATCACAAATATACTGACCCAAACTAATCTCAGTGGAGGGAGATCCCCAATGATTTTGCTCTCGTAAGACAATTTCTTAAGACTTTGTATATATTCTCTTCTGAGTATCAGCTTTCTTTCCGCTCTTATTGTAGGTGGATCACAGATATTGTTATTTACTGCATCCATACAGCATTGTTATTTTTAAGGCTTTTAAGGCACCAGCAGCGCCGTCATAGATCTTTCCTTCCCTGCAATGATGCTTGCTTTGTAGCTCATCAACCACTAGTCAATGGGTGGATTTGCGGCAAAGCCTCGTGTCACTAACAGATGGATGAATCATGAGAACTCGCCTGTGGATTCTATTTATAATGGAGGTTGTAGTGACAGCCGGCTAGTCGCTCTCACGCCATCACAGTGACTTATCGCGCTCATAAAGCCCACATATGACACGTGTTTTCCTGATTATTCAGGCGGTCCTCTCGTGCTGC
The DNA here is from genome assembly GCF_039654945.1 of Dendrobates tinctorius. Lineage (NCBI taxonomy): Eukaryota > Metazoa > Chordata > Amphibia > Anura > Dendrobatidae > Dendrobates > Dendrobates tinctorius. The sequence continues at coordinate 368,820 of NW_027361712.1, forward strand.
ATGCCGTAACATTGGTTTGCAATTATATTCCAGCTATGTTAGATTCATGGAGTTTTTCTGCAGCCTTAGGGCACACAGGCAGGGACATTTTTTTTCTTCCCAAGAAATAAGTTGGTAGACCAGTAATATAGTTAATTTGCTACGGTACAAGATGACTGATACTGGAAATTGAACAATGTCAAGTACTGCGGGCAATGACACCGCTAGATAAACAATGCAAAAAAACCCCCCTGTACCCATGCTGAAAAAGCAATGATATCATCGGCCGCAGGGAATAACGCCATTAGTAAGAAGAAATCATTTTGACTGTTGTCATTATATGGCTAAATGATAGCACTACTAACACATCTCAACTGCTCCAATACTGGTTGTATGAACACTTTGTAGAAGAACATAATGTAACATGCTACTCCCTGACTTCTCCCTGGAGGGGGCAGTATTTTATAAGCTCCGCCGGTAATGAATTACTTCTCACCTGGCTGTCCTCTTTAATACATTTTCTTGCAGTGATTCTCCTTTCTCTGCTTACGTGCAGCTCACTGGATGGAAGATGTGTTCAGTAAAGCTGTGAATAACCCAATCATCAGTGACCTGCGATATATCACATCATTGTCCACATTCTGATAATATAAGCAGTGTGCAATGTAATATGGAATACAATATAAGGGCCATCACCCCTTAAAGGGAATCTGTCAGGAGGTTTTGGCTACCTCTTCTGAGAGCAGTATACTGTAGTGAAATAGACCCTGAATCCAAAGACGTAACTCTCAGTTTACCGGATGCAGCCATTCTGATACAATCAAGAGTTTTTAGTTTTAGCAATTCAGCAGAGCTGAGAAAGCTAACCCCACCCACACTAAGCTTTGTTTTTAAATTGTCTATTGTCAGCGAGTTGCTTATTACAAGAAGGGCAGAGGCAGACATGAAAGCACATGTTGAAATCTGTGTTTTAAGCCCTACCTTATTCTGTCCTCAGATTACATAGCAAAAAACCTCCTGACAGATTCCCTTTAAAGGGAATGTGTCATCAGAAAATGACCTATTGTTTAAATCAGGTTCTTATGAACCTATCATGTTCTTTTTGTGTTTTAAACTGCCCCACTGTTGTTTTCTCAAAGAAAAGCTCCCAGTACATATGTGTAAGCCAAACTTTATATCATTAGTAGATTGCATCTCATACTTTTTCATTTCAGTCATAGGGGTGGCACTTTACTTACTACTTCAGTTACTGTCAGTCATAGTCCTGATCAAAATTATTCATGCCCACTGTATTGTGATTGATTGCCATGACTGGCCTGACATCACGGCAAGGGCCTCGGTAATTCCACTCTTGTGCACTGCCCATCAGCTCTCTGGGCATACGCATTGAATCTTGTTTTCGCATGTGTGCATGCTCTGCAGCGGAGAGTGGGAAGACAGTGGAGTGAATAGCGTGTGTGCTCACAAACTATCATGTGGCCATGGACTCACAGCGACTCCGTAGCATGCACACATGTGATTACAATACACAATCTATCAGTATGAATAACCATATACATATACAATGGGTGTAGCGAATATCCTTGTTGAAGGCATTACAACAATAATCACGTATAGTAAACTTTAGTAAACAACTCACCCAACAGACACCCAACACTAGACAAAATCATTTGTGAAACTTGGATTGGGTGTCTGGTGGGTGAGTAATTTACTAAAGTTTACAGATTTCTGATGTTTATTTTATATTGATAGCTTATCCTTAGAATAGGTCATCTATATCTGAGTGGTAGTGGTGTGACATCCAGCACCACTGCCGCTGTCAGCGTTTCCATGCGTGGCTGTTCCGGTAACATGTCAGCTGATCAGTGGAGGTGCAAGCTGTTGCACCACCATCGATCAGATATTGATGACTATCCTAAGGATGGGCCGTTGATATAATAATCCCAGACAATACCTTTTTGACTCCTACATCCTGTTGGGTACATGGACAATACACTGGCCCTATCTTTAGTGTTGAAGTATTCTTGGGCTTCTAATCTGACCATGCTACTGGGTCGCCCCCCAGGGCTGTGGGGTACTCGGTACCGGGCCGGTGTCAGTGGGATGTGTCACACCAGTGGTGACCCGGTCCGTGGCCCTGGGCGCCCAAGTAATGGGGGAATGTAGTTAATTGAATGGAATAGTTTGTGACGCCACTTGTGGTGTTTGGCAAGCAACATGTTAAGCCAACGCTGCGTGCAGATCCTCTGGGGCTGATGGTGTGTTGCAGCATAGATGGTGTAGCTCCCCACAGGTGAAGCTGTAACCCCAGGGCAGTGTATAGGTGCAGGCGGTGTGAGGAATGTTAGTACCCAGAAGTAGCAGTGCTGACGTTGTTGGTGCACAAATGAATGGAAGACACCAGGGCTTGCAGTTCCAAAGCTTTACTCACAGGTCGTGGTACACACTGGTGCCTGCCTTTGTGCCGTGTCCTCCGGGGTAGAGACTCAATCAACCTCCCGGGCAAATCAGGATTCTCCTCTCCAACACTCCGCCAACATGTACCTTTCCTGAACGACTCCTGTTATGAATGGGTCACCGAGGAAGAAAAAACCTAAATATGCTAAGCCCAGAAAAAACAGAGAGGTGGGTAACTATGCAGATTGCAGATCCCTGATCTTACCACACAACTAGCAGTAGCCATGGAGCGTGCCTACGATGAACCTAGACGCCTCGTCACGGCCGGAGAACTAAATAAGTCTAAAGCAAGAAAAGGGAAAACTAACTGCCCCAGAGCAGACCCCAAAGGAATAGACAGCCCCCACACATGTATTGACGGTGAAATAAGATGAAAACACAAACACAGGTAGGAAAATAGGCTGAGCAAACGATGGGGCCCAGACTAACTAGAAAGGAAAGGAAAGGACAGACACTGTCTGCAACCTGCAAAAAACCCTACAAAAATAATGTCCAACACTTCTGATGGCAAAATTAACCCTGAAGTCACTAGACTTCTCCCACTATATCAGCACTCTGAAATATTCTGAGACAGAGCAAAAAGAGGCCAATCTAATAAGGGACAAAAAGCAAATTGGCAAATGCAGATAACTAAGAGTGGAAATTCAACACAGCCCCCAGCCGGGGCTGGCTGACCATGCAAAAAACTGAATAGACCAACAAAATCAAGTGTGAACATTAGCAGAAAAACTTAGCTTTAGATGACTGGAACAGAGCTGAAAACCAAGAGCTGATAAGCCAGAAGGAATCACCAGCAACTGAATAGGGCGTCGGCTGTCTTAAATCCAATCTGAGACTCCTGAGATCCAATCGTCATCCTCATTCTCAGGTGGCAGATCTCCTCCGATCAAATCAGCCTCACTACCTCCTGTCACCACCAGAGGGAGTCTGGAAGGAGAACTCACAACTGGTGAACCAGAGAATGAACTCACAACAGTACCCCCCCCTTGAGGAGGGGTCACCGAACCCTCATCCACACCACCAGGCCGATCAGGATGGGCCCGATGAAAAGCACGAACCAATCTATTAGCATGAATATCGGAGGCAGAGACCCAAGAATTATCCTCCTGACCATAACCCTTCCATTTGACCAAATACTGGAGTCTCCGTCTAACCAAACGAGAATCCAATATTTTCCCTACCTCATATTCCATATTGCCTTCAACCAATACAGGGTCAGGAGGTGCTGCCATAGGAATCACTGGCTCAACAAACCTCTTCAACAGAGATTTGAGAAATACGTTATGGATCTTGAACGTAACTGGAAGAGCCAATCGAAACGAAACAGGATTTAGAATTTCCAAAATCTTATAAGGACCAATAAATCTTGGCTTAAATTTAGGAGATGCAACCTTCATAGGAATATTCTTAGACGACAACCAAACCATATCACCCACTTTAAACCGGGGACCAATGGTCCTATGCTGGTTGGAAAATCGCTGGGCCTTTTCCTGAGAAAGTGACAACTTATCCACCACTTGGTCCCATATCTGCTGCATTCTCTTAACCACAGTGTCCACACCTGGGCAGGACAAAGATTCCACTTGCCCTGAAGAGAATCGAGGATGAAACCCAAAATTACAGAAAAAGGGTGACATCAAAGTGGCAGAACTAGCTCTATTGTTCAGTGCGAATTCAGCCAAGGGCAAAAATGAGACCCAATCATCCCGATCAGCAGATATAAAACATCTCAAATAAGACTCCAAGGTCTGGTTTGTTCTCTCAGTCTGTCCATTGGTCTGGGGATGAAACGCGGAGGAGAAGGATAACTGAATTTCCAGATTGGAACAAAAGGCTTTCCAAAATCTGGAAACAAACTGGACTCCTCTGTCGGACACAATGTTCTCAGGAATCCCATGTAACCGAACTACCTGTTGTAAAAAAAACTCAGCGGAAGATGGCAACTTTGGGAGTGGTACAAGATGGACCATCTTCGAAAATCTATCACAAATCACCCAGATAACAGTCATTCTCTGAGAGACAGGAAGATCAGAAATAAAATCCATTGAGATATGGGTCCATGGCCTCTTGGGCACCGGCAAGTGCATCAGCAACCCACTGGAACGAGAACAGGGTTTAGACCGAGAACAAGTCCCACAGGACTGTACAAAATTCCTGACATCACGAGACAAGGCAGGCCACCAAAAGGACCGACTCACCAAATCTCTGGTACCAAAAATATCTGGATGACCAGCCAATGCGGAGCAATGAATTTCAGACATCACTCTCTTTCTCCACTGGTCATGAACATACAATTTTCCCATAGGGCAACGCTCAGGTTTATCCTCCTGAAATTCCTCCAGGGCGCGTCTCAAATCGGGCAAAATGGCAGAAAGAACTGCCCCATCACCTAGGATGGTAGTAGGCTTGGTCACACTAAGAGAATCGGCAAAGAAACTCCTAGAAAGGGCGTCTGCCTTAACATTCTTAGTGCCCGGAAGAAAAGAGACCACAAAATTAAAACGCGTGAAAAACAAGGCCCATCTAGCCTGTCTAGGATTCCAGCGTTTGGCCGACTCCAGATAAATCAAATTCTTGTGATCGGTGAGGACCACAACTTGATGTCTAGCTCCCTCCAACCAATGTCTCCACTCCTCAAATGCCCACTTCATGGCCAACAATTCCCGATTCCCCACGTCATAGTTGCGTTCAGATGGGGAGAACTTTCGAGAAAAGAAGGCACAGGGATTCATCTTAGAAGTCACAGGGTCTTTTGGGACAAAACAGCTCCTGCACCCATCTCAGAGGCATCTACCTCCACCTGAAGTGGAAGTGAGACATCAGGTTGCCGTAAAACCGGAGCTGAAGTAAATCTCCGCTTAAGCTCCTGAAATGCTGAGACAGCCTCAGGAGACCAATTCAGCACATCAGCGCCCTTCTTGGTCAGATCAGTCAGTGGTTTGACAATACCAGAAAAATTACCTATAAATTTACGATAGAAATTAGCAAAACCCAAAAACTTCTGGAGGGCCTTCAAAGAAGTAGGCTGAACTCAATCATAAATGGCCTGTACCTTGGCCGGGTCCATTGCAATAGTCGATGGAGATAAGATAAATCCCAAAAATGAAATCCTCTGTACACTAAAGAGGCATTTCGATCCCTTAACAAACGGAATTCCCCCTCAAAATCCGGAACACAGTCTGGACATGTTGCACATGAGAATCCCAATCACTAGAAAAGATCAAAATATCATCCAGATAGATGATCAAAAACTTATCCACAAAGTCACGGAAAATATCATTCATAAAGGACTGGAAGACAGAAAGGGCATTAGTGAGCCCAAAAGGCATCACTAGGTACTCAAAATGTCCCTCTGGAGTATTAAACGCCATCTTCAATTCATCCCCGTGCTTGATGCGAATAAGATTATACGCCCCCCTGAGGTCAAGCTTAGTAAACCAGCAGGCACTCTTAACTCTGGAGAATAAATCAGACATCAGAGGTAACGGGTACTGATATTTAACCGTCATCTTGTTAAGGGAACGATAATCAATACACGGTCTTAATGAACCATCTTTCTTGGCCACAAAAAAAAACCCAGCACCTAGAGGTGACGAGGATGGTCTAATATGACCCTTCTCCAATGACTCCTTAATATAGGATCGCATAGCATCATGTTCGGGTACTGATAAATTGAAAAGCCGACCCTTGGGAAATTTACACCCAGGGATCAACTCAATTGCACAGTCATAACTCCTATGAGGAGGCAAAGACGCAGACTTGCTCTCACTAAATACATCAGAAAAATCGGCTAGATAATCAGGAATATCATGAGACTGAGGAGAGGTGGAGAAAACAGGAGCGTCCCTAAGAACACACTGACAACCCCAACTCACCACAGACCCAGATTTCCAATCCAAAACTGGATTATGAGCTTGCAACCAAGGAAAACCCAGAAGAATAGTATCATGCAAATTATGCAACACCAAAAATTTACAATTTTCTTGGTGGTCTGGGGCAAATCGCATTGTCACCTGGGTCCAAAACTGAGGTTTATTCTCCGCCAAAGGAGTAGCATCAATACCCCTCAAAGGAATAGGCGTCTGCAGAGGTGTCATGGAAAAACCACAACGTTTAGCAAAGTCCAAATCCATCAGATTCAACGCTGCTCCTGAATCCACAAAAGCCTTAGTGGAAAATGTGGATAAGGAGCAGATCAGAGTAATTGCCAAAAGAAACTTAGGTTGTATACTGCTCACAGCAAATGTGTGTGCAAAATGTTTCTCTCATTTTAGGCAGACAGAAATAGTATGAGAGACCTCTCCACAGAAAAAACACAGCTTATTATGCCTTATAAACTCCTGACGTTGCGCCCTAGACAAAACCCCATAACATTGCATAGGTTCAGACGTTTGTTCAAAAGGTGGCAGCGCTTCCCGTGTAGTTTTACGTTCACGTAAACGCCGATCAACTTGAATGGCTAATGACATAGAATCATCCAGACCAGAGGGAACAGGAACTCCCACCATAGCATCTTTTACAGTCTCTGATAAACCCTTCCGAAAGAGAGCTGCCAATGCACTATTATTCCATGTAGTAAGGACCGCCCACTTTCAGAATTTTTGACAGTATAACTGACCCTGGTTTAACGCCTACAGGGTTCTCTCAGCTTGATCAACAGCATTAGGTTCATCATACAACAACCCCAAGGCTTGAAAAAATGCATCCACATTAGTCAGAATAGGATTTTCAGGTGTCAGAGAAAAAGCCCAATCCTGGGGATCACCGCGTAGCAAGGAGATGACAATTTTAACCTGCTGCGCAGAGCTCCCCGATGAGTTAGGCTTCAAGGCCAGAATTAATTTACAATTATTCTTAAAATTCAGAAATTTAGACCGATCCCCAGAAAACACATCAGGAGTAGGGATCTTAGGTTCAGCAGCATGTGACTGAATGATGCAGGTGGATATTCCCTACACTTCAGCATACAGCTGCTTAATCTCCATTAGGAAAAAGAAAAAAAAATCCTCCTACGGCCCCAGAGAAAAAAGAGGAAAATATATATATATATATATAAAAAAAAAATTCTGACACCTTTTTTTCTTCTTTTCTTCTAAAACAACTTTTTCCTGCTTTTGAGTACCCTAGAATCGGTGGTATGGCTGGTGATTCTGTTATGAATGGGTCACCGAGAAGGAAAAAACCTAAATATGCTAAGCCCAGAAAAAACAGAGAGGTTGGTAACTATGCAGATCCCTGATCTTACCACACAACTAGCAGTAGCCGTGGAGCATGCCTACGATGAACCTAGACGCCTCGTCACGGCCGGAGAACTAAATAAGCCTAAAGCAAGAAAAGGGAAAACTAACTGCCCCAGAGCAGACCCCAAAGGAATAGACAGCCCCCACACATGTATTGATGGTGAAATAAGATGAAATCACAAACACAGGTAGGACAATAGGCTGAGCAAACGATGGGGCCCAGACTCACTAGAAAGGAAAGGAAAGGACAGACACTGTCTGCAACCTGCAAAAAAACCTACAAAAATAAACACTTCTGATAGCAAAATTAACCCTGAAGTCACTAGTCTTCTCCCACTATATCAGCACTCTGAAATATTCTGAGACAGAGCAAAAAGAGGCCAATCTAATAAGGGACAAAAAGCAAATTGGCAAATACAGATATCTAAGAGTGGAATTTAGCACAGCCCCCAGCTGGGGCTGGCTGACCACGCAAAAAACTGAATAGACCAACAAAATCAAGTGTGAACATTAGCAGAAAAACTTAGCTTTAGATGACTGGAACAGAGCTAAAAACCAAGAGCTGACAAGCCAGAAGGAATCACCAGCAACTGAATAAGGCGTCGGCTGTCTTAAATCCAATCTGAGACTCCTGAGATCCAATCGTCATCCTCATTCTCAGGTGGCAGATCTCCTCCGATCAAATCAGCCTCACTACCTCCCGTCACCACCAGAGGGAGTCTGGAAGGAGAACTCACAACTGGTGAACCAGAGAATGAACTCACAACAGACTCCTCTATTGCGCCTTTTAGTGTGAAGAGCTCCAGTACCGTGGTACTCTGAAATTCCTCCTGTCAAATGTTCCTAACAACTCTACTTGTATGACAGACAGCTGTAGCCTCTCTCGGGGACTCCCTTCTCCAGAGTCCTGGCTCTCTATTCAGTTGCTGTTGTGTCCCAAGTCTTGGATGGGAGTAGTGCATTTACAGCCAACTACTCCACCGGTGTCTGCTGCAGAACCATAAGTGTCCATACAACCTCGGGGACCGGGCCCTGGCCTTGCGCTGAGAACCTATAGGCAGGGTTTCTCTTCCAAACCCACAACTCCTCTCTGTTCTCCTACTCCTTCATTCTGCGCTGTTCCTTCTCTCTCTTATGGAAGCTTAGATTGCAGTTCTACGTCTTTCTCCTTCTGTTCCCTTCCCGTGCCAGCTGACTCAGGTCACTGAGGCAGCTGCAGCACTCCTTCCTCTCTCCCTCTTCCAGGGATCCGTCCTCAGACTCTCCTGACTGACTGACCTCCAGACTGAACTGTAATTCTAAACCTTCCCAACCTTTTATATGAATCTCAACTCCACCCACCTCCCAGCACATCTTGTGTTATGAAGCAAGGACCGACGAAAGGTTGTCTGCTACACTCTAAGCATGGAGCCGCAATCTGGTCCTTTGCTGAACTATCCTGTGTGTGGGGTGCAGGTGTTGGAGTGTGGAAAGGAGTTCCCAACTTACCTAGGTGGTGGGGCACCACACCTTAGGAGAAGGTGCAGTACCTCTGTGGCGACTGAGCCTCAGGGGCGCCACACTACCATAAAGGCCAAGGTCATTGTGAAGTGAAGCTGGAGTAGAAGATTTGTAAGATCACCTACTGTGAATAGTGGATAATGTTATCTGCTGAGGTGTTACTTTTCATTGTTAGCCTGTCTGTAATTAGACTGCAGAACAGTCTTCTGTAAAGTATAGGAACTGCGAGTATTTAGCATAAGACCTAAAGACCATTGGGTATCCAAGAAGTATTGTTTCTCCTTGCGGAGATTGACATGCTAAGCATGTCGAGACAATACTTGGATATCGGTCGGATGCGTCTCACACAGCCAAACCAGATCTCACACTTTGCACTGACAAGGGGCAGTACCCAGAAGCACAGCGTCTGCCTGCAAATTGAAATTCTGGTTTGGCTATTATCCAAGTCATGTGACAAGGCTAGTTAAAGGGTCGACATTAACTTTTAGGATTGCTACTTCCAATAGGTGGCACTAGAGTTCTAGTTCTCTTCCTCTCTGAAGAGACAATTTGCAAAGACCATTGGGAAAATTGCATGATGTCTAATATATTATTATTTTTATTATTATTATTATTATTATTATTATTGATAATAGTGATATTTAGTGAAAAATTTATTAGAGAATTATTAGGGATATGGAATCGAAAGAAATAACAATTTAAAAAATAAAACATGTAACATAAAAAAAAAAGAATTTAAACCAGAGACTCGTATACTGCATACACATCCACTTCAGCTGCAGAGGGGCCAATTTGCATGGCAAGTTGCTCAGTAAGGATGCTAATGTCCTTTTTCTGGTTTCTCTTCTCCTCCAACTCAGTAAATAAATGATTTGCTGTCTTAAACGTGTGGTCTTTGCTGGTATTCAAACTCAGAGCCTCTAGCATGGTTTTATGAAAAATATTTTTGTATTTTATTTTTTCACTGGCCAATGATTTAGCTAATGCTGTTCTTCTATAAGCACTTTATTCTTGGAATGCCCTTTACAGGTGGGTAGTTAATTATTTTATATAGTAATGAAAATATTTTTTGATACATAACATCCCTCCCCATTTATTGGTGTGCTATTTAGTTTTGGAGGTTTCTTTCTATTTTTCTTGATATTATCATATACCAGAAAAGCACCAAAGTATTCAGTTATTTATAATATATTTCAAATTATAAAACTATCCTAGGTGTGGCACTCAAATTTTATGCTTTTGGATTCCAGAAGGGACAGCTACAAGAGCCAACTGGACAGGAATAAAGAGGCAGTCAGTGGCTCCGCTGTGAGTCTTAGAGTTCATACCCATCTGTGAGGAAAATGAAAGAGTGTAATCCGATAAAAAATCAGATTGCACTCTGACTAATGTTAATTGAGTCTCTGCTCATCTGCGATTTTCTTTTCTCAGCCGAAATCTGACTCAGAAAAAAATCGCAGCATGCTGTGATTGTTCTTGTATCTCGGACAAGACTCACCAATGCAAGTCAATGTGTGCAAGAAAAAAAACGCACGGCACATGAACCATGTGAATGCCGTCTGATTTTTACACACCAATATCCTTTGAAAAACCTGCAATTCATCTGCCACGTACAGCGTGATCCAACAAAATAGAATAGATAAAATAGATATAAACACATAGAATAGATAGATGTCAGTCACATATATAATTAGTACAGTGCTTATGTAGCTTACTGTACATGTATTTCATTACTTACTAAATTATTTTCTGAAAAAAATGGCATGGGATCCCCCAACATTTTAATAACCAGCAGATGGAAAGCGGTCAGCTGGGGGCAGATGTTTATAGCCTGGGAAGAGGGTAATACCCAAGGAGCTTCCCAGGCTATTAATATCAGCTCACAGCTGTATACTTAGCCTTTACTGGTTATTAAAATGTTACTGGTTATTAAAATGGGAGACCTCCACCCCCCCAAAAATGACCAATTACCAGCAAAGGCTAGGTAGACAGCTGCGGTCCTGATTATGACAGCCTAGGAAGAGGCCATGGATATTGCCCCCCCAGACTAAAAGAAATCCTTTCTCAGCTGTCCCAGAAATGTATCCATAAGATGTGCCAATTCTGGCGAGAAACTAGCTCAAGTCTTGCGTCTCAATACCTGACGCTGCCGCCGGCACTCAGACCGGAGAGCTCAGCTGCATAGAAATGCATGCATTTGCATATCCTGGTCCTGAGTGCTGGCGGCAGTGCCGGGAATTGAGACGCGAGACTCGTGCGAGTTTCTTGCAAAGTGTGACCCTGGCATTAGCCTCGCACTTCCCACTTGCCCTGGTGCGTGTGGTGCCCTTGCAAGTGTGTTGATAGTTGTGGTGTTTGTGTCACCTTTGAATTGTCAGGTGACAATTCTGATACTGTAATTCTGAAATATGTTGTGGACCAAATAGTGTCAGAGATTAGTCAAGAAATGTCAACTTGTAAAATGTTTTATCTGCCTGATGTGCAGGAATTAGGTGCCTGGTATTTATGTTCTTTCAACTGGAAATGACAAGGACTGATTATATAAGTATATATAAGGCCTGTTTCACACTTCCGTTTTTGGTCATCAGTCAAAATCCGCCAATTTTATAAAAAAACAGATCCGCCAAAAAAGGGGCAGATCCGTTTTTTCCCCTATTGTTTCGCATTAGTGGCGGATTTTGACTGATGGTCATCCGTTGGGTCTGTTATTTGACGGATCAGTGAGAATTTTAGCGGCTCCCGGGCGGACCAGACGGACACTGCAACGTTTTTTTAAGTTGACGGTCCGCTATTTTTAACTGCGCATGCCCGAAAGGTGAAAGCCGGGAGCAGTTTTAACCCTGAAAAGCTGTCCCGGGAGCAGCTAAAATTCTCTCTCCTTTTTTCTTTTCTGAGCACGGGTACCTTTAAAATTCAACCTTCACCGAATCCGTAAATACAACGGTCCGGTGCCACATGTTGCTGTCAATCCGCCGACGGATCCGTTTTCCGCCATTTTCGCGGATTACAACTGATCTGAAAAGCGGATGTGTGAAACAGGCCTTATGTCTGGTGTATTGCCACTTAGTCTTTTTGTTTCCTACTTTGCTGCGCTTTTTCATTCTCACACATCTATGGACAATACTCTATGTAAATCAATAAAAAACAACAACACTATTTCCAGTTAATTATGGGTGGATTATGCTAATTTTTTGTAATTATTCTAGGAGCAGTGTGTGCATAATGCTCCTTCATATCTCCTACAGTAATGTAAATTAGATATGTTGGAAGATAAATAAAGTGAGGTCACTAGGTGATATTAATCATTGCAGACACTAATGCATACAAAAACTGTGAAAAGTCAGGTGTAGTGCCTGAGAAACAATGCATAAGTGTATGCTAATGATATGCATCTCAAGCTTTTAGGTCTCCTTCACATGTCCTGGTGATTTTAGTACTGGCAAAACCAGTACTGGTGAGATCTGTTGTTCAAATCCGTGTGCCATCCGTGTGTACATATGTGACATCCGTGTGTCCGTGTACTGTCAGTGTGACACGTATGGAATGAAATGCAGCATGTAAATTAAAGAGTGCTATGCTTTAAATATGTTCAAAGCTAGAGATTGTTACGCTCCTAGTTGGCGCATGTGGCTCGTGGACCCACTGTGCCACAGACCGGACTTACCCTGGAGGGCCATGACTAAGCAGTTATCTTGGTGTTTGCTGGATCATCTAGTGGTGGTAACTGCCAGATGCCACTCCAGGGTGACATCCGACCATAGGTGTTGACCCCAAAGGGCAGAGACGCTACTTCTACTTCTCAGACAGAGCAAGGCAACCACTTGGGACAAGTTCAGACAGCCTCTCGGGACAAGTTTACGCAGGATGGAAACTCAGGATAAAATCACACAGGATGGCCTCTTAGGTAAAGAGCACACAGACCGGCCTCTCGGGACAAGATCACACAGGACGGCCTCTCGGGACAAGATCACACAGGACGGCCTCTCGGGACAAGATCACACAGGACTGACCACCGTGCAGCTGGAGAGAGTTTTGTGGGAGCATCAAGAGACCTTTTCGCAACATGGGGAGGAATTCAGATGTGTCCGGACGATTGAGCATGAGATCTCCACAGAGGATACTCCTCCCATTAGGGAAAGATATTGTCAAATCCCTCCAGTGCTCTATCAAGAGGTGAAGAGCATGGTGGCCACTATGCTGGACAATCAAGAGATCCACGAGAGTGGGAGTCCCTGAGCGGCTCCTGTAGTCTTGGTCCAGAAGAAGGATGGGACCCTTCGATTTTGTTTGGACTGTCGAAAATTGAATGCCCACACGGTCCAGGACGCATATCCTTTACCCCATATTGAAGAATCCCTGTCGGCATTGGGTCGGGCCAAGTATTTCTCGACGTTGGATTTGGTAAGTGATTACTGGCAGGTCCCAATGGCTGAAAAAGATCAGGCCAAGACGGCGTTTGTCTTGCCAATAAGACTCTCAGAGTTCAACCGGATGCCCTTCGGCCTCGCTACCGCCCCGTGAACCTTCCAATGTCTGATGGGCCATTGCTTAGGCGATCTGAATTTTGAATCAATCCTGATATATCTAGATGACATTGTGGTGCTCGGGACCTCATTTGAAGTTTATCTTGAAAAGCTGCATCAAGTTCTCCGGCGACTAAGCAGCTATGGCCTGAAAATAAAGCCAAAAAAGGTCAACTGTTCCGGAGTCAGATTGAGTATTTGGGGCACCTGGTGACCCCGGACAGGGTGCTACCTGTGGCCAGTAAAGTTAATGCGATACAAGAGTGGCCACCGCCTCTTGACCTGCGAGAAGTGTGGGCCTTGCTGGGCCTGCAAGATACTATCTACAGTTTGTGCCTAAATTCTCACAAGTGGTGGGTCCCCTAAATGAACTTTTAAGAGGGACAGCGCTGGGTCCTCAAAACCGCCCCATTACATGGAGGCCCCAGCAGGTAAAGGCGTTTGATGAAGTGAAAACCGCACGAGTGCCCCATTGTTGGCGTATGCCTGGTTTGACACCCCTTTTCTGTTGTACACAGACAGTAGTCTTCATGGATTGGGGGCGGTACTAGCACAGGTGCAGGATGGCTGAGAGCAAGTGATTACTTATGGCAGCAGATCTTTAAGATACTCCGAGCAAAATCCGGCTAACTACAGCTCATTCTGGCTGGAATTGCTGGCTCTGGGGTGGGCAATGACAGAACGCTTTGCCGAGTATCTAGCAGGAGCTGAGGTGCTAGTCATGACAGACAACAACCCGCTGGCTCACTTAGAGAATGCAAAACAGGGAGCATTGGAGCAGCGGTGAGTCGCCTGCCTTGCCAAGTTCAATTATCGCATTAAATTCCGCTCTGGCCGAGAAAACGGAAATGCAGATGCATTGTCAAGGGTACCCCTGGGGTCCTCGGGGGAAGATGTTGATGACCAACTTGAGGACACTGAAACTCCGGCCTTGGGGCAAATACCTATCTTCCGAAGTGTGGTACACTCAAGTGGGATGGCCACCGGGATGCCCTGTGTCCTAGGTAAAACACCCTCAGATTGGGCAAAGGTCCAGGATGAGTGCCTGGACATTGCACTTATGCACCAATGGGTATGAAATGAGGTCTGGTCCAGTGCAGAGGACAAGGCTCAATTGTCCACGGAAGGAATGAAACTACTGCGACAATGGGACAAGTTGTGTGTGGAACTGGGCCTTTTGTATCGTAAGGTGTACCTACCATCTGAGCTGCAGAACCGGTACCAACTGATAATCCCTGTGTGGATGGGTCCGGTGGTTGCTCACAAGGCGCATGAGAAGGGGGCTCCATTTTGAAGTGAAAAGACACTTCAGTGGTTGCAGAGAGTCCTCTATTACCGTGAGTTGGGAGGGATGATGGCAGACGCGTGTCGGCAGTGTCGGGTCTGTGGGTTCAGCAAAAGCCCTGAGCAGCGGGCTCAAATGCAGTCTATTAAGACTTCTTCTCCACTAGAGCTACTCATGATTGACTATGTTTTGATAGGGTATTCTATGTCGGAGTACTCCTATTGCCTGGTAATGACAGATCACTTTACCAAGTATGCTGTAGCTGTGCCGGCAAGAGACCAGACGGCAAAGTCAACGGCTGAGGCTGTGTGTCGACATTTCTTCCAAGTGTTCGGGTGTCCGCAGATAATACACTTGGATCAAGGGGCATGCTTCCAGGGAACGCTGATGAGGCAGCTGCACCAGCTGTATGGTATTGAACAGTTGAGAACAACGCCTTATCATCCCCAGGGTAATGGGGCATGTGAGCGTTTTAATTGGACGCTGTTGCAAATGTTGAGGACATTAGAGAGTCAACAGCAGACATGCTGGCCTGAGTATCTCCCCGAATTGATGTGGGCTTACAATAATAGAGTACACAGCACTACTGGCTATTCACCGCACATGTTGATGTTTGGGAGACCCGGCCGGGATATTGAAGATTTGAACATGCCAGATCCTTCCTCCAATCCCCCTCGGACTGCATCCGAATGGGTACGAGAACACCCATTCTGCAATTTTTCCAGGTGATTGAGGGTGGTGCATCAGGTGGTGGATGATCGCCTTCGGCAGGTGGCCCATACGGATACGTGACCCATGCAAACAAAACTGTTTTCTCCAGGAGATAGAGTGTTGGTGAAGGCATAACGACGGTCAGGAAAGCTGAGTGACCAATGGGAGGCGACTCCGTATCTGATAAAAAAAACTGGTGAATTCTGAAATTCTAGTGTATGAGGTCCATCCAGTGGGAACGGGGGGGGGGCAACCCATAATTTGTACCATAACATGCTACAACGGTGCTGGTTTGAAGACTCGGAGCCAGAGGCCGCGTCCCAAGGGATGGGTACTCTTTATGATCTTGAATTTGGTGGTGTGCCTTCTCTCGTGCCTGCTTACTTGCCGCCTTTGACCAATCTGTCCCCGTGTGACAAGAGTGTTTAATGTGGATCCTGCTGAGGAGAGAGCTTCAGGACAGCTGCTTGGTCCTGACGCTGTGTCACAGGACCCCTTGCCATAAGGGGTAGGCAACCTCACTCGCACCCTCTGGCAACTCCAGGGAAGAGGATTCTACTCTCACTGGGGCTGAACCTGTTGGAGTAGGCCTCAGGAGAACTACCAAATCTACGGCAGGAATACCGCCCCAGCGATATGCTCAGGACAACTTTGAGTGGGGAGGTATGTCGGGGATGCCAACCTCTAGTGGGGTGGAATGTAAGAGGATGAACTGTGATTACACCAGGAGAGCACTAGGACCCTGTGGTGTTTGCCTGCTGCAGCTAAGAGCAGGTGCTGCAAGTGCCCGGGAGTCTATGTGTGTTGGGGTTGGGGCCCAGTGTGACTGTATAGAGCTGTAAGGGAAGCTTCCAGAAGAGAAGAGAGACTGCCCTGAGAGACGCTGTGTGTGTGGTGCAGCCTGTGAGAAGTAAAGAGATTGAACGCTGTAAGAGACTGTGTACTGCAACCTTTCATCTTGGGAGCCTGAGACCTTGCTGTGGAACAAAGACTGAGCATTCCTGAGAGCTATGTGACTGTGAAGCTCTGTGGAGTCCCTGTTGTGATGAGCTAAGCGGCCCCAGAAGTGGTGCATCAATAAGATGCACTAAATCTGGCGGTTATCCTTGCTCTTCCCACTTTCCCTGGTGAGGTGGCAAGTGGGGTAATAGGGTTGGGGTTGATGTCACCTGTGGTGATGTCATTAAGGTTGCAGCAGGTCACTGGAGCTGCGGTTCCCATCGGCAGCTCATTGTGAGTGGCTAAATGAACTGCGGTGATCTCAATGAGATCACCGCTAGCACTGTGATAAATTTCTCAAGGTGCTAGTAGTGACATAATGAAGGTTACCACAGTTCATCAGCTGGCTAACAGTGAACTGAGCATGGTAATAGCTGGCAGTGACCAGCCATAATCTCAATGATGTCACCGCAGGTCACTGAAGCTACGTTTTATTGCTCAGCTCAGTGTCTCCTAGATGCCAGGTTGAATGGTCGTATTATGCCACCGTTCAGCAAAGCATCCAGATGAAGCAGAGATAGATTACGTCATGGGACAAATAGATTATCTTCGGATTATTTTAATTTTTACAGTAATAAATGGGAAAATGAGGTTGAGTTGTGTTTATTTCAATTAATGGACTGTATTCTTGCTGTGTCTTTTTTACAATATGACTATGAGGTTAGTAATGGGGGAGTCTTATAGACGCATTTCCATTACTAACCCCTGGGCTTAATGTCAGCTGTCAAAACAAATCTGACATCAACCCCAACTCAATTACCCCACTTGCCACTGCACCAGGGCAAGTGGAAAGGGTGAGGCTAAGTGTCAGATTCTTATGGATGCACCATTTCTGAGGGCTGATATTGTTAGCCTGGGGGGGGCAATATCTATGGCCCCTTCCCTGGCTATTAATATCAGCCCACAGCTGTGTGATTAGCCTTTGCTGGGTAGAATTTATAGGAGGATCCTGCCTAATTTTTTTTCTGGGGTCCCCCATAAACTAACCAGTATAGGCTAAGCAAACAGATGTGAGCTGTAATTAATAGCCTGGGAACCTTTTGGGATATTGCCCCTTTCCCAGATTAGTAACATCAGCCCTCAGCCATGGGCTTTCCCTCTGCTTGTTATCAAAATTATGTGGTAGCCCAAACCAATTTTTTAATTTCATTTTTAATTTTACACACAATGTTCACAGCAGGTGCTGAATGCAACTCCCATCATTGTTAACTGGTAGTGCACAGCTCAGGGAGAGCAGGAGACAATGATGAGAGCTGTCTTCTTCACCGGGTGCCTGGGAACAGTGCAAGCTGTACCGCTTTTTCCCAGACGCCAGTATGTGTCACACTGATGTCATCTGTGTGTCATCAGAGTCTACAAGTACTGGACGTTTTGCGGCCCATGCTGCTGATAAAAAACGGACATGTTAGTGGGTTTTTCACATGGACACATTGAATACAATGGGTGTGTGTGTCTGTATTTACTCTGGTCTGTAACATAGATCAAAGTAGTGCATGCTGTAATTTTTCCAGGCACATCATTAGTCTGTGTGGAAATTCAGCCATGTGTACTGGCACACTGGGAGCCGTATGTGTATGAGGTGTACGGAGCAGAGCCGTGTGTGTATGAGGTGTACGAAGCAGAGCCACGTGTGTACGAGGTGTACGGAGCGAAGCCGTGTGTGTACGAGGTGAGCGGAGTCGTGTGTGTATGAAGCGGAGCCGCATGTGTACGAGGTGTATGGAAAGGAGCCGTGTGTGTACGAAGTGTACGGAGTGGAGCCACGTGTGTACGGTGCAGAGACGTGTGCAAGAGGTGTACGGAGTGGAGCCGCGCGTGTACGAGGTGTGCAGAGCGGAGCCGCGCGTGTACGAGGTGTGCGGAGCCGCGCGTGTACGAGGTGTGCGGAGCCGAGCGTGTACGAGGTGTGCGGAGCGGAGCCAAGCCGCGCATGTGCGAAGTGTGCAGAGCTGCACGTGTACGAGGTGTGCGGAGCGGAGTCGCACGTACGAGGTGTACAGAGTGGAGATGTGCGTGTAATGTGGCATGGGAGGCCCATTTAAAAGTTCGCACCGGGGCCCATAAGTTTGTAGTTACGCCACTGCTGGATATAAAGGGCTTGTGTGCTCCCTGTGTACAGACCAAATATGCACTCATTAGAATCAGCCCTAACTCTATAGGTAGTAGGAACCTTTATGATGTTTAAGGGTATATGTAGAATTGTAGATAAATTGAAAGCGAACAACTTCAGTAAAAATAAGTCTGCAGATTTATATGTGTATGAAGGTAGGGTGTTGGAGGTTCATTTAGTTTAATGATGCTGTGTACTACTGAAAAAACCCTTATTCATGGGCCTAGGTAAGTAAAAAAAAAAAATTGTATTTATCTGCGTGATCCTCCTTATCTTCTCAATTATCAGCTCTGTGTCCACCACAGGTCTGCTGGGATCAACCCCTGGAGGAGAGTGGGGCGTGTCAAGTAAACTTAGCAGTAGATTTGAGCGAATATGTTCGGAATCGGTTGGCGAATCTGAGTTTCCATATTTGTGCCATATTGTTACCCTATTCGTGACGAATTTATGTTTGATGATCGGTTTCGAAGATATTTGGTCATTTCTACTCCCATTGACTCCAATGGCGTTTGGCTGTGTTCGGCGAATATTGGAAAAACAATATTCGCCGCCGATCGTAATCGGAACTGAATTAAGAAACATTTGCTCAACTCTAATTAGCTGCCAATTAGCAGCTTTCTTCCTTTGCACCATTAAAAAGACAAGCGTGACGAGCATTTCTGTATGTGGAACAGTTACAGCAAGAAATAACTGATGGCTGAACGAACATTCAAAAGCAACTATTTTTTCAGATCAAGGGGATCCCAAAAGGGAGACTTTTGGTTATCAACTTTTAGTCATGGGTTCTTTTTAAGAAGCATGGAAAATTCAATAATGGACAACACTTTTAACTGTTCCAAGCTTTGTCTTTCAGATTTTTCAGCAAACCAATGAACAAGAAGTCAGTAAAACTATATTACTTTTCATTTCAACATAATTAATAATACAGTATATTAAAAGACATATAAATAGAAGGAAGGAAATGATTACAGCCCTATTCAAGAAACGAAAAACAAGTGAAGCAAAATGTGTCAACAAGATAAGGTATGCAAGATAAAGTACTGATAAGGTCACAATATTATGCATAGGCCAATCAAAAGAGAAAAATCAAAAGAGTGCTAGATACTGTATACGTAAAGTGTTAGTACAACCAATATACTGTATAAACATTTAGGGACCAGAGTGCAAATATCATAATGTCCATGCAGCCTCACCCATCATGTGTTTGTCATACTCTCTCTTGCCACTGACCTAACGCCGTTTCGCTTGTTATTAGAAATGCTTCTTCAGGGGGTCATTATTTGCTTTTAGCAAATTATATTGAGCAGCGAACCAAATATGCCACACAGCAGAAATAAATCTATTAACAAATTAACATGGAATTGTTAGTTGCGCAATTGGCACATTTTAGCGACTCAAGAAGAGATCCTTTAAAATATTTATCTATTTCAGTGAATGTTCAGTTCTGTCATTGTTGCAGCAGATATTATGCTAATGGTTTGTATTAGCGACTTAATACCTTTTGTGAAATACATAAAACAATTACTTTTCAGTGATTCAATACACACTGTTTCAAAACCACTTATGCTACAGTATCTATGTATAATTTCCATGTTGGTATCACAACTTAGTAAAAATTCAATTTTCTCCAGTCCAGTGCAGGCAGTAAAATGTTATACCACAGTAGTTTTCCTATGAGTCAGTACAAAATTAAGGCACAATTCCCCTTTCAATTATAGGAAATGTTATTAAGCAGCATCAAGCACTCCTCTCTAAATTATTACTATCATCTTTCAGTTATATACAAGCCTCACATCCAGGAAGGAATATGTGAAGAGGAGTTCAAGCAAGGGAGAGAAAAAGCCATCAATTTCTGTCTAGCAGCATGAACAGGTGAAAAGGAATGTGCAGAAAAAGTTTCAAAATAGTTTATTTTCTAAACTTTTCCCCTAGCAATCACAGGCCGGAGAGCTGCAGAAAATTAACTGGCATGGAAGAAACTGTTTTGTGACAGATCTATGGGAGTCAGTATAAATGTCACTGCCCAGCATACTGATAAGGGCTCCTCTGGTAATGGCTCAGCAGTCTTTTAAAGGCTAAGCATTTAGGAAAACATATTTTTGTTGCCTTGCATTCATCTTTGCATTTTACTTTTAAATGCCTCTCAGCAATACTGTATTTCAGAGGATTCCAATGGAAGCCTGGAGAGTAGTGAGATGTTGAGAATGAAATGGAAAGCATCAGCTATTAAATGTCCGAATCAGTGGTTTCATAAATGTACGAAAACAACTAATAATGATAATAATAATAATAAATTTTATTTCTATAGCGCCGACATATTCCGCAGCACTTTACATTTCAGAGGGGACTTGTACAGACAATAGACATTACAGCATAACAATAATCACATAGATCATAACAGATACCAAGAGGAATGAGGGCCCTGCTCACAAGCTTACACTCTATGAGGAAAGAGGTAGACACGAAAGGTGGGTGGTAACAGTTGCCCTGATTGTATGGACCAGCCATAATGTTAAGTGTGTGACAGTACAGACACAGAGGGCTAATGGATGCATAAAGCATGTGGGAACATGATGCGGGGAACCTGGTTATGGTAAAAACTTTTGGCTGTGCCACCCAGGGATAGATTAGGTTAATGTGTTGAGGCGGTAGGCCAGTCTGAATAAATGCGTGATGATGATATTTTTATAACCCAGAATTCAGATAACCATGATGACATTTTTTTAGAAGCTGCAGAACAGACTATGAATTCATAAAAAACAGAAAAAAAGGTAAATAAGTTGATTGGGGTTAAAGTCAAACACCCTAAAATCTGCTTGCACTCCTGTCTTACAACATTAGGCAATATATCGATGGATAGTATAGGTGCAAGGATATGGACATGCTGCCGATGTTTCTCCCTTGAAAACAAGTTTTATTGTGTAATGTTATATGAATTGTGTCCTGCGTCTTGATGAAATCTGCTACGTGAAAAGTAATATGTTCACGTGGAATGTAGAGAGTGTGAAAAGTATTGAAAGTGTAATATACTGTACATAGTGTGTAGCAGTATTATAGGTAACTAGCTGAAGAGCCCGGCGCTGCCCGGGCATAGTAACTAACTGTGGTTAATTATAGCAAATTATAATTATCCTCCATCCCATAGTCCCGTGCCCATATAGCCATCATACATATCCACGATCCCATAGGCCCGTGCCCATATACCCATCATACATATCCTCCATCCCATAGTCCCGTGCCCATATACCCATCATACATCCTCCATCCCATAGTCCCATGCCCATATACCCATCACACATCCTCCATTCCATAGTCCCATGCCCATATACCCATCATACATATTCGCCATCCCATAGTCGAGTGCCCATATACCCATCATACATCCTTCATCTCATAGTCCCAAGCCCATATACCTATCATACATATCCTCCATCCCATAGTCCCGTGCCCATATACCCATCATACATATCCACCATCCCATAGTCCCGTGCCCATATACCCATCATACATATCCTCCATCCCATAGTCCAGTGCCCATATACCCATCACACATCCTCCATCCCATAGTCCCGTGCCCATATACCCGTCATACATATCCTCCATCCCATAGTCCAGTGCCCATATACCCATCACACATCCTCCATCCCATAGTCAACCATTATGACATCATAATGAGCGGTGGGGCTTGCAACCTATGATGACATCAGCGTCACCATGGCAACCATTATGACATCATAATGAGGGGCGGGGCTTGATACACACACACTTTTTCCCCATTATGTAGATAGGGGCAAAATTGTTTGGTGAATTGGAACGCGCGGGGTTAAAATTTCGCCTCACAACATAGCCTATGACGCTCTCGGGGTCCAGACGTGTGACTGTTCCAAATTTTGTGGCTGTAGCTGCGACGGTGCCGATGCCAGTCCCGGACATACACACATACATACTTACATAGATACATACATACATACATACACACACTTGAGCTTTATGTATTAGATGTTGGTAATGTATACTGTATAGTAATGTAATGAATAATAGATATTGGGGTTTTGATTGCAAAGAACTGTGTGAAAGGTTATCTGCCCAGCAACAGACTGCAGGGTCAGAGAAAGTTAATGTTTGGTGCTAGCCCATAGTGGGATGGGGCTTAGTTCTCGCTGGATCGCAATGTCTCGCGGTAATTCGCGATGACGTCGCGCGAATGACCGCGAGACTTCGCGATCCCGCGAGAACGGACGCCATCGCGGGCATTTTCGCAAAGGATTACTGGGAACGGATGCGTGGGACGCCGGAAGGTGAGAATAACATCATTTTTTATTTTAAATTCTATTTTCTACAGGGATATGGTACCCAAAGCCCGGAGGACAGTCTCCTCTCCTCTGGACCGTGGGTACCATCCGCAATTGTTCTGCTTACTTTCCGCATGGTGTGCACAGCCACATGCGGGAAGTAAGCGGAACAATGCATTCCTATGGGTGCGGGATCGCCGCGATTCCGCAAATTAATGAGCATGCTGCATTTTTTACCGCAAAGCGATTCCGCCGCGGTAAAAACCGCAGCATTAGCACAGCATTGCGGAATCCCATAGGAATGCATGGGATGCTTATTTTTCGCGTTTTCGCGGCAAAATCGCGCGGTTAAAACCGCCGCGGAAACACGAAAAAAACGCCACGTGTGAACTCAGCCTAAGAGCTGATGTTTTTAGCCTGGGGGTGCAATATCCATGGCCCCTTCTCAGGCTATTAACATCAGCCGTCAGTTTTCCCTCTGCTGCTAATGAAAATTACGCGGGAGCCCACGCAATTTTTTTTTCAAATTTTTTGTAAAATAAAAAGATATTGTGTTTGACACAGATTTTGTGTGTGTGTCTTTTATTTAACTCTTTATGTACCATTTAATTAATGAGGGTATTTGGCTGACATACGTATGTATATACTGTGTTAGGGTGGCGGCTAGGCGAGGCAAGCCTCCAGGAGTGGACCCTCTGGATCGTGGCACCGAGGGGACCCGGGCGAGCAGCCATGTGGAGCCGACCCCTATACAGGGATCATTAGGAGCAGGCCCAGGGGTTAGAGTACTACGATACCCGGTACCAAGAGGGGTGGCTCAGAACAGGCTGGAGCAAGACCACAGGACCGGACCACGAGACTACAGGAGACAGGACTGGAGTGGGACTGCAGGTGGAGACCACGGAGCGACAGGACGGAGCGGGCCACAGAAGACAGTACCGTAGTAGTACTGCGGGACTGGAACATGGACAGCAGGATGGAGCAGGACATAGAGGAGAGGACCGGAGTAGGACTGCGGGACTGGAACCCGGACAGCAGGACGGAGCAGGACACAGAGGAGAGGACCAGAGTAGGACTGTGGGACTGGACCATGGACAGCAGGACGGAGCAGGACACAGAGGAGAGGACTGGAATAGGACTGTGGGACTGGAACATGGACAGCAGGACGACGGAGCAGGACACAGAGGAGAGGACCAGAGTAGGACTGCGGGACTGGAACACGGACAGCAGGACAGAGCATATGTGGCGCCCCTGAGGCTCAGTCGCCACAGAGGTACTGCGCCTTCTCCTAAGGTGTGGTGCCCCACCATCCAGGTAGGTTGGAGGCTCCTGACCATGCTCCAACACTCGCACCCCACACAATAGAGTAGTTCAGCATAACCACATTGCGGCTCTTTGCTTAGAGAGAGGCAGAGTACCTTTGGTGGTTCCCTGCTTGGAACACTAAACGTGCTGGGAGGTGAGTGGAGTTCAGAGTATATATATGAGCGGGATGGTTTAGGATGAGGGGGTCAGTCTGACAGGAGGTCAGTGAGGAAGGAAGCCACTCGGGAGGAGTGGGGATCCCTGGAAGAAGGGATGGAGGAAGGAGTGCTGCAGCTGCTTCAGTGACCTGAGCCAGCTGGCATGGAAAAGGAAAGGAAAGAAGGAGAAGGACGTTGACCTGAAGCCTGAGCTTCCATAGAAGGGAAAGGACAAGTACGGAACGTAGGAGTAAAAGGGAACACAGAAGACGTGGGTTAGCGAAAGAACCCTGCCGGTCCCCGAGGTTGTATGAACGCTAATGGTTCTGCAGCAGACACCGGTGGAGTAGTGGGCTGTAAATTCACTACTCCCATCTAAGACTTGAGGGCACAACAGCAATACGGATAGAGAGCCGGGACTTAGCAGTAGAGAGTCCCCGAAGCAGGCTACAGCTGTCTGCCGTGCAAGTAGAGTTCTTGGGAACATTTGTCAGGAGGAACTCCAGTGTAACACGGTACTGGAGATCTTCACACTTAAAGGCGCTATAGAGGAGACGTTCAGGAAAGGCACATAAGTTGGCGTACTGTGGAAGGGAGCTTTCCATCTTGCCTGGAGGTTGACTGAGTCCCTCACCCGGAGGACACGGCACAGAAGCGGGCACTACAGACTGTGAGTAAAGCTTTGGAACTACATGCCCTGGTGTCCTCCAATCCTTCCTGCGTCCGTCCGCCTGACACTGCTACATCCCCTACGCCAGACACTACATTACCTAAGTGTCTCCACATTTACACTGCCCTGGGACAACAGCCCTGCCTGTGGAGGGCTATACCATACTTGCTGCACCACATCATCTGTCCCAGAGGATCTGTCTGCAGCGTCGGCTTAACACCTCCCTTGCCGAACACCACAGGTGGCGTCACAAACTATTCATTTAATAACATTCACATCTTCCTATTACTTGGGCGCCCAGGGCCACGGTCCGGATCACCGCCACTGTGACACATCCCACTGATACCTGCCCGGTACCGAGTACCCCACAGCCCTGGGAGGGGCGACCCACATGGCACAGAAGACAGGACCAGAACTGCAGGGAGACAAGCGAGGGAAGATGAGACACAGGGATAGCTGCAAAGCGGTCCTAACGTGCGGACATAAACGCAAAGATCAGGCGCCTCCATTACAGGAGGGTTGCCTGATATATCCCTGCATGGGCTCCTATTGGTCTGGTGGTGCTTCCGGGTCAGGGCACTGCCGGAAGGGGTGAGCATACAGCGCCATGACATACTGTATATATATATTAGCTATGAACCCGCTAAACGCCCGGGTGGCGAGCATTTTTATTGGTATATGGTCTACCATCCTGGTATGTGCTACCCCCCTCCTATCCTGCTATGCATGGCACCCCTTCATCCCTATCCTGCTATGCTGGCCTCCTCATCTCTATAATGCTATGCATGGCCCCCTCATCCCTATCCTGGTATGCATGGTACCCCTTCAACCCTATCCTGCTATGCATGGCCCCCTCATCCCTATCCTGGTATGCATGGTACCTCTTCATCCCTATCCTGCTATGCATGGCCCCCTCATCCCTATCCTGGTATGCCTGGCACCCCTTCATCCCTATCCTCCTATGCATGGCCCCCTCATCCCTATAATGGTATGCATGGTCCCCTCACCTCCCTATCCTGATATGTATGGTCCCCTTGTGGGGAAGGTGACTTGACGGACAGACTTGACTGGAAGTAGGAGGGGACGGTTGGTGCACTATGGATGGAGATTGACAAGGACAGCAGGGTGATAGCTGGGAAAGACAGACAAGAGAGTGCAGTACCTAGAAATGACCACAAGATGTCAGGGGGGAGTAGTTCAGGACTCAACAGCAGCTTAGGGCTTGAGAAACGCTTAGTCATGGGGGGCGGGGAGATAGGAACCCAGGCAGGGAATTCCCAGTGAGAGAGGGGATAAATAGGACTGGTTGGGGTTCCAGGTAGGTTAGTCCCGGGAGGAGCTCGGCAGAAGACGTTGGACAGCGAAAGGCTCAAGTAGGGGACTGACAGGAAAGAGGCAGTCAGGGGGGTGGCCCTGACCCGACGGACCGCAGGACAGACGAAGCCTCGGGGGTACCGATTGGACGACGACCTCGGGCAGGTGAAGCGCTGGCGGTAGATTGGTCTAGGACAGCCCCAGCGAAAGATCTGCGAGGGACGTTACTTCGACTGAAGGAAAGGTGCAGGTACCCAGGCCTGGAGACGGAGAACTGTAAAGTACTGCAGTGCGTGGTTGTGGTCGTCAGGAGGACGACGAATAAAATCTGGAACTGTTGCAACTGAACTCTACCTCTGTCTTGTCCTTGCTTCGCCTGGTGCCTGTGTCATTTGGACGTGGTAAGCAAAGGACCACACCTCAATCTGGCCCCCTACCACACCCTCACCTATCCTGGTATGCATGGTCCCCTCACCCTCCCAATCCTGGTATGCATGGTCCCCCCTCACTCCCCTATCCTGGTATGCATGGTTCTCTCACCCCCCTATCCTGGTATGCATGATCCTCTCACCCCTCAATCCTGGTATGTATGGTCCCCTCACCCCCAAATCCTGGTAGGCATTGTCCCTTCACCCCCCAATCCTGGTATGCATGGTCCCCTCTCCCCCCCTATCCTGGTATGCATGGTTCTCTCACCCCCCTATCCTGGTATGCATGGTCCTCTCACCCCCCTATCCTGATATGCATGGTCCTCTCACCCCCCTTTCCTGGTATGCATGGTCCTCTCATCCTCAATCCTGGTATGCACGCTACCCCTCACCCACCCATTCTGATATGTATAGTCCCCCTCACTAGAGATGAGCGACTTTGCCTTTTTTCGCAAAAGTCGGGTCGAACGAAATCAGCCAACTATAGGGAAAAGTCGGAGGCCGACTGAAGCATGAAACCCAATGCAAGTCAATGGGGAAGCAAAGTCGGCAGGGAGTGGAGGACAGTAAACACACCTACAGTGCCCATTTCAATGCCAAAAACATCAATTCTTATTACTGAAGCTTGTCAACCTTAATTTACTTCATAATAATAGTTACGCATTGAAAACTGGGGGTTATTTGGCTAAAGTTGTGGGGGGATAGGGCTGGCTCCATGTTTTTGTGTGCCCTGGGCCAGTGTCAGTGCGCCCCTTTAACACATACCACAACTCATGATGCTCCGATATGGCACAGAAATATAGGTATAGTACAATGACTAGTGTTGAGCGATACCATCCGATATTGAGAAATATCGGATCGAATTGGCCGATACCCAAAAAGTATCGGGTATCAACGATTCTGATACCGGAAGTCCCATTCAAGTCAATGGGACAGAAATATCGGAATTAAAAAAACCCCTTTCTTTACTTGTACATCCAGTTCGGGAGGGGGGAAGAGTGTGGGCGGTGTGTGGGTGGACACTGTGCGTGTCTGTGTGTGCGGGCGGGGTCTGTGCGGGCCTGCCGGGGGTCTGTGCGGGCCTGCCGGGGGTCTGTGCGGGCCTGCCGGGGGTCTGTTTGGGCTACCGGGGGTCTGTGCAGGCTGTCGGGGGTCTGTGCGGGCCTGCCGGGGGTCTGTGCGGGCTGTCGGGGGTCTGTGCGGGCCTGCCGGGGGTCTGTACGGGCTGCCGGGGGTCTGTGCGGGCCTGCCGGGGGTCTGTGCGGGCCTGCCGGGGGTCTGTACGGGCCTGCCGGGGGTCTGTGCGGGCTGCCGGGGGTCTGTGCGGGCTGTCGGGGGTCTGTGCGGGCCTGCCGGGGGTCTGTACGGGCCTGCCGGGGGTCTGTGCGGGCCTGCCGGGGGTCTGTGCGGGCCTGCCGGGGGTTGTGTGTGTGTGCAGGCATCGTCCGATGGGACTACAAGTCCCATCGGGCTATGCCTGCTACAATGACAGTGATTGACACATTAGCCAATGATGGGACAGTAGTAGTCCCATCATCCGGCTAATGTGTTGAATGTAAAAAAAAAAAACCTAAAAAAAAAACCATGCATACTACATACATACTACATACATACTACATATATACTACATTCATACAACATACATACTACATATATACTACATTCATACAACATACATACATACTACATACATACTTCATATACACTACATTCATACAACATACATACATACTACATACTGTGAGAATCATGTGGGAATAGTGGATGAGGGCAGGTATATCTCGCCCAGATTCCTTTCCTATGTGGCCTAGTCTGGTCAGTATCGCACCTGCTTGCTAATGAATAATGGGAGGTGGATATAAAAGGATGCCAGGTGGTTGTGTGAGTGTCTCAGCCTGGGAACACAGAGAGCCTGTCTGTATGAGAGACACATGTGAGTGAAAGCAGTGCCCACTGCAACTGTGGTTTGGCTGGACGGGAGAAGCCCGCCAGTTGGTAGTTAGGTTGTCCATTGTTTAGTTAGTGCCGGACAGGCAAGGATTTGTTTTATGTTTTATTTCCTTTTGCATTGCTTTCACCATTAATAAACCTGACCCAGGGTCAGTTACACCCGAATCCCAGCTCTGCGCCTGAGTTTCATGCTGAACGCACGTGACCTTTGACCCCAGCAAAGGCGATCCCGGAGTGTTTTATCACATTGTGGTGGAGAACGCGGGCATCACGTTGCAAGCATGAGCATGGAGGACGTGGTGAAAGCGCTGGTACAGTCCTCCGCCGTCCAGCAAGAAGCTAATCGGGTGATGATTGCCCAGCTGAAGGAGTTGGTGGACATGACAGTTACCGATCGTTCGCTTCTCCAGCAGGTGGCGCAGCGCTTGGCAAGCTTACCTGAGCTTAACCTGGAAGCCGAGTCGAGAGTGATTCACGTGAGTCGGTACTGGCAGAAAATGACGACCGAAGATGACGTCGAGGCATACCTGACCACGTTTGAACGGATGGCGGTGCGAGAAAAATGGCCGAAGGCACGATGGGCCGGCCTGATTGCCCCGTTTCTTTCCGGTGAGGCCCAAAAGGCTTATTATGACTTAAAGCCTGAAGCCGCGCAGGACTTTGACAAATTGAAAGCCGAGATCTTGGCCCGGCTGGGAGTGACGACCGCTGTCCGTGCACAGAGAGTGCATCAATGGACTTATCAGCCGGATAAACCACCGCGGTCACAGATGTTCGACCTGATCCACGTGACGAAGAAGTGGCTACAACCCGAGGTGCTGACAGCGCCAGAGATAATCCAGAGAGTCGTCATGGACAAGTACCTGAGAGCTCTACCGCCAGCCCTGAGGAAGTGGGTAAGCCACGGAAATCCTACGACGGCAGATCAACTGGTGGATCTGGTTGAACGTTACTCCGTGGCGGAAGGACTCCGAGACGACGCTACCCCACCTCGTTCTTCATCATCTCCACGTGGAACCGGTAAGACTGTTCCAGGGAGTAGGGGAGAAGGAAAAATCCCTAAGACAGTGGGGGAGGAAAACGGGACTGTCCGCACTGCGAGGCCGAGTGTAACGAACTATGGTCTAAGCAAGGGGCCCATTAGGTGTTTCCGCTGCCAAGAGATGGGACATATTGCTGCGAACTGTCCGGTCACTACTGAACCCATGCAGTGCGACCTCACAGACTCTAAAAACCGCATGTCTATGGTTGCACGGGTAGTGAGTGTGAATGCCGGTCAAAAGGATGTGGAAAAACACTTGTGTGATTTAACTGTTGATGGCAAAAAGGTGGTGGCATTGTTAGACTCGGGAAGTGTGGTGACCCTGGTGAAGGCCAGTCTGGTGTCAGCCCCGACTGGACCATCAGACAAATTTTCTGTAACGTGTGTGCATGGAGACACCTGTTCGTACCTCACCACGGTCATATGCATTACTACTTCCTATGGGTCTGTGCAACATAAAGTGGGACTCGTCCCGGCGTTATTACATGATGTTATCCTGGGCCGGGATTTTCCCCACTTCTGGCAATTGTGGGAGAATCAGTTGATACCCCAGGGTAATAGTGTACATGATTCTTCTCCCAGGGCGCGTGTGGGTCCCGAACCCCTGGAAGAGGTCTCCCCGGAAGACTCTGGGGAAGAGTCTGCGGGAAATGACCTGCAGTTCCCGTTTTCAGTCATGGCGGGTGATACGGAGGAGACCGGGGAAGAGGAGGAGGCCGACAGCCGTCCACCTCCCCGTTTGCCGGATTTAGAAGTTCAGAAAGATGACTTCCAAAGCGAGCAAATAAAGGATCCTACCCTTTCTCAGGCTAGGACAAATGTAAAAGTGATAAATGGGGTACCCGTAGAACCTGGCTCTAGGCTGGCATATCCTTACATGGTTCTGGAGAATGATTTACTCTATCAGATAGAGAAAAAGGGGGAAGATACGGTGCAACTATTAGTCATGCCAAAACCCTACCGGCGGCAGGTGCTGAACCTGGCCCACGGACATGTGATGGGAGGTCACCTGGGAGTCCAGAAAACCACCGAAAGGATATTACACTGTTTTGTTTGGCCAGGCATGCATCACGATATTCGAGTATATTGTGAGTCTTGTCCTGACTGCCAAGCCTCTGCACCTAAACCCCGTTTCTGTAGCCCTTTGGTACCCCTACCTATTATTGAAGTCCCGTTTGAGAGGATTGGGATGGATTTAGTTGGGCCCCTTCCACGGTCTGCACGTGGACACCAACATATCCTGGTCATCTTGGATTATGCCACTCGTTACCCGGAGGCCATCCCTTTGCGTAACACGGCCACCAAGACGATTGCCAAGGAACTGGTGCATGTGTTTAGTCGGGTCGGTATACCAAAACAGATAATCACCGACCAGGGGACCCCCTTTATGTCCAGGGTAATGAAGGAGCTCTGCCGATTGTTACAAATCGAACCGTTATGTACATCCGTGTATCACCCTCAAACAGACGGGTTGGTCGAACGGTTCAATAAAACTCTGAAGCAGATGCTGAGAAAGGTGATAGACAAGGATGGGAAGAACTGGGACTATTTACTTCCTTATTTGCTTTTTGCCATCAGGGAAGTACCCCAGTCTTCCACGGGATTCTCGCCTGTCGAGTTATTGTACGCCCGACGTCCTCGCGGACTGTTAGACGTTGCAAAAGAAACCTGGGAGGGTCAGGTCACTCAGTTTAAAACAGTGATAGATCACGTCACACAAATGCAGGACCGTATTGCGGCTGTTATGCCTATTGTCAAAGAACACATGATACAGGCTCAAGGAGCCCAAAAAAGAATCTATGATCGGGGCGCCAAGATCCGTACGTTTGCACCCGGAGATAGGGTGTTGATCCTGGTCCCCACGGTGGACAGTAAGTTCCTGGCAAAGTGGCAGGGCCCCTTTGAGATCAAGGAAAGAGTTGGTGAAGTAAACTACAAAGTATACCAGGCAGGTAAACGGAAACCTGAACAGATTTATCATGTAAATCTGATAAAGCCCTGGAAGGATCGGTCTGCCTTGTCAGCGGAGCTGGCCCGTCCTGTCTGCTCGCATACCGTACCGGAGGTACGGGTTGCAGAGACTCTCTCGGAGCGGCAAAAGACTGAGGTCAGGCAGTTTCTACTTCACAACCAAAAGTTTTTCTCAGAAAAACCCGGGCACACTATGCTAATGAAACATGACATCGTAACGGAACCTGGTGTCACAGTTCACGTAAAGCCCTACCGAATCCCGGAAGCGCGCCGTGAAGCCGTTTCCCGAGAAGTGAAGGCAATGTTAGAGTTAGGAGTCATTGAGGAATCGCACAGTGCATGGTCCAGCCCGATTATGCTAATTCCTAAACCGGACGGCACCATCCGGTTCTGCAATGACTTCAGGAAACTGAATGCGGTCTCAAAATTTGATGCCTATCCTATGCCCCGGGTCGACGAGTTAATAGATCGGTTAGGAAAAGCCCGGTATATTACGACCCTAGATCTAACAAAGGGGTATTGGCAAATCCCTCTGGCTTAGGCTGCCAGAGAAAAGACGGCATTTGCTATGCCGGAAGGTTTATTTCAGTATGTGTATATGCCGTTTGGACTGCACGGGGCACCGGCGACCTTCCAGAGACTGATGGATCGAGTCCTGAGGCCACATAGGCGGTACGCTTCGGCCTATTTGGATGACATTGTCATTTACAGCTTGGACTGGGAGACTCATCTCCAGAAAGTACAAGCTGTGATTGACGACCTGTGGGAGGCAGGTCTAACCGCGAAACCCCAAGAAATGTCACATCGGGCTAGAAGAAACCCGGTATTTGGGGTATGTAATTGGGAGGGGTGTTGTTAAACCCCAGGTTGATAAGATTCAGGCGGTTCAGGACTGGCCACAACCTGTCAACAAGAAGCAGGTGCAAGCCTTCCTGGGGATCGCCGGCTATTATCGCCGGTTCATACCCAATTTTGCAGCCATCGCTACCACCCTGATGGATCTTACAAAAGGGAAAGACTCCGTCATGATTAAATGGAGTTTAGCGGCTGAAGAAGCCTTCCATAGCCTAAAACGGGCACTTTGCTCTCAGCCCGTTCCGCAGCGAGTTTGTGGTACAAACGGATGCCTCTGATACTGGTATCGGGGCCGTACTCTCACAAGTGAGGGACGGAGTGGAACACCCAGTCCTCTATCTCAGCAGGAAGCTGAATAAACACGAGCAAAGGTATGCAGTCGTAGAAAAAGAGTGCCTCGCCATTAAGTGGGCTTTAGAGGCCCTCAAATATTACCTGGTGGGCCGGAAGTTCAGGCTGATCACTGACCATGCCCCTCTCAAGTGGATGCACTTGAACAAGGAACGGAATAGCCGGGTGACCCGGTGGTTCCTTGCCCTGCAGGCCTACACTTTTACGGTGGAGCACCGCCCAGGGGTACAGATGGGAAATGCAGATGCCCTGTCCCGAGTGCACTGTTTGGCGGGTGTCATTGCTCGACCGGAGTGGTCTGAGCAGAGGGGGGGGATATGTGAGAATCATGTGGGAATAGTGGATGAGGGCAGGTATATCTCGCCCAGATTCCTTTCCTATGTGGCCTAGTCTGGTCAGTATCGCACCTGCTTGCTAATGAATAATGGGAGGTGGATATAAAAGGATGCCAGGTGGTTGTGTGAGTGTCTCAGCCTGGGAACACAGAGAGCCTGTCTGTGTGAGAGACGCACGTGAGTGAAAGCAGTGCCCACTGCAACTGTGGTTTGGCTGGACGGGAGAAGCCCGCCAGTTGGTAGTTAGGTTGTCCATTGTTTAGTTAGTGCCGAACAGGCATGGATTTGTTTTATGTTTTATTTCCTTTTGCATTGCTTTCACCATTAATAAACCTGACCCAGGGTCAGTTACACCCGAATCCCAGCTCTGCGCCTGAGTTTCATGCTGAACGCACGTGACCTTTGACCCCAGCAAAGGCGATCCCGGAGTGTTTTATCACAATACATACTTCATCTATACTACATTCATACAACATACATACATACTACATACATACTACATATATACTACATTCATACAACATCATACAACATACATACTACAAATATATACTACATTCATACAACATACATACATAGTACATACTACATACATACTACATACATACAACATACATAAAACTTGCTACAGACATACGACATACATACTACATACATACTACATACAATACATTCAGACATTCATACAATACATACATATAGACATACAGAACATATAACATAGAGTACATATTCACCATCACTTGTCACTTTGATCCCCGAAGCCAGTGTCATCTTTAAAAAATATTAAAATAACAAACAAGAGATATACTCCCTGATCCGCAGAAATCCACGAGTGTCCCACGACGATCTCCCGTGGAGAACAGCAGCATCAGCTGATGCCACCGCTCTCTAGGGGCCCCAGGAATGCAATGACGGGAGGTAGGTATCCTTCCGCACTGTATTCCTCTGCCACTGTAAAAAAATAGTCCCTAGTCTCACTTTTGGCATTGCTGTGTGAGAAAGTTCCCACGCAGCTTTTGCCATAAAGTGAGACCAGTGAACTATAGTAACCTCTCAGTGATGCAGTGCAGGAGATCGTTGTGGGACACTCGTGGATTTCAGCGGATCTGAAGTCTTTCAGGGTCTCTATGGCTTGTTTGAAGCTCCCTGACCGGTGAATCTCGAGGCCCAGGTAGGTATATTTGTCCATTCCTGTAAGGGCGCAGTTGTTGAGGATAAATGAAGGGTGCTGGTCTGATTTTCTCTTTCTCTTCTGGAACACCATGATTTTGGTTTTCTTTAGGTTGACTGGTAGTGCCCAGATGGAGCTGAATTTCTCTAAGATTTTCAGGTTGTCTTGGAGGCCTTTCTCGGTTGGTGACAGAAGCAGCAGGTCATCTGCATACAGCAGGAATTTCACCTGCGCGTCGTGGAGCGTGAGACCTGGTGCTGTGGAAGATTCCAGAGCGGTAGCCAGCTCGTTGATGTAAATGTTGAAGAGCGTTGGGCTGCAGCCTTGTCTGACTCCCCGGCTCTGCTGGAAATAGGCCGTTCTTCTGCCGTTCACACTCACACTGCAGAGGTTCTTTTGATAACATCATAGGTCTTTCCTCCTATTCCACTCTCCAGCAGTTTCAGGAATAAGCCTGGGTGTCACACCGAATCAAAGGCCTTTTTAAAGTCCACGAAACAGGCGTATATCTTCCCGTTCTTTGTATTGTGGACGTGGCTCTGAATGAGGCTGTGCAGTGTGTAGATGTGGTCAGTAGTGCGGTGGTTTGGCATGAACCCTGCTTGGCTCTTGCTGAGGACATTGTTCTTGGTGAGGAAACTGAGGATCCTCTTGTTCAGGATGCTGTTGAACAGTTTTCCCAGGTTGCTGCTGACACATATGCCTCTGTAGTTGGCTGGGTCATACCTGTCCCCATTCTTGTGGATGGGTGTGATGAGGCCTTGATTCCAGGTACGAGGGAAGTAGCCGGCACTTAGCACAATATTGAAGAGTTTAACCATTGCGGCCTGTATTTCTGGTGGCCTGTACTTCAGCATTTCTGGTAGGATTCCATCCAGGCCACCGACTTTTCTACATCTTATGGAAGAGATTCTCTCTGCTACTTCCTGTAATGTAATAGGTGCATCCACGGGGTTTTGGAAATTTTTTACTTTTTGCTCCATTGCTTTTAGTTTTGCCATTATGTTTTCCTGTTCTTGGCTTAGTTCTTCCTTTGGAATGTCTTTATAGAGGTCTCTGAAGTACTGGAGCCAGATGTTGCCATTTTGGATATGGATGTTGTTTTTCTTGTCTTTTGTGCCCATGTGGTTCCATAGTTCCCAGAAGGAGTTGTTTTGGAGTTGGTTAAGTATGGTGGAGACGTAACTCTGCTTCTTCCTCCTGAGGATGGTTTTGTACTGCCTTTGTATGGTTTCATAGGCTTCCCTCAGACCCGGGTGGTTGGGGTCTCTGTGTTTCTTGTTTGAGGCTGTTCTCAGGGTCTTCCGTACGGCTTTACATTCTCTGTCAAACCATCCATTGATCTGTTTTTCTTTTGGTCTCTTGTAGTTGACTTTTTTAAGGTCGGACAGTCTGGCCATTGCATAGAATATATTGTTGAGGTCTTTTGCAGCTTGACTCACTCCCTTTGGGTTAGGCTGGTACTTGTAGTTGTAGAAGTGGTGGAGCATCCACTGTATTTCAGGTCTGCTGGGAGCCTCTTTATACTTTAATGCCGACGTTTTGTGCCATTTATAGGATGGAGGCAGGGTGAAGAGGCTGCTCTGCTGTGGCTTTTGAGTGGATGGTTTCTCTGTAGATTTCAGGTACAGAAGAAGTTGGCTGTGGTCTAACAGGTGCGTTTGTGGGGAGACTATGAAGGTGCTGATATTTGCCAGGTTCATATCTGTAATGGCATAATCTACTACACTTCTCCCTACATGGGAGTTTAGTGTACACCTCCCTAAGGAGTCTCCTTTGGTTCGTCCGTTAAGAATATGAAGTCCTAAACTTCTGCATACGTTCAGGAGCTTTTTACCACTTTTGTTGACTGTACTGTCATAGCTGTTTCTCTCTGTGACTACTGAGTCTTGGCCGTTATTCTCTGCTCCAAATATGTAGATGTTCCCATCTGTGGTCAGGAAGTCGTTTTCTCTCCCTGTTCTTGCATTGAGGTCTCCAAAGATGAGAACTTTGCCCAGGCCCTGATAGTGGGTGGCTTCTCTTTGTAAGATCTCGAAGCAGTCTGGATTGAAGTAGGGTGACTCTGGCGGTGGTATATAGGTGGCGCAGAGGTGGACATCAGACTGAGAGGTGAGGATGGAGCTGCTGATCCTGATCCATATGTGGCTGCCTCCTCTCTTCACCGGTTTGATGTACTGGTGGAGCTCCTCTTTATACCAGATCAGTATTCCTCCTGAGCTCCGGCCCTATTTGATGTTTTTATTTTTCAGGGCAGGGACAGAGATTTCCCTGTATCCGATGGGCACCAGAGATTCATCTTCGGCTCTGGTCCATGTTTCCAGGAGGATCTGAATGTCTATATTTCTCAGTCTTTGTATAAAGTCAAGGTCATTTGTTTTACATCTAAAGGCCGAGGTGTTGAGACCCTGAATATTCCAGCTGCTGATTGTAAGTGAGGTCATTTTTTTTTCTATATATCTTGGGTGTATATACCTTGTAATGAGTATGGCTCAGTGGCGTAGCAACTGTTTGTGGCGCCCGGGGCGGTCGAAAAATTTGCCGCCCCTTTGGTCGTTGATAATTCGGAAGCATCCGAAGAGCCCACACTACACTCAAAGATCTAATTTTTAGTCTGCTACTAACTCTGCTATTATTTCTAAATTTCTAGACTTTCAACTTCTTGCAGTTCTCTATATATATGTATGTATTAGCTTGATGATGCTGGATGAAGACCTAATGGCTTTTTTTAATAATAATTTTTAATAATGTGACAGAAAAAAAAACAGAAAGTACAAATTATTTTGGCGGACAGGGGGCGGACACTGACAGCTTGGGGTCCCTGTGCAAGAAATGTGTCCGGGCCCCCCTCCTTTTATGGTGTCAAAGCTACGTGTGTGTGTGTATATATATATATATATATATAGATAGATAGATAGATTATTGATATTATATAGCCACACACACACATACAGGTATATATTACATAGTCTCCTTTATTATGTATATTGCTGTCCCATACACAGTGCCTTCTCTTGTTATGTACAGTTCCGTCCCTTACATATTGGATTATATAGAGCCCTGTTTTTTATTACATACCGTCCTGTCTTGTTAGCTGTATAATGCAATGATGGCTGATGGAGCATGGGAAAGCTTCCTTTCTAATGGAGGAGCTGATGGACTGGTCGTCTGGTCACCGGCTCCTCGATCAGCAGTCATTTTATATCTAACAAGAGAGGGGACCGTGTAATAAAAGAGGGCGCTGTGAATAACAAAAATAACAAAAATACACTATGTAAGAGACAGCACTATACATAACAGCAGAGGAAGCTATATAATAAGGGACGGCACCATATATAACTAGAGAGGATGGTAGGTAATAAGGGGCGGTGTTATACATAATAAAAGAGGAAACTATGTAACTAAGGATGGTGTTATACAGAATTAGTGAGTACACTATATACTAAGGGACTGTGTTAGACATAATAAACGATAATGTCTTCCTCCACCTCCCCCTGTTCCTAAGGCCATTATAAGTCCCCCTTCCTCCCATCCCAATCCCCCACACCCCTCATTGTCCTCCTCCCCTCGCATTCCATTATTGTCCTCTCCCCCACCTCCATCATTTTCTTCTCCACCACTATCTTTGCTTTCTCCCCCACCACTCCCATCATTGCCCATTCCACCACCTCCATCATTTCCTCCTCCTCCACCACCCCCATTTATTGCCCTTTCCACCACCACCATCATTGCATTCTCACCCACCACCCCATCATTGCCCTCTCGACCATCACCCCATCATTGTCTTCTCCCCATCACTGCCTTCTCCATCACCCCATCACTGTGCCTTCTCCCCATCACTCCCATCATTGCCTGCTCCATCACCCCATCACTCCCATCATTGTCTGCTCCATCACCCCATCATTGCCTGCTCCATCACCCCCATCATTGCCTGCTCCATCACCCCATCACTGCCTTCTCCATCACCCCATCACTGCCTGCTCCATCACCCCATCACTCCCATCATTGTCTGCTCCATCACCCCATCACTGCCTGCTCCATCACTCCCATAATTGTCTGCTCCATCACCCCCATCATTGCCTGCTCCATCACCCCCATCACTCCCTTCATTGCCTGCTCCATCACCCCATCATTGCCTGCTCCATCACCCCCATCATTGCCTGCTCCATCACCCTATCACTGCCTTCTCCATCACCCCATCACTGCCTGCTCCATCACCCCCATCACTCCCCTCATTGCCTGCTCCATCACCCCCATCATTGCCTGCTCCATCACCCCCATCATTGCCTGCTCCATCACCCCCATCACTCCCCTCAATGCCTGCTTCATCACCCCATCATTGCCTGCTCCATCACCCTATCACTGCCTTCTCCATCACCCCATCACTGCCTGCTCCATCACCCCCATCACTCCCCTCATTGCCTGCTCCATCACCCCATCACTGCCTGCTCCATCACCCCCATCATTGTCTGCTCCATCACCCCATAATTGCCTGCTCCATCACCCCATCATTGTCTGCTCCATCACTCCCCTCATTGCCTGCTCCATCACCCCATCATTGCCTGCTCCATCACCCCATCATTGCCTGCTCCATCACCCCCATCATTGCCTGCTCCATCACCCTATCATTGCCTGCTCCATCACTGCCTGCTCCATCACCCCATCATTGCCTGCTCCATCACCCCATCATTGCCTGCTCCATCACCCCATCATTGTCTGCTCCATCACCCCATCATTGCCCTAGACCATCACTCCCATCATTGCCTGCTCCATCATACACACAGACACACACACACAGACATACATACATACATACACACAAGACACCACCTCTCTCCTCTCACCTGTCCGCAGCATCGCCCGCGCTTCCTCCCTCACACAGCAGCGGCCGCTGAATGATGACGTCATTCAGCGGCGCTCCTCTGTGTGAAACAGGAAGCGCGGCCTCCGGGCAGGAAGCAGGACGGACCCTTGCCGCTCCGCTCCTGCTATTCATTCTTGCAGGCAGCGGAGCTGCCGTGATCGCATCGCTCCCTGCCCGCCGCTGCACTGCACTGCAGGGTGGAATTGCTGCTGCCGCGCCGCCCCCACACACATGCCGCCTGGGGCGGACCGCCCCCCCCGCCCCCCCACGCTATGCCAGTGGTATGGCTGTGTAGGACACACCGGATTTCTGACTGGTTTATTAATGGTGTTGTTTCCGTCCAGTCACATTAGTTTCCTGCACACTGTGTTGAGTAGAGTCTTTATCTCCTCCATATCTCTGCTCTGTATATCTCTGCTCTGGATGCCTCTGTTTCGCATGTCTCCGTGTGAGGTCGATGAACTCCTCCATGGTGGTCTCCTCCTCTGATGGTCCAAATTTGGGTGAGGGTGTATGTTTTCAGCTTCCTTTGAAATAATTGTTGTTTCTTTCCTTCTTATTGTCGGGGGTCTTTTCATGGGATTCTGGTTGGTGTTGGCTCCAGGCCTAGGGTGGTCTCTGTTTAGTACCATGTCCTTCAGCTCTTTGGCCAGATGGCTGACCCCTGATTTGTTCAGGTGCTTACTGTCATAGAGGTGATGGTGATTTATGGAGAGGTGTTGGGCCAGAATCACTCCTGGCACAGATTTCATTCTTGCTGTTAGGTCCATATTGATGTTCTGGATGGTGTGGTTGGGTATATCCTTTCTTGGGAGCAGAGATGACAGAATGATTTTGCTGTCTGGGAATCTTATTTGTGCCATCTTTGCTAGTTGGGCCAGTTGTCCTGAGATTGTTTGTGCCGGTGTATATAATGATATGGTTTGGGTTGGAAAACCGTGGATTATTGATGACCGCTGTCACCTGCTCAATAGTTGCACAGCGGATTTTATTGACCCTTTTTCATGGGAATAGCCGCCTTGTATTCAGGTATTTCCCATTTGAGTCCATTATGAGGACAGTGTCAGGACTTTGTGATGTTGTTGGTGGGGGATGTGGCTGCTGATGGGGGTCTGTGCTGGAGATTATGCTGGTAGCAGGTTCTCTTCTCTCTTCTATGGGTCTTGTTTCTGGCTCACTTTGATTCGACTCCGGTTCCTCCATATTCCTCGATTCCGGTATCCGATAGTGTAAAAATATCGGTACTCGGTATCAGAATTCCGATACAGCGAATATCGGCCGATACTCGATATTTGCAGTATCGGAATGCTCAACACTAACAATGACAAATACTTCACTGCTTACATGACATGACTGATCTATTTTAAATTGTACAATAGCTCAAAAAAAGGATAGTATATTACTCCATACAGTATTATGGCCACCACATTGTGTGCCATACAGAATAATGAGCCCCATATATTTCTCCATACAGAATAATTGGTCACATATAATGTTCCATACAGTGTATGATGAGCTCCACATAATGCGACAATATATGATGGTCCCCATGGACAATGCTCCAGTGTGTTATGGGCCCAAATAATGCTTCATATACAGTGGGGAAAAAAAGTATTTAGTCAGTCAGCAATAGTGCAAGTTCCACCACTTAAAAAGATGAGAGGCGTCTGTAATTTACATCATAGGTAGACCTCAACTATGGGAGACAAACTGAGAAAAAAAAATCCAGAAAATCACATTGTCTGTTTTTTTTTCATTTTATTTGCATATTATGGTGGAAAATAAGTATTTGGTCAGAAACAAGCAATCAAGATTTCTGGCTCTCACAGACCTGTAACTTCTTCTTTAAGAGTCTCCTCTTTCCTCCACTCATTACCTGTAGTAATGGCACCTGTTTAAACTTGTTATCAGTATAAAAAAACTCCTGTGCACACCCTCAAACAGTCTGACTCCAAACTCCACTATGGTGAAGACCAAAGAGCTGTCAAAGGACACCAGAAACAAAATTGTAGCCCTGCACCAGGCTGGGAAGACTGAATCTGCAATAGCCAACCAGCTTGGAG
The DNA here is from genome assembly GCF_039654945.1 of Dendrobates tinctorius. NCBI lineage: Eukaryota > Metazoa > Chordata > Amphibia > Anura > Dendrobatidae > Dendrobates > Dendrobates tinctorius. The sequence goes on from NW_027361712.1 coordinate 410,396, forward strand.
TGAAGAAATCAACTGTGGGAGCAATAATGGAAGACATACAAGACCACTGATAATCTCCCTCGATCTGGTGCTCCACGCAACATCCCACCCCGTGGGGTCAGAATGATCACAAGAACGGTGAGCAAAAATCCCAGAACCACGCGGGGGGACCTAGTGAATGAACTGCAGAGAGCTGGGACCAATGTAACAAGGCCTACCATAAGTAACACACTACGCCACCATGGACTCAGATCCTGCAGTGCCAGACGTGTCCCACTGCTTAAGCCTGTACATGTCCGGGCCCGTCTGAAGTTTACTAGAGAGCATTTGGATGATCCAGAGGAGTTTTGGGAGAATGTCCTATGGTCTGATGAAACCAAACTGGAACTGTTTGGTAGAAACACAACTTGTCGTGTTTGGAGGAAAAAGAATACTGAGGTGCATCCATCAAACACCATACCTACTGTAAAGCATGGTGGTGGAAACATCATGCTTTGGGGCTGTTTCTCTGCAAAGGGGCCAGGACGACTGATCCGGGTACATGAAAGAATGAATGGGGCCATGTATCGTGAGATTTTGAGTGCAAACCTCCTTCCATCAGCAAGGGCATTGAAGATGAAACGTGGCTGGGTCTTTCAACATGACAATGATCCAAAGCACACCGCCAGGGCAACGAAGGAGTGGCTTCGTAAGAAGCATTTCAAGGTCCTGGAGTGGCCTAGCCAGTCTCCAGATCTCAACCCTATAGAAAACCTTTGGAGGGAGTTGAAAGTCCGTGTTGCCAAGCGAAAAGCCAAAAACATCACTGCTCTAGAGGAGATCTGCATGGAGGAATAGGCCAACATACCAACAACAGTGTGTGGCAACTTTGTGAAGACTTACAGAAAACGTTTGACCTCTGTCATTGCCAACAAAGGATATATCACAAAGTATTGAGATGAAATTTTGTTTCTGACCAAATACTTATTTTCCACCATAATATGCAAATAAAATGAAAAAAAAACAGACAATGTGATTTTCTGGATTTTTTTTTCTCAGTTTGTCTCCCATAGTTGAGGTCTACCTATGATGTAAATTACAGACACCTCTCATCTTTTTAAGTGGTGGAACTTGCACTATTGCTGACTGACTAAATACTTTTTTTCCCCACTGTATAATGGGCTCCATTTCTAATGCTCCAGTGTATAATGAGCCCCATAAATGCTGCTCCAGTGTCTGATGTCCCCCATTTGGAATGCTCCAGTATATGATGGGCCCCATTTCTAATGCTCCAGTGTATAATGTGCCCCATAGATGCTGCTCCAGTGTCTGATCTGCCCCATTTAGAATGCTCCAGTATATTATGGGCCCCATGGATGATGCTCCAGTGTCTTATGGGCCCAAATAATGCTCCATATATAATGGGCTCCATTTCTAATGCTCCAGTGTATAATGGGCCCCGTAAATGCTGCTCCAGTGTCTGATGTCCCCCATTTGAAATGCTCCAGTATATGATGAGCCTCATGGATGATGCTCCAGCGTATGATGGGCCCTAATAATGCTCCATATATAATGGGCTCCATTTCTAATGCTCCAGTGTATAATGGGCCTCATAAATGCTGCTCCAGTGTCTGATGTCCCCCATTTGGAATGCTTCAGTATATGATGGGCCTCATAGATGATGCTCCAGTGTGTGATGGGCCCTAATAATGCTCCATATATAATGGGCTCCATTTCTTATTCTCCAGTGTATAATGGGCCTCGTAAATGCTGCTCCAGTGTCTGATGTCCCCCATTTGGAAAGCTCCAATATATAATGGGCCTCATGGATGATGCTCCAGTGTATGATGGGCCCTAATAATGCTCCATATATAATGGGATCCATTTCTAATGCTCCAGTGTATAATGGGCCCCGTAAATGCTGCTCCAGTGTCTGATGTCCCACATTTGGAATACTCCAGTGTATGATGGGCCCTATTTTGAATGAATCCAGGCATGGTATGTGAAAAGAGCTCCATGGAGTAATCTGAAGCGTGTGCTGCCGCATCCTTCACTTTTGGTGTGGGTGAAGGACACAAGGAAAGGGGTTGCTCCTGACCAGAAGCCTGCAATGATGACTCAGTGCTTGCATTTTTTGAAACTTCAGAAGAGGAGGCGATAGAGCTGGAGGCTGTTTCAGCAATGTAAGACAAAAACAGTTCCTGATGCTCTGGCTTTAAAAGCAGTCTACCTACTCCCAGAAAAGGGAGCCTTGCAGGCCTTCCAGAGCTACACCATGATGCAGGCTCAACACCTCCTGCATTAGCTGCTATTGTGTTTTTGGCACTACCAGCAGATGCACCACCACCACCATCAGTACGAGGTGGCCCCCCACGCCCACGTCCGCATCCTCTTCCACCATTCTTCCTCATGTTTTGGAAAATGGATCCAAAATACCAGCAGATATATGGTACTGTATCAGAAGCGTACAGTGTTGTGAGTTCATTTTTCCCTTCACCATTGAGGTCTGATGAACTCCCTCCTCTGGTGAAGGAAGGTAGTGAGGCTGATTATCAAACACCTGGGCAGCTAGATGATGACTGGGTGGCTGGAATTGAGGACTGGATATAAGGCTGCCGACGCCCTTCTTCCTGGCTGGTGATTTTCCTGCTGGATTCTTGGAGACCAGTCTGATTCCTGCTTCTCAAAGCTAAGTTTTTCTGCTCTGCTTTGTACTCTTCAGTTTTGTTTTTGTTTTGCCTTGTTTTTTGGGAGTTCTGCCATCCCCGGCCGGGGGTGAGCTGAATTCCATTTTTGTCTCTGACCTGTTGATCTTTTGCTCTGTCTTCAGAATATACCTGAGTGCTGATATAGTCTTTTGAAGCCTAGCGACTTCAGGGCCTGTTTTTCCTATCAGTCGGTTGGCTCATTTTGATAGGGTTTTTGCGGATGGCAGACAGCAGCTTTCCTATCCTGTCCTATGTAGTTAGCTTGGGCCCCATCATTTGCTCAACCTATCTTTCTATCTGTGTAAGTGTTTTCATCTTGCTTCACTGTCATTATATGTTGGGGGCTGCCTATTGCTTTGGGGTCTGCTCTGGGGCAGTTTAGTTTTTCCCCTTTCTGTCTTTAGGCTATCTAGTTCTCCGGCTGTGATCGAGGGGTCTAGGGCACCGTAGGAACCCCCCCACGGCTACTTCTAGCTGTTGTGGATAGGTCCAGGGGTCTGCAATCCGATAGCTGCCAACCTCTCTGGTTTTTCTGGACTTAGCTGGTATTTCGTTTTTTCCTCCTTTGGTGACTCATCATAACAGAATCACCAGCCATACCGCAGATCCTAGGGTACTCAATAGCAGGAGAGAATTGTAAAAAAAAAAAAAAAGTGTCAGAATTTTTTTTTTTTTTTTTGTGTGCATATTTTTTCCTCTATATCTCTGAGACCGTAGGGGGAATTTTTCTCTCAATGGAGATGAAGCAATTGTCTGATCGTGTGGAGCAGCTCGCTACTGAAGTGCGGGGAATTTCCGCCTATCTTGCTCATTCACATGCGGCTGAACCAAAGATTCCAACTCCTGATGTGTTTTTTGGGGATCGGTCTAAATTCTTGAATTTCAAGAATAATTGTAAATTATTTTTTGCCTTGAAGCCTAACTCGTCGAAGAACTCCGCGCAGCAGGTTAATATTGTCATCTCTTTGCTGCGCGGCGATCCCCAGGATTGGGCGTTTTCTTTGAAACCTGATGATCCTATTCTGAATAATGTGAACGCATTTTTTCAAGCCTTGGGGTTGTTGTATGATGAACCTAATGCTATTGATCAGGCTGAAAAGACCCTGTGCTATTGATCAGGCTGAAAAGACCCTGTTGGCATTAAGCCAGGGTCGGGATTCGGCAGTTGTACTGTCAAAAATTCCGAAAGTGGGCGGTCCTTACTACCTGGAATGATGGTGCCTTGGCAGCCCTCTTTCGGAAGGGTTTGTCAGAAACTGTAAAAGATACTATGGTTGGATTTCCTGTTTCCTCTGGTCTTGACGATTCTATGTCATTAGCCATTCAGGTGGATCGGCGTTTATGTGAACGCAAAACTACATGAGAGATGTTGCCACCTGTTGAACAAATGTCTGAACCTATGCAATGTGATAGAGTTTTGTCTAGGGCGCAACGTCAGGAGTTCAGAAGGCGTAATAAGCTGTGTTTTTTTGTGGAGATGCCTCGCATATTATTTCTGCCTGCCCTAAACGAGAGAAACGTTGTGCACACACGTTTTCTGTGGGTGGTGTTCAACCTAAGTTTCTTCTGGCAATTACTCTGATCTGCTCCCTGTCCACATTTTCCGCCAAGGCTTTTGTGGATTCGGGAGCAGCCCTGAACCTAATGGACTTGGATTTTGCTAAACGTTGTGGATTTCCTATGACACCCCTGCGGACGCCTATCCCTCTGAGGGGTATTGATGCTACTCCTTTGGCGAAGAATAAACCTCAGTTTTGGACCCAGGTGGTAATGCGGGTCGCCCCAGACCATCAAGAAAATTGCAGATTTTTGGTGTTGCATAATTTGCATGATACCATTGTTCTGGGGTTTCCCTGGTTGCAAATCCATAATCCAGTTCTGGATTGGAAATCTTTGTCTGTGGTGAGTTGGGGTTGTCGGTGTGCCCTTAGTGATGCTCCTGTTTTCTCCACCTCTCCCCAGTCGCATGATGTTCCTGACTATTTGGCTGACTTTTATGATGTATTTAGTGAGAATGAGTCTGCGTCTTTGCCTCCTCATAGGAGTTATGACTGTGCAATTGAGCTGAACCCGGGGTATAAATTCCCCAAGGGTCGGCTTTTCAATTTATCTGTACCCGAGCATGAGGCTATGCGATCCTATATTAAGGAGGCATTGGAGAAGGGTCATATTAGACCATCCTCTTCACCCTTAGGTGCTGGTTTTTTTTTCGTGGCTAAAAAGGATGGTTCATTAAGGCCTTGTATTGACTATCGTGCCCTCAACAAAATTACTGTTAAATATCAGTATCCGTTACCCCTGATTTCTGATCTATTCTCCAGAGTTAAAGGTGCTTGCTGGTTTACCAAGCTTGACCTCAGGGGGCGTATAATCTTATTCGCAGTAAGCATGGGGATGAATGGAAGACGGCGTTTAATACTCCGGAGGGACATTTTGAGTACCTGGTGATGCCTTTTGGGCTCACTAATGCCCCTTCTGTCTTCCAGTGCTTCATGAACGATATATTCCGAGACTTTGTGGATAAATTTTTGATTATCTATCTGGATGATATTTTGATCTTCTCCAAGAATTGGGACTCTCATGTGGAACATGTTCGGACTGTGTTCCGGATTTTGAGGGAGAATTCCCTGTATGTCAAGGGATCGAAATGCCTTTTTGGGGTACAGAGGATTTCATTTTTGGGATTTATTTTGTCTCCGTCAACTATTGAAATGGACCCGGCCAAGGTACAGGCCATTTATGATTGGGTTCAGCCCACTTCTTTGAAGGCCCTCCAGAAGTTTTTGGGTTTTGCTAATTTTTATCGGAAATTTATAGCTAATTTTTCTGGTATTCCCAAGCCATTGACGGATTTGACTAGGAAGGGTGCTGATGTGCTGAATTGGTCTCCAGAGGCTGTTTCTTCCTTTCAGGAGCTGAAGCGAAGATTCACTTCTGCTCCGGTTTTGCGGCAACCTGATGTCTCACTCCCGCTTCAGGTGGAGGTGGACGCTTCTGAGATTGGTGCAGGAGCGGTGTTGTCCCAAAAAGATCCTGTGACATCTAAAATGAATCCTTGTGCTTTCTTTTCCGAAAGTTCTCCCCATCCGAACGTAACTATGATGTGGGGAATCGGGAACTGTTGGCCATGAAATGGGCATTTGAGGAGTGGAGACATTGGTTGGAGGGAGCCAAACACCAAGTCGTGGTCCTTACTGACCACAAGAATTTGATTTACCTGGAGTCGGCCAAGCACTTGAATCCTAGACAGGCTAGGCGGGCCTTGTTTTTCACACGTTTTGATTATGTGGTCTCTTTTCTTCCGGGCACTAAGAATGTCTCTAGGAGTTTCCTTGCTGATTCTCCTGTTGTGACTAAGCCTGCTACCATCTTAGGCGAGGGGGGAGTTCTTTCTGCCATCTCGCCCGATTTGAGACGTGCTCTGGAAGAGTTTCAGGAGGACAAACCTGAGCATTGTCCCAGTGGAAAGTTGTATGTTCCTGACCAGTGGAGGAAGAGAGTGATGTCTGAAGTTCATTGCTCTGCATTGGCTGGTCATCCAGGTATTTTTGGTACTAGAGATCTGGTGAGTCGGTCTTTTTAGTGGCCCGCCTTGTCTCATGATGTCAGGAATTTTGTGCAGTCCTGTGGGACTTGCTCCTGGTCTAAGCCTTGTTTTCGCTCTAGTGGCTTGTTGATGCCTTTGCCGGTGCCCAGGAGGCCATGGACTCATATTTCAATGAATTTTATCTCTGATATGCCTGTCTCTCAGAGAATGACTGTTATTTGGGTGATTTGTGATAGATTCTCTAAGATGGTCCATCTTGTACCACTCCCTAAGTTGCCATCTTCCTCTGAGTTGGTGCCCTTGTTTTTGCAACAGGTGGTTCGCTTGCACGGGATTCCTGAGAACATTGTGTCTGACAGAGGAGTTCAGTTTGTGTCTAGATTTTGGAGGACTTTCTGTTCCAAGCTGGGAATTCAGTTGTCCTTCTCCTCTGCGTTTCACCCTCAGACCAATGGGCAGACGGAGAGAACAAACCAGACCTTGGAGTCGTATTTGAGATGTTTTATTTCTGCTGATCAGGATGATTGGGTTTCATTTTTGCCCTTGGCCGAATTTGCTTTAAATAATAGAGCTAGTTCTACCACTTTGATGTCACCTTTTTTTTGTAACTTTGGGTTTCACCCTCGATTTTCTTCAGGGCAGGTGGAGCCTTCTGCCTGCCAAGGTGTTGACACTGTGGTGGAGAGAATGCACCAGATCTGGGACCAAGTAGTGGATAAGTTGTCTCTCTCCCAGGAAAAGGCCCAGCGGTTTTCCAACCGGCGTAGGACCGTTGGTCCCCAGTTTAAGGTGGGCGATATGGTTTGGTTGTCATCAAAAAATATCGCTATGAAGGTGGCTTCTCCTAAGTTTAAGCCTAGATTTATTGGACCTTACAAGATTTTGGAGATTATTAATCCGGTCTCTTTTCGGTTGGCTTTTCCTGTCACATTTAAAATTCATAATGTGTTTCATAAGTCCTTGTTGAAGAGGTTTGTTGAACCAGTAGTTCCTGTGGTGGCACCTCCTGACCCTATATTGGTTGAAGGTAACATGGAATATGAGGTAGAGAAGATACTGGATTCCCGTCTGGCTAGACGGAGACTCCAGTATTTGGTTAAGTGGAAGGGTTATGGTCAGGAGGATAATTCCTGGGTCTCTGCCTCTGATATTCATGCCGAAAGATTGGTGCATGCCTCTCATCGGGCTCACCCGGATCGCCCTGGTGGCATAGATGAGGGTTCGGTGACCCCTCCTCAAGGGGGAGGTACTGTTGTGAGTTCATTTTTCCCTTCACCATTGAGGTCTGATGAACTCCCTCCTCTGGTGAAGGAAGATAGTGAGGCTGATTATCAAACACCTGGGCAGCTAGATGATGACTGGGTGGCTGGAATTGAGGACTGGATATAAGGCTGCCGACGCCCTTCTTCCTGGCTGGTGATTTTCCTGCTGGATTCTTGGAGACCAGTCTGATTCCTGCTTCTCAAAGCTAAGTTTTTCTGCTCTGCTTTGTACTCTTCAGTTTTGTTTTTGTTTTGCCTTGTTTTTTGGGAGTTCTGCCATCCCCGGCCGGGGGTGAACTGAATTCCATTTTTGTCTCTGATCTGTTGATCTTCTGCTCTGTCTTCAGAATATACCTGAGTGCTGATATAGTCTTTTGAAGCCTAGCGACTTCAGGGCCTGTTTTTCCAATCTGTCGGTTGGCTCATTTTTATAGGGTTTTTGCGGATGGCAAACAGCAGCTTTCCTATCCTGTCCTATGTAGTTAGCTTGGGCCCCATCATTTGCTCAACCTATCTTTCTATCTGTGTAAGTGTTTTCATCTTGCTTCACTGTCATTATATGTTGGGGGCTGCCTATTGCTTTGGGGTCTGCTCTGGGGCAGTTTAGTTTTTCCCCTTTCTGTCTTTAGGCTATCTAGTTCTCCGGCTGTGATCGAGGGGTCTAGGGCACCGTAGGAACCCCCCCACGGCTACTTCTAGCTGTTGTGGATAGGTCCAGGGGTCTGCAATCCGATAGCTGCCAACCTCTCTGGTTTTTCTGGACTTAGCTGGTATTTCGTTTTTTCCTCCTTTGGCGACTCATCATAACAGAATCACCAGCCATACCGCAGATCCTAGGGTACTCAATAGCAGGAGAGAATTGTAAAAAAAAAAAAAAAGTGTCAGAATTTTTTTTTTTTTTTTTTTTTTGTGTGCATATTTTTTCCTCTATATCTCTGAGACCGTAGGGGGAATTTTTCTCTCAATGGAGATGAAGCAATTGTCTGATCGTGTGGAGCAGCTCGCTACTGAAGTGCGGGGAATTTCCGCCTATCTTGCTCATTCACATGCGGCTGAACCAAAGATTCCAACTCCTGATGTGTTTTTTGGGGATCGGTCTAAATTCTTGAATTTCAAGAATAATTGTAAATTATTTTTTGCCTTGAAGCCTAACTCGTCGAAGAACTCCGCGCAGCAGGTTAATATTGTCATCTCTTTGCTGCGCGGCGATCCCCAGGATTGGGCGTTTTCTTTGAAACCTGATGATCCTATTCTGAATAATGTGAACGCATTTTTTCAAGCCTTGGGGTTGTTGTATGATGAACCTAATGCTATTGATCAGGCTGAAAAGACCCTGTGCTATTGATCAGGCTGAAAAGACCCTGTTGGCATTAAGCCAGGGTCGGGATTCGGCAGTTGTACTGTCAAAAATTCCGAAAGTGGGCGGTCCTTACTACCTGGAATGATGGTGCCTTGGCAGCCCTCTTTCGGAAGGGTTTGTCAGAAACTGTAAAAGATACTATGGTTGGATTTCCTGTTTCCTCTGGTCTTGACGATTCTATGTCATTAGCCATTCAGGTGGATCGGCGTTTATGTGAACGCAAAACTACATGAGAGATGTTGCCACCTGTTGAACAAATGTCTGAACCTATGCAATGTGATAGAGTTTTGTCTAGGGCGCAACGTCAGGAGTTCAGAAGGCGTAATAAGCTGTGTTTTTTTGTGGAGATGCCTCGCATATTATTTCTGCCTGCCCTAAACGAGAGAAACGTTGTGCACACACGTTTTCTGTGGGTGGTGTTCAACCTAAGTTTCTTCTGGCAATTACTCTGATCTGCTCCCTGTCCACATTTTCCGCCAAGGCTTTTGTGGATTCGGGAGCAGCCCTGAACCTAATGGACTTGGATTTTGCTAAACGTTGTGGATTTCCTATGACACCCCTGCGGACGCCTATCCCTCTGAGGGGTATTGATGCTACTCCTTTGGCGAAGAATAAACCTCAGTTTTGGACCCAGGTGGTAATGCGGGTCGCCCCAGACCATCAAGAAAATTGCAGATTTTTGGTGTTGCATAATTTGCATGATACCATTGTTCTGGGGTTTCCCTGGTTGCAAATCCATAATCCAGTTCTGGATTGGAAATCTTTGTCTGTGGTGAGTTGGGGTTGTCGGTGTGCCCTTAGTGATGCTCCTGTTTTCTCCACCTCTCCCCAGTCGCATGATGTTCCTGACTATTTGGCTGACTTTTATGATGTATTTAGTGAGAATGAGTCTGCGTCTTTGCCTCCTCATAGGAGTTATGACTGTGCAATTGAGCTGAACCCGGGGTATAAATTCCCCAAGGGTCGGCTTTTCAATTTATCTGTACCCGAGCATGAGGCTATGCGATCCTATATTAAGGAGGCATTGGAGAAGGGTCATATTAGACCATCCTCTTCACCCTTAGGTGCTGGTTTTTTTTTCGTGGCTAAAAAGGATGGTTCATTAAGGCCTTGTATTGACTATCGTGCCCTCAACAAAATTACTGTTAAATATCAGTATCCGTTACCCCTGATTTCTGATCTATTCTCCAGAGTTAAAGGTGCTTGCTGGTTTACCAAGCTTGACCTCAGGGGGCGTATAATCTTATTCGCAGTAAGCATGGGGATGAATGGAAGACGGCGTTTAATACTCCGGAGGGACATTTTGAGTACCTGGTGATGCCTTTTGGGCTCACTAATGCCCCTTCTGTCTTCCAGTGCTTCATGAACGATATATTCCGAGACTTTGTGGATAAATTTTTGATTATCTATCTGGATGATATTTTGATCTTCTCCAAGAATTGGGACTCTCATGTGGAACATGTTCGGACTGTGTTCCGGATTTTGAGGGAGAATTCCCTGTATGTCAAGGGATCGAAATGCCTTTTTGGGGTACAGAGGATTTCATTTTTGGGATTTATTTTGTCTCCGTCAACTATTGAAATGGACCCGGCCAAGGTACAGGCCATTTATGATTGGGTTCAGCCCACTTCTTTGAAGGCCCTCCAGAAGTTTTTGGGTTTTGCTAATTTTTATCGGAAATTTATAGCTAATTTTTCTGGTATTCCCAAGCCATTGACGGATTTGACTAGGAAGGGTGCTGATGTGCTGAATTGGTCTCCAGAGGCTGTTTCTTCCTTTCAGGAGCTGAAGCGAAGATTCACTTCTGCTCCGGTTTTGCGGCAACCTGATGTCTCACTCCCGCTTCAGGTGGAGGTGGACGCTTCTGAGATTGGTGCAGGAGCGGTGTTGTCCCAAAAAGATCCTGTGACATCTAAAATGAATCCTTGTGCTTTCTTTTCCGAAAGTTCTCCCCATCCGAACGTAACTATGATGTGGGGAATCGGGAACTGTTGGCCATGAAATGGGCATTTGAGGAGTGGAGACATTGGTTGGAGGGAGCCAAACACCAAGTCGTGGTCCTTACTGACCACAAGAATTTGATTTACCTGGAGTCGGCCAAGCACTTGAATCCTAGACAGGCTAGGCGGGCCTTGTTTTTCACACGTTTTGATTATGTGGTCTCTTTTCTTCCGGGCACTAAGAATGTCTCTAGGAGTTTCCTTGCTGATTCTCCTGTTGTGACTAAGCCTGCTACCATCTTAGGCGAGGGGGGAGTTCTTTCTGCCATCTCGCCCGATTTGAGACGTGCTCTGGAAGAGTTTCAGGAGGACAAACCTGAGCATTGTCCCAGTGGAAAGTTGTATGTTCCTGACCAGTGGAGGAAGAGAGTGATGTCTGAAGTTCATTGCTCTGCATTGGCTGGTCATCCAGGTATTTTTGGTACTAGAGATCTGGTGAGTCGGTCTTTTTAGTGGCCCGCCTTGTCTCATGATGTCAGGAATTTTGTGCAGTCCTGTGGGACTTGCTCCCGGTCTAAGCCTTGTTTTCGCTCTAGTGGCTTGTTGATGCCTTTGCCGGTGCCCAGGAGGCCATGGACTCATATTTCAATGAATTTTATCTCTGATATGCCTGTCTCTCAGAGAATGACTGTTATTTGGGTGATTTGTGATAGATTCTCTAAGATGGTCCATCTTGTACCACTCCCTAAGTTGCCATCTTCCTCTGAGTTGGTGCCCTTGTTTTTGCAACAGGTGGTTCGCTTGCACGGGATTCCTGAGAACATTGTGTCTGACAGAGGAGTTCAGTTTGTGTCTAGATTTTGGAGGACTTTCTGTTCCAAGCTGGGAATTCAGTTGTCCTTCTCCTCTGCGTTTCACCCTCAGACCAATGGGCAGACGGAGAGAACAAACCAGACCTTGGAGTCGTATTTGAGATGTTTTATTTCTGCTGATCAGGATGATTGGGTTTCATTTTTGCCCTTGGCCGAATTTGCTTTAAATAATAGAGCTAGTTCTACCACTTTGATGTCACCTTTTTTTTGTAACTTTGGGTTTCACCCTCGATTTTCTTCAGGGCAGGTGGAGCCTTCTGCCTGCCAAGGTGTTGACACTGTGGTGGAGAGAATGCACCAGATCTGGGACCAAGTAGTGGATAAGTTGTCTCTCTCCCAGGAAAAGGCCCAGCGGTTTTCCAACCGGCGTAGGACCGTTGGTCCCCAGTTTAAGGTGGGCGATATGGTTTGGTTGTCATCAAAAAATATCGCTATGAAGGTGGCTTCTCCTAAGTTTAAGCCTAGATTTATTGGACCTTACAAGATTTTGGAGATTATTAATCCGGTCTCTTTTCGGTTGGCTTTTCCTGTCACATTTAAAATTCATAATGTGTTTCATAAGTCCTTGTTGAAGAGGTTTGTTGAACCAGTAGTTCCTGTGGTGGCACCTCCTGACCCTATATTGGTTGAAGGTAACATGGAATATGAGGTAGAGAAGATACTGGATTCCCGTCTGGCTAGACGGAGACTCCAGTATTTGGTTAAGTGGAAGGGTTATGGTCAGGAGGATAATTCCTGGGTCTCTGCCTCTGATATTCATGCCGAAAGATTGGTGCATGCCTCTCATCGGGCTCACCCGGATCGCCCTGGTGGCATAGATGAGGGTTCGGTGACCCCTCCTCAAGGGGGAGGTACTGTTGTGAGTTCATTTTTCCCTTCACCATTGAGGTCTGATGAACTCCCTCCTCTGGTGAAGGAAGATAGTGAGGCTGATTATCAAACACCTGGGCAGCTAGATGATGACTGGGTGGCTGGAATTGAGGACTGGATATAAGGCTGCCGACGCCCTTCTTCCTGGCTGGTGATTTTCCTGCTGGATTCTTGGAGACCAGTCTGATTCCTGCTTCTCAAAGCTAAGTTTTTCTGCTCTGCTTTGTACTCTTCAGTTTTGTTTTTGTTTTGCCTTGTTTTTTGGGAGTTCTGCCATCCCCGGCCGGGGGTGAACTGAATTCCATTTTTGTCTCTGATCTGTTGATCTTCTGCTCTGTCTTCAGAATATACCTGAGTGCTGATATAGTCTTTTGAAGCCTAGCGACTTCAGGGCCTGTTTTTCCAATCTGTCGGTTGGCTCATTTTTATAGGGTTTTTGCGGATGGCAAACAGCAGCTTTCCTATCCTGTCCTATGTAGTTAGCTTGGGCCCCATCATTTGCTCAACCTATCTTTCTATCTGTGTTAGTGTTTTCATCTTGCTTCACCGTCATTATATGTTGGGGGCTGCCTATTGCTTTGGGGTCTGCTCTGGGGCAGTTTAGTTTTTCCCCTTTCTGTCTTTAGGCTATCTAGTTCTCCGGCTGTGATCGAGGGGTCTAGGGCACCGTAGGAACCCCCCACGGCTACTGCTAGTTGTTGTGGATAGGTCCAGGGGTCTGCAATCCGATAGCTGCCAACCTCTCTGGTTTTTCTGGACTTAGCTGGTATTTTGTTTTTTCCTCCTTCGGTGACTCATCATAACAGTACAGCTCTATACAGTCTAGGGATAACAGTAAATCTCCGTACATATTTCAGGAGGCAGACACAAACGCTCTCAGGCCCAGTATGGATTACACAAGAATATGAAAACTGTAAATGGGTAATGTAACACAAGACTACAGCCGTATACAGTGTTGGGGTAATCTTAAAGCTCCAAATATATTTCCGGAGTAACAGACAGACGTTCACAGGCTTATTATGGATTACACCAGAATCTAAATAGCAAAAAAGGTTACTGTTATGATGCGTCACTGAGGAGGAAAAAAAGCAAAACACGCTAAGTCTCTGAAAACCAGAGAGGTTGGTAACTATGCAGACTGCAGAGCCCTGATCTTAACACACAACTAGAAGCAGTCGTGGAGCGTGCCTACGGTGGTCCTGGACGCCTCGTCACAACCGGAGAACTAAATAAGCCTAAAGAAAGAAAAGAGGAAAGCTAACTCCCCAGAGCAGACCCCAAAGGAAAGACAGCCCCCCACATGTATTGACAGTGAACCAAGATGAAAACACAAACAAAGGCAGAAATATAGGCTGAGCAAACGATGGGGCCAAACTAACTTGAAAGGACAGGAAAGGAAAGATACTGTCTGCAATCTGCCAAAAAAACCCTACCAAAAATAATGTCCAACGCTTTTGATAAGAAAATTAACCCTGAAGTCACTAGACTTCTCCCACTATATCAGCACTCTGGAATATTCTGAGACAGAGCAAAAAGAGGCCAATCTAATAAAGGACAAAAAGGCTAATTGGCAAATACAGATAAATAAGAGTGGAAATTCAGCACAGCCCAGCCGGGCTGGCTGACCACACAAAAACTGAGTTGACCAACAAGAGCAAGTGTGAACATTAGCAAAAAACAAACTTAACTTGAGATGACTGGAGCAGAGCTGAAGTCCAAGACATGAGAAACAGACTGAATCACCAGCAACAGGATAGGGCGTTGGCTGTCTTATATCCAGTCTGATACTCCGGAGATCCAATCACTATCCTCCTCGTCAGATGGCAGACCATTACCAATTAAACTAACCTCACTACCTCCTGTCACTACCAGAGGGAGAACGGAAGGAGAACTCCCAGCTGGTGGAGCAGAAAATGAGCTCATAACAGTACCCCCCCTTGAGGAGGGGTCACCGAACCCTCATCCACGCCACCAGGCCGATCAGGATTGGCCCGGTGAAAAGCACCAACCAATCTATCGGCATGACTATCCTAGGCAGAGACCCAAGAATTATTCTCCTGGCCATAACCCTTCCATTTGACCAAATACTGGAGTCCCCGTCTGACCAAGCTAGAATCCAATATTTTCTCTACCTCATATTCCACATTGCCTTTAACCAAAACAGGGTCAGGAGGAGCCGCCACAGGAACTACTGGCTCAACAAACCTCTTCAACAGTGATTTGTGAAATACGTTATGGATTTTGAACGTAACTGGAAGAGCCAACCGAAAAGAGACAGGATTAAGAATCTCCAAAATCTTATAAGGTCCAATAAATCTTGGCTTAAATTTTGGAGATGCAACTTTCATAGGAATATTCTTAGATGACAACCAAACCATATCACCCACTTTAAACCGGGGACCAATGGTCCTATGCCAGTTGGAAAAACGCTGGGCCTTTTCCTGAGAGAGTGACAACTTATCCACCACTTGGTCCCATATCTGCTGCATTCTCACAACCACAGTGTCCACACCTGGGCAGGACGAAGATTCCACTTGTCCTGAAGAGAATCGAGAATGAAACCCAAAATTACAGAAAAAGGGTGACATCAAAGTGGCAGAACTAGCTCTATTGTTCAGCACAAATTCGGCCAAGGGCAAAAATGAGACCCAATCATCTTGATCAGCAGATATAAAACATTTTAAATAAGACTCCAAGGTCTGGTTTGTTCTCTCAGTCTGCCCATTGGTCTAGGGATGAAACGCGGAGGAGAAGGATAACTGAATTCTCAGATTGGAACAAAAGGCTTTTCAAAATCTGGAAACAAACTGGACCCCTCTATCGGACACAATGTTGTCAGGAATCCCGTGTAACCGAACTACCTGTTGTAAAAACAAGGGTACCAACTCAGCGGAAGATGGCAACTTTGGGAGTGGTACAAGATGGACCATCTTTGAAAATCTATCACAAATCACCCAGATAACAGTCATTCTCTGAGAGACAGGAAGATCGGAAATAAAATCCATTGAGACATGGGTCCATGGCCTCCTGGGCACCGGGAGGGGCATCAGCAACCCACTAGAACGAGAACAGGGTTTAGACCGAGAACAAGTCCCACAGGACTGTACAAAATTCCTGACATCACGAGACAAGGCAGGCCACCAAAACGACGGACTCACCAAATCTCTGGTACCAAAAATACCTGGATGACCAGCCAATGCGGAGCAATGGACTTCAGACATCACTCTCTTTCTCCACTGGTCAGGAACATACAATCTTCCCATAGGGCAACGCTCAGGTTTATCCTCCTGAAATTCCTCCAGGGTGCGTCTCAAATCGGGTGAAATTGCAGAAAGAACTACCCCCTCACCTAGGATAGTAGTAGGCTCAGTCACATTAAGAGAATCAGCAAAGAAACTCCTAGAAAGGGGCGTCTGCCTTAACATTCTTAGTGCCCGGAAGAAAAGAGACCACAAAATTAAAACGCGTGAAAAACAAGGCCCACTAGCCTGTCTAGGATTCAAGCGTTTAGCCGACTCCAGATAAATCAGATTCTTGTGATCGGTGAGGACCACAAATTGATGTCTAGCTCCCTCCAACCAATGTCTCCACTCCTCAAATGCCCATTTCATGGCCAACAATTCCCGATTCCCCATGTCATAGTTGCGTTCAGATGGGGAGAACTTTTGAGAAAAGAAGGCTCAGGGATTCATCTTAGAAGTCATAGGATCCTTTTGGGACAAAACAGCTCCTGCACCAATCTCAGAAGCATCTACCTCCACTTGAAATGGAAGTGAGACATCAGGTTGCCATAGAACTGGAGCTGAAGTAAATCTCTGCTTAAGCTCCTGAAATGCTGAGACAGCCTCAGGAGACCAATTCAGCACGCACATCAGCTCCCTTCTTGGTCAGATCAGTCAGTGGTTTGACAATACTAGAAAAATTACCTATAAATTTACGATAGAAATTAGCAAAACCCAAAAACTTCTGGAGAGCCTTCAAAGAAGTAGGCTGAACCCAATCATAAATGGCCTGTACCTTGGCCGGGTCCATTTCAATAGTCGATGGAGACACTACAAATCCCAAAAATGAAATCCTCTGTACACCAAAGAGGCATTTCGATCCCTTAACAAACAAGGAATTCTCCCTCAAAATCCGGAACACAGTCCGGACATGTTCCACATGGGAATCCCAATCACTAGAAAAGATCAAAATATCATCCAGATAGATGATCAAAAACTTATCTACAAAGTCTCGAAAAATATCATTCATAAAGGACTGGAAGACAGAAGGGGCATTGGAGAGCCCAAAAGGCATCACCAGGTACTCAAAATGTCCCTCCGGAGTATTAAACGCCGTCTTCCATTCATCCCCGTGCTTGATGCGAATAAGATTATACGCCCCCCTGAGGTCAAGCTTAGTAAACCAGCAGGCACTCTTAACTCTGGAAAATAAATCAGACATCAGAGGTAACGGGTACTGATATTTAACCATCATGTTGTTAAGGGAACGATAATCAATACACGGTCTTAATGAACCATCTTTCTTGGCCACAAAAAAAAACCAGCGCCCAAAGGCGACGAGGATGGTCTAATATGACCCTTCTCCAATGACTCCTTAATATAGGATCGCATAGCATCATGTTCGGGTACAGATAAGTTGAAAAGCCGACCCTTGGGAAATTTACACCCAGGCATCAACTCAATTGCACAGTCATAACTGCTATGAGGAGGCAAAGACGCAGACTTACTCTTACTAAATACATCAGAGAAATCAGCCAGATAATCAGGAATATCATGAGACTGAGGAGAGGTGGAGAAAACAGGAGCGTCCCTAAGAACACACTGACAACCCCAACTCACCACAGACACAGATCTCCAATCCAAAACTGGGTTATGAGTTTACAACCAGGGGAAACCCAGAACAATAGTATCATGTAAATTATGCAGAACCAAACATTTACAATTTTCTTGGAGGTCTGGGGCAACTCGCATTATCACCTGGGTCCAAAACTGAGGTTTATTCTCTGCCAAAGGAGTGGCATCAATACCCCTCAAAGGAATAGGCGTCTGCAGAGGCGTCATGGACAAGCCACAATGTTTAGCAAAGTCCAAATCCATCAGATTCAGAGCTGCTCCTGAATCCACAAAAGACTTTGTGGAAAATGTGGACAAGGAGCAGATCAAAGTAATTGCCAAAAGGAACTTAGGTTGTACACTGCCCACAGCAAATGTGTGTGCAAAACGTTTCTCTCGTTTAGGGCTGACAGAAATAGTATGAGAGCCGTCTCCACAGAAAAAACACAGCTTATTACGCCTTCTAAACTCCTGACGTTGCGCCCTAGACAACACCCCATCACATTGCATAAGTTCAGACATTTGTTCAGAAAGTGGCAGCGCCTCCCGTGTTGTCTTACGCTCACATAAATGCCGATCAACTTGAATGGCTAATGACCTAGAGCCATTCAGACCAGAGGGAACAGGAAATCCCACCATACATCCTTTACTGTCTCTGATAAACCTTTCCGAAAGAGAGCTGCCAGTGCACTATCATTCCATGTAGTAAGGACCGCCACTTTCGGAATCTTTGACAGTATAACTCTGCAGGATCCTGACCATGGCTTAATGCCAACAGGGTTCTCTCAGCTTGATCAACGGCATTAGGTTCATCATACAACAACCCCAGAGCCTGAAAAAATGCATCCACATTAGTCAGAATAGGATTTTCAGGTGTCAGAGAAAACGCCCAATCCTGGGGATCGCCGCGCAGCAAGGAGATGACAATTTTAACCTGCTGCACAGAGCTCCCTGATGAGTTAGGCTTCAATGCAAGAAATAATTTACAATTATTCTTAAAATTCAGAAATTTAGACCAATCGCCAGAAAACACATCAGGAGTAGGGATCTTGGGTTCAGCACTGGACTGAATGAGGTAGGTAGAAATTCCCTGCACTTCAGCAGCAAGTTGCTCCACACGATCAGACAATTGCTTAATCTCCATTAGGAGAAAAATAAATCCTCCTATGCCCCCAGAGAAAAAGAGGAAAAAATATTAAATAAAAAAAAAAAAATTCTGACACTTTTTTCTTTCCTTTTTTTTTTTTTTTCTTAAACAATTCCTTCCTGCTTTTGAGTACCATAGAATCTGCGGTATGGCTGGTGATTCTGTTATGATGGGTCACCGAGGAGGAAAAAAAGCAAAACACCCTAAGTCTCAGAAAACCAGAGAGGTTGGTAACTATGCAGACTGCAGAGCCCTGATCTTAACACACAACTAGAAGCAGTCATGGAGCGTGCCTACGGTGGTCCTGGACGCCTCATCACAACCGGAGAGCTAAATAAGCCTAAAGTAAGAAAAGAGGAAAACTAACTCCCCAGAGCAGACCCCAAAGGAAAGACAGCCCCCCACATGTATTGACGTGAAGCAAGATGAAAACACAAACAAAGGCAGAAAAATAGGCTGAGCAAACGATGGGGCCAAACTAACTTGAAAGGACAGGAAAGGAAAGATACTGTCTGCAATCTGCCAAAAAACCCTACCAAAAATAATGTCCAACGCTTCTGATAACAAAATTAACCATGAAGTCACTAGACTTCTCCCACTATATCAGCACTCTGGAATATTCTGAGACAGAGCAAAAAGAGGCCAATTTAATAAAGGACAAAAAGGCAAATTGGCAAATACAGATAAATAAGAGTGGAAATTCAGCACAGCCCAGCCGGGCTGGCTGACCAGACAAAAACTGAGTTGACCAACAAGAGCAAGTGTGAACATTAGCAAAAAGCACTTAACTTGAGATGACTGGAGCAGAGCTGAAGTCCAAGACCTGAGAAACAGACTGAATCACCAGCAACAGGATAGGGCGTTGGCTGTCTTATATCCAGTCTGATACTCCGGAGATCCAATCACTATCCTCCTCGTCAGATGGCAGACCATTACCAATTAAACTAACCTCACTACCTCCTGTCACTAACAGAGGGAGAACGGAAGGAGAACTCCCAGCTGGTGGAGCAGAAAATGAGTTCATAACAGGTTACTGTATCAGAAGCGTACAGTTGTATACAGTGTTGGCCAAATTTGAAATCTCGGTATATATTTCTGGAGTCACCCTCAGACGCTCACTCAGTCTGGGTTTGACCATAATAAAAAATGTTGTAAAAAAGGTACTGGATAACAAGATAGCAAGTATATATATTATAGGGTACAATTGAAATCTCTGTATACATAGTCCCGTAGTCACTCTCAGATGCTTACTCAGTATGGATTTGACCGTAATGCTAAATGTCGAACAAAGGTACTGTTCAACATGATACAAGCTGTATCGAGTATAGGGTAAAAATTGGTATCTCCGATTCACCATATATATAGAACGTGTAAACCACACACGCTCACTCACTATGGATGATACCGTAATAAAAATTTTTGGACAAAGGTACTGTATCAGCACATACCAGGTGTATCCAGTTTAGGGGTAGTTGTAAATTTCTGTCTCTACTTCCAGAGTCAGACACAGACACTCACAGTCTCACTATGTATTACACCAGAATTTAAAAAGTAGAAAAAGGGAAAGGTATTCGAAGCATACAACAGTATACACTGTTGTGGTACTTATAAATCTTCGTATATATTTCAATCTCAGTATGCCAGTCCAGACTCTCCGCTACTGGAAACTATATGGATACAAGTACAGACGGAAAGTCGAGTGTTAGCAGAAATTTGGAAATTACTCATCGCAGGAAAACCTCCCGGTAGATGTTGCAGAGGCTATGCAGACCCTCAATTACTGTGTCTGTGGAGACAGCGAAAACGGTTCTTTGTGAAGAAAGGATTGCTTTATCGCAGTAGCATGGATCACATAACCATTACTCGTCTCCATCAAATTGTGATCACAGGGAGAGATGTAGACATGGTCCTCACTGCCTATCATGATGTGTCTGGTCATTTTGGAATGCAAAGGACAGAAGCCACAGGCCGTAGACGATTCTATTGGATTGGCATGAGAGGAGACATTGAAAAATGGTGGCAGGAATGTCACACGTCTGTGACTATCACAACTGTGAAAGGTGATCATAAAGCACCACTGTATCCGCTTTTAAGTTGACGTCCATTACAAATAGTATCCATTGATCATCTGAAGGTAGAGGCCAGCAGGAAAGGCCATAGCTACATCTTAACCATCATCGATCAATACACCAAATTTCAGGGTGCCCCAGATGTTGACCCCAGCCCTTGGGGGGGGCAGCCCAGTCAGGGAGGTTTAAAAAATGGCACATGTTGATGTGTAGACTGGACATTCAGCTGCTGCAAATGGCGGAATTGGGCAAGTCCAAGGAAGAGGAGGACAAAAGCGGGGCAGTTTTCTGGGAACCTATGTGTCATCAGGGGAAGGTGGGACAAAATCCTTTGAAACCCATGCATGGTTCATTTTCATGAATGTTAGATCATCAACAT
The DNA here is from genome assembly GCF_039654945.1 of Dendrobates tinctorius. Lineage (NCBI taxonomy): Eukaryota > Metazoa > Chordata > Amphibia > Anura > Dendrobatidae > Dendrobates > Dendrobates tinctorius. The sequence continues at coordinate 431,343 of NW_027361712.1, forward strand.
TTTGGGTCAACAGACGGGTCCTTCTTTCTGTCAGGATTGATCCAGCAGCACTGAAGACTCTTTCAGATAACACACTAGCAGCAGGGCAAGCGAGCTCCTGTAAGGCATAGTGTGCCAATTCAGACCAGGTGTCCAGTTTAGAGGTCCAATAGTCAAAGGGGAGTGACCTGTGAGGGAGAACATTGATATGGGAGAAGTAGTTTGTAACCATAGTTGACAACTGCTGTCTCCTGTCACTTGTAATCGATGCAGTATTAGCAGTCGTGTGAGCGGTACTTGAGAAATCATTCCACAACATGATCATTAAACCCCTGTCTCCAACGCCACTTCGGCTGTGTGCGCCACGAACACCTCTTCCATTGTGCCCACTACAGCTCGTGGGAGAACCAGCACCTCTGCTGTGTGCTGGGAAAGCCTCAAACAAATGGTTTACCAGCGTTGCTTGCTTGTTAGCCAATAATATCTCTAGGTTTTCCTGTGGCATGATGATGTGTAATTTGCCTTTATAGCGTGGATCGAGGATGCTGGCAAGCCAGTAGCCATCATCCTACATCATTTTGGCAATGCGGGGGGCCCTTTTTAGGATCCGCAAGGCATAATCGCACATGTGGGCCAATGTTCCAGGTGTCAATAATGCACTGCCACTGCTGGGTGGAGGAGCACTTTCTGGCAAATCCACATCCCTACAGTCACACACAAACACTGTACCTGACCTTGGAACGCCAACATTTTCTCTTGCCCCCCTGAGAAACATCCTCCTGCCCAAAATACTCATCCCCCTCATCCTCCTCCTCTTCTTCCTCCACCTCGACCAGGACAGTTCCCTGACCAGACAATGGCTGACTGTCAGGAAGGCTTCCCTCCTCCTGCTGTTCCTCCTCCGCTGCAGCTGCCAGATCCTTAATGTGCATCAAATTTTTGCATGAGCAGACGCATAAGTGGGATGCTCATGCTTATGATGGCGTCGTCTGCGCTTACCAGCCGTGTGCATTCCTCAAAACACTGAAGGACTTTACAGGGGTCTTTCAGCTTTGACTACTGCACACCCGACAATTCCTTGTCTTCCCTCAAACTGCCTGCCTGTGTATCCTCCCACAAATGCATTACAGCCTGCCTCTGTTCGCACAGCCTCTCAACCATGTGCAGGGTGGAATTACACCTTGTTGCAACGTCTATGATTAGGCGGTGCTTGGGGAGGTGGCGCAATCGCTGTAGCTTCTGCATATGACTGGAATGGATGTTTGAGCGACGGATGTGCGAGCACAGTCTTCGCACCTTATGGAGCAGGGATGTTAACTCTGGATAATTATTAAGGAAGCACTGCACCACCATGTTCAAAGTGTGAGCCAGGCAAGGTATGTGTGTGAGTTTTGCATGGGCTATGGCTGTCACAAAATTATGGCCGTTATCACTGACTACCTTGCCTGGCTCAAGATGTAGAGTGCCCAGCCATGACTCAGTTTGTCGCTGCAAGAAGTCAGCCAGTACCTCCGCGGTGTGTCTGTTGTCGCCCAAAGACATCATCTTTAACACAGCCTGCTGACGCTTACCACTAGCTGTTCGATAGTGGGACACCTCTTTTGCAACACTGCCAGCTGTGGATTGAGTGCTCGTGCGACTGCGCTCTGTGGACGAGCTTTCGCTTATGGAGGAGGAGGGTCGAAAGCCTACAGCCAACTGTTTCCTATACCGTGGGCTAGGCAGCACTGTTCCTCCACCACTGTCCCCTGTGGAGTCTGCATCCACCACATTAACCCAGTGCGCAGTGATGGACACGTAATGGCCCTAGCCATGCCTACTGGACCATGCATCTGTTGTGAGGTGCACCTTTCCACTCACTGATTGCTTTGAGTGCATGGACAATGCGGTCTTTCACATGCATGTAGAGGGCTGGGATGGCTTTTCGAGAAAAGAAGTGCCGACTGGGTAGGTCATAGCGTGGGACTGCGTAGGCCATAAGCTCGCAGAAAGCTTCGCTTTCAACCAAACGGTAGGGCATCATCTCTAATGAGATTAGTTTGTCAATGTGGGCATTCAAACACAGTGTACGCGGATGAGAGGATGAGTATTTTCTTGTCCTACTCAGAGTGTCTGGTAGGGTGAGCTGGACAGGAGAGCTGCATATGGGGGAAGCAGCAGTGGACCGGACGGAGTGAGAGGGGGTTGGTGATGGTATTGGTGATCATGGCCTAGATTCAGAGATGTGTTGCAAAACTATTGTGATTCCCTGAGTGCTTTGGCCTTGCAACGACACCTCAACATTTAGTGCTGGTGGTGTGCTTAACGGTGGCGGTGGTCTTACAGTGGGGGAAGAGATGAGGCGTTGCTGGCTACCTTCAGTCGGAGCAGGTGCACATGTGCTACCTGAAGTTTTGTAGTCCGTCCACGCTTGCAAGTGCATGTTGATTAAATGTCCAAGCATGCAACTGGTATTCAAATTTCTGAGTTGTTTACCTCGGCTAAAGGTCCTTCCGCACTTCTTACAGGTAACCTTTGCATCATCAGTAGGATTTTGGACAAAGAAGTACCACACTGCACTCTTCCTACTATGGTATACATTTTCTGGCCTTGCACGCTGTGCTAAGTTGACCGTCTGGCCAAGCTGTCCTGCAACTCTTTTAGTTTTTGGTCCACATTTTTTGACAGCTACGGGCCTGCCAGATAACCACTGCTGCGATGTCAATGCCTGTTGCGGATCCTTCTCCTTATCTGAACTATTGCCAACGCCACCCTCCTCCCCCAATGGATGCTAGTCCGGGTCAAGAACTGGGTCATCCATCACCTCCTCTTCAAAGTCATCTGCACCTTCCTCTTTACCTTCCTCTGTGTCACCGTGTAAGGTGGTATAGTATGCGGGAAGGGGCACCTGAGTTTCATCAGGGTCAGATTCTGGCTCAGTAGACTGCGAGGGCAATGCAGTGCTCTGGGTCAATGTACCAGCAGAATCATCTAGCAGTGGCTGTGCATCAGTGCAGTCCATGTAAGATTCATCTTGGACTGGGGAATTCAGGATTTGACTGGATAACCCAGGCATGGTATGTGAAAAGAGCTCCATAGAGTAATCTGAAGTGGGGGCTGCCGCATCCTTAACTTTTGGTGGGGGTGAAGGACACAAGGAAAGGTGTTTTTCCTGACCAGAAACCTGGACTGACTACTCCGTGCTTGCAGGTTTCGAATGTTCAGAAGAGGAGGCAAAAGAGCTGGTGGCTGTTTCGGCAATGTACGCCAAAACCTGTTCCTGATGCTCCGGCTTTAAAAGCGGTTTTCCTACTCCAAGAAAAGGGAACCTTACAGGCCTTCTTGGGCCAGATGATAATGCATGCTCAACATCTCCTGCCTTAGCTGCTAATGTGCTTTTGCCAAAACCAGCCGATGCACCACCATCATCATTACCAGCTGAGCCCCCCTGCCCACGTCCGCGGCCTCTTCCACCATACTTCCTCATGTTTGGGAAAATGTACCAAAAATACCAGCAGAGAGATGGTACTGTATGAGGTGCATCCAGCTGTGTAAGGTGTATTAAAAAAATTAAATCTACGTATATATTTTGTTAGTCAATGACGCTCTTCCAGTAAGTATTTGACCGTAATCCAACAAGGAGATATACGGAACTGTATCAGAAGTGTACAGCTGTATACGTTTTTGTGTAACTAACAATCTCCGTATATGTATTTACGGAGTGTCACACACTCACGCTGACTCTGTATAGATGTGACTGTAATGCGAACGGCAGATATACAATACTGTTTGAGAATCGGACAGCTCTATACGGTGTCTGTATGGAAAATTGTCAATATCCGTCTATTTTAATATGGAGTGATGCACGCTGTCTCTGTATAGTTTTGACCGTGATCAAACAGCAGATATATGAAACTATTTGAAAAGCGGACAGCTCTATAAGGTGTAGGTCTGAAAAAATGGAAAATCTCCTCGGCTTGTTTTTCCAGAGTCACACACAGATAACTTGTATTTGTCCGTGATACCAGCTGGTACACGGTAGTGTGTGAGGAGCGTACACCGCTATACGGTGTCTGTATGGAAAATTGTCAATCTCCGTCTATTTTTATACGGAGTGACACACGCTGTCTCTGTATACCTTTGACCGCAATCAAACAGCAGATATACGAAACTGTTTGAAAAGCGGACAGCTCTATTAGGTGTAGGTCTCGAAAAATGGAAAATCTCCTTGGCTTGTTTTTCCAGAGTCACACACAGATAGCTTGTATTTGTCCGTGATACCAGCCAGTACACGGTAGTGTTTGAGGAGCGTACACCGCTATACGGTGTGTGAAAAATTGAATGCTCGGTAACTCACCAGAACAAAATAATAAGAGTTGGAGTGCTTTGAAAAAAGCAGTTTGAACAGCAGTGTGCACACAGCAATGCAGCTAGCAGGTAGCCTTAAAAGGCAGCCTAATCACCACCAGCGCTGCTGCCCACAACAAAAATCCTCCCCTTTACACACTAACTGCACAGTGAAAAGTACTATCAGCTGAAGCAATTTTTTTTTCTTCTTCCTGCCTAATGCTCTCCCTTATTCAGAATCAGCAGCAGCACCTCTCCCTATTCTAAGATCGGCAGAAGTAAGATGGCGGTCAGCGGTCACGGTCTTTTATAGCCACTGTGATGCCACACAAAGCCAGCCAATCACTTCAATGCCCTTCTCTAAGATGGTGGTAGCCGCTGCCCTTGTCATCGCATTGCCCACAGTGTGTGTCCTCCATCATTGGCTGAGAAAAGGCGCTGGAAGCATTATTTGAAACGCGACTTTGGCGCTCAGCTCGGCGACCTCATGGCCGACCTCACACTATGGTCAGGTTTCGATTGGCGAAACCCGACTTTAGCTAAAGTCGGCGATTTTTTAATTTGACCGACCCGTTTCGCTCAACTCTACCCCTCACCCCTATTAAACTGCACACATCCAAAAAAACCCAAAACATTTATACTCACCTTTCTTTCTTGTGCTCCAGCGCTGACCCGTTCTGCCGGGGGAGGACTGTGGCGCCGGAATACGTGCATGCCCGTACCGCGCTGTCCAGCGCCGTATTGCTGAAGAAATACTGCAAATGTGTCTTCAGTAAAATGGTGCCAGATAGCGCTAAGCGCATGCGCGATTCCGACAATGAACTCCTGCCCCGGTCTCCGGCAAGAAGAGAAGCACTGCGGCAACTCTTCTCCAGGTCAGGTAAGTATGTAAGTATGGCGCCGGAGATCGCGGTATGCATTCAGAGCCTACGCGTACCGCCATCTCCGGCGCCATATGCTGGGTGCCTTATTCTGTCTGGAGCCAGACTGCGCAGGCACGTCACGCTTGCGCAGTCTATAAAGGTTTCGGCCAGAGTGACACTCCCAGCGTTATATTATAGATATCTATATGTGTATATATACATGTATGCATATATATGCATATATGTATATATACAGTATCTGCAAGGAGTTTGTATGTTCTCCCCGTGTTTGCGTGGGTTTCCTCCAGGTACTCCGATTTCCTCCCACATTCTAAAGAAATACTGATAGGGAATTTAGATTGTGAGCCCCATCGGGGACAGTGATGATAATGTGTGCAAACTGTAAAGCGCTGCGGAATATGTTAGCACTATATAAAAAAAAAGAAAAAAAAAAGAAAAGATATATATATATATATATATATATATATATATATGTATATATATAGTGTTCCTTTTAAATTTTTTGGGCAGTATATATATTATATTTGTTTTGTGTGTAAACATAATATTTGAACATGGTATGTAATGATATTATGGTCTTCAATAGAGAATGTAAAAGAAGAGGTTGGACAAGGAAATGACAATTTTTTTTTTGTTAAATAATATATCTTTATTTAGCTTGCATATCCGCAGACAAATCTGCTTGAAAACTCCGCATGAAAATACGCATCAAATCTGCATCAAAAACGCACAGATTTTCAACTGCATTTTCTGCCAAGAGAGGACGAATCCACGCAGATTTTTACAAGAGCAAATCCGCAACTTGTGCACATACCCTTACGTTGGATAAGCAAGTGTATTATATGTTATCAGAGAACTTTACTTCTTTCTGCATTTATCAATCACTTCTCCCGCTGTGTCCTGAAAAAAAATATTTACTCTGAAATTTTGCTAAGCTCATTTTACATCGGAAAGACAGATTACCTGCTCTATGAGGGATCAGATTGCACCTGCCTGTTAAATTCTAAGGGGAGGAGAGGGGGTAGGAGGAGTGAAAAGTTGAGTGAGAGAGGCAGAGAACCAGATCATGATTTTGCTCTTTAGTAAGTGTTTCATCTCACGCAAGTTCTGGGTTCACTATTTAGTCCTGCTGAAATGTTTTCCTTGCAGCTGATATATGTCTGTGTACGGTGTATGTGTAAGGGTGTGACAGAGACTGTTGTATACCTGCCCCTGAAGACAACAATTAAAATGTCATGTAAAATGCATACAGTGTTACAGGTACTGATGCTGTGTGGTACTGTATTGGTTATGCCTATTGTAACCTGTTATACTCAGCTCAAAGTTATTGAAAGTATAGAACATAGTTTAGTGCTTAGTTAGTGATAAATAGGTACATTATGATAGATAAATGATAAACAGTTAAAGGTTTGGGACCAGACCATCATGGGAGGGGTTGTGTCAAGTAAAAAGAGGAATCACTTCCTGGTTTAGTCAGTCAGAGTAAGGGTGATGTTTGTGTGAAGTTCAGGTTCAAGTTGCAGTGGGCTGGAGGCACATGAAGTACACATTGTTCTGGCAGTATGAAATGTTGTACCAGATTTCCCTACGGCATGAACTAGGCACTGGGAGGTGCACCTTAATCCCTTCCATACAGAGGAAGCCAGACAAGGTACCATGAGAGGGAGATGTAACGAATCTCGGGAGTGCTGTGTGGCTGAAGGGATGGGAAATCCCTGGGGCTGACAAGAGGATCATGAGTAGGGATAGTCCGAGATGAACGTAAGCAAATGCTTCAAATGTACTGTGATGATGGAACTGGAACCGGAGGGTGTTGTGTCAGATATTGCATGTTAAATACTGCTGTAACTGAACAGTCCAAGTTGAACTTGTTAAAGCAAACCGAGTGTCCCTGGATGTGTGTGCAGCTGACCCAGGAGTTAAGGATATGGATGCAGTGGAGGCCTCCTGTCTGCAAGGGAGTACAATGCAATGTATGCAGCACAACACTAATGGACTGGGACACTGTTTGTTTGTGGGGTGCCAGGGTGTGTAGAAGCAGCAGCTTGTCCACAGCTACTATTCTGGGAACTTTACAACTTGGCATAGTTGGCAGGACGAATCATTCTTTCTGAAAGATGCAGGGAGGATTTAGGTGACAACTAAGATGGCGACTAATAGGGGACCCAAGATGGTGGAAGATGGCAAAAAAACAGAGGAGGATCTGACCATCGTGGGCATCTGTGGAGCGAAAAGGCACAAAAGCATGTATGCCCAAAAGGTTGTCTGTATGGGGAAGATGTGCCATCATGAGCAGTACCCGCCGTGATGTGCGTGGCGGGTGAAGAAGAAAATCTGCCCGTTGTTGTAAGTGACAGGAGAATGGGTGGGGACTTTGGCAAAAAGGCGGAGAATTTTCTCACAGTTAATTGCAGTGAACTCACTGAGCTGGACTGCGGTGAACTGGCTAAGCTTGAACTGCAGTGAACTCATTGATTTTCCCCTCCCTTTGTTGAGGTCATCGCAGTTCACTGGCCTGGATGGGAAAGCAGCCTCAGTGACCCACGGTAACCTCGATGAACCCCACAGATATGAACCCCACTTGCTACTCCCACAGGGCAAGTGGGAAGAGCTGGGCAAAGGCCAGAGTCGGTACATCCAATAGCTGTGCCTTTACTGGTGCAGCATCGGGCTGCTATTTTTAGGCTGGCGGGCAATGTCCATGGCCCCTTACTAGCCTGAGAATACCATCCCCCAGCTGTCTGCTTTAGCAAGGCTGGTTGTCAAAAATGGGAGGAGGTTGCATTCTCAGCCAGGCCAATGAACTGCGGTGACCTCCCTCCAGTGAGAGGTGAGTTCACCGAAGTTCACTGGGAGAATTTTACTGCGGTGAACTTGCCTCTGCACCGTAATACTTTTTCTCACTGTGCTAGCGGTGATCTCAGCGGAGAGAGATCACTGCAGTTCATTGGTCCGGATGGGAATGCCGCCTCAGTGACCTGCAGTAACCTCTATGAGGTCAATGCTGCTCACTGTTGCTGACCTCGCAGCAGCTCATTCCTCAGTGGTTCTCAACTTAGACAGCTGCATCTTATCACCAGCCAGGTTGAAAACTGATTATTCCCAGACATGGATTTAGGCATGGGACAGAACTGCGGACAGGTGAGGGATATGGTTGTTTTATATTTTTGCTTTATTACAGGAGATGAGGGCTTCAATGGAATTATCCATTAGGTTAGTATAACTGTGTTTGTTATTTTTAAATAAAAAGGAAAAGTGTGTTTTGTTTTTATTTCAAACAAAGGACTTTATTCTGGGTGTGTGTTTATTTATAATATAAATATAGGATTATTAATGGATCAGCATCTTATAGATGTCTCTCCATTACTAAACCACAGGGCAAGTGGGAAGAGATGAGCAAAGGCCAGAGTTGGTGCATCTAATAGATGTGCCTTTCCTGGAGCAGCTGCGGGCTGCTATTTTTAGGCTGGGGGGCAATGTCCATGGCCCTTTACTAGCCTGACAATACCAGCCCCCAGCTGTCTGCTTTAGCAAGGCTGGTTGTCAACAATGGGAGGGACCCCACACCGTTTTTTATATAATTTATTTAAATAATTTAAAAATACAGCTTGGGGACCTCTCTATTCTCGATAACCAACCTTGCTAAGGATGGCAGCAGAGGGTTGCAGCCCGCAACTGGCAGTTTTGCCTGGCTGGTTACCAAAAATACAGGAGAACCCCCAGGGTGTGTGGAAACACACTGACATGTGCGCAGACCCATTCACTTGAATGGGTCTATGTGTGTAAGTGTCTCCGGTACGTGTGAAAACTGTCACCATCACCACACGTTCAGAAAACACGGATGTGTAAAAGGGCCCTTAAGGATATTAGCACAGGTAGGTGACTGAAAGAAAGTAAGTGCAGGCCTGCCGGTCTGGGAGCTCTACTGCTACAGGCAACACACATGAAGGAGACCCAATTTGGAGTCCAAACATTTCAAAAAATTATTGCCACACACCACTAGAGTGGCATCAAGTGCCCCAGAGTAGAAATAGTATAATGGGGTTCTGACACCCCTTCTACTACAGGCAACCCACCAGATGGAGACCCAGCTTAGAGTCCACATTTCAAAAAATTATTGCCACACACCACTAAAGTGCCATCAATTTTCCCTCTGACACCCCTTCCACTACAGGCAACTCAACATATGGAGACCCAACTTGGAGTCTCCACATTTCCAAAAATTATTGTCACATACCACTAAGGTGGCATCAATTTCCCTGGAGTAGAAATAGTATTATGGGGCTCTGAAACCCCTGCCACTACACGCAACTCACCAGATGGAGACCCAGCAGCAGTAGCAACAGCTGGCACAGAAGCCACGATAAAGGTGTCACAGACTGCAATAACATGAGATTAATGCAGCACACTAAAAACTACATCATCACCTAGTCTTCCCATTCTGCAACGGGTGCAAAAGTCATTGGAGATTCATGACTTGTTCATTTTCATGAAAGTTAGGCCATGTACACTTTCAGGAGACAGCTGGATGTGTTTATCTGTCAAGAAACCACCAGTAGCACTGAAGACACATTCAGAGAGAACACTGACTGCTGGGTAGGACAAAATCTCCAAGGTGTGACAGGCAAACTCAGGGCACTCTTCCATTTTTGAATACCAAAATGCAAAAGGGTCCAAAATCCCCCTGATGGCATTGATATTGAGCTCACGATACTCCTGCACCATCCTCTTCAGTCATTCACAACGTGTCAGATTTTTACTCTGTTCTGGTGCATGGGCTGGTCTAAAAAAATGTCTGAAATGACTCACAGAAATTGCTTCTGCCACTTACACTGCTGCTGATAATTATTTGCGCTGATGCCTTGATGTTCCCGAGATCGGAAGTCTTTAACGGCGATGCACTGAGTGCCTCACTGCTGTCTTGGGGAAAATTACTCTTAAGATTGTCTACAAACGTGTTTCTATTCTCCAGCATGTGAGCACCACTTTCTGTGGGGAAGCATCTGCAAAAATATACTCTTATACCATGGATCTAACAGAGTGGCAACCCAGTAGGCAGCACTATTTCTAACCTGAAGAATACAGGCATTGTGTTACAGATAGCGCAGTAAGAAGGCTCACATGTCTTGGGTGCTTCCATGAGGTACAAGTCCATGGTGTGTTGGTGATGAGGAAACACTCAAGCTGGCTTCCTCAGTCTCCTCTTGCCAACCATGGACAACAGAGAGGGGATCATTATTCTCTTTATCTCCTGACTGTTGCAGGCCCATCACCTCTTTCATTTGTTCCTTGGATCCTGCACCTTCATTATCAGATTGCCTGGTGTCATGAGCTTCCCTTGATCTCTTTAATCCACCCTCCCTTGTCACTCACCTGTGTGATGACAGTCTGGAACTTAGAGATATTGTTATCCCATCCGCATTCTCCTCTGCTCCCACCACCTCCTCTTGCAGGCTATGCAAAGTGTGCTCCACCATGTAGATGACCAGAATAGTGATGCTGATGATGGCACCTTCAGCGCTAGCCATCTTAGTAGCCATTTCAAAACTGCAGAAGGGTGCAGAGGTCCTTCATCTGTACCCACACCACAATCATGACTTTCATCATGTGTGTACTGCGTTGGCTCAGGCTATGCAAAAGGACACACTGCACATGGGCTCGTCCCTGCTGTCACAGTCACTGCAACATGTGCAGAGTGGAATTCCACTGTGTCGGCACATTGCACATCAAACAGTTAACCGATAGGCTGAAAGTCCTCTGTGGCGATGCAAGCTGGTGATCTGTGGGGTGTGAACAGCAGAAGTGAGCGCACAGCCATTGTGCTTTTTTGCAGCAGCACATCCAGGCCGAGGTAGTGGAGGAGAAATTGCTGTACTACCAGGTTGAGGACGTGAGCCATGCAAGGCATGTGTGTAATGTTGCCCCGGCGTAGGGCCTCCACCAGATTTGCACCGTTATTGCATGCGGCCTTCCCTGACTCTAGGTTCAGTGGAAACAGCCATTTGTCTAACTCGGCCTGGATAGCTATCCACAACTCTTGAGCTGTGTGACTGCGATCTCCAAGGTATGTTAATTTAAACACTACCTGTGTGTTGTGAGCCCTGACTGTGCAGTAAGGAGGTGGGGGAGGATTTTCTCTGCACTGTTGGAACGTATGTCTCATTAAGCGAGAGGTTGAGGGTGCAGGTGGGGGCCCTAGAGGAGGTGGAGGAGCCAGAAGCAGTGGAGGTGTAACGATCAACGTGTGACTGGACACAGCGCCTCCAGCAGGGCGAATTTATGGCACACGTGACCCTGGATACACCGCCTCCAGCTAGGCGAATTTAAATAATAATAGAACGTGCAGCCGGATACACCGCCTCCATCTGGCGAATTTAAGAAGTACACCTAAAACTGGATACCCCGCCTCCAGCTGGCGAATTTAAATAATAAGGGTAAACACAGGGAACACTTACAGTGGTGGGCCCTGCACTAGGGAATGGGGACGTGGAGACCTCCTGCACTCCCCTGAGCCAGTGACCCTGCACTCCTCAACAGTCCCTATGCCGGTTCTGCACCGGGCGCCGATCAGGAACCTAGAAACCCTGACTTACCCTGCACCTAGTCCCTCACTAGGGAATTGGTCGGTGCGGAAACTAATCCCACCACTGTACTAGAACACACATATGGAAAGTCACAAACAGGGATAAAGAAACACTTAGCTCTCTCTGTGCTAATGCTCCAGCACAGAGTCCACAGAATGCAGCTCTCCTCCTGAAATTCTGCTACCAAGCTCTGTCAGAGCTGCAAGGAAATCCCCTCTGACTACTTCCACAACAGGGCTCAGACCGTGCTGCAAGGAGCTCTCTTCAGCTCCTTCCTCCACCAAGGTTTGTTGCAAATGAACAACTATCACCAACCCTGATTGCAACACCTGTGACTCTTTTATAGCAGAGCCAGCAATCACACCTGCATGATAAATGTGCACTTTAACTAAAGTGTAATACCACTAACCACCACCGGGGTAACTTAGACCAAACGACACCACGTGTAATAATTCTAATGGCCACCGGGGGCAATCAGCCCACTTTGGCACCAAGCCAAAGGGAAAAAAGTTCACTATATACATTAAATCTGTCAGATCAAGCTCAGATCATGACAGGAGGAAGTGTTAGATACAGAGATTTATCCAGCAAGCCTTGAGGATTCAAAGACTTGTGGAGAAGCCCCTTAACCCCACAGCAACCAGAGTCACCCAGTGCCCAGTCAGCAAGATGAATTGCATCTGGCCATGTTTTCTCAGCAAGGTGTGAGTAGTGAAATGCACCCTGGCAGGCATAGATTTTTTCAAAGAACAGGTGATGTTGTCTGTGACATGCTGGTGTAGCACAGGCTCAGCTTTCTTAGAGAAGTAATGGCGACTGGCCAACTGGAACTGGGGGAGTGTGACAGCCATCTGCTTTTGGAAACTGTATCCACCAGGTGAAAAGGCAGCATTTCCATGGTCAACAAATTGGAGATGGTGGATTTCTAGCTCTTAACTTTGGAATGTGTAGGATGAAACATTCTTTTACGTTACAACTGCGGGACCGAGGGCTGACCGCTCTGCTGAGAGAGGGTGGAGTAAGGTAACAATACAAACTGCCGGACCGTGAGAGAGGTGCAGGTGGAAATGTTACTGTGGATTGAGAAACTTGTGGTGTGATCGTTCTCTGAGATTGGTCAAAAACAGCAGGCATGTCCACTTCCGTTACAGTTGCAGGCGGCCTCTCAGTCAGCGTGACTGGAGCGGGTGAAGAAACCGACGTTCTATGGTCAAAGACCTGCATCTCTATAGTTGGCACAGTGACAGAGGAGGAAGAAGCAGCAGATGTGATTGATGGGATGGCTGGTGGCAAGGCCCACTAGCCCACATTTTAGCGCAGTGAGATTCCCAGACTAATGCATGTTGATCGCACATGTGCCAGTTCATCCATGTAGTAGTCAAATTATTGCAATTTTTGCCGGTACTGAGTCGTTTCTGGCAAAGTGGCAGATCAAGTGAGATAAGCAATCCTTTGCAGTCTCAAAAAAAAGGCCCAGGCTAAACAACCCTTGCCCTCCCTGCGAACTGCAGACTCATGACTGGTGCTTGCCACAGCCAAAGTTGTGGCTGAGTATTCAGTGCTTGTCATGCTTGCATCACTCCATGTCTGTGTGGCAAGTCGCTACGTAACCTTCTAGTTTTCCTCCTCCACCCCCTCTGCTGGGCTACTAAGCTGCATGTCTCTGGGTTCACACTAAGTGGGATCTACAACTTCAATGTCATCCTGCCTGTTCTCCCACTCCTCATCCTGAGAGTCACGCTCCTCCTCTTCCTGTCCTGACAGCACAGTACAGTCCTCATGCTCCTCGGGTATCTGAGTCTAATCAGGATAACCTCCACCCCTGGGGTGTAACGTCTGGTGATGAGAGTCTGGATTCTGCTCAGACCCTACTTTGTCTAGCGCCGGATCCAACTGAAAAAAAAATTTCGGCATTGTTGCAGATGCTTTCCTCCTCTTGATTTTGTGAATCTTTGGAGCAGACCTCTGATGCCCATGGAATAGAATGTGTGAACAGCTCTGCAGACTCGACCATCTGTGGTTCCCACCAGTCAGTTGGGTGGTGGTAGAGTTGTGACGTGGTGGGAAACAGGGGTAATTGGGATGCCACCTCTGAGGATTGTACTCTGTGTGATATTAAGGTGGAGGAAGAGAAGGAGAGGATACTTGATGCAGCTCTTGCCATCCACTGGAGCATAAGCTCTTTCTGGCCCTCATTTACAAGGCTTACAGCTGTGCAGCTGCCAAAGAAAGAGAGTCGAGTAGCCCATCCAGTAACAGATATTGTCAGTTGCCTTTGGAATGCTCCCATCAACCGCCGCCTGCTCTCACTGTTATTAGCGGCAGCATATGTAGGTGGATGGGAGTAATAGTCCCATCAGCCTCCGCCTGCTCTCACTGCTATCAGTTGAATATAACTCTCATCATTCTCCTCTGCTCGCGCTGATCACCAGCAGTGTAGGGGAGAATGATGAGTGTGGTCGTCAGCACTCGGCACGGGGAACAGCGCTAACTGTACCACTGCTTCCCTGGCAAGTCACACGTGTGGTCCGTTTTGAATCCGATTTTTAATCGCACCCATAGACTTGCATTGGCGAATCCGATCCGAAAATCGCTGACAATCGCAGCATGCTGCGATTGTCTGCTGCGATTGTCTCGGTCCGGTCCGAGGAACAGATCCGATAAAAAAATCGGATGATGGGAGCTAAACCATAGAATAATATTGGGACGAAAGCAATGCGATTTTTTATCGCATTACATTTGTCCGATTTATTCGCTAGTGTGACTCCGGCCTTAGCCATCAGGCTGCAATTCTTGTGCTGTACAACATGGCAGATTTTAACAAAAATAGGGATTAAAACTTAACATTTAATAAACGATCAACTACTTCAGGACGCAGCTCATTTTCGTTTTTGCGTTTCTGTTTTTTGCTTCCCTGCTTCCAAGAGCCATAACTTTTTTATTTTTTGGTCAATGTGGCCGTTTGAGGGCTTGTTTTTTGCTGGACGAGTTGTACTTTTGAACAGCACCTTTGGTTTTACCATATCATGTACTGAAAAACAGGAAAAAATCTAAGTGCGGTGAAATTGCAAAAAAAAAGTGCAATTCCATAATTGTTTTTTGGGTTTTTTCTACCATGTTTACCAAATGCTAAAACTGACCAACCATGATGATTCTCCAGGACATTACGGGTTTGTAGAGAACAAACATGTACAGGTTCTTTTTTATTTAAGTAGTGAAAAAAATTCCTAAGTTCAACCCCTTCCTGACATCTGACGTACTATCCCGTCCAGGTGACCCGGGCCCGTATGACCGTGGATGGGATAGTATGTCATCGCGATCAGCTGCCCTCACGGGGGGAGTGCAGCTGATCGTGGCCGGGTGTCAGCTGATTATCACAGCTGACACCCGGCACTATGTGCCAGGAGCAGTCACGGATCGCTCCCGGCACATTAACCCCGGCACACTGCGATCAAACATGATCGCAGTAATGCGGGGGAATAGGGAAGAATCACGCAGGGAGGTTCCTGAGGCCCTCAGAACAACGCAATGTGCTCGCATTGTTCCAAGGGCTTCCTCCCTGCAGGCCCCCCATCCAAGATGGCCGCGGGGGCCTTCCAAAACAATGCTTTATCATCATACCGCTGAACAAAAGGTGCAATAACACGCGATCAAAAAAAAGTATATAAACATGGTACCGCTGAAAATGTCATCTTGTCCCACAAAAAACGAGCCACCATACAGCATCAGCAGCGAAAAAATAAAAAAGTTATGGCTCGCAGAATAAAGCAATGCAGAAATAATTATTTTTTATATAAAATTGTTTTTATTGTATAAAAGCGCCAAACATGAAAAAATATAAATGAGATATCACTGTAATCGTTCTAACCCGAAGAATAAAACTGCTTTATCAATTTTACCACACGCGGAACGGTGTAATCACCCCCCCCAAAAGAAATTCATGAATTGCTGGTTTTTGCTCATTCTGCGTCCCAAAAATCGGAATAAAAAACAATCAAAAAATGTCATATGCCTGAAAATGGTACCAATAAAACGTAAATTTTTCCCTAAAAAATAAGACCTCAAATGACTCTCAAAATATGGAAAAATTATAGCTCTCAAAATGTGGTGATGCAAAAATTATTTTTAGCAATAAAAAGCGTCTTTTAGGCTGTGTGCCCACGTAGCGATTTTTAAGCGTTTTTGCTGCGATTTTCGGCGCGAAAACGTTTAAAAATCATGTACAGAACGCCCCCCATGCATTCCTATGGCATTCCGCACATGCTGTGCTAATGCTGCGCTTTTTTCCGCGGCGGAATCGCATCGCGGAAAAAATCGCAGCATGCTCATTCTTTTGTGCGGAATCGCAAAGAATTGCCGTGATTCCGCACCCATAGGCCCTGGGTACCATACCCCTGTAAAAAAAAGAATAAAAAATCGGGGTATATTTACCTTCCGGTGTCCCGTGCTGCATTCCCGGCCTAAGCGTTCCCAGTAATGCCTTGCGGCAAGGCCCTGTAATGACGTAGTCTCGCGTGACTCCAGCGGTCTCGCGAGATCGCTATAGCAATGCGAGACTACGTCATCACAGGTCTCGCAAGGCATTACTGGGAACGCTGTGGCCCGGGATGGCAGCGCGGGACGCCGATAGGTAAATATACCCCGATTTTTTTAGCATTTTAACATCCTATCTTTTACTATTGATGCTGCAAAGGCGGCCTCAATAGTAAAAACTTGGTTACACTTGTCAAACACTATGTTTGACGAGTGTGACCAACCTGTCAATCACTTTCCAAGCGATGCTTCAAATCGCTTGGAAAGTGCTTGAATATCGCGAAAATCGCGGCAAAATCACGATCATAATCGCGGAAAAAAACGCGCGATTTCTGGGAAGGAGTCCGGTTTTTAGTGAGCGTTTTAAAACGCTACGTGGGCACATAGCCTTAGCGTATGACAGCTGCCAAGCATAAAAACCCGCTATAAATAGTAAATAAAACCCCCCCTTTATCACCCCCTTAGTTAGGGAAAAATAATAAAATTAAAAAAAATGTATTTATTTCCATTTTCCCATTAGGGCTAGGATTGGCGTTAGAATTGAGGGGTTTCCACTGTTCAAGCACATCAGGGGCTCTCCAAACATGGCGTATGATCTCAATTCCAGCCAATTCTGAGTTAAAAAAGTCAAACGGTGCACCTTCCCTTCCAAGCTCTGCCATGCACCTAAACAGTGGTTTACCCCCACATATGGGGTATCAACCTACTCAGGACAAATTGCGCAACAAGTTTTTTTGGGGTCCAATTTTTATGTTACCCTTGGGAGAATAAAAAATGAAGGGCAAAATATCATTTTTGTGGGAAAAAATGATTTTTTTTATTTTTATGACTCTACGTTATAAACTTCTGTGAAGCACTTGGGGGTTCAAAGTGCTCACCACACATGTGGATGAGTTCCTTGGGGGGGTTTAGTTTCCAAAATGGGGTCACTTGTGGGGGGTTTCCACTGTTTAGGCACATCAGGGGCTCTCTAAATGCGACATGGCGCCCGATCTCAATTCCAGCCAATTTCGCGTTGAAAAAGTCAAACGGCGCTCCTTCCTTTCCGAGCTCTGCCATGCGCCGAAACAGTGGTTCCCCCCACATATCAGGTATCATTGTACTCAGGACAAATGTCACAATAACTTTTGCGGTCCAATATCTCCTGTTACCCTTGATAAAATAAAAAAAAATGGACCTGAAGTAATTTTTTTCTGAAGAAAAGTTAAATGCTCATTATTTTTTAAACATTCAAAAAAAATTCCTGTGAAGCACCTGAAGGGTTAATAAACTTCTTGAATGTGGTTTTGAGCACCTTGAGGGATGCACTTTTTAGAATGGTGTCACTTTTGGGTATTTTCTTGGGTATTTTCTATCATATAAACCCCTCAAAGTGACTTCAAATGTGATGTGGTCCCTAAAAAAAATGGTGTTGTAAAAATGAGAAATTGCTGGTCAACTTTTAACATTTATAACTTCCTAACAAAAAAAAAATTTGGTTCCAAAATTGTGCTGATGTAAAGTAAACATGTGGGAAATGTTACTTATTAAGTATTTTGTGTGCCATATCTCTGTGATTTAAGGGCATGAAAATTCAAAGTTGGAAAATTGTGAAATTTTCAAAGTTTTCGCCAAATTTCTGTTTTTTCCACAAATAAGCGCAAGTTATATCAATGAAATTTTACCACTGTCATGAAGTACAATATGTCACGAGAAAACATTGTCAGAATCACCAGGATCCATGGAAGCATTTCAGACTTATTACCTCATAAAGGGACAGTGGTCAGAATTGTAAAAGTTGGCCTGGCCATTAACATGCAAACCACCCTTGGGGGTAAAGGGGTTAAAAATAAAAAAAATTGCGTCATTTTTTATGAACCGTAGTGTATCCATTTTTCATTATCTGGAGTTGGGTGAGGGCTTATATTTTGTGTGACGAACTGCGGTTTTTATTGATACCATTTTGGTGTAGATAACGTCTTTTGATCGCCCATTATTGCATTTTAATGCAATGTTGCAGCGAACAAAAAAAGTAATTTTGGCTTTTTGACTTTTTTTTCGCCATACATTTTAACAATCGGGTTAATTATTTTTTATATTGATAGATCTGGCAATTCTGAATGTGGCGATACCAAATATATGTGTTTTTTTTAATTGTTTTATTTTGAATGGGGTGAATGGGGGGTGATTTGAACTTTTATTTTTTTACTATTTTAATATTTTTAAGCACATTTTTTTCATTTCACATTTGTTTCAACAGTCTCTATGCTACGTAGAGCAGGGCTGCAGCTGTTGATGGGAGGGATTAGTGATGCGATCATATTAAATGCAACTGTCAGCGTTTGACAGCGGTATTTAACAGGTTAACAGCCGCGGGTGGATTGCAGTTTCACCCGCGGCTGTAAGGGGCAGATGTCAGCTTTTCAAAACAGCTGACATGTTCCAGGAAACATGTGGGCTCAGTGCCGGAGCCCACATCAAAGGAAGAGACACGCCATGCACATGTACATTACGATGCATGTTGTGAAGGGTTTAAAAGATAGCAAGACACAAAAAGCATATATAATTAGAATTAATTATATTGTTAAAAATTCCGAAAGTGGGCAGTCCTTACTAAATGGAATGATGATGCCCTAGCAGCTCTCTTTCGGAAGGGTTAGGCAGAAACCGTAAAAGATGTTATGGTGGGATTTCCAGTCCCCTCTGGTCTTAACAACTCTATGTCACTAGCCATTCAAATTGATCGACGTTTATGTGAACGTAAAACTATGCGAGAGGCAGTGCTGCCTTTTGAACAAGCTTCTGAGCCCATGCAATGTGATAGGGTTTTGTCTAGGGCGCAGCGTCAAGAGTTTAGAAGGCGTAATAAGTTTTATGCTTCTTTTGTGGGAACACCTCTCATACTATTTCTGTTTGCCCTAAACTGGAAAAACGTTTTGCTCACTCATTTGCTGTGGGCAGTGTACAGCCTAAATTCCTTTTGGCGGTTCCCTTGATCTGCTCCTTGTCTACATTTTCTGCCAAATCTTTTGTTGATTCAGGAGCAGCTCTGAATCTGATGGATTTTGACTTTGCCAAAAGTTGTGGGTTTCCCATGATACCCCTGTGGACCCCAATTCCTTTGAGGGGTATTGATGCTACCCCCTTGGCAGAGAATAAACCCCAGTTTTGGACCCAGGTGATAATGCGGGTCGCCCCAGACAACCAAGAGAATTGTAAATTTTGGGTGTTGCATAATTTACATGATATTATTGTACTGGGTTTTCCTTGGTTGCAGATCCATAATCCTGTTTTGGATTGGAAATCTGTGTCTGTGGTGAGTTGGGGTTGTCAATGTGTTCTTAGTGACACTCCTATTTTCTTCACCTCTCCCCAGTCTCATGATGTTCCGGATTATTTGGCTGATTTTTCTGATGTATTTAGTGAGAGTAGGTCGGCGTCTTTGCATCCTCATAGGAGTTATGATTGCACGATTGACTTAGTGCCCGGTTGTAAATTTCCCAAGGGTCGGCTTTTCAACTTATCTGTACCTGAACATGATGCTATGCGATCCTATATCAAGGAGTCATTGGAGAAGGGACATATGAGACCATCCTCTTCACCGATAGGTGCTGTTTTTTTTGTGGCCAAGAAAGATGGTTCATTAAGGCCATGTATTGATTATCGTTCTCTTAATAAAATCACTGTTAAATATCAGTATCCGTTACCCCTGATTTCTGATTTATTTTCCAGCGTTAAAGGTGCTAGTTGGTTTACCAAGCTTGACCTTAGGGGGCGTATAATCTTATTCGCATCAAGCACGGTGATGAATGGAAGACAGCGCTTAATACTCCTGAGGGACATTTTGAGTACCTAGTGATGCCTTTTGGGCTCACTAATGCCCCTTCTGTCTTTCAATCTTTCATGAACGATATTTTCCGGGACTTTGTGGATAAGTTTTTGATAATTTATTTGGACGATATTTTGATTTTTTCCGGTGATTGGGATTCTCAGGTGGAACATGTTCGGACTGTGTTCCAGATTTTGAGAGAAAACACTCTGTATATTAAGGGATCGAAATGTCTCTTTGGCGTACAAAAGATTTCGTTTTTGTGATTCATTTTGGCCCCGTCTGCTATTGAAATGGACCCGGCCAAGGTCCAGGCCATTTATGATTGGGTTCAGCCCACTTCATTGAAGGCCCTCCAGAAGTTTCTGGGTTTTGCTAATTTCTACCGTAAATTCATATATAATTTTTCTGGTATTATAAAACTACTGACGGATTTTACCAAAAAGGGAGCTGATGTGGTGAATTGGTCTCCAGAGGCAGTCTCGACGTTGCAGGAGCTTAAGCGGAGATTCACTGCTGTTCTGGTCTTACGGCAACCTGATGTTTCACTCCGATTTCAGGTGGAGATAGATGCTTCTGAGATTGGTGCAGGAGCTGTTTTGTCTCAAAGAGATCCGTTAACCTCTAAAATGAATCCTTGTGCCTTCTTTTCTCCAAAATTTCCCCATCTGAACATAACTATGATGTAGGGAATTGGGAATTGTTGGCCATGAAGTGGGCTTTTGAAGAGTGGTGACTAGAGTTGAGCAAAACAGGTTGGTCAATTTCAAAAATCGCCGACTGTCGCCAAAGTCGGATTTGATGAAACGAAACTCGACCATAGCGTGAGGTCGGCCATGATGTCGGCGACCCGAGTGCCAAAGTCGCGTTTCAAATGATGCTTCCAGCGCCTTTTTTCAGCCAATGATGGAGGACGCACACTGTGGGCAACGTGATGACATAGGCAGCGGCCAGCACCATCTTAGAGAAGGGCATTGAAGTGATTGGCTGGCTTTGTCTGGCGTCACAGGGGGTATAAAAGGCTGTGAACGCCGACTGCCATCTTACTTCTGCTGATCTTACAATAGGGAGAGGTGCTGCTGCTGATTCTGAACGGGGAGAGCGTTAGGCAGGGAAGAAGAAAAAAAAAAAACTGCTTCTGCTGATAGCGCTTTTCACTGTGCAGTTAATGTGCAGTGAAAGGGGAGGATTTTTGTTGTGGGCAGCAGCGCTGGTGGTGATTAGGCTGCCTTTTAAGGCTACCTGCTAGCTGCATTGCTGTGTGCACACTGCTGTTCAAACTGCTTTTTTCAAAGCACTCCAAATTTTATTATTTTGTCCTGCTGAGTTACTGAGCGTTCATTTTTTCACACATCGTCTAGCGGTGTACGCTCCTCACACACTACCGTGTAATCCGGCTGGTATCACGGACAAATAGAAGCTATATGGCTGTGACTCTGGAAGAAAAAGCCGACGAGTTTGTCAGTTTTTCCAGACCAACACCTTAGAGTTGTGTCTGTTTTTCTAACAGCTTCGTATATCTGCTGTTTGATTACAGTCAAAACTAGACAGAGACAGCGTGTGTCAGTCCGTATACAAATGCATGGAGCTTGACAATTTTACATACACACACCATACAGCGGTGTACGCTCCTCACACACTGCCATGTATTCCGGCTGGTGTCACGGACAAATAGAAGCTACCTGTGTGTGACTCTGGAAAAAAAAACGAGGAGTTTGTCCGTTTTTCCACACCTACACCTTAGAGTCGTGTCCATTTTTCAAACAGTTTCGTATATCTGCTGTTTGATTACGGTCAAAAATAGACAGAGACAGCATGTGTCAGTCCGTATACAAATACACGGAGCTTGAAGATGTTATATACACACACCGTACAGCGGTGTACGCTCCTCACACACTACCGTGTAACACCTTCTAGCACGGACAAATAGAAGCTACCTGTGTGTGACTCTGGAAAAAAAAAACGAGGAGTTTGTCCATTTTTCCACACCTACACCTTAGAGTCGTGTCCGTTTTTCATACAGTTCCATATATCTGCTTGTTGGATTACGGTCCAATACATACTATGAGAGCGTCTGTGACTAACATAATATATACGTTGATTTAATTTGTTTAACACACCTTACACAGCTGGACGCTCCTCATACAGTACCATCTCTCTGCTGGTATTTTGGTTACATTTTCCCAAACATGAGGAAGTATGGTGGAACAGGCCGCAAGCGTGGGCAGGGGGGTGCGGCTGGTACTGATGGTGGTGGTGCATTGGCTGGTTCTGGCAAAAGCACAATAGCAGCTAAGGCAGGAGGTGTTGAGCCTGCGTCATCCTCTGACCCAAGAAGGCCTGTAAGGTTGCCTTTTCTTGGAGTAGGAAAACCGCTTTTAAAGCCGGAGCATCAGGAACAGGTTTTGGCGTACATTGCCAAAACAGCCACCAGCTCTATTGCCTCCTCTTCTGAACGGTCGAAACCTGCAAGTACGGAGTCGTCAGTGCAGGGTTCTGGTCATAAAAAAACCCTTTCCTTGTGTCCTTCACCCCCACCAAAAGTTAAGGATGTGGCAGCCCACACTGCAGATTACTCTATGGAGCTCTTTTCACATACGATGCATGGGTTATCCTGTCATATCCTGAATTCCCCAGTCCAAGATAAATCTTACATGGACTGCACTGATGCACAGCCACTGCTAGATGATTCTGCTGGTACATTGACCCACAGCACTACATTGCCCTCGCAGTCTATTGAGCCAGAATATGACCCTGATGAAACCCAGGTGCCCCTTCCCGCATACCATACCACCTTACACGATGACACAGAGGAAGGTAAAGAGGAAGGTGCAGATGACTTTGAAGAGGAGGTGATGGATGACCCATTTCTGGACCCGGATTGGCATTCATTGGGGGAGGAGTATGGCGCTGGCAATAGTTCAGATAAGGAGAAGGATCCGCAGCAGGCATTGACATCGCAGCAGCGGTTATCTAGCAGGCCCGTAGCTGTCCTAAAACGTGGAACAAAAACTAAAAGAGTTGCAGGACAGCTTGACCAGAGGGTCAACTTAGCACAGCGTGCAAGGCCAGAAAATGTTTACCATAGTAGGAAGAGTGCAGTGTGGCACTTCTTTGTCCAAAATCCTACTGATGAGGCAAAGGTTACCTGTAAGAAGTTCGGAAGGACCTTTAGCCGAGGTAAGCAACTCAGAAATTTGAATACCAGTTGCATGCTTAGTCATTTAATCAACATGCACTTGCAAGCGTGGACGCACTACAAAACCTCAGGTAGCACATGTGTGTTGTGAGTTCATTTTCCCCTTCGTCACTGAGGTCTGGTGAACTCCCTATTCTGGTAAAGGAAGGTAATGAGCCTGATTATCAGGCACCTGAGCCTAATGATGATGACTGGCTGAGTGGAGTCACGGACTGGATATAAGGCTGCCAACGCCCTTCTGCCCTGCGGGTGATTTCTCTGTGGACTTCTAGGAGACCAGTCTGATTCCTGCTCCTCTAAAGCTAAGTTTTCTGCTTTGCCTTTTAGCATTTGTGTTTTGTTTTTGTTTGCCTTGCTTTTCTGGATTCTGCCATTCCCTGCTGGGGTGAGCTGAATCTCCTTTTGCCGGTTGCTCTGTCTTCAGAATATTCCTGAGTACTGACATAGTCTTTTTGAAGCCTAGCGTCTTCAGGGCCTTTTTCACTGTCAGTCTGTTGGCTCTTATTTTCATAGGGTTTTTCACGGATTGCAGACAGCAGCCTTCCTGTCCTTTCCTATCTAGTTAGCTTGGGCCCCGTCTTTGCTCAGTCTATCTTTCTGTCTGTGTCGTGTTCTTTCTTCTTGCTTCACCGTCATTATATGTGGGGGGCTGCCTTTTGCTTTGGGGTCTGCTCTGAGGCAGTTTAGATTTCCCTTTCTGTCTTTAGGCTATTTAGTCCTCCGGCTGTGATCGAGGGGTCTAGGGCATCGTAGGAACCCCCCACGGCTACTGCTTGTTGTGTTGATAGGTTCAGGGGTCTGCAATCCGATAGCTGCCAACCTCTCTGGTTTTCTTGACTTAGCTAGCATTTCTGTTTTTGCCTCCTACGGTGACTCAATCATAACAGAATCACCCGCCATATCGCAGATCCTAGGGTACTCAATAGCAGGAAGGAATTGTGTTTAAAAAAAAAAAAAAAAAAGTGTGTATATTCTTTCCTCTATATCTCTGAGGCCGTAGGGGGAATTTTTTTTTTTCTCTCCATGGAGGTAAAGCAATTGTCTGATCGTGTGGAGCAGCTCGCTGCGGAAGTGCGGGGAATTTCCGCCTACCTTGCTCGTTCACATGCTGTTGAACCAAAGATCCCTACACCTGATGTATTTTTTGGGGATCGATCTAAATTTTTGAGTTTCAAAAATAATTGTAAATTATTTTTTGCCTTGAAGCCTAACTCGTCAGGGAGCTCCGCGCAGCAGGTTAAAATTGTCATCTCTTTGCTGCGTGGCGATCCCCAGGATTGGGCGTTTTCTTTGAAACCAGATGATCCTATTCTGACTAATGTGAACGCATTCTTCCAAGCCTTGGGGTTGTTGTATGACGAACCTAATGCTATTGATCAGGCTGAAAAGACCCTGTTGGCATTGAACCAGGGTCGGGATTCTGCAGAGTTGTACTGTCAAAAGTTCCAAAAGTGGGCGGTCCTTACTACCTGGAATGATAATGCCTTGGCTGCTCTCTTTTGGAAGGGTTTGTCAGAAGCCGTAAAAGATACTATGGTGGGATTTCCTGTTCCCTCTGGTCTGGACGATTCTATGTCATTAGCCATTCAGGTTGATCGGCATTTACGTGAACGCAGGATTGCACGAGAGGTGTTGCCACCGGTTGAACAGACGTCTGAACCTATGCAATGTTATAGAGTTTTGTCTAAGGCGCAACGTCAGGAGTTCAGAAGGCGTAATAAGCTGTGTTTTTTCTGTAGAGATGCCTCGCATATTATTTCTGTTTGTCCTAAACGAGAGAAACGCTTTGCGCACACGTTTTCTGTTGGTGGTGTTCAACCTAAGTTTCTTCTGGCAATTACTCTGATCTGCTCCCTGTCCACATTTTCCGCCAAGGCTTTTGTGGATTCGGGAGCAGCGCTAAACCTAATGGACTTGGATTTTGTTAAACGTTGTGGATTTCCGATGACACCTCTGCAGACGCCTATCCCTTTGAGGGGGATTGATGCTACTCCTTTGGCAAAAAATAAACCTCAGTTTTGGACCCAGGTGGTCATGCGGGTCGCCCCAGACCATCAAGAAAATTGCAGATTTTTGGTGTTGCATGGTCTGCATGATGCCGTTGTTCTGGGGTTTCCCTGGTTGCAAATTCATAATCCCGTTTTGGATTGGAAATCTGTGTCTGTGGTGAGTTGGGGTTGTCGGTGTGCCTTTAGTGAGGCTCCGGTTTTTTCCACCTCTCCTCAGTCGCATGATGTTCCTGACTATTTGGCGGACTTTTATGATGTATTTAGTGAGAATGAGTCTGTGTCCTTGCCTCCTCATAGGAGTTATGACTGTGCAATTGAACTGAGCCCGGGGTGTAAATTTCCCAAGGGTCGGCTCTTCAATTTATCTGTACCCAAGCACGAGGCTATGCGGTCCTATATTAAGGAGGCGTTGGAGAAGGGTCATATTAGACCATCCTCTTCACCCTTAGGTGCCGTTTTTTTTTTGTGGCCAAAAAGGATGGTTCTTTAAGGCCTTGTATTGATTATCGTGCCCTCAACAAAATTACTATTAAATATCAGTATCCGTTACCCCTGATTTCGGATCTATTCTCTAGAGTTAGAGGTGCTTGCTGGTTTACCAAGCTTGACCTCAGGGGGGTGTATAATCTTATCCGCATTAAGCAGGGGATGAATGGAAGACGGCGTTTAATACTCCGGAGGGACATTTTGAGTACTTGGTGATGCCTTTTAGGCTCACTAATGCCCCTTCTGTCTTCCAGTGCTTCATGAACGATATTTTCCGAGACTTTGTCGATAAATTTTTGATTATCTATCTGGATGATATTTTGATCTTCTCCAAGGATTGGGATTCTCATGTGGAACATATTCGGACTGTCTTCCGGATCTTGAGGGAGAAATCCCTGTATGTCAAAGGATCGAAATGCCTTTTTGGAGTACAGAGGATTTCATTTTTGGGATTTATTTTGTCTCCGTCAACTATTGAAATGGACCCGGCCAAGGTACAGGCCATTTATGATTGGGTTCAGCCCACTTCTTTGAAGTCCCTCCAGAAGTTTTTGAGTTTTGCTAATTTTTATCGGAAATTTATAGCAAAATTTTCTAGTATTGCCCAAGCCATTGACTGATCTGACTAAGAAGGGTGCTGATGTGTTGAATTGGTCTCCGGAGGCTGTTGCTTCCTTTCAGGAGCTGAAGCGAAGATTTACCTCCGCCCCGGTTTTGCGGCAACCTGATGTCTCACTCCCGTTCCAGGTAGAGGTGGATGCTTCTGAGATTGGTGCAGGAGCTGTTTTGTCCCAAAAGGATCCTGTAACATCTAAAATGAATCCCTGTGCTTTCTTTTCCCGAAAGTTCTCTCCATCTGAACATAACTATGATGTGGGGAATCGGGAACTGTTGGCCATGAAATGGGCATTTGAGGAGTGGAGACATTGGTTGGAGGGAGCTAAACATCAAGTTGTGGTCCTCACTGACCACAAGAATTTGATTTACCTAGAGTCGGCTAAACGCTTGAACCCTAGACAGGCTAGGTGGGCCTTGTTTTTTACACGTTTTGATTTTGTGGTCTCTTTTCTTCCTGGAACTAAGAATGTCAAGGCAGACGCCCTCTCTAGGAGCTTCTTTGCTGATTCTCCTGTGGTGACCAAGCCTGCTACCATCTTAGGCGAAGGGGTAGTTCTTTCTGCCATCTCGCCCGATTTGAGACTTGCTCTGCAAGAGTTCCAGGAGGACAAACCTGAGCGTTGTCCCAGTGGAAAGTTGTATGTTCCTGACCAGTGGAAGAAGAGAGTGATGTCTGAAGTTCATTGCTCTGCATTGGCTGGTCATCCAGGTATTTTTGGTACTAGAGATCTGGTGAGTCGCTCTTTTTGGTGGCCCACCTTGTCTCATGATGTCAGGAATTTTGTGCAGTCCTGTGGGACTTGCTCCTGGTCTAAATCTTGTTCTCTCTCTAGTGAGTTGTTGATGCCTTTGCCGGTCCCCAGGAGGCCATGGACCCATATTTCAATGGATTTCATCTCTGATATGCCGGTCTCTCAAAGAATGACTGTTATTTGGGTGATTTGTGATAGGTTCTCTAAGATGGTTCATCTTGTACCACTCCCTAAGTTGCCGTCTTCCTCTGAGTTGGTGCCCCTGTTTTTGCAACAGGTGGTTCGCTTGCACGGGATTCCTGAGAACATTGTATCTGACAGAGGAGTTCAGTTTGTGTCTAGATTTTGGAGGACTTTCTGTTCCAAGCTGGGAATTCAGTTGTCCTTCTCCTCTGCTTTTCACCCTCAGACCAATGGGCAGACAGAGAGAACAAACCAGACCTTGGAGTCGTATTTGAGATGTTTTATTTCCGCTGATCAGGATGATTGGGTTTCATTTTTGCCCTTGGCCGAATTTGCTTTAAATAATAGAGCTAGTTCTGCCACTTTGATGTCACCTTTTTTTTGTAACTTTGGGTTTCATCCTCGATTTTCTTCAGGGCAGGTGGAGCCTTCTGCCTGCCCAGGTGTTGACACTGTGGTGGAGAGAATGCACCAGATCTGGGACCAAGTGGTGGATAAGTTATCTCTCTACCAAGAAAAGGCCCAGCGGTTTTCCAATCGACATAGGACCATTGGTCCCCAGTTTAAGATTGGTGATATGGTGTGGTTATCATCAAAAAATATTGCTATGAAGGTGGCTTCTCCTAAGTTTAAGCCTAGATTTATTGGACCTTACAAGATTTTGGAGATTATTAATTCGGTCTCTTTTCGTTTGGCTCTTCCTGTCACATTTAAAATCCATAATGTGTTCCATAAGTCCTTGTTGAAGAGGTTTGTTGAACCAGTTGTTCCTGGGGTGGTACCTCCGGACCCTGTATTGGTTGAAGGTAACATGGAATATGAGGTAGAGAAAATACTGGATTCCCATCTGGCTAGACGGAGACTCCAGTATTTGGTTAAGTGGAAGGGTTATGGTCAGGAGGATAATTCCTGGGTCTCTGCCTCTGATATTCATGCCAAAAGATTGGTGCGTGCCTTTCATCGGGCTCACCCTGATCGCCCTGGTGGCGTGGTTGAGGGTTCGGTGACCCCTCCTCAAGGGGGAGGTACTGTTGTGAGTTCATTTTCCCCTTCGTCACTGAGGTCTGGTGAACTCCCTATTCTGGTAAAGGAAGGTAATGAGCCTGATTATCAGGCACCTGAGCCTAATGATGATGACTGGCTGAGTGGAGTCACGGACTGGATATAAGGCTGCCAACGCCCTTCTGCCCTGCGGGTGATTTCTCTGTGGACTTCTAGGAGACCAGTCTGATTCCTGCTCCTCTAAAGCTAAGTTTTCTGCTTTGCCTTTTAGCATTTGTGTTTTGTTTTTGTTTGCCTTGCTTTTCTGGATTCTGCCATTCCCTGCTGGGGTGAGCTGAATCTCCTTTTGCCGGTTGCTCTGTCTTCAGAATATTCCTGAGTACTGACATAGTCTTTTTGAAGCCTAGCGTCTTCAGGGCCTTTTTCACTGTCAGTCTGTTGGCTCTTATTTTCATAGGGTTTTTCACGGATTGCAGACAGCAGCCTTCCTGTCCTTTCCTATCTAGTTAGCTTGGGCCCCGTCTTTGCTCAGTCTATCTTTCTGTCTGTGTCGTGTTCTTTCTTCTTGCTTCACCTTCATTATATGTGGGGGGCTGCCTTTTGCTTTGGGGTCTGCTCTGGGGCAGTTTAGATTTCCCTTTCTGTCTTTAGGCTATTTAGTCCTCCAGCTGTGATCGAGGGGTCTAGGGCATCGTAGGAACCCCCCACGGCTACTGCTTGTTGTGTTGATAGGTTCATGGGTCTGCAATCCGATAGCTGCCAACCTCTCTGGTTTTCTGGACTTAGCTAGCATTTCTGTTTTTGCCTCCTACGGTGACTCAATCATAACACGTGCACCTGCTCCTACTGAAGGTAGCCAACAACGCTCCATCGCTACCCCCACTGTAAGACCACCGCCACCATTAAGCACACCTCCTCTTCTTCGGACTTGCCCATTTACGCCCTTTGCAGCAGCTGAATGTCCAGCCAACACATCTACATATGCCAATTTTTAAACCTCCCTAACTGGGCTGCCCACCCCTCCCCCAATGGCTGGGGTCAAGACCTGGCGCACCCCGGCTAGTGCTGTTGCTCTGAACAGGTGGATGGGCCCACTAATGACCGCCGGCAATGGCACAGGGTCCCTCATAGTAAAATACAGTGTCTCAGATGGTGGGAGGGCCAATCGCCATCAGACACACCAGCGTACTATGAGGGGTCCTGTGCCAGTACCGTCGACCATGATTGTGCCCTCCTGCTTGGTCATGGCCACAGCACTTGCAAGATGCAATACTTACCTCTCCCTGCTCCACCGTTGTGTAGTCTGAGCAGTTAAATCCTTCACAGGGATGGCCACTCAAAATTTGGTGTATTGATCAATGATGGTTAAGAGGTAGCTATGACCTGTCCTGCTGGCCTCTATCTTCAGATGATCAATGGCTACCATTTGAAATGGACGTCAACTTACAAGCGGATGCAGTGGTGGTTTCTGATCACTTTTCCAATAGAATCACCTACGGCCTGTGGCTTCTGTCTTTTGCACTCCAAAATGACCAGACACATCATGATAGGCAGTGAGGACCATGGGTACATCTCTCCCTGTGATCACAATTTGATCGAGACGAGTAACAGTGATGTGATCCACGCTACTGTGATAAAGCAATCCTTTCTTCACAAAGAACCTTTTTCGCTTTCTCCACAGACACAGTTATTGAGGGTCTGCATTGCCTCTGCAACATATACCGGGAGGTTTCCCTGCGATGAGTAATTCCAAAATTTCTGCTAACACTCGACTTTGCGTCTATACTTGTATCCATGTAGTTTCCAGTAGCGGAGATTCTGGACTGGCTTACTGAGATTGAAATATATACGAAGATTTAAAAGTACCACAACACTGTATACTGGTGTACCCTATGAATACCTTTCCCTTTTTCTACTTTTTTAATTCTGGTGTAATACATAGTGAGCCTGTGAGTGTCTGTGTCTGACTCCGGAAGTATAGATGGAAATTTAACCCTAGACTGGACACACCTGGTATGTGCTGATACAGTACCTTGTTTCAAAAATTTGTATTAAGGTATCATCTGTAGGATAACCAACTGTGGGCGGGGACCCTCTTCTTGCCGCAGACGAACATGAGACTGAGACAGAGTTTGTATTGAACAGGTCCATTTTTAGTGCCCATCCTTCTGTCAACAACAGCAATTCATCACAGCCGTTTCACATTTCTCTGTACACAGGCCCTGGTACCTTCACTTCCTTTGTAACTATAATCGTGGCGTCCTCTGTGACTCTTCCACTGTGGCTGGCCTAGGCCCAACCACCACAGCGCTCCACCAGTCTGAGCACACCGTCCGTATGATAGCCCCAGGCCGTCTTCGTCTGTGGCTACCGTCCTATGGCCCACCCCCCGGTGACCGCCTCAACTGTCAGTCCTCTCTGGAGCCTTTCCACTGTCTCTATTTCCTCAGCAGAACTTCCTCTTTACTGTGCTCCCTTCGCTGACTGACTCTCCCAGAACCTTCCCTCAGCCTTTTATACTTTCAGTTCTGGTAACTCCGCCCACCATCACCTAACAGTTTCTCTGACCAATGGCAGTTATTCAGTCCCACTCCTACACTCTCCACTGCCCTCCAATGGGCAAGCTAAAACACTGCACCCTTTCTCTTTATCTTAGCGGTTTCACACCTACACTGCGCTACACCTCTGCTTCTCACTACAGGCTGGTTTGTCTGTCAGTCCACCTTCCCTACATTATCCATAGTGAGTGAGCTTGTGTGGGTTATGCCTTCTATATATACGGTGAATCGGAGAAACAAATTTTTACACTATACTCGATACAGCTTGTATCTTGTTATACAGTACCTTTGTTCGACATTTAGCATTACGGTCCAATCCATACTGTGTAAGCGTCTGAGAGTGACTACGGGACTATTTATATGGAGATTTCAATTGTCCCCTAAAAAATATATACTTGCTATCTTGTTATCCAGGAACTTTTTTACAACATTTTTTGTTATGGTCAAAACCAAACTGAGTGAGTGTCTGAGGGTGACTACGGAAATATATACCGATGTTTTCAATTTGGCCAAGACTGTATACAGCAGAACGCTTCTGATACAGTAACCTTTTTAGCTATTTAGATTCTGGTGTAATCCATAATGAGCCTGTAAACGTCTGACTGCTACTCCGGCAATATATTTGGACCTTTAAGATTACCCCAACACTGTATACAGCTGTACGCTTGTGTTACATAACCCATTTACAGCTTTTCATATTCTTGTGTAATCCATACTGGGCCTTAGAGCGTTTGTGTCTGTCTCCTGAAATGTATACGGAGAATCAGAATGTTAACATTATACTACAGTCATGGCCAAAAGTTTTGAGAATGACACAAATATTATATTTTCACATGATCTGCTGCCCTCTGGTTTTTATGTGTGTTTGTCAGATGTTTTTATCACATACAGAAATATAATTGCAATCATATTATGAGTAACAAAAGGTTATATTGACAGTTAGAATGAGTTAATGCAGCAAGTCAATATTTGCAGTGTTGACCCTTCTTCTTCAGGACCTCAGAAATTCTCCCTGGCATGCTCTCAATCAACTTCTGGATCAAATTCTGACTGATAGCAGTCCATTCTTGCAAAATCAATGCTTTTATTTTGTCTGAATTTGAAGGTTTTTGTTTGTCCACCCGTCTCTTGATGATTAACCACAAGTTCTCAATGGGATTAAGATCTGGGGCAGTTTCCAGGCCATGGTCCCAAAATATCTATGTTTTGTTCCCTGAGCCATTTAGTTATCACCTTTGCTTTATGGCAAGGTGCTCCATCATGTTGAAAAAGGCATTGTTGATCGCCAAACTGCTCTTGGACGGTTGGGAGAAGTTGCTCTCAGAGGACATTCTGGTACCATTCTTTATTCATGGCTGTGTTTTTAGGCAAGACTGAGAGAGAGCCCATTCCCTTGGCTGAGAAGCAACCCCACACATGAATGGTTTCAGGATGCTTGACAGTTGGCATGAGACAAGACTGGTGGTAGCGCTCACCTGGTCTTCTCCGAATAAGCCGTTTTCCAGATGTCCCAATCAATTGAAAAGGGGATTCATCAGAGAAAATGACTTTACCCCAGTCCTCAGCAGTCCACTCCCTGTACCTCTTGCAGAATATCAGTCTGTCCATGATATTTTTTTCTGGAGAGAAGTGGCTTCTTTGCTGCCCTCCTTGAGACCAGGCCTTGTTCCAAGAGTCTCCGCCTCACAGTGCGTGCAGATGCACTCACACCTGCCTGCTGCCATTCCTGAGCAAGCTCTGCACTGCTGGTAGCCCGATCCCGCAGCTGAAACACTTTTAAGAGATGGTCCTGGCGCTTGCTGGTCTTTCTTGGGTGCCCTGGAGCCTTTTTGGCAACAAGGGAACCTCTCTCCTTGAAGTTCTTGATGATGCGATAGATTGTTGACTGAGGTGCAATCTTTCTAGCTGCGATACTCTTCCCTGTTAGGCCATTTTTGTGCAGTGCAATGATGACTGCACGTGTTTCTTTAGAGATAACCATGGTTAACAGAAGAGAAACAATGATGCCAAGCACCAGCCTCCTTTTAAAGTGTCCAGTGGTGTCATTCTTACTTAATCATGACAGATTGATCTCCAGCCCTGTCCTCATCAACACGCACACCTGTGTTAATGGAGCAATCACTGAAACGATGTTAGCTGGGCCTTTTAAGGCAGGGCTGCAATGATGTTGAAATGTGTTTTGGGGGATAAAGTTCATTTTCTAGGCAAATATTGACTTTGCAAGTAATTGCTGTTAAGCTGATCACTCTTTATAACATTCTGGAGTATATGCAAATTGCCATTAGAAAAAATGAAGCAGTAGACTTTGTAAAAATTAATATTTGTGTCATTCTCAAAACTTTTGGCCATGACTGTATATATACCTTTTATCTGGTGATACTGTACACTTTTTCAACTTGCTATTTTATTGGGTAATCCATACTGAGCCTGTGAGCATCTGTGTATGCCCCATAAAATATATATGGAGATTTACTATTATACATAGACTGTATAGAGCTGTATGCTTATGATACAGTACCATATATCTGCTGGTATTTTGGGTCCATTTTCAAAAACATGAGGAAGTATGGTGGAAGAGGACGCAGATGTGGGCATGGAGGGCCACCTGGTACTGATGGTGGTGGTGGTGCATCTGCTGGTAGTGCCAAAAACACAATAGCAGCTAAGGCAGGAGGTGTTGAGCCAGCATCATGGTATAGCTCTGGAAGGCCTGTAAGGCTCCCTTTTCTGGGAGTAGGTAGACTGCTTTTAAAGCCGGAGTATCAGGAACTGTTTGTGGTTTACATTGCTGAAACAGCCTCCAGCTCTATCGCCTCCTATTCTGAAGTTGTAAAAAATGCAAGCACTGAGTCGTAACTGCAGGCTTCTGGTCAGGAGCAACCCATTTCCTTGTGTCCTTCACCCACACCAAAAGTGAAGGATGTGGAAGCACACACCTCAGATTACTCCATGGAGCTGTTTTCACATACCATGCCTGGGTTAATTAAAAATAGGGCCCATCATGTACTAGAGCAATGTAAATGGGGCAGATCACACACTGGAGCAGCATCTAAGGGACACATTATACACTGGAGTATAACAAATGTGGCCCATTATATATGGAGCATTATTAGAGCCCATCATACACTGGAGCATCATCCATGAGGCACATGATGTACTGAAGCAATGTAAATGGGGCAGATCAGACACTGGAGCAGCATCTAAGGGGCACATTATACACTGGAGCATTATAAATGGGGCCCATTATATACGGAACATTATTAGAGCCCATCATACACTGGAGCATCATCCATGAGGCCCATGATGTACTGGAGCAATGTAAATGTGGCAGATCAGACACTGGAGCAGCATCTAAGGGACACATTATACACTGGAGCATTACAAATGGGCTCATTATATATGGAGCATTATTGGAGCCCATCAGACACTGGAGCATCATCCATGAATCCATGAGGCCCATCATGTACTGGAGCAATGTAAATGGGGCAGAACAGACACTGGAGCAGCATCTAAGGGGCACATTATACACTGGAGCATTACAAATGGGGCCCATTATACAGTATAAGGAGCATTATTAGGGCCCATGATACACTGGAGCATCATCCATGAGGCCCATCATGTACTGGAGCATGCTAAATGGGGCAGATCAGACACTGGAGCAGCATCTAAGGGGCACATTATACACTGGAGCATTACAAATGGGGCCCATTATATATGGAGCATTATTGGAGCCCATCATACACTGGAGCATCATCCATGAATCCATGAGGCCCATCATGCACTGGAGCAATGTAAATGGGGCAAATCAGACACTGGAGCAGCATCTAAGGGGCACATTATACACTGGAGCATTACAAATGGGGCCCATTATATATGGAGCATTATGTGGAGCTCATCAGATACTGTATGGAACATTATATGTGACTAATTATTTGGTATGGAGAAATATATGGGGCTCATTATTCTGTATGGCGCAC
Source organism: Dendrobates tinctorius (assembly GCF_039654945.1). NCBI lineage: Eukaryota > Metazoa > Chordata > Amphibia > Anura > Dendrobatidae > Dendrobates > Dendrobates tinctorius. Next base: position 466,241 of record NW_027361712.1, read on the forward strand.
AATGTGCTGACCATAACACTGTATGGAGTAATATACTGTCCTGTTTTTGAGCTATTGTACAATTTAAAATAGATCAGTTATGTCATGTAAGCAGTGAAGTATGTGTTATTGTACTATACCTATATTTCTGTGGCATATCGGAGCATCATGAGTTGTGGTATGTGTTAAAGGGGCGCACTGACACTCTTTTGCCCAGGGCACACGAAAACCTGGAGCCAGCCCAACCCCCCCACAACTTTAGACAAATAACCCCCAGTTTTCAATGCGTAACTATTATTATGAAGTAAATTAAGGTTGACAAGCTTCAGTTATAAGAATTGATGTTTTTGGCATTGAAATGGGCACTGTAGGTGTGTTTACTGTCCTCCACTGCATGCCGACTTTGCATCCCCATTGACTTGCATTGGGTTTCGTGTTTCAGGCCTCCGACTTTTCCCTATAGTCGGCCGATTTCGTTCGACCCGACTTTTGCGAAAGTCGGGTTTCATGAAACCCGACTCAACCCGAAAAAAGGCAAAGTCGCTCATCTCTAGTGGTGACATTGGTTGGAAGGAGCCAGACATCAAGTTGTGGTCCTTACCGACCACAAGAACCTGATCTATCTCGAATTAGCCAAGCGATTGAACCCTAGACAGGCTAGGTGGGCCTTGTTTTTCACCCGTTTTAATTTTGTGGTCTCCTTTCTTCCGGGCACTAAGAATATTAAGGCGGACGCCCTCTCTAGGAGTTTCTTTGCTGATTCTCTTGATGTGACCGAACCTACTACCATTCTAAATGAGGGTGTGGTTCTTTCTGCCATTTCACCCGATTTGAGACTTGCCCTGGAGGAATTTCAGGAGGACAAACCTGAACGATGCCCTATGGGGAAATTGTATGTCCCTGACCAGTGGAGGAGAAGAGTAATGTCTGAAATTCACTGCTCTGCGTTAGCTGGTCATCCTGGTATTTTTGGTACCAGAGACTTGGTGAGTCGGTCTTTTTGGTGGCCTGCTTTATCTCGTGATGTCAGAAATTTTGTGCAGTCCTGTGGGACTTGTTCTCGGTCCAAACCCTGTTCTCGTTCTAGTGGTTTGTTAATGCCCCTGCTGGTGCCCAGGAGGCCATGGACCCATATGTCAATGGATTTTATTTCTGATCTCTCTGTTTCTCAGAGAATGATGGTTTTCTGGGTGATCTGTGATAGATTTTCTTAGATGGTCCATCTCGTACCGCTCCCAAAGTTGCCATCTTCTTCGGAGTTGGTGCCCTTGTTTTTACAACAGGTGGTTCATTTGCAAGGTATTCCTGAGAACATTGTGTCGGACAGAGGAGTTCAGTTTGTTTCCAGATTTTGGAGAGCTTTTTGTTCTAAACTGGAAATTCAGATGTCCTTCTCCTCTGCATTTCATCCTCAGACCAATGGGCAGGCTGAGAGAACAAACCAGACTTTGGAAACCTATTTGAGATGTTTTATATCTGCTGATCAAGATGACTGAGTCTCCTTTTTGCCCTTGGCTGAATTTGCTCAAAATAATGGGGCTAGTTCTGCCACTTTGTATCCTTTTTTTGCAACTTTGGGATTCATCCTCGTTTTTCTTCAGGGCAGGTGGAGACTTCGGCCTGCCCAGGTGTGCATTCTGTGGTAGAAAGAATGCAGCAGATTTGGGATCAAATAGTGGATAAGTTGTCTCATTCTCAGGAGAAGGCCCAACGGTTTGCCAACCGGCATAGGACCACTGGTCCCCGGTTGAAAGTGGGTGACATGGATTGGTTGTCCTCAAAAAATATTTCTATGAAAGTTGAGTTTCCAAAATTCAAGCCAAGGTTCATTGGACCTTATAAGATTTTGGAAGTCCTTAATCCCGTTTCTTACGGTTTGGCTCTTCTAGGAACATTTAAAATTTCCAACGTTTTTCATAAATCTTTGTTGAAAAGGTTTGAGGAGCCAGTGGTTCCCATGACTGCGCCCCCTGATCCTGTATTGGTTGAGAGTAACCTGGAGAATGAGGTAGAGAAGATATTGGATTCTCGTATGGCTAGACGGAGACTCCAGTACTTGGTCAAGTGGAAACGTTATGGCCAGGAGGATAATTCTTGGGTCTCTGCTTCTGAAATTCATGCCGAGAGATTGGTTCGTGCTTTTCACCGGGCCCATCCTGATCGGCCTGGTGGCGTGGATGAGGGTTCGGTGACCCCTCCTCAAGGGGGGGGTACTGTTGTGAACTCTCTGGTTCTGACTTCTGAGTCTTGGCTCCCTCTGGTGGTTACAGTGGGTAGTGGCGCTGACCTTATTGTCAGAAGTCTATCACCTGAAGACGATGATTGTAAGTCAGGGGTTACTTACTGGAAGGATTTAAGTGAGCAAGCTTCCTTCAGTTGCTGCTGGTGATTTGTTTGTCTTCTTGTGCATTGTGAAATCTGCTTTTTCCCGTTCTTGGTCTTGCATCATTCAGATGTTATTTGTTTGCTGAATCTTTTGCATTTGATATAGTTTTTGCCTTTCTCTGCTTTCTGCTTTGCTGTGTGGGTTCAGCATTATTCCCTGCTGGGATTTGTGCTGGATTCCTCTCATATGTCACAGCTTATGTCATTCTGTTCAGTCCCCTGTTATATTAGTATCTTTGCTTTGCTTCCACTTCACACCAGAATGCTGATCTAGCGGGGGAGATGTCGTGTGGCCTCAGTGTTTTTGTATATCAGACGTGTTGGATTTTTTAGGGTTTTTGCATGTTTGCAGACAGTATCTTTTCTGTCCTGTCCTAACTAGACAGTTTGGGCCCCCGTCAATATATGTTTGGGGGCTATCTATTCCTTTGGGGTTCTACTCCGGGGCAGATTAGCTTTCCATTTTCTTGCTTTAGGCTTAGTTAACTCTTTGGCTGTGCCGAGGCGTCTAGGGCAACGTAGGCACGTCCCACGGCTAATGCTAGTTGTGTTGTTAGGTTTAGGGGTCTGCAATCCGCTAAGTTGCCAACCTTTCTGGTTTTCTGGTTGCTTTGCTAATTCCCGATAATCCTCCTCGGTGACCGAATCATAACAGTTTGTATTCTCCTCTGAAGGGAGTAGTACATACCGCTGTAGGAAATCTTCAGTTTCATGGCAATTTCTCGCATTCATTAGCCTTCATTTCTAAAAAGTTCTTTTTTTCTGGCCATTTTGAGAGTTTAATGGAACCAACAAATGTAATGCTCCAGATTCTCAACTAGCTCAACGGAAGGTCAGGTTTACAGCTTCTCTAATCAGCAAAACTGTTTTCAGCTGTGCTGACATACTGGCACAAGGGTTTTCAAGGGTATTCTAACCATCCATTAGCCTTCTTACACAATTAGCAAACACAAAGTACCATAAGAACACTGGAGTGATGGTTGTTGGAAATGGGCCTCTATACACCTATGAAGATATTGCATTACAAACCAGACGTTTGCAGCTAGAATAGTCATTTACCAGATTAACAATGTATACAGTGTATTTCTGAATCATTTACTGTTAGCTTCATTGGAAAAAACTGTGCTTTTCTTTTAAAAATAAGGAAATTGCTAAGTGACCCTAAACTTTTGAACGGTAGTGTAAGTAAAATAATTACGGTGAGCGAACTGTGAAGAAGTTGATTTTCTCACCCGTGACTCCCCTTATCCTGAAGAACACTCCCTGGTACATTACTTACACTGCCCATGGTTCGAGCAGCTTGAATCTAATGACAGGTTCTCTTAAAGGGGTTGTTTGGTCCAAATGAATAAGTCTGTAATCAATCTGTGTGACTGCAGTCTTACGAATACGCCCAGAGCACACACTGTGTGCTAAGAGGATTTGACAGTTTCTGAACCGAGTGGAGGGTATGTATGAGTTAGGCTGGGATCACACATGCGAGAAACACGGCCGAGTCTCACATGTTAATACTCGGCACTTCCGCCGGCACTCGGGAGTGGAGCGTGTGGCCGCATAGCAGTGCATGGAGCCGCACGCTCTGTTCCTGAGAGCCGGCGGCAGTGCCGGTTATTAACATGCGTGACTCGGCCGTGTTTCTCGCATGTGTGATCCCGGCCTTAGGGCAGAGTCACACTGGTGTATTTCTCCTGCGATAATCGCACCTCTCCTGACCTGAGCATGACAGCGTGATGGATTACTATGCAGCTGTCAAGCTCAGGTCAGGAGAGCAGACAGCCAGTGTGAGTTTCACAATCCGATTCTCGGACGAAAAATACGGCAGTGTGACTCTACCCTAATACATACTCCTGGGCACTTGGTGTGGCCTTGCTTCCATACACTTGCATGGAGCTAGGCCATGGCCACTAGACTGGACCTAGCTCATACATACCCTCGTGTCCCGGGTCAGAAACCGGCAAATCCACAGTGCCTACCCTGGGAGGATTCATAAGTCTGCAGTCACACAGACTGCAGACTTTTCGATTTGGACTGGACAACCCCTTTAAATCCATAGACTGTGTATTCTTCTATGAAGCATTTAGCTTGTGGTGTCCCTTTCAACACTTTGCTAAATTTAAAAACTACTTTGTCTTATGAAATTTATGAGAAATGAATTATTATTGACAGGAAATTTTCACATAACTATCCAACAGTTTCTCAGTAGAAGTAGCTGATTAGTATTTTCTCCAGTAAAAGACATCAATGCTATGCTCTCATAGTGTGTTTTTTTAATTAGCTGAGACACAGGAAATGTGAAGCTTCCACCTATGTCCCTTCACATTCCATTGTGTTCAACTTAATGATCACATTGAGGGATCGCAATGATAATGGTAACAAACAAATGAGGACTTAGTATGCAGTCAAACATGCCCAGTAAGAAGTAGTGTATATCTAGTTGATACTTATTTGAGAAAGGCTATTTTAAAGTAGAATTGGCTGCTATTAATAATATCTTGAAAAAAAAAATCTTCAAATACTTTGAAAGTTAATAAAAAAGAATGGTATCAACTTTCAGTAATTCCCTTTGTCTTCTTACAGTAAAGTGAATGTCCAGTTGTGAGCTTAACCCCTTAGTGATAGAGCCAATTTGGTACTTAACCCCTTAACCCCTTAAGCCCCAAGGGTGGTTTGCAGTTTCATGACCGGGCCAATTTTTACAATTCTGACCAATGTCCCTTTATGAGGTAATAACTCTGAAACACTTCCATGGTTCCCGGTGATTTTGACATTGTTTTCTCGTGACATATTGTATTTCATGTTGTGGTAAAATTTCATTCAAATAACTTGCGTTTATTTGTGAAAAAAATGGAAATTTGGCGAAAATTTTGAAAATTTTGCAATTTTCCAACTTTGAATTTTTATGCCCTTAAATCACAGAGATACAGCACACAAAAAACTTGATAAGTAACATTTCCCACATGTTTACTTTACATCAGCACAATTTTGGAACCAAAATTTTTTTTGTTAGGAAGTTATAAGGGTTAAAAATTGACCAGCGATTTCTCATTTTTGCAACACCATTTTATTTTTACGGACCACATCACATTTGAAGCCACTTTGAGGGGTCTATATGATAGAAAATACCCAAAAGTGACACCATTCTAAAAACTGCACCCCTTAAGGTGCTCAAAACCACATTCAAGAAGTTTATTAACCATTTAGGTGCGTCACAGGAATTTTTTGAATATTTAAACAAAATGAACATTTAACTTTTTTTCACAAAAAAATACTTCAGGTTCAATTTTTTTTATTTTACCAAGGGTAACAGGAGAAATTGGACTGCAAAAGTTATTGTGCAATTTGTCCTAAGTACGCTGATACCTGATATGTGGGGGGGGGAACCACTGTTTCGGCGCATGGCAGAGCTCAGAAGGGAAGGAGCGCCGTTTGACTTTTTCAATGCAAAATTGGCTGAAATTCAGATGGAACGCCATGTCACGCTTGGAGAGCCCCTGATGTACCTAAACAGTGTAAACACCGCACAAGTGACCCCATTTTGGAAACTAGACCCCCCCAAGGAACTTATCTAGATATGTGGTGAGAACTTTGAACCCCCAAGGGCTTAACAGAATTTTATAACATACAGCCGTACAATTAAAAAATCATATTTTTTCCACAAAAATGATCTTTTCACCCTCAATTCTTATTTTTCCAAGGGTAACAGGACCCTAAAAGTTATTGTGCAATTAGTTCTGAGTACGCTGATACCCCACATGTGTGGGTAGGTAAACCACTATTTGGGCGCATGGCAGAGCTCGGAAGGGAAGCAGCGCCTTTTGACGTTTTTGGCTGGAATTGAGATCGGACACCATGTCGCATTTGGAAAGCCTCTGATGTACCAAAACAGTGGAAACCCCCCACAAATGACAGCATTTTGGAAACTATACCCCCCAAGGAACTTATCTAGATGTGTGGTGAGAACTTTGAACCCCCAGTGCTTCACAGAAGTTTATAATGCCTGGGTGTGAAAATAAAAAAATCTTATTTTTTCCACAAACATGATCTTTTAGTCACCAATTTTTTTATTTTCCCAAGGGTACCAGGAGAAATTGGACCCCAAAAGTTGTTGTCCAATTTGTCCTGAGTACGCTGATACCTCATATGTGGGAGAAAACTACTGTATGGGCACACGTCAGGGCTCGGAAGGGAAGTAGTGACGTTTTGGAATGCAGACTTTGATGGAATGGTCTGCGGGTGTCATGTTGCTTTTGGAGAGCCCCTGATGTACCTAAACAGTGTAAACCCCCCACAAGTAACCCCATTTTGGAAACTAGACCCCCTACGGAACTTATCTAGATGTGTGGTGAGCACTTTGAACCCCCAAGGGCTTCACAGAAGTTTATAATTCCCGGGCATGAAAATAAAAAAATTGTATTTTTTCCACAAACATGATCAATTAGTCCCCAATTTTTTTACTTTCCCAAGGGTAACAGGAGAAATTGGACCCCAAAAGTTGTTGTCCAATTTATCCTGAGTACGCTGATACCTCATATGTGGGAGAAAACTACTGTATGGGTACACGTCGGGGCTCGGAAGGGAAGTAGTGATGTTTTGGAATGCAGACTTTAATGGAATGGTCTGCGGGTGTCATGCGCGTTTGGAGAGCCCCTGATGTACCTAAACTATTGAAACTCCCCACAAATGACCCCATTTTACAAACTAGACCCCCCACAGAACTTATCTAGATGTGTGGTGAGCACTTTGAACCCCCAAGTGATTCACAGAAGTTTATAACGCCCGGGCGTGAAAATAAAAAAATCATTTTTTTCCACAAAAATGATATTTTTGCCCCCAATTTTTTATTTTCCTAAGGGTAACAGGATAAATTTGACCCAAAAAGTTGTTTTGCAATTTGTCCTGAGTAGGCTGATACCCTATATGTGGGGGTAAAAAACTGTTTGGGCGTATGGCAGAGCTTGGAAGGGAAGGAGCACCATTTGACTTTTTCAATGCAGAATTGTCTGGAATTGAGATCCGACGCCATGTTGCATTTGGAGAGCAACTGATGTGCCCAAACAGTGGAAACCCCCCAATTATAACTCCAACCCTAACCCCAACACACCCCTAACCCTAATCTCAGCCCTAACCCTAGCCCTAACCCTAATGGGAAAATGGAAATAAATACATTTTCTTTTAATTTTATTATTTTTCCCTAACTAAGGGGGTGATAACAGGGGGTTTGATTTACTATTTATGGCGGTTTTTATATTTGGCAGCTGTCACACGCTAAGGCTATGTGCCCACGGTGCGTGTTAAAACGCACACCAAAAACCGGACTCCTTCCCAGAAATCGCAAGTTTTTTTCCGCGCGATTTCACAGCGATTTTACCGCGATTATGATCGCGATTTTGCCGCGATTTTCGTGTGCGATATTCAAGCACTTTCCAAGCGATTTGAAGCATCACTTGGAAATTGATTGACAGGTTGGTCACACTCGTCAAACATAGTGTTTGACAAGTGTGACCAGGTTTTTACTATTGAGGCCGCCTATGCGGCCTCAATAGTAAAAGATAGAATGTTAAAATGCTAAAAAAAAAAAAAATCGGGGTATATTTACCTTCCGGCGTCCCACGCTGCATTCCCAGACCACAGCGTTCCCAGTAATGCCTTGCGAGACCTGTGATGACGTAGTCTCGCGTTGCTAGAGCGATCTCGCGAGACCGCTGGAGTCACGCGAGACTACGTCATCACTGGACCGTGCAGCAAGGCATTACTGGGAACGCTTAGGCCGGGAATGCAGCGCGGGACGCCGGAAGGTAAATATACCCCGATTTTTTATTTTTTATTCTTTTTTTACAGGGGTATGGTACCCAGGGCCTGGAGGACAGTCTCCTCTCCTCCACACCGTGGGTACCAACCGCACATGAGACGCTTAACTTCCCGCATGGTGGGCATAGCCACATGCGGAAAGTAAGCGATTCTCATGCATTCCTATGGGTGCGGAATCGCGGCAATTCTTTGTGATTCCGCAAAAAAGAATGAGCATGCTGCGATTTTTTCTGCGATGAGATTCCGCCGTGGAAAAAAGCGCAGCATTAGCACAGTATGTGCGGAATGCCATAGGAATGCATGGGGGGCGTTCTGTACACGATTTTTAAATGTTTTCGCTGCGTTTTTGCACCAAAAATCGCGGCAAAAACGCTTAAAAATCGCTACGTGGGCACACAGCCTCAAAGACGCTTTTTATTGTAAAAATAGTTTTTGCATCACCACATATTGAGAGCTATAATTTTTCCATATTTTGACCCACCGAGTCATGTGAGGTCTTATTTTTTGCGAGATGAGTTGACGTTTTTATTGGTACCATTTTCGGGCATGTGACTTTTTTGATCGCTTTTTATTCCGATTTTTGGGACGCAGAATGAACAAAAACCAGCGTTTCATGAATTTCTTTTGGGGGGGTGCTTTTACACCATTCCGTGTGTGGTAAAATTGATAAGGCAGTTTTATTCTCTGGGTCAGTACGGTTACAGCAATACCTCATTTATGTATTTTTTTATGTTTTAGTGCTTTTATGCAATGAAAACAATTTTATATAAAAAATAATCATTTTTGCATCGCTTTATTCTGTGAGCTATAACTTTTTTATTTTTTCGCTGATGATGCTATATGGTGGCTCGTTTTTTGCGGGACAAGATGACGTTTTCAGCGGTACCATGGATATTTATATGTGTCTTTTTGATCGCGCGTTATTGCACTTTTTGTTCGGCGGTATGATAATAAATCATTATTTTTTGCTTCGTTTTTTATTTTCTTTTTTAAGGGGTTCGCTAAAGGGGTTATCTAATGGGACAGTTCTATAGGGCAGGTCGTTACGGACACGGCGATACCAAATATGTGTACTTCTATTGTTTTTTTCTTTTTTTATTTCCAAAAAATGAATTTATTGGGGAATATTTTTTTTTCTAATTTATTTAGCGATTTTTTAAAAATTATTTTTACACTTTTTTTTAAACTTTATTAGGTTGTCCCAGGGGAGACAGTGATCTGTCACAGGCATAGACGCAGACTTCCTCGTGCCTGCGCTTTGCAGGCACTGAGGAAGTCAGCTCCCTACAGGCCCCCGAAGGTCCCCGTCGCCATCTTGGATCCGGGGACCTGTAGGGAAAGAGACCCCCACATTGCGCTGCACATTGCGCTGCTGTGGGGGGCTCAGGGAAGCACGAAGGGAGCCCCCTCCCTGCCGATGCTTCCCTTTAACCCCCGGTACACTGCGATCGTGTTTGATATCGGTGTGCAAGGGGTTAACGTGTCGGGGGCGGTCTGTAACCGCCCCTGACACATTGTGCCGGGTGTCAGCTGTGATAATTAGCTGACACCAGGCCGCGATCAGCGGCGCTCACCACCGCTGTGACTGTACTATCCCTTCCCTGGGGATTAAGTCCCAGGGCACATGGACGGGATAGTCGTCACATGGGATTAAGGGGTTAAGGACCAAGCCACTTTGTAGGTTAATGAACAAGACTTAAGTTTGAAATCTGACCACTGTCACTCTATGATGTTATAACTCTGGAACGCTTCACCGTATCTCACTGATTCTGAGAATGTTTTTTCGTGACATATTGTACTTCATGTTAGTGGTAAAAGTTTCTTCAATATAACTTGCGTTTATTTATGAAAAAAACAGAAATTTGGCAAAAACTTTGAAAATTTTGCAATTTTAACACTTTTTTTAATTTTTGTACACTTAAATCACAGAGTGGTGTCCACAAAATAGTTAATAAATAACATTTCCCACATGTCATCTTTACATCAGCAAAAATATCGTAAACATAATTTATTAGGACGTTATAAGGGTTAAAAGTTGACCAGTAATTTCTTATTTTTCCAACAAAATTTACAAAACAATTTTTTTTAGGGACCTCCTTACATTTGAAGTGAGTTTGGGGGTCAATATAACAGAAAATACCCCAAAATGACACCATTCTAAAAAGTTCACCCCTCAAGGTGTGCAAAACCAAATTCAAGAACTTTATTAACCCTTCAGGTGCTTCACGTGAACTAAAGCAATGTGGAAGGAAAAAAATGAACATTTCACTTTTTTCACAAAAAATTTACTTTGAAACCATTTTTTTTATTTTCACAAGGGTAGCAGGAGAAAATGGACCACAACATTTGTTGTGCAACTTTTCCTCAGTACGCCGATAACCTATATGTTTGGGTGCATGGTAGGGTTCAGAAAGGAGCGATCACCGTTTGACTATTTGATCGCAAAATTGGCTGGAATCAATGGTGGCGCCATGTCGCATTTGGAGACCCCCTGATGTACCTAAACATCAGAAACCTCCCAATTCTAACTCCATTTCCAACCCCAACACACCCCTAATCCCAACCCTAACCATAACCCTTACCACAACCCTAACCCCTACACACCCCTAACCATAGCCCTAACCACAGACCTAACCCTGGCACACCCCTAACCCTAATCCCAACCCTAACCCTAATCTCAACTCTAACTGCAATCTCAACCCTAGCCACAACCCTAACCCTATCTTTGGCCAAACTCAGTTTAGCCTCACTCACTTTAGCCCAACTCTAACCTTAATGGGAAAATGGAAATAAATACATTTTTTTATTTTAGTATTTTTCCCTAACTAAGGCTGGTTTCACATTTGCGTTTTTTAGCGCTGGAAAAAAACGCACACCTGCGCATGCGTTTTTTCCCCTATATTTAACATGGGTGCGCATACCTGCGCACTGGTCAGCGCATGTATGCGATTTTCATGCGCTGCGTTTTTTTGGGGTGTGCGTTGGGATTTTCCAGACGCAGCATGTTGCATTTTTTGGCCCTGCAAAAAAGCGCATGCACACATATGCGCACGTTTTGCGCTAAAAATGGCCATTATAGCCTATGGATGCGCATATGTGCGCACTGGCATGCTCATGTATGCGTTTTTTTGCATATGCGTTTTTTTTTTTAAACCATGGAATTTAGGGGTTTGAATTAGAGTTAGGGTTAGTTAAGGGGGTTTAGGGTTAGGGTTATGGTCAGGGTCAGGGTTAGGGTTAGGGTCAGGGTTAGGGTTAAGTATGGTTTTGTTAAGGATTAGGGTCATGGTTAGGGTCAGGATTAGGGTTAAGTATGGTTTTGTTAAGGGTTAGGGTCAGGGTTAGGGTTAGGGTTAGGGTCAGGGTTAGGGTTAGGGTTAGGGTCAGGGTTAGGGTCAGGATTAGGGTTAAGTATGGTTTTGTTAAGGATTAGGGTCAGGGTTAGGGTCAGGATTAGGGTTAAGTATGGTTTTGTTAAGGGTTAGGGTCAGGGTTAGGGTTAGGGTTAGGGTTAGGGTCAGGGTTAGGGTCAGGATTAGGGTTAAGTATGGTTTTGTTAAGGATTAGGGTCAGGGTTAGGGTCAGGATTAGGGTTAAGTATGGTTTTGTTAAGGGTTAGGGTCAGGGTTAGGGTTAGGGTTAGGGTTAGGGTCAGGGTTAGGGTCAGGATTAGGGTTAAGTATGGTTTGGTTAAGGGTTAGGGTCAGGGTTAGGGTTAGGGTTAGGGTCAGGGTTAGGGTTAAGTATGGTTTTGTTAAGGGTTAGGGTCAGGGTTAGGGTTAGGGTTAGGGTCAGGGTTAGGGTTAGGGTTAGGGTTAGGGTCAGGGTTAGGGTTAGGGTTAGGGTCAGGGTTAGGGTTAGGGTTAGGGTTAGTTAGGGTTTAGGGTTTGGGTTAGGGTTAAGTATGATTTGGTTAAGGGTTAGGGTCAGGGTTAGGGTTAGGGTTAGGGTCAGGGTTAGGGTTAGGGTTAGGGTCAGGGTTAGGGTTAGTAAAGTCATGGTTTGGGTAGTGTGAGGGGCCACCTAAAAATGTTGGAAAAAAACGCAAACGCGGTAAAAACGCGCTAAAAACGCATACAAACGCGCAAAAACGCTGCGTTTTTTTCCTGCATGCGCACAAAAATGCTTGAAAAAAACGCAGCGTTTGTATGCATTTGTATGCGTTTTTTTAATGCGTTTTTTTGCGGGAAAAACGCGCTGCAAAAAAAAGCAAGTGTGAAACTAGCCTAAGGGGGTGATAAAAAGGGGTTTGATTTACTGTTTTTTAATTCTGATCACTGTGATAGAGTTTAGCACAGTGATCAAAATGAACCAATAGGAAAAATTTCCTATTGTCGTCGGGTTCCGGCCAGTAGATGCAGATCTTGGTGGGCGCACTGCGCATGTGCCCGCCATTTGCTCCCAGAGGACGACCCCGGCGGCCAGGGAGACTTATCAGGGGTTTGACTCTGGAGGTAACGTGGGGGGTGATCGAGGGACCCTATTTCTTCTCTGATGTGCGATCACATCAGAGGAGAGAGAAATTAAATAGAAAACCTGACTTTTTTTTGCTGTCACCGTTATACTGTTAATAACAGCGATCGCAACACTTGGGTCAGTAAAAACCGTGCCGAATCATGTTCTCTGGGGTCTCTGCTGCCCCCTCTGAAACTCTGCCTCCACTGATTGGTTGCTGTGTAAAAACACAAGTCCAATAGGGGATCACCAGGAAGTCAGTGCAAGGAGAGCTGATACTTTTCACAGAGGAATCAAATTGGCTTGGGTAAGAATGTGGTAACTAAAGTTTCAAGTACAGGGTTTAAGGGATTGCAATATGGATAAATAATACTTTACACTGTTCAAAAAAACTTAATATAACAATTTTTAAAGGGCTATTTTTACTTAAATTCATACACCTTGGGCTAAATATAATTTTTGCAATTTGGTTTCATTACAAGTTTTACATGTGTGGCTTTAAAGCTTGTTTGTTTCCCTGCTTATTGATATCTGTAGAATAGAGATGATCGATGAGTCATTATTCATTGGTCACTGGAAACTCCCTACTACAGTACATGGGTGGTGGCACCTCTTCTGATTACCAGATTTACGCGGCATTATTCAAGCATTGTACCGCAATGATGACGTCACATTGGGCTGAGAAATCAGAAAAAGCGCCTGTGAGTCTAGAAATTAGGAGACAATTCATCCAGGGACCATAGACTGCTGTTATTGATGCTGGAGCAGGGTCTTAAAAATTGAAAATTAAGATTACCCAGTTCTTATGGGGAAGGGAGGTTACTAACTTATCTTCTCTTAGCTGTTTCATGTCCACAAACCACATTAGAAGGAATCTGTCACCTATTTTTTCGCATATAAGCTGCCGGCACCGCCATCAGGGGTTTATCTACAGCATTCTGTAATGCTGTAGAAAAGCCCCCGATGTAGCCTGAAAGATAAGAAAAACTAGTTATATTATACGCATCGGGGGTGGTCCTTTGCGGTCCGGGTCCGATGGGAGTTGTGGTCCGGGTCCAGCGCCTCCTATCTTCAAGCGATGACATCCTCCTTGCTTCTGTCGTGGCTCCTGCGCAGGCGTAATTCTCTGCCCTGTTGAGGGCAGAGCAGAGTACTGCAGTGCGCAGGCGCCATGAAAGGTCAGACAGGTCCGGCGCCTGCGCACTACAGTACTCTGCTCTGCCCTTAGCAGGGCAGAGGATTACATCTGCACAGGAGCCGCAACAGAAGCAAGGAGGACGACGTCATCGCTAGAAGATAGGAGGCGCAGGACCCGGACCACGACACCCATCGGACCCGGATCGCCCTCCCCGGTAAGTATAATATAAGTTGTTTTTATTATCGTTCAGGTTACATCGGGGGCTTATCTACAGCATTACAGAATACTGTAGATAAGCCCCTCATGGCGGTGCCGGTGTAGTGACCAGAAAAACCATTACTAATGTATGTTATTTGTCATATGCTAAGTGTGTTCTCCAACCTTTGCATAATTGCATTTGTGAAACCGGTTTCCCGTGTTGCCTTGGGAGGAGGTAAATTATTTATTATGCAGCCCTCTCCTGCCTTGTTTTGTTATTACAACTTGTAGTACTCTGCTGCCCACTTCTGCCTTAGTTTGGTATTGCAACTTGTTTTTCGGATTTGAAAATAAGTGGCAGTTGGAGGTGTGAGGGAGACTGAAAAGGTCATGTTACGTGCAGCTTTGGTGGTGAGAGGAGGTAAGAAATTGAGGCTCCTCATCTAAGATAAGCGGGTAGTACAAATGGCACCTTTTTTGGAGTGCCCCGCGTTTACAGCAACAGAGTGCTGGGACAAGAGAAGGAGCTCCACAACTGCGCAGTAGATTTTCCAGATACTCCCATCCAGGGTCAGACAGGCCCACCGAGATACCAGTGAAATGCCCGGTAGGCCCATGGGCCCCTGAGAGGAGGAAGAAAAATAAAAAGGATGCGGGCCCTTTAAAACTGAAGGAGGCAGAGGCGCGTGGATGCATGCACGCTGTCCCGACACGACGCTAGGACCAGGACCGGTGGCACCACCACCCGACAATCAGGTAGGCGCTGGGGGCCCTGGGCGAATGGGAGTGGGACAGACAGCATGGGTTCAGTGAGTTGCCCCCCCACCCCAGCGCTGGCATCAGGGCCCCCTCTAATACTCACCTCTCCTCGTTCCAGCAGCTGCAGTGTTCTGTGACTCTGCAACGTCTCAGGGCAGAGAGAGCTATGACGTCATCACTGCGTGCTCAGCCTCTCTGTCCTGAGTGTTACAGTGTCTGGAGAGACACTGAGTGTACAGGACCTGCGGTGGGAACGGGAGAGGTGAGTACTTGATTTTTTTTTTCTTCATGTATGCAGGCGGGGGCCCATAATGTGCTGCATGCATGGAGGAGCAGGGGGGAGCATAGTATGGTGCATGGAGGAGCAGAGGGGGTATAGTATGCTGCATGGTGGAGCAGGTGTGGCCATAATGTGCTGCATGAAGGAGCAGGGGGGGGCCAGGGGCCCATAATGTGCTGCATAAAGGAGCAGGGGAGGCCATAATGTGCTGCAATGAGGAGCAGCAGGGCCATAATGTGCTGCATGGAGGAGCAGGGGGCCCATAATAAGGTATGAAGGAGCAGGTGCCCCATAATACTGTATGGAGGAGCATTTTATGGGGCTCAAAATACCCTATGGAGGACTATGAGGTGCCCATAATACTGTATGGTGGACAATGCGATTGCCCATAATACTGTATGGCGGACTATGCGGTTGCCCATAATACTGTATGGCGAACTATGTGGTGCCCATAATACTGTATGGCGGACTATGAGGTGCACATAATACTGTATGGTGAATTATGTGGTGCCCATAATGCTGTATGGAGGACTATATGGTGCCCATAATACTGTAAGGCGGACTATGAGGTGCCCATAATACTGTATGGTGGACTATGTGGGTGCGCATAATACTGTATGGCGGACTATGTGGTTGCTCAAAATACTGTATGGTGAACTACGTGGTGCCCATAATACTGTATGGTGAACTATGAGGTGCCCATAATACTGTATGGGGGACTATGAGGTGCCCATAATACTGTATGGCGGACTATGAGGTGCCCATAATACTGTATGGCGGACTATGAGGTGCCCATAATACTGTATGGTGGACTATGTGGGTGCCCATAATACTGTGTGGCGGACTATGTGGTTGCCCATAATACTGTATGGTGAACTATGTGGTGCCCATAATACAGTATGGCGGACTATGTGGTTGCCCATAATATTGTATGGCGGACTATGTGGACCCAATTGGCAGAATGTGGAGCTTTTTTCCCCATTAGACTGGAGTGGCATGTCTGACTTGATCACTGATCCATTCATTCCCTCAGTGGCTGCACTTGTCTTTTTATAGAAGCCCCAAAGAGAATGAATGGAGCTTCGGTCAAATATCCCACCTGTCGCTCCATTTTAAAATGGGGATTAGGATTAGTGTCCTATCAAGGATAAAACTTCCTCATTCTTACAATCGGTGCAGTTTCTAATAGTCAGACCTAAGCGATTACCTATCCTGTGGAGCCCATGGATCGGTGATAACTTGTTTTAACCAAAGAACCCCATTAATGTAAGCTACTGTAATTATACATCCAGTTATGGGGGCGCACAGTAGATGTGCAGGAGCCGCTTGTGTTTTACAGCCAATGCTCCACTATAATGGGGATAACGACTGACAGATATTTGCATATAACTGTAGGGTGGGCCCTTAGAGTCCATTCCCCTGTTGGGCCCCAGACACTCCAGTCTGACCCTGCTCCCATCCAATTAAGGTCAGCTAATCCTCCCCCCTTCACGCAGCACAGTTAAGGGCCCATTACACATAGCGATATCGCTAGCAATATCGCTATAACATCACTTGTTTTGTGACGCAGCAGCGATATTGCCAGCGATAACGCTACATGTGATACTTACCTCCGACCGGCTCCCCCGCTGGTTATTGCTGATCGCGCGAGAACGTCCTGGGCCATTTCTCGTCGTCAGCTTCCTGCTGTGGCGACGAGCGACGTGTGGACGCGGGCGGTAGGACGTCTTCATCGCCTCGTCTGACAAGTAAGAAGCGACCGCCGACTGCTGCTGCATCGCTGTGAGATCTGCCTGTGTGGCAGCTCACTAGCGACCACTTAGCGATGTACCAGCGATCCTGACCGGGTCATATCGTTGTCGGGATCGCTGGTGCATCGCTAAGTGTAACGGTACCCTTAGTCAAATGAAAAGTTACTGCCATCCTCCCAAGGCCGGGACCGAGAAAAGGCTTTGACTGACACAAAGTGTAAGGAAAAGTGTATCTGCTATCCAAGATTGTTATATTGAAAAACATAAGAATTGTTACAAGTATTCAGTAAAGTTCATCTTTCAAGTTTGCACGGGACCCCTGGTGTATGCTTTTTTCGTCTGCGGCCTCATACCTTGCCGGCATCAACATAACTCTCAGACTCATATATCCATCAACTTCCCCCTTTATTAATTATCACCTAACCTAGGGATTGTTAGAGCCATCGGAGTCACCGTGACTGAACCATCCTCCGAGGTACTGGGCCTTCCATCCCACAAGGCAGTGCGACATCGGCAGCTTATATGCGAAAAAATAGGTGACAGAACTGAGGTTTTATGTGATCATAAATCAGTTCAGATAAGAGTTACAAACTCCCTGTCAAAATTGACTGAATAATGGACTTTTAGGTTGCATTCACACTGGACGATAAGTTTCCTAGTAACAATAGTTCCTGAATATTGACCAGATTAAACAGTCTGCCTATCGCCCAATGTTGAAATAGAACATTTCTGAGGAAGGAGGAAAGGAAGAAAAAAACAACAAAACACATACTAAATTGATATCTTGAATCCGTATAACTTTGCTACAGCTCAGTCAGCTTTCTGCTACCAGGTCTTGACATTCTAATCAGGTGCCCTATTGTAAGACAGGTGAAAAAACAAACAAAAAAGGGAGTGCCAGTCGAGGAGCACAGGGAGTCCACACTGGGAAATGGGGATTTGAAGGACTGAAGCTCCACCTACTTTGTAGGGGAGAAAAAGATTCCTATCTCCCTTTCTTTGAGGTCAACCTCTCCTCCTTCCACATAAACCAATACAGGGGAAGTTAAACCATATACCGGAGTGATTGCCAGTCCAGCAAGTGACCCAATAGACTTACATTGCCAATTTTTATCCGACCCTCATATCAATGTCAGACAAGTCTCCATGATTTTGCATGGACCACTCAGTCCGAGAAAAAATCTGTCAAGTGAATTGACATATAGACAGGTACAAGTGCTATCTGTGAAAAACATGGATAACATTCCTACGTGAAAACCTAAAGTGTGAAAGAGCCCTTATCTTGACCCAACTTGTTCCTGATTTCGTCCTTCTCTGTAAACCCGCCTGACTTTGAACCTGGCCCATCTGACTTAGCTTTTGTCTTACTTCCTGGTATCAGACCCCCAAAAATCCTCAGTCTATGGTTATATCTTCTCTGTATATCCCTAGTTTTGTCTTTTCTTATATTGACTTGTCTTAGTTTTGATTATCAAAGGCTCAGGTTCACATCTCCAGTCAGCAACTACTTCAATAAATGCAACCCAGGGGGCCGTGTAAGTCCAGATCTCTGTATAGTGGTTAAAGGGTGAAGGCTGGGTTTGCTATAGGATTTGCTAGATGGAGTTCCTAGCCACACATCTTTTTGAGATTGCCTTTTTGAACTGATGCCCATTGGCAGATCATTCTGTGAGCTCAGCAGTTTGGTCGGCATGGCTTAACAGACTATTAAGCGACTCTCGATTGGGATACACGTGGTCGATCGGCAGTCGTTGAACCACCACAGTTAGCCAGTTTAAATGCACAGTCACAAGATATTGGTGATCTGTTCTCAGGGTGGGTCACTATTATCAGATCACTAGGGGTCCAAAACCCAACAGCCCTACTCCCCCTCCCCAGCCAGCTATTACAGGAGCAGCCAAAGCCTGTGTGGTAGGTGGCCGGATTGGGGGGTGGACCACTGCTTACCCTGTCCGGATGACACAGACACCAGGCGATGCAAGGACGAGGCGGAGACAGACCTCAATAGTAACAGTTCCGGATCCATTCGTCATCCTCCCGATGACCACAACCACGCACCGCATGCTCCCCACAGTTCTCCATCTCCAGGCCCGGGCACCCGCACCTCTGCTCCAGTCGAAGTAACGTCCCTCGTGGATCCTGCACCGGGGCTGTCCCAGACCAATCCACCGCCAGCGCCCCACCCGCCCGAGGCCGCCATCCAATCAGCACCCCCGGGGCCTCGTCTGTCCTGCGGTCCGTTGGGTCAGGGACACCCCCCTGACTGTCTCTTTGCTGTCCGTCCCCTGGTCGAGCTCTTCTCTCTTCACCGTCTTCTACCGAGCTCCTCCCGGGACTAGCCTGCCTGGAACCTTATCCTGTTCTATTTATCCCCTCTCTCACCGGGAATTCCCCTCCTGGGTCCCTATCTCCCCGCCCCACATGACTAAGCGTTTCTCAAGCCATAAGCTGATGTTGAGTCCTAAGCTACTCCCCCCTGCCATCTTGTGGTCATTTCTCGGTACTGCACTCTCCTATCTACCATTCCTAGCTGTCATCCTTCTATCCTGTCAATCTCCGCCTCTTGTGCACAAACCGTCCCCTCCTTCTACCAGTCACGTCTGTCCGTCAAGTCACCTTCCCCACACCTTTTCAAGTTGTAGGTAGAAAATGCTACTTTTCTGGCACAGAAACAGTCCAAAATAAATGGGATTGCAGAGTAATTGTCAATCCTTCATTGTTTTATATGTAGAGGTCATGATCATTCACATTAGTTTATTCAGAGTAAAAGTTAGATCTATTTTGTTTCCAGAATGAATTGCAGTTTTAATTATGATGCTGTAGATATCAGTTCTTATTAGCGGATGTTTTTCTGTCTCACTACGTTTTCTGGTCTGGCGCTCAAACTAATTGTCACCTTTTGCTCGCAGGGCATTTGACATGATGATAGGGCTTATTATAACTGTTTCTGTCTCTGGTTCTTGAGCCATCCTTATAAATGTAAGCAGACAATTACAAGACTGTGAAAACCCTCCAGGGAGAAAACCACCTGCAGAGATGTCTCTTACTGCTCGACTGATTCCAGGAAGCAGAATCAATATTTTTACAATGGCATGAAAGCTAAAACCAGCTCTGACAATTCAGCTTCTCAATAGAGCCCAACAGGTGTTCGTGTGACAGTGCCCCACATATAATCTTGGATATGCTCGGGGACGAGAAGACGAGTGGTAAAATGGTATTTTTCCCCTACATTAATAGATTTTGTCCTGTACGGTATATTACAAGCAGTGCTATTGTGTGTAATGGAGCTCCCACTCTTTGGAATCAAGCGTACTGATGGAGCAATTACAATAATATTACCCAATGTGTACACAATAGACAATGTTTTCTATACACACTGCATAAATGCCAGATGTAAGCCTGCCAGGGGTTGCTGCAGGGAAAGGCTATAAAAAAGAATGGCTGGAATGAAATCACTAAATAATGGCTTTCAATCTCTCTACAGACACAGGTTTACAAATAACAGGTCTGCTGTGGGAAATAATACACTCAACAGGTAAAAGAAGAATTCTTCTTGGATGTAAACTGAGGTCTCTTCATCAGTCTTGAATATTATATCATCTGAAAATCAATCTTCCAAGAGAGTGGCTACTCTGCCAGTTATGTGAGAGGCCTCGACTGTTGAGACACAATTGTAAATGTTGTTGGAGTATACAACAGCTGCAGGCTTATGTTGTGGGGACAGTACTGAGCATACAGCAGATGGTGCTTTGTTAAAGGGATTCTGGCATCACAGAATGACTGAAACCAAGTACAGGCGCTTGGTGCTGCATGGCAGGGCCCATCAATTAAATACACACCTTTCCACCTGGTTGGTTTCCATCTATCTCTGCCTTTCTCTAGCCCTATGAAGACAGAGCTGTCAATCAAAGAAAAGGGGGTGGAGATTGAGGGAAAACAAGCAGGTGGGAAGGTGCATATAAGTGATTGACCCTGCCGTGAAGCACGAGCAGTGGTACTTGATTTGAACAGTGATTCTTTGCTGACAGATTCCCTTCAGTTGTTGGCGTTTGCGTATTCTGTATTGTATGGCCTCTCAGTTGTTTTTGTGTGTCAGCCTTTCCATATAGTTTACCATGTTGTTATGATGTAGACAATGGTTACTCCATGTCCCAAATAAAAGTTAATTCTCTCACGATTAGTTCTGACAATTATGCTGAAAACTGCAGCAAATGACAGTAAATTAGAAAAGTTCTCCTGATATTCCATTCATTCACGATTATGGACATACAAATAGTGCTGCTGCCCCTGTACCTCATCTAATTATCAGTTAGTTTTTATTGTCCCACAAATGAATTATTTGGACAGTGACTGACTCTATAATTTGGGCTGTGCATGACACTAATTTTGATTTAAAATGAAACAACTGAGATGCAACTGAAGGGTAGAGTTTCAGGTTTAATATCAAGTAGTCAAACAAAAATATCCTGTGAAACGTTTAGAAATTCCAACCATTTTTATACAAAGCCTCCTCATTTCAGGGGCTCAAAAGTAATCAGACAAATTAACGTTACCATAAATATAATGTTCATTTTTAATACTTTTGTAGAGAACCCTTTGCAGGCAATAATTGCCAGAAGTCTGAAAGCCATGGACATCACCAAACGATTGGATTCTTCCTTTGTGATGCGCGACCAGGCCTTTACTGCAGTTGACTTCAGTTGTTGCTTCTTTGTGGGACTTTCTGCCTTAAGTTTTGTCTTCAATACATGAAATGCATGCTCGATGTGGTTGAGATCTGGTAATTAACTCAGCCATTGCAAAATATTCCACTTCTTTGCCTTAAACTCTTGGGTTGCTTTCGCAGGATGTTTTGGATCATTGTCCATCTATACTGTGAAGCGTCATCCAATCAACCTTGTTGCACTTGGTTGAATCTGAACATAAAGTACTAGCTATGAACCCGTTCTACGTTCAGGTGGCGAGCATTTTATTGGTATATGGTCTCCAATCCAGGTATGTGCTGCCCCCCTCCTATCCTGGTATGTATGGCACCCCTCATCACTATCCTGCTATGCATGGTTCTCCTCATCCCTATCCTGGTATGTATGGTACCTCTCATCCCTATCCTGGTATGCATGGCACCCCCTCATCCATATCCTGGTATTCATGATTAACTCACCCCCAAATCCTGGTATGTATGGTACCTCTCATCCCTATCCTGGTATGCATGGCCCCCTTATCCCTATTTTAGTATGTATGCTCCCCCCCAATCCTGGTATGCATGGCACCCCCTCATCCATATCCTGGTATTCATGATTAACTCACCCCCCAATCCTGGTATGCATGGTACCCCCTCATACCTTTCATGGTATATATGGTTCCCTCACCCCCCAATCCTGGTATGCATGGTCCCCTCACCCGAATACATGATAAAAACAATTAAAAAACACCAAAATGGAGAGGGTGGGCAGGTGAAATAAGAGCAAGTATATGTAAATAAAGCATACAAGACATGATGTAACAAGTAATATTAAATCTCAACAATGCTCTTTTCTCCCAGCAAGTGTGAAAGTTGATATATTGGATTACTTAATTTATTTATTTGTCTCTTATCTCCAAAAGAAGGTCCAAACTATAGCCAATATATAATATATGATTTCACAATAAAGTGAACAATTATGCCAAGTGGACCTAAATCTTAATACACAAGAGGCAATGAGCCTGATACACATATGTGGGTGAAAAGAGACAATGTCAATTTTACATAGTAATGATGTGTTCAGACAGAGCCATGTAATGAACAAAAATCATTCCATCCATGTAAAAAAAAAAAAAAGAGAAAGAGAACAAAAAGCAATCAATAAGAATCACATAATATTTACCGAGGGAGATCACACTGCCCGCCAGCACCCAATTGTTTTTATCATGTATTCGGCCTTCCTGGCATTTGTTTGATTAATAAAAGTCTTTTGTGCATATCCACATCTGGCTGTGAGTGCGCTTTTTCTGTGCCTCTTTTTCTTTTATATGAATATATATATTCATATATATATATATATATATATATATATATATATATTGTATATTACATGTATATGTATATTATATATATATATACACTGTATATATGAACTGTATATATATGTATATATACATATATATTATATATACACTGCTCAAAAAAATAAATGGAACACTAAGATACCATATCGTAGATATTACTCAATGAAATATCGCAGCTGCAAATCTTTTTTCATTAAATAATGGCATGCGTTGAGAACAAGAAAGCATAAAAATGATCAATGTAAATCAAAATTAATATCCCATGGAGGTCTAGATTTGGAAGGATACTCAAAATCAAAGTGGAAAATCAAATTACAGGCTGATCCAACTTCAGTGGAAATGCCTCAAGACAAGGAAATGATGCTTTGTAGTGTGTATGGCCTCCACGTGTCAGTTTGACCTCCCTACGACACCTGGGCATGCTCCTGATGGGCCGGTGGATGTTGTCATGAGGGATCTCCTCCCAGACTTGGACTAAAGCATCTGCCAACTCCTGGACAGTCTGTGGTGCAACGTGACGCTGGTGGATGGAGCGAGACATGATGTCCCAGATGTGCTTAATCGGATTCAGGTCTGGGGAACGGGCGGGCCAATCCATAGCTTCAATGCCTTTTTCTTGCAGGAACTACTGACACACTCCAGCCACATGAGGTCTGGCATTGTCCTACATTAAGAGGAACCCAGGGCCAACTGCACCAGCATATGGTCTCACAAGGGGTCTGAGGATCCCATCTTGGTACCTAATGGCAGTCAGGCTACCTCTGGCAAGCACATGGAGGGCTGTGCAGCCCTCCAAAGAAATGCCACCCCACACCATTACTGACCCACTACCAAACCTGGCAAGCACATGGAGGGCTGTGCAGCCCTCCAAAGAAATGCCACCCCACACCATTACTGACCCATTACTGACCCACTACCAAACCGGTCATGCTGAAGGATGTTGCAGGCAGCAGATCGCTCTCTATGGCGTTCTGTGGCAAATGCCAAGTATCCTGCACTGTGTTTGCCTGTGAGCACAACCCCATCTGTGGACGTCGGGCACTCAGACCATCCTCATGGAGTCGGTTTCTAACGCTTCTGCAGACACATGCACATTTGTTGCCTGCTGGAGGTCATTTTGCAGGGCTCTGGCAGTGCTCCTCCTGTTCCTCCTTGCACAAAGGTTGAGGTAGCGGTCCTCCTTCTGGGTTGTTGCCCTCCTATCGTCCCCTCCACGTCTCCTGGTGTACTGGCCTTTCTCCTGGTAGTGCCTCCAGCCTCTGGACACTACGCTGACAGACACAGCAAATCTTCTTGCCACAGCTTGCATTGATGTGCCATCCTGAATGAGCTGCACTACCTGAGCCACTTGTGCAGGTTGTAGAGTCCGTCTCATGCTACCACGAGTGTAAAAGCACAAACAACATTCAAAAGTGACCAAAACATCAGCCAGAAAGCATTGGTACTGAGATGTGGTCTGTGGTCCCCACCTGCACAACCACTCCTTTATTGAGGGTGTCTTGATAATTGCCAATAATTTCCATCTGTTGTCTATTCCATTTGCACAACAGCATGTGAAATTGATTGTCAATCAGTGTTGCTTCCTAAGTGGACAGTTTGATTTCACAGAAGTTTGATTTATTTGGAGTTATATTCTGTTGTTTAAGTGTTCCCTTTATTTTTTTGAGCAGTGTATATATATATATTATATACTAGCTGAAGAGCCCGGCGTTGCCTGCGCATAGTAACCAACTGTGGTTAGTTATAACAAATTATAATGATTATATTGCACATAAAAACATTTCACATCATATATTCAACACTACAGATTTGCAACACAAATTATCTAAACGATTACCCAAGTATTGTTAGTATTTTATTTTCAACTCATTCAAGAGCCTTTTGATAAACAACATGTGTATCTGTGTATCTATCCCTATCCTGTGTGATACTGACTGCTGAGCTGTGTATCTAATCCTATCATGTGTGTTACTGACTGCTCAGCCGTGTATCTAATCCTATCCTGTGTGATACTGACTGCTGAGCACTGTATCTAATCCTATCCTGTGTGATACCGCCTGCTGAGCCGTGTATCTAACCCTATCCTGTGTGATACTGACTGCTCAGCCGTGTATCTAATACTATTCTGTGTGATACTGTCTCCTGAGCCGTGTATCTAATACTATTCTGTGGATACTGTCTGCAGAGCCGTGTATCTATTCTTATCCTGTGTGATACTGACTGCTGAGCTGTGTATCTAATCCTATCATGTGTGTTACTGACTGCTGAGCCATGTATCTAATCCTATCCTGTGTGATACTGAGTGCTGAGTCGTGTATCTAATCCTATTCTGTGTGATACTGTCTGCTGAGCCGTGTATCTAATACTATTCTGTGTGATACTGGCTGTGTATCTAATCCTCTCCTGTGTGATACTGACTGCTGAGCTGTGTATCTAATCCTATCCTGTGTGATACTGACTGCTGAGCCGTGTATCTAATCCTATTCTGTGTGATACTGTCTGCTGAGCCGTGTATCTATTCCTATCCTGTGTGATACTGACTGCTGAGCTGTGTATCTAATCCTCTCCTGTGTGATACTGACTGCTGAGCTATGTATCTAATCCTCTCCTTTGTGATACTGATTGCTGAGCTGTGTATCTAATCCTATCCTGTGTGATACTGACTGCTGAGTCGTGTATCTAATCCTATTCTGTGTGATACTGTCTGCTGAGCCATGTATCTAATCCTATTCTGTGTGATACTGTCTGCTGAGCCGTGTATCTAATACTATTCTGTGTGATACTGTCTGCTGAGCCGTGTATCTATTCCTATCCTGTGTGATACTGGCTGTGTATCTAATCCTCTCCTGTGTGATACTGACTGCTGAGCTGTGTATCTAATCCTATCCTGTGTGATACTGACTGCTGAGCCGTGTATCTAATCCTATTCTGTGTGATACTGTCTGCTGAGCCGTGTATCTATTCCTATCCTGTGTGATACTGACTGCTGAGCTGTGTATCTAATCCTATCCTGTGTGATACTGACTGCTGAGCCGTGTATCTATTCCTATCCTGTGTGATACTGACTCCTGAGCTGTGTATCTAATCCTCTCCTGTGTGATACTGACTGCTGAGCTGTGTATCTAATCCTATCCTGTGTGATACTGACTGCTGAGCCGTGTATCTAATCCTATTCTGTGTGATACTGTCTGCTGAGCCGTGTATCTATTCCTATCCTGTGTGATACTGACTGCTGAGCTGTGTATCTAATCCTATCCTGTGTGATACTGACTGCTGAGCCGTGTATCTATTCCTATCCTGTGTGATACTGACTCCTGAGCTGTGTATCTAATCCTCTCCTGTGTGATACTGACTGCTGAGCTGTGTATCTAATCCTATCCTGTGTGATACTGACTGCTGAGCCGTGTATCTAATCCTTTCCTGTGTGATACAGGGCTCCCCCTGCAGTCTGTGTCAGAGGGTGGTCTGTGTAGGCACGGTAATAAATTGTGTTATTTCCAGCTTTCCAGAAGGACGATAACACCATAGAAATTATAAGAATAATAGGCCTCAGTTACCACAACTGTCTACAAAGAAAACTGTTGCTGATAGCAACCAATCACAGCTCATTTTTCATCTTTTAAACAGCTCTGGGACAGCGTGGCGACTTTTGTGTTTCGACTTTTATGTGGCGAGGTTGGTGTATGTGTGGTGAAATGTGTGCTGAGGGTGGTATATGTGTTGAAGCACGTGGTAGTGTGTGGCGCATTTTGTGTGTGCGTTCATATCCCCGTGTGTGGTGAGTATCCCATGTCAGGGCCCCACCTTAGCGACTGTACAGTATATACTCTTTGGCCCCATCGCTCTCATTCTTTAAGTCCCCCTTGTTCACATCTGGCAGCTGTCAATTTGCCTCCAACACTTTTCCTTTCACTTTTTCCTCATTATGTAGATAGGGGCAAAATTGTTTGGTGAATTGGAATGCGCAGGGTTAAAATTTCGCCTCACAACATAGCGTAGGACGCTCTCGGGGTCCAGACGTGTGACTGTGCCAAATTTTGTTGCTGTAGCTGCGACGGTGCGGATGCCAATCCCGGACATGCACACACACATACACACCCACACACATTGAGCTTTATATATTAGATATATACTGTATGTATGTTGTGAAGAATATTTTTTTTAAAAACGATGTGTAACGGACAGAGAACTGCTGTATGTAAAAGCTCATATTAAGATTGCATACGGATTGAATACGCATGTCATATGGATGTTCCATTTAAATATTGCACAGAAATCGCATGACACTCGTCCGTTTTTTCGGTCCGGAAATTGGACCGTTTTTTCTCGCAGATGGGTATGAGCCCTAAACCTGGGAATTGCTTCTATAAGGCAGCCAACATATGATTGTGTGAATTAACCCTTAGTGTCTGCATTATGCAAATATTCCAATATTAATCCTTTGTGTTTAATAGCGGAGTTAGATATTTTATATCGCAATATGTGGATATATATTATTATTTCCAGTGTAAGCGTACATATAAAACCTATTGACCAAATACGTGCAAATGTGTGAAAGCAGCATTGTTTTACAAGGAATGGAGCTAATTCATGAAATGGGCCATTTAAGAAGGAAATAAAAGAACTCGGTACAATCCTAATTCGGCATGCCTGGAGAAACTAGGCTAATTTCTTTTAATGCAAATGAGCAGCGCCCTGCCTGTCTGGTGGCTTGCTATGCCCAGCACGGACGGGATGCTAAGCTTTGTACAAAAAATGATTCTGCAGCTACAGAAGACGGAATTCAAATGGCAAGATAAATGAGGACAGATAGGACACGGTAACAAGGGGATTTCTGTCTGAAACAGGGTGGATTGGACAAGAAAAATACATTGAAACATCTGGAAGGTTTTGTTAACATGCATACAATGTGAAAAGGCTTCTGAGGAACGATAATGTATGTTGAATAATGGTGTCTATTCATTTCTAGCAAAGACGTGAGCACGAGAAATTGATGAGAGTTACAGTAAGAGGAGAATGTGATGGGTCCTGTCACTTCTGTGAATAGCTCGCAGCTAGTCTAAAGATTGTAATGTGGAGCCAAGTATCATCCTTGCCTGTCATAAACTCTTACACATGGAAAAAGATTACATTCGGTCTCCTGATATATCCGTTTGATTAAAATCCATATGTATTATCGAAGCCGCCCCTACACCACAGAGACCATGTACCTTCTACATGTGCAGCCTTCCTCCTCTTCTTACTTCAGCGTCAGGTTTCTCATCATGGCTTGGGAAGTTTTGCTGGCATAATCAACCATGTGATGATGATATTAATACTTAAAGAGAATCTGTCATCAGCAAGGTGTAGGGACAGAGATCCTGATTACAGTGATATAACACTTAGTTTACTGGGTGCAGCAGTTTATTTATTTTACTCACTTTACATTCATTGTCAGCACTGTCCCCATCGGTGATCGCAATCTACATTCCCTATCAGTATATCTTTGGTTTGTGTGAGGAACCTGGAGGAAACCCACGCAGCGAGGAGAACATTCAAGCAGATGTTGTCCTTGGTGGGATTTGAACCCAGGACCCCAACACTACAATAGTAGCCACTGAGCCACCGTGCTGTCCAGTTGCGACAGAATTACAGTTAATGCTTCCCACATCACTGATTAGCAGCTGATTAGCCATTTGTCCTGTGGGGATAGTCTCCTGCTGATAAAACACTGATTACATTGAAACAGCAGAATACAGCCCAGTAAGTGACACATCCCTGTAATCAGGGTCTTTGCTCCTACATTATTGAGCTTTCAGATTGTATGGCAAAAACCTGCTGACAGATTCCCTATAAGGCTAGCTTCGGAGTAGCGCATTTTACATGCTGCGCACGGCACCGCTAAGCTCCGCCCCCTGCCCACCCCGTCCGGTCATTTCATTCTACAATCGCACATGGCTGCATGCGATCTGCGCACCCTATCTTTAGCATAGGGTGCGCAAATCGTGCGCTGGCCGTGCGCTAGTAGGATTTTTGCGTGCGCTGCGCACTTTTGAAGGTGCACCGAGTGCACCAAAATGCAACATGGTGCGTTCGGTGCACACCGGTGCACCTTCAAAAGTGCGCAGCGCACGCAAAAATCCTACTAGCGCACGGCCAGTGCACGATCTGCGACCCTAAAGATAGGGTGTGTGCAGATCGCATGCAGCCGTGTGCGATAGTAGGAGGAAATGACCAGATGAGGCGGGCAGGGAGCCGGCAGGGGGCGGGGCTTAGCGGCGCCGTGCGCTGCATGTAAAATGCGTTAGTCTGAAGCTAGCCTAAGTCCCATCTGCTATTGAAAAGTGAACTTGTCCTCAATAATGTTTTCATATTGTAAAAATCTTTAAAAGTCCATGAGTTGAGGACAATTCATATAGTTTATTTCATCACATGTTCAGAATTGTACCACGAAGAAGAATCTTTTGGTTTCCTGGCCCAAACTCATGTCACGGACGTGGTTTGTGGAACCACTGTGCCACGGACCGTG
The DNA here is from genome assembly GCF_039654945.1 of Dendrobates tinctorius. Lineage (NCBI taxonomy): Eukaryota > Metazoa > Chordata > Amphibia > Anura > Dendrobatidae > Dendrobates > Dendrobates tinctorius. Next base: position 495,547 of record NW_027361712.1, read on the forward strand.
GAGAGCCTGGAAGCGCGTGACTATGCGAGCACTGGACTGTTCACTACAGTCTCTGATGGTGAGGTTAGACTTGGCTCCTGATGAATGCCAGGTGCCACTCCAGGGCAGACCAATGGTCGCACAGCAGCTGGACCCAGAAGGACAGACTGGATGAAGCAGCAGATAGAGTTCGTATCAGAGTGCAGCAGATAGAGTTCGTATCAAAGTGCAGCAGGCAGGGTCTGCACCAGAGTGCAGCAGGCAGGATCTGCACCAGAGTGCAGCAAGCAGGATCTGAACCATAGTGCAGCTGGCAGGATCTGCACCAGAGTGCAGGGACTGGTATACAACCTTACACAACATAGACTGAAAAAAAGGAAGGTTGCTCAGGCACCTCCCCAGTGTGGAAGAAGCAATATATACATAATGCCTCTCAGCCACTGGCTGGGGAGAAAATAGCAAGTGCTATCCCTTTAAGAGGGCGGGAGCGAGCACGTGCCCTAAAGACACGGCTGTTAGCCCAGATGGAAGCTGTGCTGGAAGCATGCAAAGCATGGGGAAGGGAAGAACCGACCGCCGCGTGGGTGACTAAAGTTACACGCTGAAGACCCTGCCCATCAGAGCAGGACTCTGGCATGGTGCTAACAACTCAATAGCCCCATAAATACATTCATGTTGAGTTTGGGTCAAGAGACTTGTGGCAGTTCTGACTATTGTGGTCGATACCCGGAGCGTGAAAAATCGGACACCCTTGTTATCAATACCCTCTTTCAGCCTAAATTTGTAATGTTTTTTTTTTTTTTTGAGAAAGATGTAATTTCTTTGATGAATAAAATGTTAAATGATTGTGATGGCAACAAGGACATTTTCAGTACCTCACTTGCCTTTGCATATTGTTACTCAGCCATCTTTGACCTAACCAATTTCCCAAAACATGAAGATAGTCACAATATTACTGATGAATAAAAGAGCAGTAAGTGTAAGATATTCTAACTCTTGATTTTATATAATGCTGTACTTCTGAGCAGAGCTGGTGCTTGTAGCTCTTGGGCCTGGAACAATATTTCTAACAGGGTCGAGCACCAATCATTTGCCATTTATTACACTGATATCTTATGTTATCCCCTCTGTCACAGGCTCTCTGACATACCTACTTCTGTGCTGTCATAATTATGAATGGTTGACTATTAATTATGATTAGTTTGTGTTAAAAAGAATCTGTCACCAGGTTTTGCCACCTAATCTGAGAACAGCATAATGAAAAGACAGACTCTGATTCCAGCGATGTGTCACTTACTGAGCAGCTTGCTGTAGTTTGAATAAAGTCAGTGTTTTATCAGCAGGAAATTATCACTAGGCATTAGTAAACCTGCTGCCATGTAGTCCTCAATATTCATGAGATCTGTATAATTCGTCCCCACCACTGATTGGCAGCTTTCTGCCTATGCACAGTGTACACAGAAAGCAGTCAATCAGTGGTGTGCGCTGGGTTATACAGAGCACAGCAGTCAGACAACTTATAGATCTGCAGCCTATAAAACTGTGATTTTATCAAAACTGCATCAAGTAGCCCAGTAATTGATACATCACTAGAATCAGTTTTTTTTCCCCTTCATCATTATCAAATAGGGTAGCAAAAACTTGTCAACAGAGTCAGCTTTGGACTTTATATTGTTGAAATTTATTGCATTTTTTTTCTATAAATATTAAGAATAAAATATAACAAAAGTCTCAGTTTTATGCCAATTTTGGGTGTTAAAAATGGCCAGAAAGTTGGCAATCTTTCTCTCCTCTTTCGTCACGTTTAGAATATTATTTCAATAGTGATAGCACATTCTATAGAATGAAGGTATATAGACTTAATCTTTTCATATTATAATTTCCTTAAAGGACAAAAAGCATCCTTAACCTAAAGCACTAGCAGCCTAGGTTTTCCATTACTTATCACGCTGCATGCTATAGCAAAGCAAATAGCCTTGGCGCCCATTGGTATCTAAGTGCTGTATAGAAATCCAAGCTTGTGACGCTACAATGCCTCTATTAACATTCACATAAAAATGACTTAAACATCTGAAGAGTATAATGGTGGCATGAGTAGTTCCTCATTAGTGGAAGGACTTCCATTACTTTATTTCCAAGTGCAGTGTAAAATAGGGATTGATAAATGATGAAGCATTGCTCCAGTCTTGGAGCTGCGCTTATTAAAATATTGGCACACATTTTAATTAGTTTCTAATGAAATAGAAAGACAAAAGAAAAAGAAGTGTCATTATCCACTGGATGCTGTTAGTGCAGCCTCATCCAGACTAGATAGTTTAATCTTGGGTACCATTTTATACAAGGTTCCTTTTTGTAAGTACTGTGAGGTAATGACCCCATTGCAGCTAGGGGGTACTGTATGTGCTCCTCAGGATACGCATGGAGGCGTAACTGTGATGGTAAGACAGTGATCGGCATTATTGTAAATGGCCGGTATGTGTCGCAGAGGAGATCCTCTGCGCTGTAAGCCTGAAATGTTGTTCTGGGACTTGTAGGCGAACAAGTGTTTGCTTTGTTTACTAAGGGGGCATACAGGGTTAGTTGGAGAGCTGGGCAGTACTGACTAACCACACCTACACCACGCTCCTATGGGGGTGGTTACAGCTACATAATGTGACCATGGTTTGAGTCACATGCTCTGTGTTCTTATGTCCTGCAAGACCAGACAGGCCTGTGTGTTGGAAGGTCCTAGGAGTGGACGACTTCCTGAAGAGCACATGGAGAGGTCGGGTATGTGCAGAGTCTGTGATGGCACTGCGTTGGGGAAACTACTGTCCTTCTGAGAGTCTGGACTGTCGGGAGTGCCTTGGTCGCAATGACAATGATCCCCATAAGGCAGCTTTCCCAGGAGTGAGGACTGGCAAGGAGTCAGCATGTGGAGCAGGAGCTCCAGGAAGGTAACTTCAGGAAAGGGGGTTATAATAACGGCAGAGAAGTTTCTGCCATTGAAACAGAGTGACGGTATTATTATGTTCTGTTGATATATGTAATGAGCTGTTTGGCGTGTGGTCACCTACGGTAATGGGACGAAGTGAGAAGTCCAGCGAGTTTAGTGACTGTGAGTTAAGCCGGACTATGGAGTATGTGTTAGGTCTGTGAAGTGTAACATGGCCTACGGTGCGGTTTATGATGCCTAAATAAACCAACTAGACTGTTTTGTGAGAAAAATGTGCCTGGGTGCTTTAATCCCGTTGCCAAGCGAGTGTCCCCAACACATACAGTAAGCCCTGTCTTACACATGGTGCTAGACTGGGGGCACGGTCCACGAAGCATGTACATTTTTTCAGGACAGCTTCCTGTGGCTTGGCGAGGCCACGAAGATTACAAGCGTCTGGCTGTAACACGGCGGGGTTACAAAGTCTGCTGTGGATCGGCGGGTCCATGAAGATTACATGCTTCTGGTGGCAACTCGGCGAGGTTACAAAGATTTGCTGTAGATCTAATTAAACAGGGAGCAAAACTGGAAAAGGAAAAAGTGGCAACTATTCAGGAATGACTGAATAAACAAGAGCAACCAGAGTGTCTCTAAGGTGGTCATTGGCTTCGAGAAGCGAATGAAATGTGAAAAACTTAAAAAGCTGGAAAAACATGAAAAACTCAAGGATTTTATTGTGCAAAAGACTTTGCATTATTTTCATCTCAACAGTCAAATAAATGCGTCTGTTTCAGAACCTTTGTCACATGCAGAGGAATACTCGCACTGTGTCCCATTTCTCTCACTCATATGCCCTACCATAATCTACACAACTTCAACAGATTGCTAATTTATGTAAAGTATATTGAGCACACTAACCTTTCTGTTCCTGATCTAGATGATAAAATGGGATTTTATGTTGACGAGACACAGTTACATAGAGTTAGAAATGACAAAAGAGAGGACTCACAATTCACTGAGGAGGAACTATGTGCGGTCATGTCCTCAGTTAGAGAAGGAAAGAGCCAGGGCCAAAAGATTTTAACGCCCAATTTGATAAGTTATATCAGACTCAACTTCTTCTGTTGGAAATGAACTCCTCAATAGTACGTCTTCCAAATCATGCATTTTACTGCAACATTGTAATGTACTTAGGTTTTCAGCTGTCAGCTTATGCCCCGTCATTCTAGAGGTCTATATGGATCAAGTTGGCATTGTACCCATTGGAGAAGCTTGGAATGACATCTGACACATGATATCAGTTATCCTTCATGCTAATCATGTTGTGACACACAGGGGCTCATGTCAGTTGATGCAGAAAAGTCAGTGCCGCATTCTTTAAGATAACCCATTAGTATCAAATCAGTGGGGTGTCCAACACACAGCACCCTCACCGATCAGCTGTTGGCAGGTCACTAGGCGGATGGAATTAAACAATATATGGAGATAGGACAACATGGCTTCATACACAGTGTGGTAGAAAAATATTCAGAATTGAGAGTCCTCAGTGGTTGATACCTTTTAATGGCTAACTGAAAAGATGGTAACACATTGCAAGCTTTCGAGACTACTCAGGTCTCTTCATCAGGCATTGCCTAATACAAAATCTGAAGAGTCACATATTTATGCACAATACAACACATAAAAAATGCAATAGATGAGACTACACAGTGTAGTAAACATTCTCGGGTATTGAAGATTGACTCTCATTCACTTCCGAATGATATCTCATGATTGTGTAAGTCCAAGACAAACCCTATAATATACAGTATATGTCGGCTTTAACACCTAACTCCCGCATGCTACAGTATTTATTTCTAACCAAACAAATGTCACCTACAAACACATACAAAAACCATAAAGTCAATTCTCTCCAGACCAGACACCTAACCAAACCATCAGTGTATTTTTCAGAGATAGCATAATGGCAAATTATGTTAAAGACCCTCAGAACCATCAGGTAAGGAGATTTTATGCCAGAATTTCACAATGCAAGATGCATACATTATTAAATGGCTCTATTAGACCTGATAAGGCTGATGTAATTTGAAAATCCAGGTCAGAATGGCATGACTTCTTCAGTTTTTTCAGTCAGAGGGTTGTATATGGTGCTTTATTGTGTTGCTTATTTCACTGCCCTTAAAGGGAATCTGTCACCAGTTTTTTTGCCTATTAGCTAAAAATATCATCTAATAGAGTGTTAGCTATACATTCCCCAACTACTTGTGAAAGCCCCTGACTCCCCATGAATCCTCCATAAAAACCTTTTATATTGCTCCCGTGCTGTATGTAAATATCCTTGGTCAGGTCCGATGGGCGTTGGTTCTCTTCCCTTTCTCCACCCCAAATCGGCGTGCTGTATGCATTCCGCAGCATAACATCCACATAAAGAGCACAAAACTAACAGTCTCTTCTTCCCAAGGTACATATTGTCCATCGCCATAGATGCACTGACTCCACAGTAAAAGAGCTTAATTCCAAGGGCCTGTAGGCCAACATAACAACCACACAGCAGTCCCTGGGTGCAAACAAGTCCATCTCCTGCTCAATACTTTAGTCGGTCCTCTCGGTTAGAACCGCAGAACTAATGTTCATCCGAGCCCATGTTTCCTCTAAAACAATGGCCCTTAGGCCCACACAACAATTTATTATCAGTCTATGAGCACAGTCTCTAGAAGGCCGTTATCAGTCCTTTAAGACACGGGTACAGTTTACACAGTCCTGACCCGGCTCAAACATTGGGTCGTCCGTCCCCTCTTTTGTAAACAAAAGTCCCTTAAAATTGCACAATGCTACTCACAGTCCCTTGGGCACAGTTCGTAGAACATCTTGGGCAAAATTGATAGAGCAATGGGAGAGAGTCCGTAGGTACAATGCGCACAGTTCCCAGGGACAAAAAGGATTTTGGACCCTTAGACAGTCCACATTTCTTCAATCCAGCTGGGTGATACAGGAACTTGCGTAAACATGGGAGGGGGAACACAAAACTTCGGTCATCCTGGCCTGAGGGTCTCCTGCCCACAGAAACACAGAACAGTTCATTTACTCCAATTTTTCGTGCAATGAGCACACCTGAGCTTACAAGGGAGACTCCTCTTCTCTTTTTTCTGGCTAAAGCATCTGCATTTTCTCCTTCTTCACGGGGCTCCGGGGACTGCCTCCATTTGCTGCCAGGAGCTCCGGTTCCCATGTGCCTGGGCCACAAGTGACCCTGCCTCTGGTAGTGCTGGAGCTGCCAACATGTAAAAATGGGCTACGTCCCCTTGCATCACTTATATGCTGTTGCTTGCTCTCGTGAAGGAGGTAGGACAGTCCGATGTCCTGGAAGTAGTAGGCCCGACTCGTGCATGATTCTCTCCCAGGCCCTTTCGTTCCACAGGAAGGGCTCATCTGGCTCTCTATCTTCCTGGACGACGCACACGGCGTACCATTGCTGACGTCCCTCCATCCTACTGATGCTGGTGGAGGGTGACCTGGGTTTTTCCTGTTACATGGTACTGTTCCCAACCCAGAGATCAATATTAGCAATGCCTGTTGTGATCCAGACATCTAGCACAACATCAATGCCTGAAATCACAAATACTTAATGAGCCAAAAATTCCAGGTGAAGTAGTCAGATGTCTACGTACTTTTTGCGACTTTGATGAAAACAGTATTTGAATATTTATACATTTCATAGTTTATTTGTAAAAAGAAGTATTAATTTTGTGAGACTTTAAGGTAGGTTTCTTGCTAAATGTCTAAGTTAAGATAGAAGGATGAATCATCTTTTTTTCAGACATATTTTTTTCCGTATTTTAACTGTTACCTTCTCTTTGGCGAGCGTTGTTGACTAAATCTCTTTTAGTGTCTTCAATGAAACCTTTTTTAGCAAAAATGTTTATATCAGTGTCAAGTATGAACATAAAGCACATTTTAATGAACTGCAAAAGGCTTTGCAGTAGTTAGTGGAGAAATATTACAGGCAGCAAGAAACATATTGGAAAATAAAATTTCAAGGGGTTCTAATTCATGTCTGCATGAACACACGGTCCACTAGATGGCGATGTTTTATTATGTTTGGAACAATATATTCTTTTTCCCTTACGGTTAAAAAATAAAAAGAAAGACGTATAAACACTGGACAAATTTATTGTGTTAAACAGGGAACGTTTTGATAGAGAACATTGTGTATTATTGTTGTTGTTAACAAAATTATTATTTCCAGCACCATTAACAATAATAACTACAATCCGCAAAGTGAGACCTATGTGAGAAAACTCTCCTGGCCCAAATTGATAAATACAAGCTGAGCGATGAATTTATGTCTCCTGGCTCAATATTTGTATTAAAAAAAAATGTATTCCGCTTCTCATTGCCAGTTATGCTATTACTATTCAGTAGCAGTGGGGACATAAGCTATACTCTTCGTATAGGATATCTCAAATAAATGGATGGAAATTTGGCAACCAATATATATACAGCAGGTATAAACATGGGTGTGTATAGTTATTATTTCTATTTAGATACATAGCAGTCTTCCCTAATTATAGGAGATATCCATAACTGCAATAGACATATGCTTTTGCTTGCTTCCACCATGTCTTGCGGTTTCCTTAGGTTCAGTTCGCACAATGAGTTTTTGACGTTGCTTATTTTCGCTCCGCAAAAAAATGTAGCGTCTTACAGTTTTAGCAAAGTGGATGGATTTATAGAGATCTCATGCTCACTGTGCTTTTTTTCACTCAGCTTAAAGGGAATCTGTCACCTGTATTTGGCAGGCTATTTAAATTACTTCTGTCCGGTCCGATGGGCGGTGTTTCCTATCCATTCCTCCTCCCCATCCTTGGCCGCCGTCCGCAACATTTTCTGGAATTTGAGTAGGTGTACGCCACAGTCTGCGCGTACGCAATGCAATCTTGCCTCGCGCACGCGCAGTATGCTTTGCCCAACTGCGGGCAAAGCCAAAAAACATTACTGCGTATGTGCCGGTACGCTATGTCCTGGAAGTATTTCGCTGTGTTCCGGGACATAGTTAAAACATGACATGCAAAAAAAGAGACACATATCTCAGAGTCAAAAACGCAATAAAAATGCATGTAAAAAAATGCAATGAAAAAAACTGCAAGTTGCCTAATTTAGCTAATAGGTAAAGAAATGCTGGAGAAAATCCGAAACATCAAAAGCTCACCAAATACTCATTGTGGGAACGTAGCCTAAGTCATTATAGTGCAGTATGGCTACTAAGGGATTGGCGCTGTCCCTTGCAGCACTGAGTGTAGCTAGCATGAAGGATATTTGTCCTCGGGGGTTTCCTTCTGGTACCCTAGTCTGATTCTCTTATACACTCTGAAGACCAATTTTCCTTTGTGTGTGATTTCAGTAGGTAAACAGATTGCCAGCCCTATTGGGTTCTGTATGCAGAATAGTAAAATAAATGCGTTTTGTTTAAAATGGCTAATAAAGTTGTGGCCGGGTTATTTTTCACAGATTTTTGTTATGTAATCTGAAGCTACACTGAAAAAAATGAACTGTAGTATAAGTTGGCATGCATGCCAAATAGGAATACACTGCGTGCAGAATTATTAGGCAAGTTGTATTTGAGAGAATTCTGTTTATTATTGAACAACAACTATGTTCTCAATCAACCCAAAAGACTCATAAATATCAAAGCTTAATATTTTTGGAATTTGGAGTGGTTTTTTTTTAGATTTGGCTATCTTAGGAGGATATCTGTTTTTTTCAGGTAACTATTACTGTGCAGAATTATTAGGCAACTTAATAAGAACCAAATACTGTATATACCCATCTCACTTGTTTATTTTCACCAGGTAAACCAATATAACAACACAAAATTTAGAAATAAACATTTCTGACATTCAAAAACAAAAAAAAATCAGTGACCAATATAGCCACCTTTCTTTATGATGACACTCAAAAGCCTTCCATCCATACATTCTGTCAGTTGCTTGATCTGTTTACGATCAACATTGCGTGCAGCAGCCACCACAGCATCCCAGACACTGTTCCGAGAGGTATACTGTTTTCCCTCCCTGTAGATCTCACATTTTATGATGGACCACAGGTTCTCTATGGGGTTCAGATCAGGTGACCAAGGGGGCCATGTCATTATTTTTTCTTCTTTTAGACCTTTACTGGCCAGCCACGCTGTGGAGTATTTGGATGCATGTGATGGAGCATTGTCCTGCATGAAAATCATGTTTTTCTTGAACAATACCGACTTCTTCCTGTACCACTGCTTGAAGAAGGTGTCTTCCAGAGACTGGCAGTAGGTCTAGGAGTTGAGCTTCACTCCATCCTCAACCCGAAAAGGTCCCACAAGTTCATCTTTGATGATACCAGCCCATACCAGTACCCCACCTCCACCTTGCTGGCATCTGAGTCGGAGTGAAGCTCTCTGCCCTTTACTGATCCAGCCTCGGGCCCATCCATCTGGCCCATCAAGAGTCGCTCTCATTTCATCAGTCCATAAAACCTTAGAAAAATCAGTCTTAAGATATTTCTTGGCCCAGTCTTGATGTTTTATCTTATGTTTCCGGTTGAAAGGTGGTCATTTTTCAGCCTTCCTTACCTTGGCCATGTCCCTGAGTATGGCACACCTTGTGCTTTTAGATACTCCAGTAACTTTGCAGCTCTGAAATATGGAAAAACTGATGGCAAATGGCATCTTGGCAGCTTGACGCTTGATTTTCCTCAATTCATGGGCAGTTATTTTGCGCCTTTTTTTTATCAACACGCTTCTTGCGACCCTGTTGGATATTTGCCATGAAACGCTTGATTGTTCGGTGATCACGCTTCAAAAGTTTGGCAATTTCAAGACTGCTGCATCCCTCTGCAAGACATCTCACAATTTTTGACTTTTCAGAGTCAGTCAAATCTTTCTTCTGACCCAGTTTGCCAAAGGAAAGGAAGTTGCCTAATAATTAAGCTTACCTTATATAGGGTGTTGATGGCATTAGACCACACCCCTCCTCATTAAAGAGATGCAATTCACCTGATTTACATAATTGGCAGTTGGCTTTCAAGACTATACAGCTTGCAGTAGGACAACATGTATAAAAAGGATGATGTGATCAAAATACTCATTTGCCTAATAATTCTGCACACAGTGTATGTTCACAGTGGCCATTAAACAGACAAAATCTAAGACAAAATGAATATATACCTTGATGTAAGTAATAAGTAAAAGCAATAGTGCATATATATATATCAAAGGGTACTTCGTAAACATCGTTTTTAATTAAGACTGCGGCGACCCCAGCAAACGCCCTCAGAAAACACCCTCTCCCTCCCCCTCACACAAAATCCCCATCTAACAATAACAAGACAAACACAAGCAATTGATGGGTGAGGTCGGTCACAGCTTTAATTTCTTTTATATGTTATATAAATAACAATGAAAGGAAGCACTTTAAACTTCACAAAAGTCCAGTAGCCAAATGCCCTGCAACAACTGCAGGCAAGTCAGCCTACTTAGCCACAACATTCCGGTGCTTCCTTTGTTGAAAAACAGCCAAGGAGGATCCTGAGTAGAAGTAAACAGGACTCCGACCCCCACCCATCAGGCACAAAGCTTGTTTTATCCCATCTTGGAGACCCGACAACAGGATATCCAAACCAATATTAGTTTGAAGAAAGCTGAATTGTCACCTTCAAGCTGGTGATGCCTCACCACCACACTAAACTTATCCCACACAAACTTGGACATACTTGCATTTATAGTGTGTGGTGCCCCTGAGAGTTCAGTCACCACAGAGGTACTGCACATCCTCCTGAGTTGTGATACCCCACCATTCAGGTAAGGTGGAGACACCTGACCACACTCCAACACCTGCATCCCACACAACATAATAGTGTAGCAAAGCACCTTTGGTGGCTCCCAGCTTGGAACACGAAGAGTGCTGGGAGGTGGGTGGAGCTTAGTCTGCACAAGAGAGCGGGAGCTCATTAGGACAAGGTCAGTCTGACTAGGTCAGTCTGTGAGAGAAGATCCCCAGAGTGGGATGGATTGAAGGGAATACTGCAGCAGACCTCAGTGACCTGGGTCTGCTGGCACAGGAAAGAGATATTTAGAAAGCCTAATTCTCCATAAGAAAGATAGTTTTGTACGGAACATGAGGAGAAGAAGAGAACTAAGGACTAGGGTCAGAGCAGAACCCTTCCTCAAGTTCTAAGCGCATGGCTGGGGTCCGGTCCCCGAGGTTGTATGGATACTAATGGTCCTGCGACAGACACCGGAGGAATAGAAGTTGTCACCACTTTATTCCCACACAAGACTTGGGGGCACAACAGCAACTAGAGTGAGCCGGGACTTAGTAGCAAGGAGTCCCCGAAGCAGGCTACAGCTGTCGGCCGTACAAGTAGCGTTCTAAGAACATCTGAAAGGAGGAACTCCAGTGTAACTCAGTACTGTGAGTACTTCAAATAGGCGCTAGAAGGGAGACGTTCAGGAAAGGCACATGTTAGCGGAGTGTTGGAATGGAGTACTTCATCTTGACTGGAGGTTAGCTGAGCCCCTCACCTGGAGGACATGGCACCGAGGCAGGCACCCGTATGCACAACAGACTGTGAGTAAAGCTTTGGCACTACATGCGATGGTGTCCTCCGCTTATTCCTGCACCAACCCACTCGGCATTGCTACAGCTCTGTGCTTAACACTGCACCATTACGCTCTCCTTATTACCTCTCTATCTACACTGCCCTGGGACTACAGCCCTACCTGTGGAGGGCCACAACATCATTGCTGCACCACACCGTCTGTCCCAGAGGATCTGTCTGCAGCATCGGCTTAACATCTTCATTGTCGAACACCACAGGTGGCGTCACGAATCATCCACTTATAAACTTTAATCATCATCCACACGCTCAACATTCCCCTTTTACAATGGATGCCCAGGGCCATGGACCGGGTCACAGCTACCGTGACATCTCCCATTGAAACTAGCAGTAGCCGTGGGGGTTCCTACGATGCCCTAGACCCCTCGATCACAGCCGGAGAACTGCCTAGCCTAAAGACAGAAAGGGAAATCTAAACTGCCCCAGAGCAGACCCCAAAGCAATAGGCAGCCCCCAACATATAATGACGGTGAAGCAAGAAGAAAAAACACTAACACAGATAGAAAGATAGACTGAGCAAATGATGGGGCCCAAGCTAACTAGATAGGACAGGATAGGAAGGCTGCTGTCTGCAATCCGCGAAAAACCCTATCAAAATAAGAGCCAACAGACTGACAGGGAAAAAGGCCCTGAAGACGCTAGGCTTCAAAAAGACTATGTCAGTACTCAGGTATTTTCTGAAGACAGAGCAAACCGACAAAAAGGAATACAGCTCACCCCAGCAGGGAATGGCAGAATCCAGAAAAGCAAGGCAAACTAAAACCAAAACACAAATGCAAAAAGGCAAAGCAGAAAACTTAGCTTTTGAGGAGCAGGAATCAGACTGGTCTCCTAGAATTCCACAGAGAAATCACCAGCGAGGCAGAAGGGCGTCGGCTGCCTTATATCCAGTCAGAGATCCCCGTCGCCCAGTCATCCTCTCCCAGCTCAGGTGCTTGGTAATCAGCCTCACTACCTTCCTTCACCAGAAGAGGGAGTTCATCAGACCTCAATGGTGAAGGGGAAAATGAACTCATAACAGTACCCCACTTTGAGGAGGGGTCACCGAACCCTCATCCACGCCACCAGGGCGACCAGGGTGAGCCCGATGAAAGGCACGCACCAATCTTTTGGCATGAATATCAGAGGCAGAGAACCAGGAATTATCCTCCTGACCATAACCCTTCCACTTAACCAAATACTGGAGTCTCCGTCTAGCCAGACGGGAATCCAGTATCTTCTCTACCTCATATTCCATGTTACCTTCAACCAATACAGGGTCCGGAGGTGCCACCCCAGGAACTACTGGTTCAACAAACCTCTTCAACAAGGACTTATTAAACACATTATGGATTTTAAATGTGACAGGAAGAGCCAACTGAAAAGAGACCGGATTAATGATCTCCAAAATCTTGTAAGGCCCAATAAATCTAGGCTTAAACATAGGAGAAGCTACCTTCATAGTGATATTTTTTGATGATAACCAAACCATATCACCCACCTTAAACTGGGGACCAACGGTCCTATGTCGGTTGGAAAACCGCTGGGCCTTTTCCTGGGAGAGAGATAACTTATCCACCACTTGGTCCCAGATCTGGTGCATTCTCTCCACCACAGTGTCAACACCTGGGCAGGCAGAAGGCTCCACCTGCCCTGAAGAAAATCGAGGATGAAACCCAAAGTTACAAAAAAAGGTGACATCAAAGTGGCAGAACTAGCTCTATTATTTAAAGCAAATTCGGCCAAGGGCAAAAATGAAACCCAATCATCCTGATCAGCGGAAATAAAACATCTCAAATACGACTCCAAGGTCTCGTTTGTTCTCTCCGTCTGCCCATTGGTCTGAGGGTGAAACGCAGAGGAGAAGGACAACTGAATTCCCAGCTTGGAACAGAACGTCCTCCAAAATCTAGACACAAACTGAACTCCTCTGTCAGATACAATGTTCTCAGGAATCCCGTGCAAGCGAACCACCTGTTGCAAAAACAAGGGCACCAACTCAGAAGAAGATGGCAACTTAGGGAGTGGTACAAGATGAAACATCTTAGAGAACCTATCACAAATCACCCAAATAACAGTCATTCTCTGAGAGACAGGCATATCAGAGATGAAATCCATTGAAATATGGGTCCATGGCCTCCTGGGGACCGGCAAAGGCATCAACAACCCACTAGAGCGAGAACAAGGTTTAGACCGGGAGCAAGTCCCATAGGACTGCACAAAATTCCTGACATCACGAGACAAGGCGGGCCACCAAAAAGACCGACTCACCAGATCTCTAGTACCAAAAATACCTGGATGACCAGCCAATGCAGAGCAATGAACTTCAGACATCACTCTCTTCTTCCACTGGTCAGGAACATACAACTTTCCACTGGGACAACGCTCAGGTTTGTCCTCCTGGAACTCTTCCAGAGCACGTCTCAAATCGGGTGAGATGGCAGAAAGAACTACCCCTTAGCCTAAGATGGTAGCAGGCTTGGTCACCACAGGAGAATCAGCAAAGAAGCTCCTAGAAAGAGCGTCAGCCTTGACATTCTTAGTGCCAGGAAGAAAAGAGACCACAAAATCAAAACGTGTAAAAAACAAGGCCCATCTAGCCTGTCTAGGGTTCAAGCGTTTGGCCGACTCTAGGTAAATCAAATTCTTGTGGTCAGTGAGGATCACGACTTGATGTTTAGCTCCCTCCAACCAATGTCTCCACTCCTCAAATGCCCATTTCATGGCCAACAGTTCCCGATTCCTCACATCATAGTTACGTTCAGATGGGGAGAACTTTCGGGAAAAGAAAGCACAGGGATTCATTTTAGATGTTACAGGATCCTTTTGGGACAAAACAGCTCCTGCACCAATCTCAGAAGTGTCCACCTCTACCTGGAACGGGAGTGAGACATCAGGTTTCCGCAAAAGCGGGGCAGAAGTGAATCTTCACTTCAGCTCCTGAAAGGAAGAAACAGCCTCCGGAGACCAATTCAACACATCAGCACCCTTCTTAGTCAGATCAGTCAATGGCTTATCAATACTAGAAAATTTTGCTATAAATTTCCGATAAAAATTAGCAAAACCCAAAAACTTCTGAAGGGCCTTCAAAGAAGTGGGCTGAACCCAATCATAAATGGCCTGTACCTTGGCCGGATCCATTTCAATAGTTGACGGAGACAAAATAAATCCCAAAAATGAAATCCTCTGTACCCCAAAAAGGCATTTCGTTCCTTTGACATACAGGGAATTCTCCCTCAAGATCCGGAACACCGTCCGAACATTTTCCACATGAGAATCCCAATCCTTGGAGAAGATCAAAATATCATCCAGATAGATAATCAAAAATTTATCCACAAAGTCTCGGAAAATGTCGTTCATGAAGCACTGGAAGACAGAAGGGGCATTAGTGAGCCCAAAAGGCATCACCAGGTACTCAAAATGTCCCTCTGGAGTATTAAACGCCGTCTTCCATTCATCCCCATGCTTAATGCGGATAAGATTATACGCCCCCTGAGGTCAAGCTTGGTAAACCAGCAAGCACCTTTAACTCTGGAGAATAGATCCAAAATCAGGGGTAACGGATACTGATATTTAATAGTAATTTTGTTGAGGGCACGATAATCAATACAAGGCCTTAATGAACCATCCTTTTTGGCCACGAAAAAAACCCCAGCACCTAATGGTGAAGAGGATGGTCTAATATGACCCTTCTCCAACGCCTCCTTAATATAGGATCGCATAGCCTCGTGCTCGGGTACAGATAAATTGAAGAGCCGACCCTTGGGAAATTTACACCCCGGGCTCAGTTCAATTGCACAGTCATAACTCCTATGAGGAGGCAAAGACGCAGACTCATTCTCACTAAATACATCATAAAAGTCAGCCAAATAGTCAGGAACATCATGCGACTGAGGAGAGGTGGAAAAAACCGGAGCCTCACTAAGGGTACACCGACAACCCCAACTCACCACAGACACAGATTTCCAGTCCAAAACTGGATTATGAATTTGCAACCAGGGAAACCCCAGAACAATGGTATCATGCAAATTATGCAACACCAAAAATCTGCAATTTTCTTGATGGTTTGGGGTGACCCGAATTACCACCTGGGTCCAAAACTGAGGTTTATTTTTCGCCAAAGGAGTAGCATCAATCCCCCTCAAAGGGATAGGCATCCGCAGAGGTGTCATAGGAAATCCACAACGTTTAGTAAAGTCCAAGTCCATTAGGTTAAGGGCTGCTCCCGAATCCACAAAAGCCTTGGCGGAAAATGTGGACAGGGAGCAGATCAGAGTAATTGCCAGAAGAAACTTAGGTTGAACACCACCCACAGAAAACGTGTGTGCAAAACGTTTCTCTCGTTTAGGACAGACAGAAATAATATGCGAGGCATCTCCACAAAAAAACACAGCTTATAACACTTTCTGAACTCCTGATGTTGCTCCCTGGACAAAACTCTATCACATTGCATAGGTTCAGACACTTGTTCAACAGGTGGCCACACCTCTCATGCAGTCCTGCGTTCACGTAAACGCCGATCAACCTGAATGGCTAATGACATAGAATCGTCCAGACCAGAGGGAACAGGAAATCCCACCATAGTATCTTTTACGGCTTCTGACAAACCCTTCCGAAAGAGAACTGCCAAGGCATTATCATTCCTGGCAGTAAGGACCGCCCACTTTCAGAATTTTTGACAGTACAATTCTGCAGAATCTCGACCCTGGCTCAATGCCAACAGGGTCTTTTCTGCCTGATCAATAGCATTAGGTTCGTCATACAACAACCCCAAGGCTTGAAAAAATGCGTTCACATTAGTCAGACTAGGATCATCAGGTTTCAAAGAAAACACCCAATCCTGGGGATCGCCACACAGCAAAGAGATAACAATTTTAACCTGCTGCGCGGAGCTCCCTGACGAGTTAGGCTTCAAGGCAAAAAATAATTTACAATTATTTTTGAAATTCAAAAATTTAGACCGATCCCCAAAAAACACATCAGGAGTAGGAATCTTTGGTTCAGCAGCATGTGAATGAGCAAGGTAGGCGGAAATTCCCCGCACTTCCGCAGCGAGCTGCTCCACACAATCAGACAATTGCTTTATCTCCATTGAGAGAAAAAAAAATTCCCCCTACGGCCTCAGAGATATAGAGGAAAAAATATACACACTTTTTTTTTTAAATTCTTTCCTGCTATTGAGTACCCTAGAATCTGCGCAAGGCTGGTGATTCTGTTATGAATGATTCACCGTAGGAGGCAAAAACAGAAATGCTAGCTAAGTCCAGAAAGCCAGAGAAGTTGGCAGCTATCGGATTGCAGACCCCTGAACCTATCAACAACAACTAGCAGTAGCCGTGGGGGGTTCCTACAATGCCCTAGACCCCTCGATCACAGCCAGAGAACTGCCTAGCCTAAAGACAGAAAGGGAAATCTAAACTGCCCCAGAGCAGACCCCAAAGCAATAGGCAGCCCCCAACATATAACGACGGTGAAGCAAGAAGAAAAAACACTAACACAGATAGAAAGATAGACTGAGCAAATGATAGGGCCCAAGCTAACTAGATAGGACAGGATAGAAAGGCTGCTGTCTGCAATCCGCGAAAAACCCTATCAAAATAAGAGCCAACAGACTGACAGGGAAAAAGGCCCTGAAGACACTAGGCTTCAAAAAGACTATGTCAGTACTCAGGTATTTTCTGAAGACAGAGCAAACCGACAAAAAGGAATACAGCTTACCCCAGCAGGGAATGGCAGAATCCAGAAAAGCAAGGCAAACTAAAACCAAAACACAAATGCAAAAAGGCAAAGCAGAAAACTTAGCTTTTGAGGAGCAGGAATCAGACTGGTCTCCTAGAATTCCACAGAGAAATCACCAGCGAGGCAGAAGGGCGTCGGCTGCCTTATATCCAGTCAGAGATCCCCGTCGCCCAGTCATCCTCTCCCAGCTCAGGTGCTTGGTAATCAGCCTCACTACCTTCCTTCACCAGAAGAGGGAGTTCATCAGACCTCAATGGTGAAGGGGAAAATGAACTCATAACAACCAGTATTACTGGCCCTACAATATCTCTCCCAATATCAACCACTTCTTGAAGCACCTAAGGCCATTTCAGACCCCTGATGCCTCTCCAATTTACATCAATACCCTGAAAACCCATATTCCTTCCGCCAGGACTACATTCCGCTCTCTGAGCTGCCCAGAAACTGTAAGAGTGGCCTAGGAGCCACACTGTTGCCCTTGCGGGACCTAGATAACCAAAAGAGAAAGGAAATTATATTTGTAAATCTGGTCTAATATACCTGGCAAAGCAAGCGGAATGCCACCATCCTATCCTTTGAACCTCCACCTCTGGCAAACCCGCCTTTGCAGCCTCGGTAGCGACCCCTATTCGAAAAGCATGTGTCCCATATTCCCCCGGTTGCACGCCAGATGCCTGTAGGCACTTGCAAAAAATAGACTGAAACTGAAATTTAGTCAATGGGGACCCATCCGCATGTGCAAGGAAAAATTTACCACTACTTCTGAACTCCAAATAACTTTAAACCGTCTTGACAGGGCAAACTGGGCCTACAGCTGGGTTTAAAAGGATCCAAGTGCCCCTCCCTGAAGGGTCTGTTTTAGACTTGCAAATACGGAGACATGTCACAACCCCTACTACAACCACATCCACAAACAATAAGCCCTGTTCTGGCATATTTTTTTATTTAGGGACTAATTTGCTAATGCATAAAGTGCCAAAGTACAGGATTGCATACGCAGCAGAAAAAAGGGCAGCTTCAAATTGCGAAGAGCAACTAAAACAATCTTATGTAATAAGGAAATATAAATGGGGCATCTAATTTCTTTACTGGGTTGAGCTCTTTTCCAACCTTTTAAGGTCTCCCTGATTATAAAGGCCTTTGTAACATCTGGCCAACCTAGCAAATTAAAATAAAATGCTAGGCCAGATAGTCATTGTTGGGCCGAAAAATCTGAAATCCCGGAATTCAAGAGTAACATCAAAAATTCAACTGTAACATCCAACCTGGCCTGGCAGCAAGAGTGAACTGGTTTCCCTGTGATCAAACGATACCATTCATCCCAAGACTTACCATATGACTGCCAAGTAGATGAAGCCACTGAAGAACGGAAGAGGGGCAGGGCAAACCTTCCAGGTGGGCTCCCTGAAAACCTGCCAATTAAAACATGACAAGGCATCAGTGATTACATTTTGATCCACTGGAACATGGCAGGCTCTGAACCTTATGTTCTTCCGTAAACATATAAGGACCAAAGTAGGCTAAGCACCGGAGGGGGAGGGGGAGATGAAGACAAGCGATTTATACATTGCCCCACGCTGAGGTTGTCGCTCCAAAAATATATTTTCTTCTGTTGGCAGCTGCTACAATGGGAAAAAGTTCCAATAGCTTAAGATTTTTGCAAAGCCCTTGTGATCTCCACGAATCTAGCCAAGCGGCCACACACCTCTGATCTCCAAATATGGTACCGAAACCAGCCGACCCTGCAGCATCTGAGAATAATTTCAACTCCTGGCTCGAAATGTCAGGACACATGAAACAAGTGTTGCCGTTAAATGAAGTAAAAAAATCTTTTCCTAACCTCCAAATCAGACCACAAACTTTTTGTCAGACCCTTATGACCGGGAAGGGTAGCCCCTCTTGTTGCTAATGATAAACATCTTTAAAATACTCTACCAACCGGCATGACAAAAACCAATAGCCCAAGTTAGGATTGCATTTGGTGCAGGGTAACTTTTTTGACAGAACAGAAGCGTTCGATCAAGTACATAAGTTTCTCAACCTTCTAGGCAGGTAAACGGTAAATCATGGAATTCCTAGGAAAGACAGGGTTGTAACTGTGATGACAGTCTTTTCTGCTGATAAGGGGACCCCGAACTGTTGTGATATATCTTTGAAAAAATTCAGTAATTGTGAACAAACGGGTGAATCTTTTGGTCCCACGAATAAAAAATCGTCCAAGTAGTGTGTGACAGACCTGAAACCCAAAAAGGAACTGAAGAGCTCGAAACAATAACAAGGTATGGAACAGCCCATCCGGAGGCACATGTCGTAATAAAAGCCATCATCCATCTGGCAACCCAAAAGGTGGAAACACTCAAGATGAACTGGTAGGAGACGGAAAGTGGATTCAATATCAGATTTCACTAGAAGAACCCCGGCACCAGCCTGGTGAACCAGGGCTACTGCCGGGTCAAAAGAAACATGATTCCGATGCATCCTCCAGTGAAATTCCATCATTAACAGACTCACCTTTGGGGTAGAATAGATGGTGTATAAGACGAAACATGCCAGGGTCCTTTTAAGGAACTAAACCCAATGGGGAAACTCTAAAGTTCCAAAAAGGAGGGGTTTGGAACGGACCCGCGATCCTGCCTAACTTCACTTCTTTGTCGATCTCATGCAGGACCTCAAGGTGGTCGTGGGCAGACTTCAAATTAGTAGCAAACTAAGGGAATCTACTAAATTTGAAAGTGATAAAAACCCGTACAAAAAGCCGAATCGAAGTTGACCCGCCGCGACTTTATTAGCATAACAGTCTAGCCAAGGGCCCATCGCGGTTACGCTCACCGGGGTCCTTATGTTCCCTGATTTTGGTCCTGGAAGGTTTGACTGGTAATTTGCCCGAGGGGCAGGGGGCAGCAGGATGAGCTCCCCCGCAAGAGGAGCAGTCTTGTTTAAACTTACATAACCCAAAGAAACGGCAGTGTCCCTCACTGAATAACCAGCAGGCTCCAGGTCTCCGGACGACAGTGAGTTATCGCCTACTGTTGCTGAGGGGTGACTAGTGGCCGCTGTTGGAAAGGGGGGCTGTTTTGGGGATAATATTAACATGATTCACACATCAGTTGCCTTTACCCCCAACCTATTTCAGGCTGCAGGGCCAGCCACCTCCGAAACTCATTGTAGTACCACCAGGCGGACCCGCCGTGGGTCTTGTAGGAGGTATATATCATGTTCTGGTAAATGAACAAATTGGAACACCATTACAGGTGCTTCTGGCCCATGACACAGCCTAAAACAGAAAAAGCCTGTAACCAATTGCTCATGGTTTTTGCAACCTTCTGCCTGCTCCTGTCGAAAGGTCTATCAATTGGTCTCATCTCCTTGTCGACTGTGTGCTGGTCCACTGATATTAAAGACCAGATATCAATATAATAATAAATAAAAATAATAATAATAATAATAATAATAATAATAATAATAATAATGGAGGTATTTGCCATTGCAGCAATAGGGCTCCAGTGATACAATGTGTTCTGGGTATAATGAAACACGCTGGGGTATGGCTGGTCGCTCTGTGACACTTTATTTGTCCTAAATATTAATGGCTCTATTATTATTGAAACACAAGAGGGACCTGGAGACAATACGCTGAAATTGTATTGAGGCGTACATGACAGACATCAGCACCTTATGCCTCTTACAGATTTGGAGGAAGATTCTCATTAAGAAGTGCTTACTATATACTTTCAAGACAGAAAAAAACAACAGCTTGGCTTTTCTACGCTTCGTGAGTAGCTTACACTAAGAAAAACTTTATTTGATTAAATAAGCATTTAGAGCATGAAATACACCAAGGAAACAAATTTAATCAATGAGGCATGCTATTTTTTTAAAGAGTGATAGTTATTTGCACACTGACTTTTAGCAACCATTTCTTTCTACCCAGAAGGAAAAGCAATTCTGGAAAAAAAACTATGTTATGCTTCTTTGGCCACAGGGATTAGATGCAGCACGCGCTTTTATGAGCTAGTGAAAAATGTATAAGGCTACAAAATCTGGGACCCTAATAAATGCATGAAAGAATTCCACCTTACTTAGAGTCTCTGGCCTCTGTGCCCCCTTGTTATCTAAGAATAGCAAATTTCCCATTATTTTCCCTGGGACATTAGTTCTACTTGAAAACCTTTTAATTAAATATGTTGGCGCTGCACCAGGTTGCAATTCAGGTTCTTTTTTAGATAGGTGTTGTTAGTTGTAATGGGTACAAGGTAAACTAGAAACCAGGAACACACTTTGTAGTTGCCAGCTTAATGCTACCCTCAGTATCAGCCTCACAGCTTTTACTGATAGACAAGGATAATATTTATCAGTTCTGTGTAGCCCAAAAAATGGAACACATACCTTGCTCATCTTTCAGAACAATTCATTAGAACACAATGATACAAGAATATTTATTCCTAGCTCGCTAATCCAGGATCCTCCGTTTATGGAAAAGTGCATCCAAGTTAATCAAGATTAAGTGTCCATGGGGAATACAATTTTTGATTAATTTTTTAAGAAGTGTACTTGTCACGATTCCACGGCACAGTGTGTCTTGAATGCAGTGACTGACAGCCCAGTCATTCAATCTAGTGCAGGGTCGTGCTGAGTTGTCAATGTGTTGATCATGTTGCCACCAAGCATTTTGTAGCTCTCCAAGAGTTTCTGGACAATTTCGGTGTAATTGTTTGCTTGTGTATTTCGATGAAAGTCCTTGACAAGGTCTTTGAATAATAACCAAGCATTCTTTTGGAGTTCTGACATTGTCCTGTCGAAATGTTCATCCTTGATGAGTTGACAAATCTGTGGTCCATCAAACACACCAGCCTTTATTTTTCCAAATGACAGGCTAGAAAATGACAAAATGAGGTACTTGAAACAGAATATAATGTTCTTTCTAGCAAAAAGTTGCTCATTATACACTAGTTTCCTTAATATTGCTTTGATCCAGGGAGCTAGTCTGATTGCCGTATGTGGAGTCGGGAAGGAATTTTTTTCCCCAATGTGAAGCTTACTGTTTGCCACATGGGTTTTTTTTTGCCTTCCTCTGGATCAACATGTTAGGGCAAGTTAGGATAGGATATGGGTTGAACTAGATGGACTTAAAGTCTTCCTTCAACCTTAATAACTATGTTACTATGTAGAATGTTTGGATCACCAGGTTTGAGGTCAGATCCTGAAAGCCAGTTCCTCTCCATCCAGTGCTGCTCACGAACTTTGTTGTCCCACGTGCACAGAAAACAAGGATACTTGATGTATCCGCATTGCTAACCAAGAAGTAAGCATATCATTTTAAGATCAACACAGATGACCCAATTGTGTTTGTGATATTGCAACCACTCAATGATTTTCCATTTGTCTCCATATTCTTAAAAAAGAAACAGATTAGCCAATTTTGACTACACCAAATAAATTGGCATTGTGGAGGAGGACACACTTTCAGCTCTGCTTTAAGCTATCGATGAACAGCTGCCATTCACTTGCATTTTAGATTGGAATTCCCAATTCCTCAATTAAACTGTAAATGTTACAGCAATACACAAAGCCACTGTCACTGTTAAAGTATTGTAGAAATGCACTTTCTCTGGATCAAAAACTCATGCCAAATCATTCAACTGTTGCTGGTCAAATCCCTTAGGAACTGAGACATCTTCAATTTCTTTGTTGTTGCTGTAACTTTGTATTTCATCATAATGCTGTTCTTGAAAAGAGGATAGTTCAAGGAAAGCAGGCACTGGGATTTCAGCTGAATGAGTACTCTATTTTAGAATAAATTTTCTTCTTATATCCCGATGTTTTCACTTTACAAATCTAAAAGTCACTGGAATGATCTCTTGGCTTTTGCCAAACCATAGGAATACCAAATGGCATCCCATCACATACTCCCTTTTTCCACATCCGTAAACTATGGACACACTGCTTGTACATCTTACGAGGGGCCCAAAACTTATCTTTATTATCAAGTTTTACTTTGAAATATGCAAAATAGGCTTGCTTGCCAAATAGGCTGATGTTCGTCCTTTGACTAGTAATGATGAAACTGCCACAGATAAAACAATAGAAATCAGAGCTGTTTAGGCACATATGACAAGAAATAGCAGAGACCGACATGATCTGAAAGAAAGGAATTAAGTATATAAATAAAAAAATTAACTCTGCTAACCCCTTGTTTAGAGACTTTTGGAATGTGTTCCACTATATAGAGTGGCACACAACCTCTCGCCACACTGTCTCACGTGGAACTGAATAGTTTAGACAAACAACAACCTGTTCCAAGTCACCAAGGTTGTTCTCCACCCCTCAACACTTAAGGGCAGTTTGCTCTAATAGAGGAGTACTAGTGCTACCTTCAATCCAATCTAGAGTAATCGCATTAAGATAACCTGTAGAGAAAAAAAAAAAACTGACGTGACAGAATAAAACTAACCGCAGTTTTGAAATCAGCATGCCTATTTTAGCGTAATTAGCACGCTAGATTACTGAACATGTCTGGCTTTAGAAACCAGTAGCGTTAAAGGAGTTGTGCCATGTTAGCTGAACGGAAGGTTGTGCTTCCCATCCTCCTGCTTGCCAAGATGGGGGTGGCAGTCTTTTGAACGATTGACAATATGGCCAAACGGCATTTTTGTCCCTCTGGCCAGAACTGTGCACTTTTTGGCGGTGCTGCAATCAGACAGAGATTTGCTTTGGAGGAGCAGAGCTTGCAAGCACTATTGTAAACAGCTTGTAAGCACTGCTCTCATTGCATAGGAGATCGGCCACCACTGATGAATATAGAGGTGGCTAGTAACCTAGGTAATGATCAGTATACAATAAAATAATAAAATCTCTGTATGAATACGATCCATCCTCTTTAAATTTAATTTTAATTTAAAGATGTTTTTTACAGCATTTTTTTCTGGTAAAGAATGTCTATTAAGAAATTGCTGCAGTTAAAATATCATCTATGCGCCATTGTTCTTATGGGACAGTAAGTAGCTCTACATGACTAAAGGTACTGTCACACTAAGCGATATCGCTAGCAATATCGCTATAACTTGTGACATTATAGCGATATTGCTAGCGACATCGCTGTGTCTGATACTTACCTACGACCCGCTCCCCCGCTGGTTATCGCTGATCGCGCGAGAACGTCCTGGACCGCTTCTCGTCGTCAGCTTCCTGCGATGCTTCCTGTGGAGAGACGAGCGACGAGCGTGGAGCCGGGCGGGAGGACGTCAGGATCGCCTAGTGTGACAGGTAAGTAGCGACCCCCGACCCCTGCGATGTCGCTGGTGAGATCTGCCTGTGTGGCAGCTCACTAGCGACCACTTAGCGATGTACCAGCGATCCTGACTGCGTCATATCGCTGGTCGGGATCGCTGGTACATCGCTAAGTGTGACAGTACCTTTATGGATTAAAGGTTTGTGATAATTCTGCTCAGCTAATGGAGTTTTACTAATTTTGCTTGCGTAAGTTTTAATTATTATTACTTACTGTATGTATTATTACTTACTGTACTAAGAAGCGCCTGTCCGAATCCTGTTCATTTTAGACAATGTTCAGATGTTCAGGTTTTAAATACATTAGATAGGGACTGCTTCAATACGGGTTACCTTGACGCGGTGAAGCAGCTTGGCATACATTTTTTTGCAAAAAAAGTATCGACTAAATACCCTGTATTTGTTATCTAGCACTTGCTGATTACTGTCATATATTTTACTGCAGAGTATTTTTGCAAATCTGTTTTCTTGTTGTGTCTCAGTTAGTGGGTGGTGTGAACGTTGTCTTACCGACTTGTTCACAATTGTGCATGTCACATGTGTTTTTAATCCGTTTTTTACTTGCCTAGCATGGTTTGAAAGACCCCACCCCTCTGTTGTGTGGCATGCACATAAGAGCTGTCTTGCACCACAAACCCATACTAAGAAGCGCCTGTCCGAATCCTGTTCATTTTAGACCCTGTTCAGATGTTCAGGTTTTAAATACATTAGATAGGGACTGCTTCAATAAGGGTTACCTTGACGCGGTGAAGCAGCTTGGTATACATTCTTTTTCCAAAAAAAGTATCGACTAAATACCCTGTATTTGTTATCCAGCACTTGCTGATTACTGTCATCTATTTTACTGCAGAGTATTTTTGCAAATCTGTTTTCTTGTTGTGTCTCAGTTAGTGGGTGGTGTGAACGTTGTCTTACCGACTTGTTCACAATTGTGCATGTCACATGTGTTTTTAATCCGTTTTTTCCTTGCCTAGCATGGTTTGAAAGACCCCACCCCTCTGTTGTGTGGTATGCACATAAGAGCTGTCTTGCACCAAAAACCCATACTAAGAAGCGCCTGTCCGAATCCTGTTCATTTTAGACACTGTTCAGATGTTCAGGTTTTAAATACATTAGATAGGGACTGCTTCAATACTGGTTACCTTGACGCGGTGAAGCAGCTTGGTATACATTTTTTTGCAAAAAAACGTATCGAGTAAATACAATGTATTTGTTATCCAGCACTTTCTGATTACTGTCATATATTTTACTGCAGAGTATTTTTGCAAATCTGTTTTCTTGTGTCTCAGTTAGTGGGTGGTGTGAACGTTGTCTTACCGACTTTTTCACAATTGTGCAAGTCACATGTGTTTTTAATCCGTTTTTTCCTTGCCTAGCATGGTTTGAGAGACCCCACCCCTCTCTTGTGTGGCATGCACATAAGAACTGTCTTGCACCACAAACCCATACTAATAAGCGCCTGGCCGAATCCTGTTCATTTTTTACACTGTTCAGATGTTCAGGTTTTAAATACATTAGATAGGGACTGCTTCAATACGGGTTACCTTGACGCAGTGAAGCAGCTTGGTATACATTTTTTTTCAAAAAAAGTATCGACTAAATACCCTGTATTTGTTATCCAGCACTTGCTGATTACTGTCATATATTTTACTGCAGAGTATTTTTGCAAATCTGTTTTCTTGTTGTGTCTCAGTTAGTGGGTGGTGTGAACGTTGT
Organism: Dendrobates tinctorius; assembly: GCF_039654945.1. Classification (NCBI taxonomy): domain Eukaryota; kingdom Metazoa; phylum Chordata; class Amphibia; order Anura; family Dendrobatidae; genus Dendrobates; species Dendrobates tinctorius. Next base: position 521,816 of record NW_027361712.1, read on the forward strand.
CTTACCGACTTGTTCACAATTGTGCATGTCACATGTGTTTTTAATACATATCTTACATTTTGTATAAGCTAAGCTCAAAAATTCAAAATAATCAGATTTATTGTATTTTCAACAAACTTTTCATAAATAAATAGTACAGATGAAAATAGATAAATTATATAAGAAACTTTGCAACATATTATATCAGAAAATGTTGCTTCTTTAACCCTTTAAACATGTCTACATGTGGGGCCTGATTCATTAAGGTGTTTACTCCACCACCTTTTGGAAAACTATTGTGACATTTGGTGTTTACACGTCAGTCTCAGCCAGCTACGCAAATATAGATGCAGCATTGGCGGTATATGGGTGGGACAGGGCTGGAGTACATTTCTGGCAACTGCAGACAACAGTTAGAAACGACTAATTCATTAAGCGGCGTGCTCCGCACTTAAAGGAAATCTGTCACCACATTTGACTTATCTAAGCTATTAATATTGGCATACAGGTTATACACTTGTGAAAAATGCCATACCTGTATGTATCATATCAGAAGGCTTGTTGAGAAGTCATCTTTTATCACTTTATGCAAATGACCTCTTCCAGGCTATGGGGAGGATGTTACCTGGAAGATCATTCTGCCTCCAGAGCTTATTTAAAAAAAGGGGGCGTTACCAGTGTGTGATATGTAACTAACACAGAGCAGGAAAAATTAAATTTGTCTTCTTGGAAACACATTTTTGCAGCTCTCTGAGCTCTGCTAAACACCAAAGAGATTGGCGTACATAAAACCATCTCAAGAATACTGAGGTACTAAAAAGGGGCAAGCGAGGAGACGCAAGGACTGTGCCAGCTATGATGGGTGAGCAGGACTGATTGATAGATATACGCATATTGGGTGATTTTTGTATCCCATTGACTTTATTAATGCAAATGGTCTTTTACATGGTTTATGATCTGTCTCACCCCTGAATACTTTTTCTGTCCTTGTTCATCCTTGTTCATCTCCTCCGCTGTACCAGTGTGTCTCCACTCCTATTCATCTCCTTGTTGCCAATATGTATGGCTATTATTGTATGTATTTCATCTAGTTCAATAAACTTTGTGATTTTTAGTACCTCAGTATTCTTGAGATGGTTGTATGTACTCTCTTGGGTGTTTCTCAATTCTATGGGAGTATTCCATCTATTCATATGAACATTGCATTTATGCATTTATTCTGGGAGCGAGGTTTTTGTCCTCCTCGACCATGTTATTTTGGATGGCTTTTTGCGACTCTGTTTTTAATCTCTGAGCTCTGCTGTATTGTAACAATATTACAACACTGTCTTCCTGTGAGATGAGAGGTGAAGCTGAGAGGAACCTGCAGATGTGTCAGTTATAATCACACACAGCTCTACAGTGAGATCAGGAGAGCAGAGATTGGCCATTACACATCACAGTTGTAAATCCTCCTTCATGTAAAACAAGCTCTGGAGGCTGAGTTATCTTTCAGGCAGTGCCCTCCCCATGGCTGAGAAGAGGGTATTTATATAAAGTGATAAAACATGACTTCTCAGCAACAAGGCATCTCATAGGATGACTTTTTTTGGCATTCTATAACCTGTATGCTCATATCAATAGGTTAGATAGGTCAAATGTGATGACAGATTCCATTTAATTAATTAGCTATATCATACTCCAGTAAAGTCCTCCCCCAAGACAAGATGGTCTGCCAGCACAATGAGGTATCATGTTAGACACTCTATTATACTCCACTTTAAAGGGAGGAGGAAGAGTGAAAAAAAGCAGAAAGTGACACAGATGATTATGCTATGCTTTCTAAAAAACTGTTAGCTAACCCCAAAGCTGGATTCACATGCTCACTACTGCTGCTGCGCCTGTATGCATGCCAACTAAAGAATGAAGAGCAGGAGTTCATTCTTGTGTGATGTCCTTTATATAAGAGATGTCAAAGAAGCTTGTCTCCTCCTACCAGTTCAAAGTGAAGTGAATTACAAATTAAGTGAGACACTGAAGAAGGGAAAGACTGTTAAAATGCAAAATACAAGACATAGAACTGAACAGAAATAAAGTTATACATGATTGCTTATTCTGAAAATGTACCACTAAATTCATGGAAACCAAGACTCAGAGATTGATTCTATTTTTTAGAGATGTGTAGGAATCCTATTGTTCTTTTATCCAGCCTACCTATCAGAGCTGAAACACATTGTGTGGATCCATTTAATAATTATTTTATAATTATGATAGGGCTCTCCAGGGCAGACATTGTTGTTTCATAATGGCTTGTCTTGGGTGATTGAGTTTATACAATTATAAAATGTAAATGTACTTAACTTCACAAATCAGAGGTTGGCTTCAAGGAATACCCATACAAAAATGAACTGTGTAATTTAATTTAAAAGTAGAAGCTGAAAAATGCAGCATTGTGCTAACTATTGATGCTAAGTATTGCCGAACTTCAGCACATATTTGACATCCATGATAATAACCTATTTTTTTTCCATTTATTTCTTTATTTTACATCTCCTTTTACTTTTACTGAACCTGGATGTTTAAATTGGCTTTCAAGGAAAATATACTTCTGGGATAGCTATCATTAGCAATTTTCAAAATTTGAATGCTTATATCCATAAACCAGACAGTCATACCACACAAAATAATTAATACAGGTGAATGAATAAATTTGAGAAGAACTGAATTCTACTGAAATTTTACAAAAACCCATTTTCCAAAATGCAGAAATGTTCCAATCCGCTTTCGAGGGAACCAAAAAGATTTAAAAATGTAAAAAATCCTTAAACTGACCTTACTGCTCACTTCTCCAGTCCCTCCTTTAATCACTGCCACCTGTCCGGCCCTCATCACATCAACTGATTCCCCCACTGCTTGCGCTGGAATCTCGGGAGATTTCATGCCAGGAGAAGGTCACAGCTCACGCACTGCCTACATGACACTGTGTCCTTCTGAACAGGGGATTCCATCATTAGCTTTGAGGGATCAGAAGATTGGATGGGTGGTGGTGAGTACTGGAGGGACTGGAGAGCTAACTGGTGAGTATAAGGAAATTTAAAATTTTTCTATATATTATGTTTATTATGCTGTGGAGTCTGGAGAGAACATGGAGAGCTAAAACCCCTATAAGTGAACCAAATTTGGAATTTCTCTAGGTGTGTGTTGACATGTATATACCCATAGGTGCTTCACAGACCTTTGCAACATCTGAATGTGAAAATGAAAAAAATAATTTTTTTCCATTGAAATCTTTTTTAGCCCCAAATGTGTAATGCAGTTTGTTATGCAATTTCTCCCAAATGCAGTGATACCCAATATGTAGTAAAAACTTAATATTTTGCCCACAAATTTAGCTTGATTATATTGTGAATACTATGTTACATTTGCAGAGTCCCTGATGTACAAGAACAGCAGAAACCGCCTACAAGTGACCCCATTTTGGAAAGTTTGGAAAGTAGGCTCCTCATGGATTTCACCAAGGATTTCATAAAGCATTTTTATCCAACAAGTGGTTCAGAAAACTTTATAACATTTATATGTGAAAATGAAAAATTATGCCTTTTTTCTAAGGGTGACAGGACAAATTGATATTGAGTGAGGCCTAGTCACCAATTACGCTCCACACAAAGTCATGACATTGGGGTGATGCATATAATAATGTTATAGCAGCTTGCTTTTACTGAAATTGCCTCCGATGACCAATGTGCCAAAATTTTGCACAGGCCAAGCTAGTAATAATATTATTATGTTCTGAGGTCTTGTCAGTGCAGAGAGACCAAAGATGCTAGGATGCAATGGAAGAAGACACCTTAACCCTGAAGCCGGGGCTGTGCAGCTGGAAATGTGATGGACATGGCAAGGTGAGTATACGTTTTTAAATTTTTTTAACCCCTTTGCAGATGATTAGAATTGAGCAAAATAGTGGGCAGATGGCTGCCATTTTGCTGGATTTATGCAAAGTCAGGCAAATTGCCCAAAGTTTAGCATTGCCTAACTCTATGACTATGTGAAATTCAAAATGAATTTGATTGTTTCAGAATTCTTCACTCATCAATATTTTAGTCCTGGACTGTGCTTGGTATTGCAGCCAAGACTGGAGGTCTGTTTGGCAATACCAGCCACAGCTTATGAGCTAAGCATATATCTCTATTATGATCATGTTCACAAGGTTTTATAATATATCTTTAGACAAACTACGAGAATTCTAATCTGGATATTGCCTCTTCAGCTAAACCAGGCGCTTCAGCATTGGCGGTCGGGGGTTGCCTAATTTGCGTGCCATAACCTGGTCAGTGGTCATTGTTTCTTCTGTAATTATGTAAAACGTATACACTTCGTACATCAGCTTTGTTTTTTTTGCAAACACCACAACCACAGAAAAATCTTTATAGTTCAGTTCTATCACAATATTTTTAGGTAGATATATGACAGAGCACAATTTCTAAAAGAGAATGGGATAGAGAGAATATATTGGTGCAACTAGGAAAAATAAATCCTGAGAGATTGAATTATCTTTATGGAAATGTGAATACCCATAGCATAGTGATTGCTGTAATAAAAATCAGCCACTGTCATTTGTGGTGCAGGGAAAGACAAGTAATCTATCCTCTCCAGACACCATCACCCAAGGAGATGACGAATAAATATGCACCATTTTTACAGTCAGGGTTTACAAACACATTTTAGAATATGTCTACAGACGCTATGTAGTTCTGATGGGGCTTGAATTCTGAGCAGAAATGATATCTGATCAGAGATTTGAGAATAAATTCTGCCTCCAAGGGCATTCTCATCCTCAATGTCACTGTGAGACTTGTCTTCGGGTAGGATTTACTTATTTTGAAAAATATATATATTTTGATCAACCTGATTAACTAAGAATTTTTCATGGTAACACAATAAGAATACAGAGCATGCCTCACTGTGCGAGATGAAAATCTTCATTCAGAAAGTGAACGTTAATTTAATTGTAAACTGTGTATGCTAATCAATGCTGTATTATGCTCTTAGCAATCTGTAAGGATATAATTACCAAGGCTCATCAGTGATCTAGCTGTTTTGTGGTCATTGGGGCAGGTCATTTTAAAGACTCCAGTTACATGAAACAAAAAGTATTTATAAGTACTGTATGAAAATAATAATAATTTATTTTATGTAGTAGGGGAAATATACAATGTTACTATATTAATGCTATAGTAATTATGCCACCATACACCATTCTCCCAGAAGAAAGTATGTTGATTTGTTCGAGGAACCAGTCGTGTAGCCATTTCTCCAAAGTGTTCCAGGAGCTGTTTTTCAATAGAAACGCCAGGACGCATGTTACTCTTGCTGCTGTGAGCTGACTGTGGGTCCTCAATATGTTGTTACAGTGTCTACGGATTGGTCTCTCATCTGGGAAGTCATTGGTCTGCAATTGCAAAGGGAGCTGCCAGCAGCGGATCTTGGTGATCTGAATGCACAAGTCCATTCTTCATGAGAACATTCCTCAGACAATCATTAATTGATAGTATGGCAAGGAAGGTAAGTGTTTGTATTTCTGTACATGGCTCTCCTTCTTGAGATTGAATATAGATGTTTTCCATTTTTTTCCATTTTTCAATCATTTGCATATTATTAACATGTTTATTGATCCTGCGATTACTATAATTAAACAATTTTTCCTTCTTGGTGCTGCAATTTCAATGTTGTCAAGTGGAGTTTCAAGAAGGTTATTACAAATCCACACTAATAAGGACAAACCTCACAAGTGTAATCAGGTACGAGGATGCAGCACCATAAAGGACAAAGACTCAGTGGTTATAAAAGAACAGTTTATTAGTAGAGATGAGCGACTTTGCCTTTTTTAGGGTCGAGTCGGGTTTCATGAAACCCGACTTTCGCAAAAGTCGGGTCGAACGAAATCGGCAGACTATAGCGAAAAGTAGGAGGCCGACTGAAACACGAAACCCAATGCAAGTCAATGGGGAAGCAAAGTCAGCAGGGAGTGGAGGACAGTAAACACACCTACAGTGCCTATTTCAATGCCAAAAACATCAATTCTTATTACTGAAGCTTGTCAACCTTAATTTACTTCATAATAATAGTTACGCATTGAAAACTGGGGGTTATTTGGCTAAAGTTGTGGGGGGTAGGGCTGGCTCCAGGTTTTCGTGTGCCCTGGGCCAAAGAGTGTCAGTGCGCCCCTTTAACACATAGCACAACTCATGATGCTCCGATACGGCACAGAAATATAGGTATAGTGCAATGACAAATACTTCACTGCTTACATGACATGACTGATCTATTTTAAATTGTACAATAGCTCAAAAAAAGGACAGTATATTACTCCATACAGTATTATGGCCACCACATTGTGCGCCATACAGAATAATGAGCCCCATATATTTCTCCATACAGAATAATTGGTCACATATAATGTTCCATACAGTATATGATGAGCTCCACATAACGCTACAGTATATGATGGTCCCCATGGACGATGCTCCAGTGTGTTATGGGCCCAAATAATGCTCCATATATAATGGGCCCCATTTGTAATGCTCCAGTGTATAATGTGCCCCATAGATGCTGCTCCAGTGTCTGATCTGCCCCATTTAGAATGCTCCAGTATATGATGGGCCCCATGGATGATGCTCCAGTGTCTTATGGGCCCAAATAATGCTCCATATATAATGGGCTCCATTTCTAATGCTCCAGTGTATAATGTGCCCCATAGATGCTGCTCCAGTGTCTGATCTGCCCCATTTAGAATGCTTCAGTATATGATGGGCCCCATAGATGATGCTCCAGTGTCTTATGGGCCCAAATAATGCTCCATATATAATGGGCCCCATTTGTAATGCTCCAGTGTATAATGTGCCCCATAGATGCTGCTCCAGTGTCTGATCTGCCCCATTTAGAATGCTCCAGTATATGATGGGCCCCATGGATGATGCTCCAGTGTCTTATGGGCCCAAATAATGCTCCATATCTAATGGGCCCCATTTGTAATGCTCCAGTGTATAATGAGCCCCTTAGATGCTGCTCCAGTGTCTGATCTGCCCCATTTAGAATGCTCCAGTATATGATGGGCCTCATGGATGATGCTCCAGTGTATGATGTGCCCAAATAATGCTCCATATATAATGGGCTCCATTTCTAATGCTGCAGTGTATAATGAGCCCTGTAAATACTGCTCCGGCGTCTGATGTCCCACATTTGGAATGCTCCAGTATATGATGGGCCATTTTTAATTAACCCAGGCATGGTATGTGAAAAGAGCTCCATGGAGTAATCTGAAGTGTGTGCTGCCGCATCCTTCACTTTTGGTGTGGGTGAAGAACACAAGGAAAGGGGTTGCTCCTGACCAGAAGCCTGCACTGACGACTCAGTGCTTGCATTTTTTTAAACTTCAGAAGAGGAGGCGATAGAGCTAGAGGCTGCTTCAGCAATGTAAGCCAAAAACAGTTCCTGACGCTCCGGCTTTAAAAGCAGTCTACCTTCTCCCAGAAAAGGGAGCCTTACAGGCCTTCCGGAGCTACACCATGACGCAGGCTCAACACCTCCTCCCTTAGCTGCTATTGTCTTTTTGGCACTACCAGCAGATGCACCACCACCACCATCAGTACCAGGTGGCCCCCCACGCCCACGTCCGCATCCTCTTCCACCATACTTCCTCATGTTTTGGAAAATGGACCCAAAATACCAGCAGATATATGGTACTGTATCAGAAGCGTATAGCGCTATACAGTCTAGGGGTTAAACAAGAATATGAAAAGCTGTAAATGGGTAATGTAACACAAGCGTACAGCTGTATACAGTGTTGGGGTAATCTTAAATCTCCAAATATATTCACGGAGTAACAGACAGACATTCACAGGCTCATTTTGGAAAACACCAGAATATAAATAGCAAAAAGGTTACTGTATCAGAAGCGTACAGCTGTATACAGTGTTGGCCAAATTTGAAATCTCGGTATATATTTCCGGAGTCACCCTCAGACGCTCACTCAGTCTGGGTTTGACCATAATAAAAAATGTTGTAAAAAAGGTACTGGATAACAAGATAGCAAGTATATATATTATAGGGTAAAATTGAAATCTCCATTTACATAGTCCCGTAGTCACTCTAAGATGCTTACTCAGTATGGATTTGACCGTAATACTAAATGTCGAACAAAGGTACTGTATAACAAGATACAAGCGGCATCGAGTATAGGGTAAAAATTGGTATCTCCGATTCACCGTATATATAGAAGGCATAAACCACACACGCTCACTCTCAATGGATGATACCGTAATAACAAATTTTAACAAAGGTACTGTATCAGCACATACCAGGTGTATCCAGTCTAGCAGTAATTGTAAATTTCCGTATATACTTCCGGAGTCAGACACTCACAGGCTCACTATGTATTACACCATAATTTAAAAAGTAGAAAAAGGGAAAGGTATTCGAAGCGTACAATAGTATACAGTGTTGTGGTACTTTTAAATCTTCGTTTATATTTCAATCTCAGTAAGCCAGTCCAGAATCTCCGCTACTGGAAACTACATGGGTAAAAGTACAGAGGGAAAGTTGAGTGTTAGCAGAAATTTGGGAATTACTCATCGCGGGAAAACCTCCTGGTAGATGTTGCAGAGGCGATGCAGACCCACAATTACTGTGTCTGTGGAGACAGCGAAAATGTTTTTTTGTGGAGAAAGGATTGCTTTATCGCAGTAGTGTGGATCACATCACCGTTACTCGTCTCCATCAAATTGTGATCACAGGGAGAGCTGTAGACATGGTCCGCACTGTCTATCATGATGTGTCTGGTCATTTTGGAGTGCAAAAGACAGAAGCCACAGGCCGTAGGCGATTCTGTTGGATTGGTACGAGAGGAGACATAGAAAAATGGTGGCAGGAATGTCACACGTCTGTGACTATCACAACTGTGAAAGGTGATCATAAAGCACCACTGCATCTGCTTGTAAGTTGATGTCCATTACAAATGGTAGCCATTGATCATCTGAAGGTAGAGGCCAGCAGGACAGGCCATAGCTACATCTTAACCATCATCGATCAATACACCAAATTTCTAGTGGCCGTCCCTGTGAAGGATTTAACTGCCCAGACTACACAGCGGTGGAGCAGGGAGAGGTAAGTATTACAACTTGCAAGTGCTGTGGCCATGACCAAGCAGAGGGGCACACTCGTGGTCGACTGTACTGGCACAGGGCCCCTCATAGTACGCTGGTGTGTCTGACGGCGAGTGGGCCCTCCCACCATTTGAGACTCTGTATTGTACTATGAGGGGCCCTGTGCCAGTGCCGTCGGCCATCAGTGGGCCCATCCACCTGTTCAGAGCAACGGCACTTGGCCGGGTGCGCCAGGTGTTGACCTAGCCATTGGGGGAGTGGGCAGTCCAGTTAGGGAGGCTTAAAAAATGGCATATGTTGATGTGTAGGGTGGACATTCAGCTGCTGCAAATGGCAGAATTGGGCAAGTCCGAGGAAGAGGAGGACAAAAGCGATGCAGTTTTCTGCAGTTTTCTGGCAACCTATGTGTCATCAGGGGAAGGTGGGACAAAATGCTTTGAAACCCATGCATGGTTCATTTTAATGAAGGTTAGATCATCAACAATTTGGGTCGACAGACGGGTCCTTTTTTCTATCAGGATTGATCCAGCAGCACTGAAGACTCTTTCAGATAACACACTAGCAGCAGGGCAAGTGAGCTCCTGTAAGGCATAGTGTGCCAATTCAGGCCACGTGTCCAGTTTAGAGGCTTAATAGTCAAAGGGGAATGACCTGTGAGGGAGAACATCGATATGGGAGAAGTAGTTTGTAACCATAGTTGACAACTGCTGTCTCCTGTCACTTTTAATCGATGCAGTATTAGCAGTCGTGTGAGCGGTACTTGAGAAATCATTCCACAACATGGTCATTAAACCCTTGTCTCCAACGCAACTTCAGCTGTGTGCACCATGAACACCTCTTCCATTGTGCCCACTACGGCTCGTGGGAGAACCAGCACTGCTGCTGTGTGCTGGGAAGGCCTCAAACAAATGGTTTACCAGAGTTGCTTGTTTGTTAGCAAATATTATCTCTAGGTTCTCCTGTGGCATGATATTGTGTAATTTGCCTTTGTAGCATGGATCGAGGATGCTGGCCAGCCAGTAGTCGTCAGCCTTCATTATTTTGGCAATGCGGGGGTCCCTTTTTAGGATCCGCAAGGCATAATCGCACATGTGGGCCATTGTTCCAGGTGTCAATAATGCACTGCCACTGCTGGGTGGAGGAGCACTTTCTGGCAAATCCACATCCCTACAGTCACGCACAAACACTGTACCTGACCTTGGAACACCAACATTTTCTCTTGCCCCCTGAGAAGCATCCTCCTGCCCAAAATAATCATCCCCCTCATCCTCCTTCTCCTCATCTTCCTCTTCTTCCTCCACCTCGTCCAGGACAGTTCCCAGACCAGACTGACTGTCAGCAAGGCTTCCCTCCTCCTCCTCCTGTTCCTCCTCCTCTACTGCAGACGCCAGATCCTTAATGTGCATCAAACTTTGCCTAAGCAGACGCATAAGTGGGATGCTCATGCTTAAGATGGCGTCGTCTTACCAGCCATGTGCATTCCTCAAAACACTGAAGGACTTTACAGAGGTCTTTCAGCTTTGACCACTGCACACCCGACAATTCCATGTCTTCCCTCAAACTGCCTGCCCATGTATCCTCCCACAAATGCATTACAGCCTGCCTCTGTTCGCACAGCCTCTCAACCATGTGCAGGGTGGAGTTCCACCTTGTTGCAACGTCTATGATTAGACAGTGATTGGGGAGGTGGAGCAATCGCTGCAGCTTCTGCATACGACTGGAGTGTACGGCCGAGTGACGGATGTGCGAGCACAGTCTTCACACCTTATGGAGCAGTGATGTTAACTCCGGATAATTATTAAGGAAGCACTGCACCACCAGGTTCAAAGTGTGAGCCAGGCAAGGTATGTGTGAGAGTTTTGCACGGGCTATGGCTGCCACAAAATTACGGCCGTTATCACTGACTACCTTGCCTGCCTCAAGATGTAGACTGCCCAGCCATGACTCAGTTTGTCGCTGCAAGTAGTCGGCCAGTACCTCCGCAGTGTGTCTTTTGTTGCTGATATAGAAGGTTTGCCTTCATATCCCTTTAATTGCCTTTAATTCTCCATTTGCCTTTAGCCTTTCATTTATTCTTCTGACACTGCAGTTTTGCCTGTCTCCTCTTCAAGGGAAAAATGCTTCTTATCATATATGTTCTCAATAGTCAGTAACAACATGCTCTGGGTACATTGTAAACATGGTATGACCCTGAAGGTGATGGAGGGTGATGGTGGGGGCCACATGAGCCCCATAGAATTACATATTGTTGTAAACGGTATAAAAGATTGCCTTGTATTTCATTATGTCAGATAAAGTGATTTGCCCACAGCCCGTGTGTGAGCAGTCTCTTTTCATAGAATCATAGAATCGTAGAGTTGGAAGGGACCTCCTGGGCCATCTGGTCCAACCCCCTGCTCAAAGCAGGATTCGCTAAATCATCCCAGTCAGATGTCTGTCCAGCCTCTGTTTGAAGACTTCCATTGAAGGAGAACTCACCACTTCTCGTGGCAGCCTGTTCCACTCATTGATCACTCTAACTGTCAAAAAGTTTTTTCTAATATCTAATCTGTGTCTCCTCCCATTCAGTTTCATCCCATTGCTTCTAGTCTTTCCTTGTGCAAATGAGAATAAAGTTGATCCTTCTACAATGTGACAGCCCTTTAGATATTTGTAGACAGCTATTAAGTCTCCTCTCAGTCTTCTCTTTTGCAAGCTAAACATTCCCAAATCCTGCAACCTTTCCTCATAAGACAGGGTTTGCAGACCGGTCACCATTCTGGTCGCTCTTTTCTGAACTTGCTCCAGTTTGTTGATGTCTTTTTTAAAATGTGGTGCCCAAAACTGGACACAATATTTTGTCTCCAAGCACTTGTAAATTAAGGACGTAAAACTCCTAATCTGGCCTCACTGGTGATCTGGCAGATCTGACTTTGGTCAGAACAAAAACAGCTACGACATCGCCCAAAGACATCATCTTTAACACAGCCTGCTGATGCTTACCACTAGCTGTTCGATAGTGGGAAACCTCATGTGCAACACTGCCAGCTGCGGATGGAGTGCTCGTGCGACTATGCTCTGTGGACGATCTTTCATTTATGGAGGAGGAGGAGGAGGGTCGAAAGCCTTCAGCCAACTGTTTCCTATACCGTGGGCTAGGCAGCACTGTTCCACCGCCGCTGTCCCCTGTGGAGCCTGCATCCACCACATTAACCCAGTGCGCAGTGATGGACATGTAACGGCCCTGGCCATGCCTACTGGTCCATGCATCTGTTGTGAGGTGCACCTTTCCACTCACTGACTGTTTTAGTGCACGGACAATGCGGTCTTTCACATGCCGATGGAGAGCAGGGATGGCTTTTCGAGAAAAGAAGTGCCGACTGGGTAGGTCATAGCGTGGGACAGCATAGGCCATGAGCACGCGGAAAGCTTCGCTTTCAACCAAACGGTAGGGCATCATCTCTAATGAGATTAGTTTGGCAATGTAGGCATTCAAACACAGTGTACGCAGATGAGAGGATGAGTACTTTCTTGTCCTACGCAGACTGTCTGGTAGGGTGAGCTGGACTGGAGAGCTGCATATGGAGGAAGTAGCGGTGGACCGGACGGAGTGAGAGGGGGTTGGTGATGGTATTGGTGGTGATGGCCTAGATTCAGTGTTGTGTTGCAAAACCATTGTGATTCCCTGAGTGCTTTGGCCTTGCGACGACACCTCCACATTTAGTGCTGGTGGTGTGCTTAACGGTGGCGTTGGTCTTACAGTGGGGGAAGTGATGGAGCGTTGCTGGCTACCTTCAGTCGCAGCAGGTGCACATGTGGTACCTGAGGTTTTGTAGTTCGTCCACGCTTGCAAGTGCATGTTGATTAAATGTCTAAGCATGCAACTGGTATTCAAATTTCTGAGTTGTTTACCTCGGCTAAAGGCCCTTCTGCACTTCTTACAGGTAACCTTTGCCTCATCAGTAGAATTTTGGACAAAGAAGTGCCACACTGCACTCTTCCTACTATGGTATACATTTTCTGGCCTTGCACGCTGTGCTAAGTTGACCGTCTGGCCAAGCTGTCTTGCAACTCTTTTAATTTTTGGTCCATGTTTTTGGACAGCTACGGGCCTGCCAGATAACCACTGCTGCAATGTCAAAGCCTGCTGCGGATCCTTCTCCTTATCTGAACTATTGCCAGCGCCACCCTCCTCCCCCAATGGATGCCAATCCGGGTCAAGAACTGGGTCATCCATCACCTCCTCTTCAAAGTCATCTGCACCTTCCTCTTCACCTTCCTCTGTGTCACCGTGTAAGGTGGTACAGTATGAGGGAAGGGGCAACTGAGTTTCATCAGGGTCAGATTCTGGCTCAGTAGACTGCGAGGGCAATGTAGTGCTCTGGGTCAATGTACCAGCAGAATCATCTAGCAGTGGCTGTGCACTATTATTATTATTATTTATTGTTATAGCGCCATTTATTCCATGGCACTTTACATGTAAGGAGGGGTATACATAATAAAAACAAGTACAATAATGTTAAACAATACAAGTCGTAACTGGTACAGGAGGAGAGAGGACCCTGCCCGCGAAGGCTCACAATCTACAAGCTTCCAGTTCAGATCCTCTAGGATCACAGAGCGCAGTCACATGATCAGGGCTTCAGACCTGCAGAGACGATTGCAGAACCAGACAGTGCAGGATCCTAGGAAAGGTCACATGATCAGGGTTTCAGACATGCAGAGACGAATGCAGAACCCGACAGTGCAGCATCCTAGGAAAGGTCACATGATCAGGGTTTCAGACATGCAGAGACGAATGCAGAACCCGACAGTGCAGGATCCTAGGAAAGGTCACATGATCAGGGTTTCAGACATGCAGAGACGAATGCAGAACCAGCCTATGCTAGAACATAGGAAGGACTGTTATGAATGAGTCACCGTAGGAGGCAAAAACAGAAATACTAGCTAAGTCCAGAAAACCAGAGAAGTTGGCAGCTATCGGATTGCAGACCCCTGAACCTATCAACAACAACAAGCAGTAGCCGTGGGGGGTTCCTACGGTGCCCTAGACCCCTCGGTCACAGCCGGAGAACTAAATAGCCTAAAGACAGAAAGGTAAATCTAAACTGCCCCAGAGCAGACCCCAAAGCAATAGGCATCCCCCAACATATAATGACGGTGAAGCAAGATGAAAAAACACTCACACAGATAGAAAGATAGGCTGAGCAAATGATGGGGCCCAAGCTAACTAAATAGGACAGGATAGAAAAGCTGCTGTCAGCAATCCGCCAAAACCCTATCAAAACAAGAGCCAACAGACTGATAGGGAAAAAAGCCCTGAAGACGCTAGGCTTCAAAAAGACTATATCAGTACTCAGGTATTTTCTGAAGACAGAGCAAAAAGGAATTCAGCTCACCCCAGCCGGGAATGGCAGAAATCCAGAAAAACGAGGCAAAACAAAACCGAAACACAAATGCAAAAAGCAGAGCAGAAAACTTAGCTTTTGAGGAGCAGGAATGAGACTGGTCTCCTAGAATCCCTCAGAGAAATCACCAGCCAGGCAGAAGGACGTCGGCTGCCTTATATCCAGTCAGCAATTCCAGTCACCCAGTCATCATCCTGCTCAGGTGCTTGGTAATCAGCCTCACTACCTTCCTTCACCAGGAGAGGGAGTTCATCAGACCTCAATGGTGAAAGGGAAAATGAACTCACAACAAAGGACACATGATCAGGGATTCTAGACATGAGATGATCACAGAAGGCAGAGAAGAAACGCAGGCATCCTGCAGCTCAACAGACAGGAGGTGAGTGTGCACACTGCTCTAGGGAACATGCAGGATAGCAGACACGAGATGCGCATGCACACCGCTCAAGGGGTTCTGGAGGCAAAACAGACATGACAGACATGGCAAGCATGACACTGATTTCCTAGATTCAGTCTTTCGTAGCAATAACATTATGATTCCCTGACTGCTTTGGCCTTGCGACGACACCTCAACATTTGCTGCTGGTGGTGTGCTAACCGGTGGGCTTACAGTGGGAGAAGCGATGTAGCGTTGCTGACTGCCTTCATTCGGAGCAGGTGCACATGTGGTATGTGAGGTCTGGTAGTCCATCCACGCTCGTAAATGCATGGTGGTTAAATGTCTAAGCATGCAACTAGTATTCAAATTTCTCAGATTTTTCCCTCGGCTAAAGGTCTTTGCGCACTTCTTACAGATAACCTTTGCCTGATCATTAGGATTTTGTTCAAAAAAGTGCCACACTGCACTCTTCCTACTATGGAAGACATTTTGAGGCCTTGCACGCTGTGCTAATTTGACCATCTGGCCAAGCTGTCCTGCAACTCTTTTGGTTTTTGTAAACCGTTTTTGGACTGCTACGGGCCTGCCAGATAACAGCTGTTGTGATGTCGATTCCTGCTGCGGATCCTCCTCCTCCTCTTCAGAGCTATTGGCAGCGGCACCCTCTTCCCCCAATGGATGCCAATCTGAGTCAACAACTGGGTCATCCATCACCTCCTCTTCGATTTCATGTGCACCTTCCTCTGTGTCACCGCGTAAGGTGGTATAGTATGCGGGAAGTGGCACCTGAGTTTCATCAGGGTCAGATTCTGGCTCAGTACACTGCGAGGACAATGTAGTGCTCTGAGTGAATGTACCAGCAGAAATATCTAGCAGTGGCTGTGCATCAGTGCAGTCCATGTAAGATTCATCTTGGACTGAGGAATTCAGGATTTGACTGGATAACCCAGGCATGGTATGTGAAAAGAGCTCCATAGAGTAATCTGAAGTGTGGGCTGCCGCATCCTAAACTTTTGGTGGGGGTGAAGGACACAAGGAAAGGTGTTTTTCCTGACCAGAACCCTGCACCGATGACTCCGTGCTTGCAGGTTTCGAACGTTCAGAAGAGGAGGCAATAGAGCTGGTGGCTGTTTCGGCAATGTACACCAAAACCTGTTCCTGATGCTCCAGCTTTAAAAGCAGTTTTCCTACTCCAAGAAAAGGGAACCATACAGGCCTTCTGGGCCAGACGATGACGCAGGCTCAACACCTCCTGCTTTAGCTGCTATTGTGCTTTTGCCAGAACCAGCCGATGCACGACCACCATCAGTACCAGCTGCGCCCCCCTGCCCACGTCCGCGGACTCTTCCACCATACTTCCTCATGTTTGGTAAAATGTACCAAAAATACCAACAGAGAGATGGTACTGTATGAGGAGCGTCCCGCTGTGTAAGGTGTAGTAAAAAAATTAAATCTACGTATATATTTTGTTAGTCACAGGCGCTCTCCCAGTATGTATTTGACCGTAATCCAACAAGCAGATATACGGAACTGTATCAGAAGTGTACAGCTGTATGCATTTTTTGTGTAACTAACAATCTCCGTATATGTATTTACGGAGTGTCACACACACATGCTGACTCTGTATAGATGTGACTGTAATGCGAATGGCAGATATACAATACTGTTTGAGAATCGGACAGCTCTACACGGTGTCTGTATAGAAATTTGTCAATCTCTGTCTATTTTTATACGGAGTGACACACGCTGTCTCTGTCTAGTTTTGACCGTGATCAAACAGCAGATATACGAAACTGTTTGAAAAGCGGACAGTTCTATAAGGTGTAGGTCTGGAAAAATGGAAAATCTCCACGGCTTGTTTTTCCAGAGTCACACACAGAGAGCTTCTATTTGTCCGTGATACAAGGTGGTACACGGTAGTGTGTGAGGAGCGTACACCGCTATACGGTGTCTGTATGGAAATTTGTCAATCTCCATCTATTTGTATACGGACTGACACACGCTGTCTCTGTCTAGTTTTGACCGTGATCAAACAGCAGATATACGAAACTGTTTGAAAAGCCGACAGTTCTATAAGGTGTAGGTCTGGAAAAATGGAAAATCTCCTCGGCTTGTTTTTCCAAAGTCACACCCAGATACAGTAGCTTGTATTTGTCCTTGATACCAGCTGGTAAACGGTAGTGTGTGAGCAGCTTACACCGCTATTCGGTGTGTGAAAAAAAATGAACGCTCGGTATCTCACCAGAACAAAATAATAAAAGTTGGAGTGCTTTGAAAAAAGTAGTTTGAACAGCAGTGTGCACACAGCAATGCAGCTACCATGTAACCTTAAAAGGCAGCCTAATCACCACCAGCGCTGCTGCACACAACAAAAATCCTCCCCTTTCACTGCACACTAACTGTACAGTAAAAAGCGCTATCAGCAGAAGCAATTTTTTTTCTTCTTCCCTGCCTAACGCTCTCCCTATTCAGAATCAGCAGCAGCACCTCTCCCTATTCTAAGATCGGCAGAAGTAAGATGGCGGTCACGGCCTTTTATACCCACTGTGACGCCACACAAAGCCAACCAATCACTTCAATGCCCTTCTCTAAGATGGTGGTGGCCGCTGCCCATGTCATCGCATTGCCCACAGTGTGCGTCCACCTTCATTGGCTGAGAAAAGGTGCTGGAAGCATTATTTGAAACGCGACTTTGGCGCTCTGATCGGCGATCTCATGGCCGACCTCACGCTATGGTCGGGTTTCGATCGGCGAAACCTGACTTTAGCTAAAGTCGGCTATTTTTGAATTTGACCGACCCGTTTCGCTCAACTCTAGTTATTAGATATTAACTATTTACATGAATGATAATGCAAGTCGAAATACAAGGGAATAACAATTCTCCAGTAAGAATAGTTCAGACTATATTGGGTTCTCACTATGCTCTCTCAGTTCTGTGGCTGCTATTCTGGCCCTAATCCTGGCACTGATGCCCTAATTGCTGCCCTAGAATGCAACAAACCTGGAGCTACTGGAGCGCCCACCAGGGCTGAGGGGATACTTGATACCGGGCCGCTTCTTAAAGGGCCAGTGTCACAGCAGCGGTGACCCGGTTCGTGGCCCTGGGTGTCCAATAAAAGGGGAATAGTGAAAAGGGAAAAAATAAAGTGTTTTTAATAAAGTGTTCGTTATGCCACCTGTGGTATTCGGCAATAAACATGTTAGCCGATGCTGCAGATTCAGTCTACTGGGACAGTTGTTGATGCAGCAGAGTTGGTTCAGCTCTCAACAGGCAGAGCTATGTCGCAGGGCAGTTAGAATATTAAAGATAATGTTGGAGGTGAATGTGGTGCAGGGCAGGTGACACAGGAAACATTCAGAAGACACAACAGAGTGCAGTTTCCTTTACCTTTTACTGAGCTGTGCAGGTACAGTCCAAGTCTCAGGTTACAGATGGTTCTGGAATCGGTCAGCCTTTAAGCAATTTGGGGATCTCCTTATTCAAGTGGGTTGTGAGGCCTCCTTTCTAGCACTATTCTCTGAGGTACTTGCTGCTGTAAACTCTATTCAAGTTCTTCTCTCTGTCTGCTCCTTTTGGTAGAACTCCACTCGCATGACAGGCAACTGTAGCCTGCTTCAGGGATTGATCCTGCCTGGTGTCTCCGGCTCACACATGCTGCTGTGTCATCGAGTATCAGTTGGGGACAGAGGATCTGCGGTCTTCTGCCCTCTGGATTCTGCTGCTGGGGCTTTAGTATCCACACAGCCTCGGACTCCGGGGTCCAATCTCTGCCACTCAAGCCTGGGGGTGAGCTCAGTTATAGCTCTTGTCCCCCAGCTCCTCTCCACACATCCTGTCTCAACCACGCTCAGGCACTAACTCCGTCCACTAACTTCCTCCTCCTGACCAGAGAGAGCAGATCCCCTGGAGTCGGGTTTAGAGCTTCCTCTGCTGGCCTGGAGCAGGAACTGTGTTATATGCTGGAACTACCTGGTAAGGAGAGCCCTTCTTTGCTTCCAGGCAAGACATCACTCCCCCTGGAGGGAGGCAGGGCCACTTTGGCAACCGAACTCCTGGGGTGGCACAGCAATATCCTATTCATTGAGTAACTGCTCCTGTCTGTCTCTAAAGCACGCAGCCACTGATCTGCAGACTCGCTAAACACCAACAGTGTCCACGTTGAATCTACATGGGCTGCTGTCAACTTCTAATGACAGTCGACACCCTAGGCCCTATCAGGAGTTCACCAACTTCATACTTCTTCTAGGCCACAAACCTCAGCCCAGTCTCACAATGTGGGACGCTGAAATTCTATTCACCACCAAGCTCCTTTTGTTGTCTACAGTCTTAGGGAAGGTAAGCTTACACTCCCCTCTGCTTATGCAATTGGGCCTTCGCTCACACGATCGGGCCTCCACTCACAAAATCGGATCTTCACTCAAATGATCGGGCATTCGCTCACACGATCTGGACTTTGCTCACATGATCGGTCCTCTTGCGTCTCCTATCTTTACTTCAGTAAACAGGACATAGTATCTTCTGAAAAGACTCTGCATCCCTCAATTAGTTCACATCAGTGCAGATTCTGCATCCTCAACACGACCTCTTGAGGCTTAGCTATAAGCCAGTGCAGCCTTCTTCTCCACAGGTTGTGACTTTGTACAAGTACATGCGATGTGGTCACATGTCTCTTGTGCATCTGGCATATTGTTTCCCCATGCAACTAGTCTCCTGTCTTTTTGTTCCAGCAATTTTCAAGTGTCTAGGCCGGCTGCCTGTGTCCACCACATGGCAACATCGGCCCATAAATACTCCATAGCGCCACTCTACTGGTTTGACCTTGTGCAAATATCTTACATAAGTTCAGAATTTCCCAATAGATTGTTGGAAATGGAGTTTTCTTATCCAAACATATCTGGTCTGACATTTAATGCCTTTACATATCTGATAGTTTGAGATATATATATATATTTTTTAGCGTTTTCAAGAAAAAAAAAAGTTATTTATGGAGAGAAACAGCATCAGGACGAAATTTGACTGTGACTGTTGTGAAGGCCCGAACTAACAGGCAAAGCTTAACACTGCTCAATATTGTAAATATTTTATATAATTTTTATTGCTTAATATTAAGTAGAATTAAGTATGCTATCTAGCTGCTGCGGATATTACACGTTACTATAGGACTTATTGTAGCAAGAAAATCTACTCAAACCATGTAATTTATTTATTTTTAATAAACTTTGTAAAATCATATGTTTCTTGTTATTCAGCCTTAAATATATATATACAGTGGATATGGAAAGTATACAGACCTATTTAAATTTTTCACTCTTTGTTTCATTGCAGCCATTTGGTAAATTCAAAAAAGTCCTTTTTTTCTCATTAATGTACACTCTGCACCCCATCTCGACTGAAAAAAAAGGAAATGTAGAAATTTTTGCAAAATTATTAAAAAAGAAAAACTGAAATATCACATGGTCATAAGTATTCAGACCATTTGCTCAGACACTCATATTTAAGTCACATGCTGTCCATTTCCTTGTGATCCTCCTTGAGATGGTTCTACTCCTTCATTGTCCAGCTGTGTTTAATTAAACTGATAGGACTTGATTTGTAAAGGCACACACCTGTCTATATAAGACCTCACAGCTCACAGTGCATGTCAGACCAAATGAGAATTATGAGGTCAAAGGAACTGGCCAAGGAGCTCAGTGACAGAATTGTGGCAAGGCACAGATCTGGCCAAAATTACAAAAGAATTTCTGCAGCACGCAAGGTACCTAAGAGCACAGTGGCCTCCATAATCCTTAAATGGAAGACGTTTGAGACCACTAGAAGTCTTCCTAGACCTGGCCGTCCAGCCAAATTGAGAAATTGTGGGAGAAGAGCCTGTTGTGAGTTCATTTTCCCCTTCACCGTCGATGTCTGATGAACTCCCTCTTCTGGTGAAGGAAGGTAGTGAGGCTGATTATCAAACACCTGATCTGGTAGATGATGACTGGGTAACAGGAATTTCTGACTGGATATAAGGCAGCTGACGCCCTTCTGAGTCGCTGGTGATTTCTCTGCTGGATTCTTGGAGACCAGTCTGACTCCTGCTTCCAAAGATAAGTTTTTGCTCTGCTATTGAACTTATTAGTTTTGTTTTGTTTACCTTGTTTTTTGGAGTTCAGCCATCCCTGGTCGGGGGTGTGCTGAGTTCCATTTTTGTCTCTGATCAGTTTGTCTCTTTGCTCTGTCTTCAGAATTTACCTGAGTGCTGATATAGTCATTTTGAAGTCCTAGCAACTTCAGGGCCTGTTTTTCCTATCAGACGGTTGGACCATTTTTTGGTAGGGTTTTTTACGGATTGCAGACAGCAGTTTTTCTATCCTGTCCTTTTTAGTTAGCTTGGGCCCCATCGTTTGCTCAACCTATCTTTCTATCTGTGTTAGTGTTTTCATCTTGCTTCACTGTCATTATATGTTGGGGGCTGCCTATTGCTTTGGGGTCTGCTCTGGGGCAGTTTAGATTTCCCCTTTCTTTCTTTAGGCCTATTTAGTTCTCTGGCTGTGATCGAGGGGTCTAGGGCATTGTAGGAACCTCCCACGGCTACTGTTAGTTGTTGTGGATAGGATCAGGGGTCTGCAATCCGATAGCTACCAACTACAAAGTTTCACAAAGTTAACTATCACTGCAGCCCTCCACCAGTCGGGCCTTTATGGCAGAGTGGCCCGACGGAAGCCTCTCCTCAGTGCCAGACATATGAAAGTCTGCATAGAGTTTGCTAAAAACACATGAAGGACTCCCAGGCTATCAGAAATAAGTTTCTCTGGTCTGATGAGACGAAGATAGAACTTTTTGGTGATAATTCTAAGTGGTATGTGTGGAGAAAACCAGGCACTGCTCATCACCTACCCAATACAATCCAAACAGTGAAACATGGTGGTGGCAGCATCATGCTATGGGTGTGTTTTTCATTTGCAGGGAAAGGACGACTGGTTGTAATTGAAGGAAAAATGAATGCGGCAAAGTACAGAGATATCCTGGATGACCTCTTCCAGAGTGCTCTGGACCTCAGACTTGACCGAAGGTTCACCTTCCAACAAGACAATGACACTAAGCACACAGCTAAAATAACAAAGGAGTGGCTTCAGCACAATTCTGTGACCATTCTTGACTGGCCCAGCCAGAGCCCTGACCTAAACCCAATTGAGCATCTCTGGAGAGACCTGAAAATGGCTATCCACCAACGCTCACCATCCAACCTGATGAAACTGGAGAGGATCTGCAAGGAAGAATGGCAGAGAATTCTCTAAATCCAGGAGTGAAAAACTTTTTGCATAATTCCCAAGAAGACTCATGGCTGTACTAGCCTAAAAGGGTTCTTCTACTCAATATTGAGCAAAGGGTTTGAATACTTATAACTATGTGATATTTCAGTTTTTCTTTTTTAATGAATTTGCAAAAATTTCTACATTTCTGTTTTTTTCTGTCAAGATGGGGTGCAGATGGTACATTAATGAGAAAAAAAATGAGCTTTTTTGAATTTACCAAATGGCTGCGATGAAACAAAGAGTGAAAAATTTAAATGGGTCTGAATACTTTCTGTACCCACTGTATTAGATGGCCAATTCTGGCACCTTTCTCAGCTCTTCCCATTTGCCCTGTGGCAGTGGCAAGTGGGGTTCATATTTGTGGAGTTGGTGTCACCTTTATATTGTCTGGTGTCATCAAGCCCATGGTTTAGTAACTGAGAGAGGTCTATAAGACGCCTATCCATTAGTAATCCTATAGTTATATTGTAAATAAATAAAACAGCCAGAATAAAGTCCTTTAATTGAAAGAATGACACAGACTCCTTTAATGAATCTAAATTAAATCATACTCACCTCATCACTAGTGTTGAGCATTCTGATACCGCAAATATTGGGTCCGATACTTTTTGCATATCGAATACCAGAATCGGAAGTTCCCATAATGCTATGAGCCAGTTTGATTTGATTCAGCCAATGAGGAATCCTCAGAAGTGTGGGCACATCCTGTTAGGCATGTAGGCATGTTAACTAATGGCATGGCTGTGATTGGCTGCTGAAATGATGTCATGATGCACTATAAAAGCCGCCGCCGCCATTTAGGGTTCACTTTGCTGTGAATTAGGTTAGGGACAGGCTGCTGTTCAAGACTCTGAGGGACAGTTAGAGATAGCAATTTGCTATATAATATTGTGCTTTACCCAGGCTACATTATCAATCACTTGAGCTTTCTTTTGCCTTGCAGCGCTGTTCACAGCTGTCTGCAAGGTCTGTGTGAGTGCGGCTCATGCTGTAGTGTGTCCTGCAGCCACCTCTGGTTGTAGGCCGCTCAGCGTGCATCACTGCCTCATACATATTTATTTTTGTTTTATTGCTGCTCATTTTTCATTAATTCTCCTATTAGTGTGCATCCATCCGTATCCATCTACATTGGTTGCAAACACTATAGGAGTAGACAGCAGAGCCTTTCTGCAGCCTTTCAGTGCTAGTGCCCAGTTCTCTGCACTGTTCACGGCTGTCTGTGAGGTCTCTGTGTGTGAGTGCAGCTCATGTTGTAGTGTGTTCTGCAGCCACCTCTGGTTGTAGTCCGCTCAGCGTGCGTCACTGCCACATACATAGTCCTTTTTTTGTTTTATTGCATCTCATTTTTCCTGATTTTTTTCTCCTATTAGTGTGCTTCCATCCGTATCCATCTACATTGGTTGGTTGCAAACACTATATAGAAGTAGATAGAGGAGCCTTTTTTCTGGCTTGTGCCCTGCAGCCGCAGCCAGATTAGTATTAGCCTATTTTTTGGAGCCTCATCTATTGCATTGTAGGTTACCTTCCTGCATTGTAATAGCTCCAAAAAGTTTGTGATACTATCGCTTTCACATCTTTGGTCACATCCTTTTTGTTTTTTTGAAAAAAAAACACGTAAATAAAGTTCAGCAAACACTCCACTTGACAGTTGTATAGGCCACATTAGCTCATATTAAAGTGTAGTCCACACACTTTATAAAATTAGTGTTTCTTATACCTGTTAGCAGCTGTTCAGGAATAAGCACACTAAGCCCCCCTTTGTACTTTTCTGCCTATCTTTATCAGTCTACCAAGTTGAAGAAGGCAGGGAGTAAGGCACGTGGTCGTGGGCATGGAGTTTCAGCAGGGAGAGGACGTGGGGATTCTGTGCCTGCTGCGGGCACCAGTGACTCAGCATCCCCCAGTTTTACCAGGCAACAGTCCTTTATGCGCAGCTTTGTAGGACCTCGCCGTACCCCACTGCTGCGGGGCAAAAAAATTGAAGCCGTTGTCGGATGGATGGCAGCTAACGCATTGACTTCAATTACTTCCACATCCTCTCAGGGCCAGAGCACTGAAGAGCAACCATCTGTCTCTTCACCACCTGTCAAATTGCCCAGGCAGTCAGAGAGCCCTGGACAGGAGCCATCTCTACTTCTGTTCTCTGAATCTCTTGGCTTGGAAACAGGGGGTCAGCCAAGCAGCATTCTAGAATGTGAAGAAGAGGGAGTATGCAGTGATGCGCAACTGCTTTGTCCCTCTGAATCTGAAGAGGCGGGTGGGCCAGTGCCTATGGTCAGCACACCTCAGTACGCATCAGATCATGAGACTCTGGTGCCACTTTCTGGTGTGTACTGTGCTGGCGAGACTACCCAGGAGAAGCAGGTGTTTGAAGAGGGGAGTGTAGATGAAGAGGTCCTTGACCCATCATGGCGTGAGGAACAGGAAGGTGGTGGGAGCAGATCTGAGGAAGAGATTCCCTGAATGGCCAAAACAGGAGGGAGAGGGAGGGGGCAGACTTGGTTGCCTGTAGCCTCCACTTCGGCACCCGTTAGGAGCATTCCTCTTCCAAAACCCAAAATGGGCGCTCCCAGGACTTGCAGTGCCTGGTCCTTTTTTGACACAGTTGCAGATGACATTTGCTTTGTCAAATGCAAGCTGTGTAATCATAAAGTCAAAAGAGGGAAAAGTGTCAGCAACCTCAATACCACAAATATGTGGAAACATGTGCGGACCAAGCACGTGGTGGAGTTACAAAGACACACTGAAGATGTAGGCCAACCTCCAGCACCACCTACCACCTCTTCAGCTCGTGTTGTAGCCTCTTCCTCCAGCTCACACACAGCTGGTTCGGCTTCCTCACAGGATCGCCATGGAAGAACCTCTGGCACTGTAGTCCAGAGACCCAGTGACATTCCACCCACAGCACCACGTTCCCTGTCATCCTCACACTCCCAGGCCACTCTACAGCCATCGATAGCACAGGCATGGGAGAAAAGGCGGCCATACTCGGCAAACCATCCCCGAGCACAGGCTCTGAATGCTCGCATTGCAAAACTACTGGCCCTTTTAATGCTCTCATTCAGGCTGGTGGAGACTGACACCTTCCGTAACTTCATGGCATTGGCAGTCCCACAATACACCGTTCCCAGCCGCTTTTATTTCAACAGGCAAGCCGTCCCTGCCCTGCAAAAGCATGTGGAGGGAAAAATTAAACTTGCGCTACTAAATGCCGTCAGTAGCAAGGTCCACCTGACCACCGATGCATTGACCAGTAACCATGGACAGGGACGATACCTTTCCCTCACTGCCCATTGGGTTAATGTTGTGGAGCCGGGTACAGATCTTGAGAGTGGCGCTGTACGTGTTCTGCCAGCTCCAAAGATTGCAGGGATCCAGTCTGTACACATTGACTCCTCCTCATACTCGAGTTCCTCAGAATCAGCGCTGCAGGAGCCATCACGGTCTACCTTCCCAAGGACCCGTGAACGCTTACCCGATGTGAGCACAGCCATGGGCAAACGTCAACAGGCCATACTGAAATTAATTTATTTGGGGAATCGAAGCCACACAGCGCAGGAGCTCTGGAATGCCATCAAGCAGTAGAGTGACGTGTGGTTTGTGCCAGCGAATCTCCAGCCAGGCTTGGTAGTGTGTGACAATGGCCGAAATCTGGTGGCAGCTCTGGGCCTAGGCAACCTCACTCACATCCCATATCTAGCACATGTGGGTCACCCTCCCAGGGCTGTGGGGTACTCGGTACCGGGCCGGTGTCAGGGGAATGTGTCACAGCAGCGGTGACCCGGTCCGTGGCCCTGGGCGCCCAAGTAATGGGGAAATGTAGTTAATGGAATGGAATAGTTTGTGACGCCACCTGTGGTGCTCGGCAAGGGAGGTGTTAAGCCGACGCTGCATGCAGATCTGCTGGGACTGATGGTAGGGTGCAGAAAGGGTGTAAAAGCTCCCCACAGGTGAAGCTATAGTCCCAGGGCAGTGCAGAGGTGGATGTCACGGTGATGTAGCAGTGCCATAAGGGTAGGAAGCAGACAAGACTCAGCGGGGTGCAATTTCTGTACCTTTACTTGGTAACTGCAGTCCAGGGTCCTGATTACAGAGGGTAATGGAGCAGGCTAGCCTGGAAGCAATTCAGGGATTCTCTCTCAGCAGACGGTCTGTGCAGTCTCCTTTCCTAGCGCTTATTTGATTGAAGTACTCCAAGTACAGAGTTACACTGAAGTTCCTCCTGTCAGATGTTCCCAAGAACCTTACTTGCACGGCAGACAGCTGTAGCCTCTCTCGGGGACTCCTCTTTCTCTGAGTCCTGGCTTTCTATCCAAGCTGCTGTTGTGCCTCAAGTCTTAGATGGGAGCAGGGCATTTAGAGCCTCCTACTCCTCAGATACCAATCTATTGTAGGACCGTAAGTGCCCGTACAACCGTGGAGAAAAGGCTCCAGTTCATGCGCTCTCAAGCTGAGGGAGCTCGCCTTCCTAGCTCAACCTCCAGCTTCACTCTCCACATCTGCACACTTCACCCTCTGCAGACTAACTGACCCCTCCTTCCTCTTGGCCCTCAGAGAGCACTCCTCCCCTTAATCCTGGTTCAGAGTTCCCCCTGCTGGCCTGGAGTGGAACTGTGTTGCATGTATGGATTGACTGCGAGAGAGACCCATCATTGCCTCCAAGCCTGGCATTACCCTCCCCTGGAGGAAGGCAAAGCCACTGTGGTGGCCATACTCCTGGGGGTGCCACATTTCCCCCTAGTGCAAGTCAGGACTCCTGGGCTGAACAAAAACATAAACATGTAAACAGTTAGACAATAACAATTGTACAAGATTTAAAAATGAAAAATGTACAAAAACCAAGTGCTTCAAAAATGGTCCTATGATGGCAAGTCTAAGCATCAATGTCCATTGTCCATTCCTGGCAAATGGTGAAATATTTACAAAGAAAGTTTTTGACCACACACAAGTCCTGTGGTTCAGTGTCCATAAAACAAATTCCAAAGGAAACTCTTACAGGTTACCTGTAGGCACAAAACTTGAAAAACTGTTACATATTTACACACACAATTTCAACATTTACATTTATTTTGCTATATACGGTATCTAAGGGGTGATATACCTTGTGTACTGCGGGTAGACCTGTGTAAGACTGGTGTAGTGGGTAATGTACTGGATACACTACTGGGGGTTATATGTAACACACTACTGGGGGTTATATGTAACACAGGGATACTAGATTGTCTGTGAACTCCTAGACTCACCAGGGGCACAACAGGTTCACCACTGGCAGGGCGAGGGTTCTCTGGCTCCACTGCTGGTGTGGCATCTGCTACCCAATTTTCCTGATTCCCTTGAGTCACGTCTTCCTGTGCTACCAATTTGGGAAACAGCAACACTGGCACCACCATAGCATCGTTCACTTTAGTCCAATTCGCAGGGAATTCCCCAAGCACTGTGCTGACCTTCTCTTCTTCCACTATGGGCTGGATGTTATCTGGTTCTTCTTTTCTTTCTTTTAACTGGTCAGGGCATAACTTCAAATGATCACTCGATACCGCTGCTGAGGTCTCTCCTCCATCTTTACTAACAAGGCATACCTTAGTATTATCAAAATTTGAGGGCAGAATGTTATAAGGTTCAGCTTCCCACTGATCATCCAATTTGTACAATCTTCTCTTTCTTTTCAAGACTTGCTCTCCCGGCGACAAAGGAACGGCAGGTGCATTCTGATTGTAAAGCTTCTCCTGCTTTTGTTTTGCCTGAGCCAGACTCCTTTCCACGCATTCTTGAAAACTTTCCTGTACTGTTGCTACCTCTCCGTGTCTTAATCAGCATCTGGGGACGCTACTTCAGGCGTCAGGACTCCCATGTCTAGGTCAATAGGCAGCTTACCAGGTATTGCTCTCATTTAATAGGCTGGGGTACAGTTGGTAGAGTTCACGGGAATATGGTTGTAGAGGTCTACCAGATCGGGCAACTTCTCTGGTCACAGATTCCTCTTCTCCAAGGGCAAAATCTTCAGGAGATCCATCACTACCTGGTTGATCTTCTCGCACATGCCATTGGTCTATGGGTGATACGGCGTTGTCCGGATCTTCTTACAACCATACAGGTTACAGAATTCTTGGAACACTTCCGCCTCGAAAGCAGGACCTTGATCTGTAAGCACTTTCTCCGGGTACCTATGTGGTCTACAGAAGTGCTGCTGGAACGCTCTGGCTGCTGTCCTGGCAGTTTGATTTTTGACAGGCACAACTACCAGGAATCTTGAGTAGTGGTCCACAATGGTAAGTGCATAGATGTAGCCTGACCAGCTTCACATGGTCCAGGGCTACCAACTCAAGGGGCTGTTTGGTGATAATTGGCTGTAGGGGAGCTCTCTGGCTGTCCCGATCCTTTCTGCGCAGGTTACATTGTCCACACTCCCGGCACCACCTCTCAATGACTTTCCTCATACCAGCCCAGTAGAACCTCTCTCGGAGCAATACTCGCTTTGGGACTATCACCTGCCAAACCAGCTCATGAGTGCGGGCATTGATACTCCTCCGACACAGCTTCCCTTCATAAATGAACAGCCGGCCTCTCTCCTTCCACAACTGCTGAGTTTCCTCAGGAGCATCCGACTCTGGACTTGCGTCAGCTCGTGTCAGCAGCTCCTTCACCAGGCGGACTGCAGGGTCACTATCTTGCATTTCTGCCCAATCATGATGGGGCAATGGGTTCAGGGTAAGGCCTCTTTCACACATCAGGTTTTCGCCGTCAGGCGCGATCCGGCGCTTTTGACAGAAACCGGATCCGGCGAAATGCAATGCCGGATCCGGTTTCCCCCCCATTGACTTGCATTTGCGCCGGATCGCGCCGGATGGCCATGCGTTTCATCCGGTTTTCGCCGGATCCGGCAATGTGTCGCGATCCGGCGTCTGGAAAAACGGCTACTGTAACGTTTTTTGTCTCCGGCGAAAAAGCCGGACACGCCGGATCCGGCGCGTCCGGCTTTTTCACACAATGAAAGCCTATGAGTGCCGCAATGCGCCGGATCCGGCGGCCGGATCCGTTTTTTTGGTCTGAGCATGCTCAGTAGCTCTGCCCACAGGAGATATATAAAAGCAAGACAATGGGACCCTCAGCCACACCCAACATGCCACCCAAGCCAAGAACCAGGAGCAGGAGAAGGCAGCAGACATCTGCAGCAGCAGCACCATCAGCACCACCCCAAATGGAGCAGCAAATGGAACATGCTGAGGAGGGGAGTCCAGCAGCAGATGAGAGACGGTAATTATCAAATCCCCCATTCCTCCAAACTAGGGCCATGGAATATCAAGATATTCATTGGCCCTTTGTTTCTCTTTATTCAACAGCTGCCAAAGAGATGCAGCAGCAGCAGCAGCAGCAGAAATGGCATCACTGGCACCAGCAACAGCAGCAGCAATACCCACAGCCATGGAGTCTGGCCATCAACAGGACAGCACCTCTTCTTCTGGGAGCCCTCCCTCGCATCGTCAGCGTTTGACGGTAAGTTTTTATTTCCAAAATCCATCATCTCTGTAATATATGTCTATTCATTGCCTTTTATTTCAAAACAGGAATCACAAGATGAAGAGGAGCTCCCAGAAGAAGAAGGAAGGGGTGGACAGACACCTGGAGTGGGCTCACAATTGGTAAGTTTTTTGCATCAAACGCAGAAACACAACATCACACTACACACAACACATAGAAAACAATGTTCTGCAGACCACACACAGCAAACAAATGCCTACATCCAAAGACATAACATTTTTTGTTTTCTTCTCTAGTCTTCCCAATCTGGTGCTCGGCCAAGAGGTCCTCGCAGTGCCTCCCAGGGTCGTCGGCGACAGCAACGCGGCGGTCACCAGCGTGTAAGTATAAATATTTTTGCTTTGTTTTTTTGCACTTTTTATTTCATTTCTTTTGTGGAGGCTAATGTTATTTTTGTCTTTTTCTTTAACAGCCTTCACAGCGTGCTCCCGACTCTGACGGTGAGGATGGAGGACTCGATGTGGACCACCTCATCGATCTCGTCAGACAAAGGGAGCCGCTCTGGAATATGGCTGACCGCCGCCACGCTGACCTTATCGTTACCCGACGACTCTGGGAGGAAATCTGTTCGCTCCTTGTGGGCCGCTGGGAGGACCTCGATGTTCGGGCCCAGATTAAAGAGCGTAAGTATATACAGTACCGGTTGCTTGATGTAAACCAGTGTTTCCCGAACTCCAGTCCTCGTGGTCCCCACGGATCATGTGTTCAGGATTTCTATTTACTATGGAAATCCTGAAAACATGACCCCTGGGGACCATGAGGACTGGAGTTTGTGAAACACTGATGTTGTATACTAACCACTCCTTTCTCGTTTCAGGGAACAGAATTGTGAATCGGTGGCGGTCTGTGAGGGATCGTTTCAAGAAGGAGTTCAATAAAGAGATGCGGGCCCCGAGTGGATCTGGAGGACGCAGGAGCAAGTACAAGTACGCACAAGCCCTGTCGTTCCTCCGGGAAACAATGCTCACCAGAAGGTAAATATTACACACCACATGTGAAAAAAAATGTTAGATGTAACTTTTTTTTTTCAGCCAGGGCCATACCATGTCAGTATTTTAATTGTTTTTTTTTCTCTTTATTCCACAGCACAGTGAGCAGCACTCGGGAGCCTGCACGATTGGACCCTTCTGAGGCGATCCCTGAGGAGACCGGCACCGAGGGACACTTCGACCGCCCCGGTACATCTGCACCTTCCCAGCCTTCCCACACATTCGACCCATCTGTCCCATCCACCAGCACAGGAGCATCGTGGCCGCCTACATTACATGAAGCTGCTGGTGAGGAGATCGCTTTCCCTTTACCCCACCCTTCTGCCCCTGCCACCTCTAGTACACCTGCGGGTACTGGGCGGCAGCGGCAGAGGGGTCAGGAAAAGAGTTATGCGCAAGAGTTCTTGCATCTGAATGCATCTTTCCAGAACTGTCTAAAAGTCTTGTCAGAGCAAATCTCCGCAGGCTTTCAGCAGATCAACTCCAGCATTCTGGAGGTGAAGACACTCTGCAAACCATGCATTCAGAAGCAAGATCTTCGCCAAACCACACCTTTTTCAGGTCTGTTGTGGAGCGCATGGCAACACTATCTCCTACCCAGCAGATGCATGTAATGCATTCGTGCCACGGTGCTCTACAGCAGGTTACCTCCCAACCTCCACCTCCCACCACTGTAGTTCCTCCACCTGCACCCCCTCCAGCCACTTTCCATCCTCCCCCTCCTATTACATCTGCACCCCCTCCAGCCACTTTCCATCCTCCCTCTCCTATTACATCTGCACCCCCTCCAGCCACTTTCCATCCTCCCCCTCCTATTACATCTGCACCCCCTCCAGCCACTTTCCAACCTCCCCCTCCTATTACATACCAGCAACCTCACCAGTACCAGCAACCTCCCCAGTACCAGACATCTCCCCACTTCCAGCAACCTGCCCCGTACCAAACTCCTTCCCCGTACCAAACTCCTTCCCCGTACCAAACTCCTTCCCCATACAACTTTCCATCAACATCATCTGCTCCTACAGTCCCTGCCCAACCCTCCACTCCACCGCCCACCACCTCTTCTGCCTCCAACATGTCCACCCATTCTGTAGCTTTTTCCACACCTTCACCTCTAACTGTTCCTTCCCCACCACGATCCCAGTCCTCTCTCCACACACCCAGTGTCGAAGTGTCCCGCAGCCCCTCCAGCAGTATTTCCACCCCACACTACACAGATTTGTAATGTGTGTTTTTTAATAAAAATGCCCATTGGGTTTAAAACCTTTATTAAAAAAGTTTTTTGCACTTTAAAAACATTTTACAAAAAAAATAAATTTTAAATAAAAGTTAAATTATCGTTTCACAATGGTTGTCTGTCTTTTCTTTCTGCGGCGAACTATGTTTAAAAAAAAGGTTAAATACAGGGTATTTCAAAGGTAAAAAGGTATTCAAAACCAGGTATATAACTGTGGGTACATTTTAGCTTTTTGCCACAGTTGTGTTCCTGGTTGTGTTTGAAGCAAAGTATTTCACCTAAAAAGTTGTGTTTATTGTTGGTGATTTCCTAACAATGTACACAACTTTTGTTAAAAGGTGAAATACTTTGCATAAAACACAACCAGGTACACACCTGTGGCCTAAAGCTAAAAATAGTAGACCATGACAAGATAGCCAACTTTGGTTGGCAAAGGTATATACTGTTGGTCCAGAAGGTACACAAGTTTGGTTAGGGCACAAATCTTTCACACTCTGTCATCCTGCCAGTGTACTCTGCCTTGAGGGGCCACAAGGGTCAATTTTAAAAACCGGATCCGGCGTAATCCGTCGAAAAACGGATAGAAAAACGGATGAACCGGATGAGACGGATCCGGTTTTGTCTGTCAAGAACAAGACGGATCCGGCAGAAAACCGGATCCGGCACATCAGGTTTTACAAAACATTTGCCGGATCCGGCATTCCGGCACGACGCCGGATCGCGCCTGACGCCGAAAACCTGATGTGTGAAAGTAGCCTAACCTCCTTCAAGCCAGACCGTCTGTTTCTCATGAGCACGCTGGGCTGCAAGTGGCCGGTGGAAGGGAGGTAGCTCTAGCTCTTCAAGAGCCTCAGGGTCTTCTCCGGCATCTGGTAGGTTAGGCATTCTGGACAGCGCATCAGCATTGGCATTCTTGTGCCCTGCCCGGTACTTGATGGTAAACTCATAATTCGATAGCCGAGCCATCCATCACTGTTCCAGTGCAGCTAATTTTGCAGTGTCCAAATGTGTCAACGGGTTGTTGTCCGTGAAGATAGTAAACTTGGCAGAGGCTAGGTAATGTTTGAACCTTTCGGTGACAGCCCAGACTATGGCAAGGAACTCCAGCTTGAAAGAACTGTAATTATCAGGGTTCCTTTCAGTGGGGCGCAGCTTCCTGCTGGCATAGGAGATCACTCTTTATTTCCCATTCTGTACCTGCGACAGTACTGCTCCTAGTCCCACGTTGCTGGCATCTGTGTACAGCACAAAGGGTTTGTCATAATCTGGGTAGGCCAGAACCTCGTCTCCTGTGAGAGCCATCTTCAATCTGGTGAAGGACCTTTCCAACTCTTCAGTCCATTCAAAGGTGGAATTTTTCTGTTTGGTCTTCTTGGACTGCCCCACCAGGAGATTTTGCATAGGGGTGGCTATTTCAGTAAAGCCCTTGATGAATCTTTGGTAGTAGCCTACCAGTCCAAGGAATTGGCGTACTTCATGAAGGTTGCTGGGCTTCGGCCAGTCCCGGATGACTATGACCTTATCAGGATCTGGTTCCACACCTTCTGCACTGACCACATGACCGAGGTACTGCACCTTGGGCTTCAGGAGGTGGCACTTGGAGGGCTTCACCTTCAGACCAAAATTGGACAAAGCTTCAAACACTTCAGCCAGG
The DNA here is from genome assembly GCF_039654945.1 of Dendrobates tinctorius. NCBI lineage: Eukaryota > Metazoa > Chordata > Amphibia > Anura > Dendrobatidae > Dendrobates > Dendrobates tinctorius. The sequence goes on from NW_027361712.1 coordinate 555,416, forward strand.
TGCTCCAGATGATCTTCATAGGTTTTGGAGAAAACAGTGACATCATCCAGGTACAACAGGACCGTCTCAAAGTTCATTTGTCCCAGGCAGCACTCCATCAGCCGTTGAAATGTTCCTGGAGCAGTGCAGAGCCCAAATGGCATATAATTGAACTCACGAGACCCATTGGAGTGGTAAATGCTGTTTTCTCCTTCTCTGCCTCTGCCACGGGAACCTGCCAATACCCACTGGTGAGATCCAAGGTGGAAAAGTAATTAGCAGTTTTAAGTGCAGCTAATGATTCCTCAATTCTGGGTAATGGGTAGGCATCTTTATGTGTAATGCTGTTAATTTTCCTGTAATCAACACACATTCTCATGGTACCATCCTTTTTCTTTACAAACACTATTGGAGCTGCCCAGGGGCTACAACTGTCTCTGATGACCCCTGCCTCCTTCATCTCCCTCAGCATACTCTTAGCACACTGGTATTGTGTTGGGGGTATAGGTCTGTACCTCTCCTTTATGGGTGGATGGTCTCCCGTGGGGATATGATGTTGAACCCCTTTTGCCTGCCCAAAATCTAGTGGGTGTTTGCTGAATACCCGCTCATACTCTTGTGTTACTCTGTAAACCACATTTTTCTGGTATAAAGGTGTAGAGTCAGTTCCCACCTGCAGTTGCTGACACCACTCCTCTGGCTGCTTCACAGAGCCATTGTCCTCCACCTGATTGGATGAGACCAAGGGTTCTGCTGCCTGCAAAGAGTTGTTATTGACGGTGAGCAGCTTAGCAACTGTGGCGTACCGAGGTAATGTGGCTTCCTCTTCCCCACAATTCAAAAGGCGTACAGGTACTCTCCCTTTTCGTACATCAACCACCCCTCTGGCTGTCAGGACAGTGGGCCTGCTCTTGGAGTATACTGGTTCTACCAGCGCCTGGTAATCTCTCCCTCTAAGACCTATAGCTGCCCGAAACCAAGCCAACATTTCACATCTGGGGGGTATTGCAATGGGTAAAGCATCACTCACTCTGACACTGCCAATCTCTCTGCCAGAGAGTTCTACCTGTTGCCTTTGCATCAGGGCTCGGATCTCCTTCTGCAGCACTCGTTGTTCTCCGGAACCAGCAGTCTCAGCCACCTGTTGCAACCAGACAGTAACCTCGGATAGACAGTTTTCAGTTACATTTGTACCAAGAGTCATCATGGGATTACATTCACGCCGATCAATATCAACAACTATTAAACCTTGAGACTTTAGCTCTACCCGCCCCACTTTAACAGTAATTTCTTTACATCCTATCTGCGGTAAAGACTGACCATTACTAGCAACTACTGTCAGTTCATCAGTTGGGCCACGGGTAAGCTCTGAATCAGGCCAATATCTCTTGTACAGAATGTACGGCATCGTGGTCACCTGGGAGCCAGTGTCCAGCAAAGTGTTCATGGGGATGCCGTTAATCACCACAGGAAGGATTGGTCTCCCTCCCACATACTTGGCTCTCCAGTTCTTTGGGCCTGGGGATCCTATTCCTGGGGGTTGGCCCACTGCCCCAGGGGTTGCTCGTTTAAAGGACAATATCTTGCAAGATGACCGGCCTTGAAGCAGCGACGACAGATGGGACGTCCGTCTGGTCATAGCGATCGTTGTTCCTCCCTCGAAGTGGCGGGGCTCTCCTCCTCCGGAGCCACGGGACATCCTCTGGACTAGAAGCAAGCTGGATCTTTTCTTTGGAGGACACCTGTAGGGACTGCACAGTTTTAGTAAGTGCAACCATTCCTTTGGTCAACTCCTGGACCTGAAGACGCAGCTCCTCAGTTGGATCTTTATCCAGAGTTTGTGCATCAGCCTCCACAGGGATGGAAGGAAAAGATGTTGCTTCCTGATGGTAGGTGATCGCTGGGCGCCTAGGGGGCGCTGGATGGTTGTCAGTGGACTCCTGCAGTACCCGAATAGCCCTGTCCTTAAAATCAGCAAAGTCCAGATCAGGGTTTTGCAATGTTATAATACGCAACTGTCCTCTGTGGGTACTGGATAGGAGTCTTTCAATGAACTGCTCCTTTAACAGTTTATCATTCCTCCTTTACACTGTCAGGATCAACTTGCTTAACTGCTCGCAGCGCCTCCTGCAGGTTGAGAGCATAATCCCTGATACTGTCCTGCGCCTTCTGTTTTCAGCCAAAGAACCTCATCTTGATTTCAGCTGCAGTTCTGGTGTCAAAGGTGATTCTCAGCTTGGCCAGGATCTTTGCAACAGTCTCTTTAACAGTGTCCTGCCTGCCAGGCTTTCGCCTCTCTCTGTGCTGCACCCGTTAGCTGTCCAATCAGGATATTCACTTTCTGGCTTTCAGTCAGAGGGTATACTTTAAACAAACTGCACAGTCTCTCTTTAAATTCACTCAGGTTATGTGACTCACCTGAGTACTGTGGTAGCCAGGCTGCTCCCGGTATGTAGGGCATAGACAGCAGCATTATGGAGACCGCTGTGGCTCCTCCTGGCGGTGCTGCGGGGTTGGCACCGGCGCCTGCCGCTGCATCGCCGTTTGGCGCGGACATCTTCTCCCCCCCTAGTCAACGGTAGCCAGGGCCGGGGGTTATGTGAGCTCACAGGCACGACGCTCCGGGCTGTAGGCCTCAGCTCCTCCTTCTCTCGCGCGCTGTCCTCTCTTCCCGAGCGGCACTTCACTTCTTCGCGCTCTGTGGCAGGCTCCGCCCACGAAGGCCTGCCCCTTCATCACCCCGCGCACGCCAAGCAGCGCGGCAATGGCAGCCATTGGCGCCAATTTCACACAGTCTTTTTGCACAAACACAGTCTATGGCACACAGGACCCGGGGGTACCGGGCTCCGTAATCCTGTTCATGACGCCAAATTGGGTCGCCCTCCCAGGGCTGTGGGGTACACGGTACTGGGCCGGTGTCAAGGGAATGTGTCACAGCAGCGGTGACCCGGCCCGTGGCCCTGGGCGCCCAAGTAACGGGGGAATGTAGTAAATGGAATGGAATAGTTTGTGACGCCACCTGTGGTGCTCGGCAAGGGAGGTGTTAACCCGACGCTGCATGCAGATCCTCTGGGACTGATGGTAGGGTGCAGAAAGGGTGTAAAAGCTCCCCACAGGTGAAGCTATAGCCCCAGGGCAGTGTAGAGGTGGATGGCACGGTGATGTAGCAGTGCCGTAAGGGTAGGAAGCAGACAAGACTCAGCGGGGTGCAATTTCTGTACCTTTACTTGGTAACTGCAGTCCAGGGTTCTGATTACAGAGGGTAACGGAGCAGGCTAGCCTGGAAGCAATTCAGGGATTCTCTCTCAGTAGACGGGCTGTGCAGTCTCCTTTCCTAGTGCTTATTTGAATTAAGTACTCCAAGTACAGAGTTACACTGAAGTTCCTCCTGTCAGATGTTCCCAAGAACCTTACTTGCACGGCAGACAGCTGTAGCCTCTCTCGGGGACTCCTCTTTCTCTGAGTCCTGGCTCTCTATCCAAGCTGTTGTTGTGCCTCAAGTCTTAGATGGGAGCAGGGCATTTAGAGCCTCCTACTCCTCTGGTATCTGTTGTAGGACCGTAAGTGTCCGTACACCGTGGAGACCAGGCTCCAGTTCATGCGCTCTCAAGCTGAGGGAGCTCTCCTTCCAGCTCAACCTCCAGCTTCACTCTCCACGTCTGCACACTTCACCCTCCGCAGACTAACTGACCCCTCCTTCTTCTTAGCCCTCAGAGAGCACTCCTCCCTTTAATCCTGGTTCAGAGTTCCCCCTGCTGGCCTGGAGTGGAATTGTGTTGCATGTATGGATTGACTGCGAGAGAGACCCATCATTGCCTCCAAGCCTGGCATTACCCTCCCCTGGAGGAAGGCATAGCCACTGTGGTGGCCATACTCCTGGGGGCGCCACACATGTGCTCAACTTGGTTGTGCAGAGCTTTCTGAGGGACTATCCGGATCTTGATGCACTGCTGCACAAGGTCCGCATAGAGTGCGCTCATTTGCGTCGTTCCAGCATGGCAAGATCTCACATTGCAGCTCTGTAGCGCCGATTCCGGCTTCCGGAACATCGCATCATATGTGACCTACCCACCAGGTGGAATTCAATGTTACATATGTTGGAGCGGTTGTGTGAGCAGCAGGCAGCAGTAATGGAGTACCAGCTGCATCAGGCGCAAACAAGTCGCACTGTGCGCCAGTCACACTTCAGCACCACTGAGTGGGCCTCTATGAAGGACATCTGCCACGTTTTGCGTGCCTTCGATGATTCCACGCGGACGGCGAGTGCAGATGATGCACTCGTCAGCATGACTGTCCCCCTTATCTGCCTGCTTCAAAAAACACTGCAAGCACTAAGGGAGGAGGTTTTGGAGGAGTCACAAATGCCATCTGCTTCTGGATAGTCTGCGCAACGTGGTTCCTCACAAAGGCCTAGGCAGGGGACACTTTGTGAGGAGGATGAGGAGGAGTCACAGGAGGAGGAAGACATATCTCCAGAAGAGGGAGGTACACAATGCTCTAGTAGTCAGTATGTACAGCGAGGGTGGGGTGCTGCAGAGCAGGCAGAGATGACGCGGAAGTGCTGTCTGCACAGAAAAAAACACTAGCTCCTGTGTTAGTGGGGTTCGGTAACGCCAGCTGCTTCCCTGCTGTGTGTCCGGCAATGTCTCCTGCTCCCTCCACATTCAAACTACATCAGATATTAAACTTGCTCCAAGTAGGCCTCAGCCTGCTCCATGAATGACCTTGGGCTCCAGCACCACCAGTTGCTGCTCAGAAGTGCCGTCTGCACAGAGAAAAAGACTAGCTCTTGTGTTAGTGAGATTCAGTAACGCCAGCTGCTCCCTTGCTGTGTGTCCGGCAATGTCTCCTGCTCCCTCCACATTCAAACTACATCAGATATTAAACTTGCTCCAAGTAGGCCTCAGCCTGCTCCATGATTGACCCTGGGCTCCAACACCGCCAGTTGCTGCTCGGAAGTGCCGTCTGCACAGAAAAAAACACTAGCTCCTGTGTTAGTGGGGTTCAGTAATGCCAGCTGCTCTCCTGCTGTGTGTCTGGCAATGGCACCTGCTCCCACCACATTCACACTACATAAGATATTAAACTTGTTCCATTTAGGCCTCAGCCTACACCCTGATTGACCCTGGGCTCTAACACTGCCAGTTGCTGCTCAGAAGTGCCGTCTGCACAGAGAAAAACACTAGCTCCTGTGTTAGTGGGGTTCAGTAATGTCAGCTGCTCCCCTGCTGTGTGTCCGGCAATATCTCCTGCTCCCTCCACATTCACACAACATCAGATATAAAACTTGCTCCAAGTAGGCCTCAGCCTACTCCATGATTGATCCTGGGCTGCAACACCGCCAGATGTTGCTCGGAAGTGCCGTCTGCACAGAAAAAAAACACTAGCTCCTGTGTTAGTGGGGTTCAGTAATGCCAGCTACTCCCCTGCTGTGTGTCCGGCAAAGTCTCCTGCTCCCTCCACCTTCAATCTACATCAGATATTAAACTTGCTCCAAGTAGGCCTCAGCCTGCTCCATGATTGATCCTGCGCTCCAACACCGCCAGTTGCTGCTCGGAATTGCCGTCTGCACAGAGAAAAACACTAGCTTCTGTGGGGTTCAGTAACGCCAGCTGCTCCCCTGCTGTGTGTCCGGCAATGTCTCCTGCTCCCTCCACATTCAAACTACATCAGATATTAAACTTGCTCCAAGTAGGCCTCAGCCTGCTCCATGATTGACCCTGGGCTCCAACACCGCCAGTTGCTGCTCGGAAGTGCCGTCTGCACAGAGAAAAACACTAGCTCCTGTATTAGTGGGGTTCAGTAACGCCAGCTGCTCCCCTGCTGTGTGTCCGGCAATGTCTCCTGCTCCCTCCACATTCAAACTACATCAGATATTAAACTTGCTACAAGTAGGCCTCAGCCTGCTCCATGATTGACCCTGGGCTCCAACACCGCCAGTTGCTGCTCGGAAGTGCCGTCTGCACAGAGAAAAACACTAGCTCCTGTGTTAGTGGAGTTCAGTAACGCCAGCTGCTCCCCTGCTGTGTGTCCGGCAATGTCTCCTGCTCCCTCCACATTCAAACTACATCAGATATTAAACTTGCTCCATTTAGGCCTCAGCCTAAACCCTGATTGAACCTGGGCTCCAACACCGCCAGTTGTTGCTCAGAAGTGCCGTCTGCACAGAGAAAATAACATGCTCCAGTGTTAGTGGGGTTCAGTAATGCCAGCTGCTCCTCTGCTGTGTGTCCGGCAAATTCTCCTGTTGCCTCCACATTCAAACTGCATCAGATATAAAACTTGCTCCAATTAGGCCTCAGCCTAAACCCTGATTGAACCTGGGCTTCAACACCACCAGTTGTTGCTCAGAAGTGCTGTCTATACAGAGAAAAACACACGCTCCATTGTTAGTGGGGTTCAGTAACGCCAGCTGCTCCCCTGCTGTGTGTCCGGCAAAGTCTGCTGCTGCCAACACATTCACACTACATCAGATATAAAACTTGCTCCAATTAGGTCTCAGCCTAAACCCTGATTGAACCTGGGCTCCAACACCGCCAGTTGTTGCTCAGAAGTGCCGTCTGCACAGAGAAAAACACATGCTCCAGTGTTAGTGGGTTCAGTAACGCCAGCTGCTCCCCTGCTGTGTGTCCGGCAAATTCTCCTGTTGCCTCCACATTCAAACTACATCAGATATAAAACTTGCTCCAACTAGGCCTCTGGCTCCACTCTGTCTCTAGTATTTACCCTCGCCTCCAACACCGCCAGTTGCTGCTCAGAAGTGCCGTCTGCACAATCAACACTTGTTCCTGTGTTACTAGGGTTCAGTAACCTCAGCTGATCCCCTGATGTGTGTCCGGCAATGTCTCCTGCTCTGTCCACATTCCCACTACTAGTATTTACCCTGGCCTCCAACATCGCCAGTTGCTGCTCAGAAGTGCCGTCTGCACAGTCAGCATATGTCCAGTGTTATTGGGGTTCAGAAATGTCATCTGATCCCCAGCTGTGTGTCCGGCAATTTCTCCTGCTCTGTCCACAGTCACACAACTACATATTTTAAACTTGCTCCAATTAGGCCTCTGTCTCCACTGTGTAGTATTTTCCCTGGGTTCCAGCACCGCCAGCTGTTTCCCAGAATTGTCTTTGGCACAGGTACTCCCTCCTACCCAGCCTGGTTCCAGCACGCCTGCTGTTTCCGTATAGTGTCAATGTCACTTTGCCACCAATACGTTGTCCTGTCGTGTTGCGGTCGGGTTAGCCGAGTCTATGGTGCCTGCAGTTTATGGGCTTCCTATGTGGGCTGTGGGATCTGGCAACAAAAACTGGTTCCGTAGTGCCAATAGGACAAGCACCCCCTGTAGGACTGTGGGTTTCGGTAACTGCGGCCGGCTCACGGCCTTGCAACTTTGTTTTTCATGGGTACCTTCTGCTACCCATCCGGGTTCCAGTACTGTCAACTGGTTCTCGGCAGTGCCTTTGGCTTAGGTGCCTCCATCTCGGTATCCGAGTTCCAGCAACGTTTGCTGGTCTTTGGTAGTGCTTTCTAGCACAGGTACCTCCTGCTTAGTAACCGGGTTCCAGCACCGTCAGCTGGCCCTCGGTAGTGCCATTGGCTCTTGTTCCTTCTCCTGCCCCTCGGGGTTCCAGCACCATCAGCTGGTTCTCGGCAGTGTCTTTGGCACGGGTACTCACTCCTGCCCAGCCTGGTTCCAGCACGTCTGCTGTTTCTGGGTAGTGTCAACATCACTTTGCCACCAATACGTTGTCATGTCGTGTTGCGGTCGGGTTAGCCGAGTCTATGGTGCCTGCAGTTTATGGGCTTCCTATGTGGACTGCAGGATCTGGCAACAAAGGCTGGTTCCGTAGTGCCAATAGGACAAGCACCCCCTGTAGGACTGTGGGTTTTGGTAACTGTGGCCTGCTCGCGGCCTTGCAACTTTGTTTTTCATGGGTACCTTCTGCTACCCATCCGGGTTACAGTACCGTCAGCTGGTTCTCGGCAGTGCCTTTGGCTTCGGTGCCTCCTTCTTGGTACCCGAGTTACAGCAACGTCTGCTGGTCCTTGGTAGTGCTTTCTAGCGCAGGTACCTCCTGCTAAGTAACCAGGTTCCAGCACCGTCAGCTGGTCCTCGGTAGTGCCATTGGCTCTTGTTTCTTCTGCTGCCCCTCCGGGTTCCAGCACCGTCAGCTGGTCCTCGGTAGTTCCATTGGCTCTTGCAGCTTCTGCTACCCATCTGGGTTCCAGCACCATCATCTGGTTCTCGGCAGTGCCTTTGGCTTAGGTGCCTCCTTCTCGGTATCCAAGTTCCAGCAACGTCTGCTGGTCCTTAGTAGTGCTTTCTAGCATAGGTACCTCCTGCTTAGTAACCGGGTTCCAGTACCGTCAGCTGGTTCTCGGCAGTGCCTTTGGCTTAGGTGCCTCCTTCTTGGTACCCGAGTTACAGCAACGTCTGCTGGTCCTTGGTAGTGCTTTCTAGCGCAGGTACCTCCTGCTAAGTAACCAGGTTCCAGCACCGTCAGCTGGTCCTCGGTAGTGCCATTGGCTCTTGTTCCTTCTGCTGCCCCTCCGGGTTCCAGCACCGTTAGCTGGTCCTTGGTAGTTCCATTGGCTCTTGCAGCTTCTGCTACCCATCCGGGTTCCAGCACCGTCAGCTGGTTCTTGGCAGTGCCTTTGGCTTAGGTGCCTCCTTCTCAGTAACCGAGTTCCAGCAACGTCTGCTGGTCCTTGGGAGTGCTTTCTAGGACAGGTACCTCCTGCTTACTAACCGGGTTCCAGTACCATCAGCTGGTCCTCGGTAGTGCCATTGGCTCTTGTTCCTTCTGCTACCCATCCGGGTTCCAGTACCGTCAGCTGGTTCTCAGCAGTTCCTCAGCCTTCTTGTACCTTCTGCTACATTTCCAAGTTCAAGTTTTTGGAAATGGTTTTTGGTTATCACTCTGGATCTCCCTGACAACAACCCTGAAGACGACGACCCTGAAGACCACCCCGAAGAAGACGACGACCACGAAAACGATGACCCTAAAGACGATGACCCGGAAGACCACCCCGAAGAAGACCAAAAAGATGACCCTGAAGAAGATGACCAAGAGGACTAAGAACATGAAGACAACCACCAAGATACAGAGCAACAAGAGACAGAAGACCAAGAAGCAGAAGACCAAGAAGCAGAAGACCAAAAAGCAGAAGAACAAAAAGCAGAAGAACATTAAGCATAACACTAAAAATCAGAGCAAAAGATATTATCTAAATTATAAGCAGAACAAGACTAAGCAGTGTATAGGGGTGAGTCCGTTCCTCCTCGTGGTGCCCCTGGAAAATGCCTGCTGCTGCAGGCCAAACTGAACGCGGACAAATCCTGTTGTAAATCTTTTGTGACAGGCAGAACGGCTGGTGTAATCTTCAAACTTTTATAGATAACAACTACAGGTATGCCTATCACAAATAAGAATATGATGAAGAAGAAGAATAGGAAGAAGATGAAGAAGTAGAATATGAAGAAGAATAATAGTTGAATAAGAAGAATATGAAGTATGTAAAAAAAAGAATAATAGGAAGACGGTGAAGAAGAAGAAGATGAATAAGGTGAAGAAGAAGTTGATAAAAAAGATGCTGCTGCTGAGGATCATGAATGAGAAAGTCTGGGAGAAGTAAAAAAGAAGGTGAAGAGCATGGAAGTAGTGAAACATACATATCTGACAAAATATAAAAAAGGTTAACATAGTCAATATCTTTGTAACTCCGAACGTCTTAAAAAAAATAACAATTCCTGCTATTCCATTTGATTGGGCTAAACCTCTATGCCTTTAATGTCTCCTCCACCTCCCCCAATACATTCTACATTATTATTAGTTGTTTTTCTTCATGTAGAATTAACCCACAAGGAAAGAAAGGGTTTATTTTAATTCCGATGTTTCTGTCCCATTGACTTGCACTGGTTTCCGGTATCGGAATCGGCGATATCCGATACTTTTTGGGTATCGGGCCGATCCAATCCGATCCGATATTTCACGATATCGGATGGTATAGCTCACACTACTCACCACTCATTCAACTGAAGCCATGGCCTCCTGTAATAAAACAAAAATATAAATCAATTATATCCCTCACCTGTCCGTCATTCTGTCCCATGCTGTAATCCAAGTCTAGGGATAAACAGTTTTCAACCTGGATGGTGCCAAGATGTGACCGTCCAGGCTGAGAACCACTGAGGTATGAGCTGCTGCGAGTGCAGCATCAGTGACTACCAGTGGCATCATCAAGGTTTCTGCCGGTCACTGAGGCTGCTTTCCCAGCCTGGCCCCTGAGCTGCGGTGACATTGGTGAGATCACCGCTAGTACAGTGAGAAAAAGTCTCATGGTGCAGCACTGATGTTACCGGGGTCACCGCAGTTCAGGGTTGGGAACGTACCCTCACTGCCTGTGGTAACCTCGATGACGTCACCGCTAGTCACTGAAGTTGCATTGGTAGCAGCTCATTCCTCATAATCCCCAGACATTGATTATGGCATGGGACAAAACAACGGACAGGTGAGGGATATGAATGCTTTATATTTTTGTTTTTTTACAGGAGACCGTGGCTTCAGTGGAATGGGTGATGACGTATGGTTTAATTTAGATTCATTAAAGGAGTCTGTGTCATTCTTTCAATTAAAGGACTTTATTCCGGCTGTGTGTTTATTTACAATATAACTATAGGATTAGTAATGGATAGGCGTCTTATAGACATCTCTCTGCTACTAAGCCGTTGTCTTGATGTCACCGGACAATACAAAGGTGACATCAATTCCACAAATGTGAACCTCATTTGCCACTGCCACAGGGCAAATGGGAAGGAATGGGAAAAGTGCCAGAATTGACCATCTAATAGATGCAGGTGAGGGATGTGGTTGTTTTATATTTTCATTTTATTACAGGAGACCATGGCTTCAGTGGAATGGGTGATGATGTGAGTATGGTTTAATTTAGATTTATTAAAAGACTCTGTATCATTCTTTCAATTGATGTACTTTATTCTGGCTGTGTGTTTATTTAAAGCATAACTATAGAATTAGTAATGGATGGGTGTCTTATAGATGCCTTTTTGTTACTACGCCATGGTCTTGATGTCACCAGACAAAACAAAGGTGACATAAACCCCACAAATATGAACCCCACTTGCTACGGCCACATGGCAAGTGCGAAGAGCCAGGCAAAGCACCAGAATTGTCCATGTTATAGACGCGCATTTTCTGGGAGGCTGCGGCTGCTATTTTCAGGCTGGGTGCCCAATACCCATGGCCCCTTACCAGCCTGAGAATACCAGCTTTCAGCTGTCAGCATAAGTTTGACTGTCAAAACTCGAGGGGATCCGCACACCATTTTTTAAAATTATTTATTTAAATAATTAAAAAATATGGCATTGGGACCCTGTATTCTTGATAACCAGCCTTGCTGAAGCTGACAGCTGAGGGTTGCAGCCCGCAGCTGTCAGTTTTGCCTGGCTGATTATCAGAGATACAGGGGAACCCCACATCACTTTTTTGGGGTCCCCCATTTTAATAACCAGGAAAGGCTAAGTATACAGCTATGTGTTGATATTAATAGTCTGGGAACCCTTATGAATATTGTCTCTTTCACAGAATATTAATATCAGCCCTCAGCTGCCGGCTTTCCCTGTGCTGATTATGAAAATTACGGGGGATCCCCATACATTTTTATCAATTATTTTTTTAATTGTCAACAAAAACAGTAAGGTGACCTGAGCTCATAGCAACTCTTTCTCTTCCTTTGCAAGTGCGAGTGTCAGACTGATGAATGGCCATGAGTCTGGCACTCGGCACGCCGGCATTCAACAGTCCAGCACTGTAGCTACCATGAGACCCAGTGGCTTGAACTTTCAGGTGAGTTACTGCTGCTCAGTGTGTCGTGGTGAACTCCTATGACCTGATTGACGTGAATGCGAGCGTGACAAGGTTCTCTAGCTCGTGGTGCTGTCTGAAAGGTCCTGGAAATTCACAGCCAATGAACTCAGTTCAACTTACTGGCATCAGCGCAGGCATCATTACAAGTTTTTTCACAGTGCTCTCGCTGACGTGGGCTGGTTATCAAAAATATAGGGGAACCCCACATAATTTTTGTTTTATTTATTTATTTTTAGCGAAGGCTGCAGCTGATGAATACTCCCGTCAGCCGCCACGTGCTTCCGCTGTTAACAGTTGAATACAACTCTCAACATTGTTCCCTTCTAGCGCTGATCGTAGTGTGAGCTGGGGACATTGATAAGAGCTGTCTTCACTTCGGCACCCAGTGCCGGGGGATAGCGCGAACAGTACTGCTGATTCCCAGGTGCCAGTACATGTCAAACTGATGACAAAGGAATGTTTCATGAGTCTGCATGTGTGCGGGAGGTTTTGTGGCCTTGCTGCTACCGGAAACATTGATGTCTGAAACAACCCCTAATGAACTCGGTCTTTTACCGTACAATGGCAGACTTTTGCAGATTTGTAGTTAAAAAGCTAGGGAATCCGAACACAAATCCAAGTGTGCAACATTTGTGCCGAATTTGAGATTGGTGAACGTTTTCTGAATAAGTTCGCTCATCTGTACTCTTGAACTGCAAAGGGCCAATATATTATTCTTACACAGGGGCCTTTTTCTGTCTGTGTTCGCCGGTGAGTCACACATTACGCAGGTTATTGTATTGATGTAACTATGGACATAACTAAGTTATACTGCAGATAGAATTTTTACAGTGAGAAAAATGGTAGCAGACTGCTTGGATAGGATTCATTTTCCTGGAATCTCATTGACAGGAGCATTGGCAGAATTGTTACAGATAATATTTTCTACTAAATGACTGAAATAATCACAGCCTGCTTCAGAGTGTTCAACCAAGGAAAATGACTAAGTGACACACAAGACATATAATAAAAGGATCTTCTGGAATGACTGCAATATTCACAGAAAACTCTCAGGCATAAAAATCGATATTGAGCTGGCAAGGGTTCATTAACTCTATCATTGCTGTACTGGAGAGGTCACTATGAATTTGTGAGGCATCACTTCTGTTCTGTCTACTCACAGAAACTATTCATATTCATCTCTAGTCAACCTGAATTTTTTTTTGCCATTTTGAGTACATCTGGCATGATGGAGACTGTGTGGAGCCAAATTGAACAGCTATGAAGAAGTTACACATACAGTAGATTTAATATGTGTTCCATAAATAGACTAAGGTATTTGGCCCTTTTTGTCTTTTTAGACAATCTTAATGAATCTTGGAGTATTCCTTTTGACAGCTATCTCCAGGATTAAAAGTATGATATACATCTATTCCTTATGTTTTTTATGGACATTTTTTTAAAGAGGAAATGCCTAACATCTTGATGATATTCACACAAAAATTTGTGAAGTTGAGGGTTTCTCTAATGTTAAATCCAGCTACATAATTTTCCATGCTACGCTTGATGTTGTAGTATTGGGATACTGTCCATTTTCCCTTAACATCATTGATAGGCAACCTTCACAAGTCTGTGTTTCCGGTACGTGTGTCATTCGTTTTCACATGTACAAATGCACACTCATTATACTCTATAGGGCTATGCACATGTCCGTGTGGTGCGTACAGGAATAGAATGCATAGCTGAAATGAAAGATTTTTAAGTGTTAAAGAAATGCAACGATAGAGATAGATAGTTAGATATAAGGTAAATAGATGATAGATAAATAAATAGATATTCGTCACATACCGTATATACTCGAGTATAAGCCGACCCAAGTATAAGCCGACCCGAGTATAAGCCTAATAACCACAAAAAAACTGGAAAAACATATTGACTTGAGTATAAGCCTAGGGAGGGAAGTGCAGCAGCTACTGGTAAATTTCAAAAATAAAAATAGATGTTCTGATGTTCTACTTTCATACACGCTGACACGATGTGCAATCCAGCATACAGCTTAAACCACCTGCTATCTTCCAAAATAAGCAGACTGTTCTCTGTAGTCTAACTTGTTTATTGGTGAAGAGTAATAACATCTCTGAACAAATTGCAATGCAAGAAAAGATGTTAATCTTACCAGATATGCTTTACCCGGATAACGAACTCAAGTAGGGAGCTACAGGAGGACAGATAAACACGTGTGTCCTTATGAAATACACAGAATAAAATGCCATCTTCTTCATCCCAGAATACATTGCTTCATTCCCACAATGCATTGCTTCTGTTAAAGACACAGGCTTTAAATGCTATTTAAGACACAGTTATAAATTCAGCCACCACTAGATGGTGCTAACAAAATCAGCATGATACAAACATATTTACCCTGTATTCAGAGGGCAGAACTAATGCCACTTCATTTTCCAGGTTTGGAGCGGTAAAGGCTTGCATGCAGTGGTGCCAGCCTTTACAAGACTTCTGACTGGTGGGTGATGTTGACTTGTAAGACTGAGCCACGTGAATTTAACAAGCAATGGCACGAACAAGCGAGTTCCAGGTTGAAAACCTGCTGAAATGGGGGGATTTGAGGTGATTGTCTGAAGTCACCGTACTTAGAACAGATACCTGAGGGTGGATTTCTTCATCTGCATCTGGATCTACCAGGTCAAAGGTGTCTGATTCGTCACTGTAAGGCATTGAACGGTCTAAGAATGCAGGGCCCGTAAAGCAGGTTGTATCCTTAAGGTATCTAGATTCAACAGATCTAGTTGCGTGGTCCACAGGATTGTGGTGTGTGGACACATAGCGCCACTGTTTAAGGCAATTGGATCTCCTGATCCTTAGCACCGATTGCTGATGTAAACATAAAAGCGTCGAGTTTTGTTGCAAATGTACCCAAGTACTACCTTGCTGTCTGAGTAGAACTCAACATCCTTGATTTCCAGGTCAATTTCTGTCGAGATAAGTTCAGCTAACTCTACTGTTAGCACAGCCGCACAGAGTTCCAGTCTGGGTATTGTGTGCTCCTGGACTGGCGCTAGTTTTGCCCGGCTCATAACAAGCCTTACATGGCATTGTTCCTTGATGTCAGTGGTTTTCAGATATGCTACTGCTGCAATCGCTTTGGTTGAGGCATCGCAGAAGATGCAGAGCCTTTGCGTCTTGACTTCTGTTGATGGCACGGAAGCGTATGGTAGTAAGCTCTGACAAGGCTTCTAAAGATTTCTTCCATCTTACCCACAAATCTCTCTTCTCCATGGGAAGCAGATCATCCCATTCAGACATTTCTTGGGTGAAGTCTCTCAACATCATTTTACCTTGGATAGTTACAGGGGTTACAAATCCTGAAGGATCGTACAGGCTGTTTATTATGGACAGGACTCCTCTACGTGTGAAAGGTTTTTCTTCTTATTGACCCGAAAGGTAAATGCATCTCTCTTCAAATCCCAGAGCAAACCAAGACTCCGTTGCATGGGAAGGGAGTCCGTGTCTAAATCCAAGTCTTTTAGATCAGTTGAGTAATTTTGAGAGGGAAAAGCTGCCATCATTTTTTGGCTGTTGGAAGCAATTTTGTGCAGCCTCAAATTGGACAAAGCGAGCATTTCTTGTGTCCTCTTTAGGAGACTGACTGCTGATTCATCTGTGGGTGTGGATTTCAAGCAGTCATCCACGTAGAAATCCTTCTCCACAAACGATCTAACATCCGACCCGTACTTTGCTTCGCCCTATCTGGCTGAATGTCTAAGACCATAGATGGTGACAGCATCCGAAAGCATCCGGGGAAAGGCCGTTCCTGAAAATGTGTACTTTCATTTGATACTCCATGATGTCTTTGTAGGGGTCATTATCGTGGTACCAGAAAAACCTCAAATAGTTTCTATGTTCTTTTTTGACAAGGAAGCAATGAAACATCTGTTGTATGTCAGCCATGAATGCCACTGCATCTTTGCGGAAGTGAAGAAGTTCTCCTAGAAGTCTGTTGTTGAGGTCTGGGCAAGACAAGAAGACATTGTTTAGCGAGACACCTTCATATCTGATGCTTGAGTCAAATACTACTCTTATCTGACCAGGTTTCTTAGGATGATACACGCCAAAAATGGGTAGATACCAACATTCCTCGAAATCTTGGAGCACAGGTGCAATTTCTGCATGGCCATTCTTAAGTATTTTCTCCATGAAGGCAAAGAAGTGCTCTCTCATTTCAGGTGCCTTCTGAAATTTACGCTTGAGGGAGACAAATCGATTATATACAGGTTTTCTGTTGTTGGGTAAGCTGTTATGAATGGGTCAACGAGAAGAAAAAAAACCAAAACAAGCTAAGCCACAGAAAACCAGAGAAGTTGGTAGCTATGCAGATTGCAGATCCCTGATCTTACCACACAACTAACAGTAGCCGTGGAGCGTGCCTACGATGTTCCTAGACGCCTCGTCACGGCCGGAGGACTTCATAAGCCTAAAGCAAGGAAAGGGAAAACTAACTGCTCCAGAGCAGACCCCAAAGGAATAGATAGCCCCCCACACATGTATTGACGGTGAAACAAGATGAAGGCACAAACATAGGCAGGAAAATAGGCTGAGCAAATGATGGGGTCCAAACTAACTAGACAGGAAAGGAAAGGCAAGTCACTGTCTGCAACCTGCAAAAAACCCTACAAAAATAATGTCCAACACTTCTGAAAGCAAAATTAACCCTGAAGTCACTAGACTTCTCCCACTATATCAGCACTCTGGAATATTCTGAGAAAGAGCAAAAAGAGACCGAACTAGTAAGGGACAAAAAGCCAATTGGCAAAATACTGATAAATAAGAGTGGAAATTCAGCTCAGCCCCCAGCCGGGGCTGGCAGACCACAAAAAAACTGAATAGACCAACAAAATCAAGTGTGAACATTAGCAGAAAAACTTAGCTTTAGATGACTGGAACAGACCTGAAAACCAAGAGCTGACAAGCCAGAAGGAATCACCAGCAACTGAATAGGGCGTCGGCTGTCTTAAATCCAATCTGAGAATCCTGAGATCCAATCATCATCCTCATTCTCAGGTGGCAGATCTCCACCGATCAAACCAGCCGCACCACCTCCCGTCACCACCAGAGGGAGTCCAGAAGGGGAACTCACAACTGGTGAGAATGAACTCACAACAGTACCCCCCCTTGAGGAGGGGTCAACGAACCCTCATGCACGCCACTAGGCCGAACAGGATGGGCCCGGTGAAAAGCACGAACCAATCTATTGGCATGAATATCGGAGGCAGAGACCCAAGAATTATCCTCCTGACCATAACCCTTCCATTTGACCAAATACTGGAGTCTCCGTCTAACCAAATGAGAATCCAATATTTTCTCTACCTCATATTCCACATTGCCTTCGACCAACACAGGGTCAGGAGGTGCTGCCATAGGAACCACTGGCTCAACAAACCTCTTCAACAGAGATTTGTGAAATACGTTATGGATCTTGAACGTAACTGGAAGAGCCAATCGAAACAAAACAGGATGAAGAATTTCCAAAATCTTATAAGGACCAATAAATCTTGGCTTAAATTTAGGAGATGCAACCTTCATAGGAATATTCTTAGACGACAACCAAACCATATCACACACTTTAAACCGGGGACCAATGGTCCTATGCCGGTTGGAAAATCGCTGGGCCTTTTCCTGAGAAAGTGACAACTTATCCACCACTTGGTCCCATATCTTCTGCATTCTCTTAACCACAGTGTCCACACCTGGGCAGGACGAAGATTCCACTTGCCCTGAAGAGAACCGAGCATGAAACCCAAAATTACAGAAAAAGGGTGACATCAAAGTGGCAGAACTAGCTCTATTGTTCAGCGCTAATTCGGCCAAGGGCACAAATGAGACCCAATCATCCTGATCAGCAGATATAAAACATCTCAAGTAAGACTCCAAGGTCTGGTTTGTTCTCTCAGTCTGTCCATTGGTCTGGGGATGATACGCGGAGGAGAAGGATAACTGAATTCCCAGATTGGAACAAAAGGCTTTCCAGAATCTGGAAACAAACTGGACTCCTCTGTCGGACACAATGTTCTCAGGAATCCCATGTAACCGAACCACTTGTTGTAAAAACAAGGGCACAAACTCAGCAGAAGATGGCAGCTTTGGGAGTGGTACAAGATGGACCATCTTCGAAAATCTATCACAAATCACCCAGATAACAGTCATTGTCTGAGAGACAGGAAGATCAGAAATAAAATCCATTGAGATATGCCTCTTGGGCACCGGCAAGGGCATCAGCAACCCACTAGAACGAGAACAGGGTTTAGACCGAGAACAAGTCCCACAGGACTGTACAAAATTCCTGACGTCACGAGACAAGGCAGGCCACCAAAAGGACCGACTCACCAAATCTCTGGTACCAAAAATACCTGGATGACCAGCCAATGCGGAGCAATGAATTTCAGACATCACTCTCTTTCTCCACTGGTCAGGAACATACAATTTTCCCATAGGGCAACGCTCAGGTTTATCCTCCTGAAATTCCTCCAGGGCGCGTCTCAAATCGGGCAAAATGGCAGAAAGAACTGCCCCATCACCTAGGATGGTAGTAGGCTCGGTCACACTAAGAGAATCGGCAAAGAAACTCCTAGAAAGGGTGTCTGCCTTAACATTCTTAGTGCCCGGAAGAAAAGAGACCACAAAATTAAAACACGTAAAAAACAAGGCCCATCAAGCCTGTCTAGGATTCAAGCGTATGGCCGACTCCTGATAAATCAAATTCTTGTGATCAGTGAGGACCACAACTTGATGTCTAGCTCCCTCCAACCAATGTCTCCACTCCTTAAATGCCCACTTCATGGCCAACAATTCCCGATTCCCCACGTCATAGTTGTGTTCAGATGGGAAGAACTTTTGAGAAAAGAAGGCACAGGGTTTCATCTTAGAAGTCACCGGGTCTTTTGGGGACAAAACAGCTCCTGCACCAATCTCAGAAGCATCTACCTCCACAAGAAATGGAAGTGAGACATCAGGTTGCCGTAAAACTAGAGCCGAAGTAAATCTCTGCTTAAGCTCCTGAAATGCTGAGAAAGCCTCAGGAGACCAATTCAGCACATCAGCGCCCTTCTTGGTCAGATCAGACAGTGGTTTGACAATACCAGAAAAATTACTTATAAATTTACGATAGAAATTATCAAAACCCTAAAACTTCTGGAGGGCCTTCAAAGAAGTAGGCTGAACCCAATCATAAATGGCCTGTACCTTGGCCGGGTCCATTTCAATAGTCAATGGAGATAAGGTAAATCCCAAAAATGAAATCCTCTGTACACCAAAGAGGCATTTCGATCCCTTAACAAACAGGGAATTCTCTCTCAAAATCCGGGACACAGTCCGGACGTGTACCACATGAGAATGCCAATCACTAGAAAAGATCAAAATATCATCCAAATAGATGGTCAAAAACTTATCCACAAAGTCACGGAAAATATCATTCATAAAGGACTGGAAGACAGAAGGGGCATTAGTGATCCCAAAAGGCATCACCAGGTACTCAAAATGTCCCTCCGGAGTATTAAACGCCGTCTTCCATTCATCCCTGTGCTTGATGCGAATAAGATTATACGCCCCCCCTAAGATCAAGCTTAGTAAACCAGCAGGCACTCTTAACTCTGGAGAATAAATCAGACATCAGAGGTAACGGGTACTGATATTTAACCGTCATCTTGTTAAGGGAACGATAATCAATACACGGTCTTAATGAACCATCTTTCTTGGCCCCAAAAAATCAGCACCTAAAGGTGACGAGGATGGTCTAATATGACCCTTCTCCAATGACTCCTTAATATAGGATCGCATAGCATCATGTTCGGGTACTGATAAGTTGAAAAGCCGACCCATGGGAAATTTACACCCAGGCATCAACTCAATTGCACAGTCATAACTCCTATGAGGAGGCAAAGACGCAGACTTGCTCTCACTAAATACATCAGAAAAATTGGCTAGATAATCAGGAATATCATGAGACTGAGGAGAGGTGGAGAAAACAGGAGCGTCCCTAAGAACACACTGACAACCCCAACTCACCACAGACCAAGATTTCCAATCCAAAACTGGATTATGAGTTTGAAACCAAGGAAAACCCAGAACAATAGTGTCATGCAAATTATGCAGCACCAAAAATTTACAATTTTCTTGGTGGTCTGGGGCAAATCGCATTGTCACCTGGGTCCAAAACTGAGGTTTATTCTCCACCAAAGGAGTAGCATCAATACCCCTCAAAGTAATAGGCGTCCACAGAGGCATCATGGAAAAACCACAACGTTTAGCAAAGTCCAAATCCATCAGATTCAACGCTGCTCCTGAATCCACAAAAGCCTTTGTGGAAAATGTGGATAAGGAGCAGATCAGTGTAATTGCCAAAAGAAACTTAGGTTGTATACTGCCCACAGCAAATGTGTGTGCAAAACGCTTCTCTCATTTTGGGCAGACAGAAATAATATGAGAGACGTCTCCACAGAAAAAACACAGCTTATTACGCCTTCTAAACTCTTGACGTTGCGCCCAAGACAAAACCCCATCACATTGCATAGGTTCAGACGTTTGTCCAAAAGGTGGCAACTCCTCTCGTGTAGTTTTGCGTTCACGTAAACGCCGATCAATTTGAATGGCTAATGACATAGAATCGTCAAGACCAGAGGGAACAGGAAATCCTACCATAGTATCTTTCACGGTTTCTGACAGACCCTTCCGAATGAGAGCTGCCAAGGCATCATCATTCCAGGTAGTAAGGACCGCCCACTTTCGGAATTTTTGACAGTATAACTCTGCAGAATCCTGACCCTGGTTCAATGCCAATAGGGCTTTCTCAGCTTGATCAATAGCATTAGGTTCATCATACAACAACCCCAAGGCTTGAAAAAATGCATCCACATTAGTCAGAATAGGATCTTCAGGTGTCAAAGAAAACGCCCAATCCTGGGGATCGCCGCGCAGCAAAGAGATGACAATTTTAACCTGCTGCGCAGAGCTCCCCAATGAATTAGGCTTCAAGGCAAGAAATAATTTACAATTATTCTTAAAATTCAAAAATTTAGACCGATCCCCAAAAAACACATCAGGAGTAGGGATCCTTGGTTCAGCAGCATGTGAATGAGCGAGATAGACAGAAATTCCCCACACTTCAGCAGCAAGCTGCTCCACACGATCAGACAATTGCTTAATCTCCATTTAAAAAAAAAAAATCCTCCTATGGCCCCAGAGAAAAAGAGGAAAAAATATACATATATATAAAAAAAAAATTCTGACATTTTTTTTTTACAATTCTTTCCTGTTTTTGAGTACCCTAGAATCAGCGGTAAGGCTGGTGATTCTGTTATGAAAGGGTCACCGAGGAGATAAAAAACAAAACAAGCTAAGCCACAGAAAACCAGAGAAGTTGGTAACTATGCAGATTGCAGATCCCTGATCTTACCACACAACTAGCAGTAGCCGTGGAGCGTGCCTACGATGTTCCTGGACACCTCGTCACGGCCGGAGGACTACATAAGCCTAAAGCAAGAAAAGGGAAAACTAACTGCCCCAGAGCAGACCCCAAAGGAATAGATAGCCCCCACATGTATTGACGGTGAAACAAGATGAAGGCACAAACACAGGCAGGAAAATAGGCTGAGCAAATGATGGGGCCCAACTAACTAAACAGGAAAGGAAAGGCAAGTCACTGTCTGCAACCTGCAAAAAACCCTACAAAAATAATGTCCAACACTTCTGAAAGCAAAATTAACCCTGAAGTCACTAGACTTCTCCCACTATATCAGCACTCTGGAATATTCTGAGACAGAGCAAAAAGAGACCGAACTAGTAAGGGACAAAAAGCCAATTGGCAAAATACTGATAAATAAGAGTGGAAATTCAGCTCAGCCCCCAGCTGGGGCTGGCAGACCACAAAAAAACTGAATAGACCAACAAAATCAAGTGTGAACATTAGCAGAAAAACTTAGCTTTAGATGACTGGAACAGACCTGAAAACCAAGAGCTGACAAGCCAGAAGGAATCGCCAGCAACTGAATAGGGCATCGGCTGTCTTAAATCCAATCTGAGAATCCTGAGATCCAATCATCATCCTCATTCTCAGGTGGCTGATCTCCACCGATCAAACCAGCCGCACCACCTCCCGTCACCACCAGAGGGAGTCCAGAAGGGGAAATCACAACTGGTGAGAATGAACTCACAACAGTAAGCGTTACCTCTGGGGTTTAAATGGTAGAGGAGCCATCCAACTCTTTGACTCATCTCTCGATCCAGGATGTCCACAAACAGTCTGTCTTCCATGGACATTGTTTCCTTGATGTCTTCTCTTGTTCTGTGGAAAGCTGTGCACTCTATGTGATCTTGGTCGCAGTCACATGTGTGGTTTTCTCAGGAAGAATCAGCTAACGGACAAGGTAGAGGAGCATTGTGTGGCAACTCTTTTTCCAGGAAGCTACTCTTACATGGCTGGAAGAGAGACGGACGTCCATTTTCAAGAGTATTGGTAAGCATGCTGTCGACTAAGGCCGGCTTGTGTGGTCCTCCTAGGCAGATGTCTCCTATGATGACCCATCCAAGGTCGTGCCTCTGTGCGTACGGAGTGTTCCTGGAGCCTTTTATACATTCTCTAGCCTTGTGGACTTGTAGTATATCTCTTCCCAGAAGTAAAGCTGTTGGGGTTCCTGGATCCATCTCAGGTATCAGGTGGGCTATACACTTTAGATGGGGGTGATATGTCGCCACCTCCCATGAAGGTATTTCTGACCTGTTGTCAGGAATCTGGTTGCACTCCGGGATGGTCGGTAGCGATAGGCAGGTTTGGCCATCTATGGACTCTACCTCCTATCCAGTTGCTTTTCTCCCCGCCGTCTCAACGGTACCTGAACACATCTTCAGAGTGTAGGGAGAACCAAGGCCTACAATGCTGAAGTTAAAAGAAGATGGACCTGGCTAGGAACCTGTTACTTTGGTCATCCAGGATTGCGTATATCTTGAGGGCTTTGTCCTTGTGGCCTGCAGGATAGACTTGGACAAGGCAGATTTTTGAACAGGACCTTCCTCCTGTGAGTCTCTTACAGATCTCCATACATTTAGAGCTGACCTCAGGGATGTCTTTGTCGGTGTCTTTCTGCTTCTCATCATGCTCCTCTGCTTGTGACATTACTCATGGGGTTGGTCCAGGGTGCATGGCTGTATTGTGATCTGTGCTGCTGCATTCTGCACATTTCACTCTAGCTTCACAGTTCCTGGTGAAGTGAGAGGTTGAGGCACAACATTTGAAGTAGATGTTGTTCTCCTTGAGGAGCCTTTGCGATCCTCTAAAGACTTTCTCTGTAGGCTCTGCATTTTAGTAGAGGATGTGGTTTCTTGCGTAGAGGACAATGTTTACTGACATCCTGAGGCTTGTTCTTGTCCGGAGGGGGTTTATTCACATTGTGAGGAGGGCCTGTGGAAACAATGTTAGTTTTGTGGACTGCCACGGGTGTCCTACTGGGTTTGACACCAGGGGCAGTGGAATACGACAGAGTAAAGTCAAATCTAGGGTCATTTCTAATCCTAGATTGCTTGGTGACAAAATCAACAAATACAATGCAAGGAGTGAATGATACATTATGATTTTGTTTATACCATGAACCACATGTAACACACTTTTCTTCTAGGTTGTAAGGAAGTTTCTGTACTATCGGATTGACACCCTTAGCAGTGTCTAAGAATGCCAATCCGGGCAAATCTACTTCCTCCTGGGCAATCTGTAACTCAGTCAATAAATCACTCAAATCTCTAAGCTTTTGATAACCTTTAGGTCCTATCTTAGGAAAATCATCAAGTCTTTTATATAAAGCATTCTCTATGGCTTCTATTGTCCCATAGCATTCATCAAGTCTTTCCCACACTTTATGTAGACCTGTGTGGGGATGCTTTACATTAATGTCTCTCAGTCTTTTGGCATGTTCGACCGACTCACTTCCGAGCCACTTTACTAGAAGATCTAACTCCTCACTACAAGAAAGGTCCAGACCATGAATGGCATTCCGGAATGAGGCTCGCCATGACCTATAGTTCTCAGGTTTATCAGTGAACTTTACAAGTCCCTTTGTAACCAGTTCTCGACGAGCAAAGAACTTTGCAAAGTCCATGGTGGCTCGGTCAGTGCTGGCATGAGCCGGTGAATTAGTCATATCTAGTGTGTGGTGTATCACCATACCTGGAAGACGCTTCTGACTCCGGATAGTCTGTGCGGTACCTTCTCGGTGAAGAAGGTGTCTCTTTAAGGCAGGATGGGAGCTGTACCTTCTTCTCAGTGAAACGTTAGCTGTGGTTGACATCTCTGTGCTGGACGTCTCCTCGCTTATGGTAGTGAGGTTTGGATTTGGATCACTGGTAATCGGCATGGGCTGATCGATATGATGTTTCAAGGCTATCATCCACACTTGAATGTTGACGGACATACTCTGCGACGCGCTGCGCTGGATCTTGCTGCTCTAGATCTGGTCCAAGAATGTTGCTGTGTCTCTCATCATCAGGATCCTTCACAGCTTCCAAGTACTCTGTTTTAGCTATCACAGCTGCCGTCTCTTTGTCTGTCATAAGTCTTTCAAGAGACACTTGCAGGCGAGCACTCTTTGTCTCTTGCTCTGCCTGCAAGCGTGCAATGGTTTTGGCTTGTAAGCGTGTAGTTTCTGCTTCGTGCTCTGTTTGTCTCAGCTTTAGATGCATCTCTCGTTCGGCAAAGGAGGATCTCCCTTTGGCTGCTTCGGCCTCGGCCTCGGCACGAGCGACAGCAGCAAGCTCTGCTATTGACAACCTGCCTGAACTTGCTCGTGACCTCATTTTGAGTGAGGATGTGCTGTTTCGAGACATTGTGTGCTTAGATGCGTAATGCTGAGTATGAGTGGAAAACAGTTTATGCGCAGCGGCTTCCGCGTGGTAGGAATGATGAAACGCTTGATGGAGGGCTGCACTTTTTATGTACCAATAAAAGTTAAATTAATTGAGACATCAGTAGGTTAAATGTTTTTGAATACCATATTGAATCAGGAGCCCCATATAATGCTCCATACAGTTCATGATGGGCCCCAAAGGATGCTCCATACAAAAAATATGCCCCATATAATGCTCCATAAAGTCCATGATGGGCCCCATAAGATGCTCCATACAAAATATTAAAATTTGAGAGTCCACAGTGGTTTATACCTTTTAATGGCTAACTGAAAAGATGGTAACAAACTGCAAGCTTTCGTGACTACTCAGGTCTCTTCATCAAGCATAGAGTAGCACAAAATCTGGAGAGTCACATATTTTAACACAACAGAACACAGGAATAATGCAATAATTAAGACAAGTGACATGAAGCAGAACTGTGATGGAATTTATGCGTAGTGAACACCAATGTATGGGCTCCAGTATTAGTCAATAGAAACGTACAAGTAAAAAATAAGATACAAGGAACACTTACAGCATGCAACATCAAAGGTGACCTAACTTGACTCCAAAGAGTGTTTTAACCCAGCTTCTTTTTGGCATATGAATCATGATGATGTAAGGGAGAGATTTGGCCAACATAACTGTCCTCCTCCCAAAACACCATGCTATGGTGCCCCTGAATGTGCGTATGCTTTGTCGGGACTTGTTCATTACCCCTGTCTGGGCCACAAGTGGTATGATATCATGGTGATGTTATATTTATGCAACAATTCGGTAAAGAAACAGTCCATTGTAAAAAGTTAAACAATTTTTACTGTCAAACTTCACATATAGCAACATTTCCTGGCAGAAATCAAGGTAAATCTTAAGACATCTTCTGCTTCAGGCAGAGGCTCATATTTGGTTATTACTGATTACGAATACAAACGGCACATGTTGATGTTATAAGACACTTCAGAGTAACAGATGTAAATGCATAGAGCGAAGTTGTAGAGTGCAACTACATTCAATGCCAGGAACCGCAGAACAGATCCCTATTATTTTGAGCTGTTCTGCGGTACCCGGAAGCGTTCACTACACACTGAATGGAACTGCACTTTGCAGCTCTGTTCAAGCCAGCACATTGATGGGGGTATCGGATGCCAGACCAGCACCATTGTCATATAGATGACCTTTCCTGAGGACAGGCCATCAGTACGATGTGACCGAAAAACCCCTTTAACAAATTTTCACTGCCATTTTTATGCTTGTACTCACTTCCCCTCTCCCTGTGAGCATTCCAAATTCAACATGCTGTATTATAATGCATCCCAAAACTCCCAAGAGTAGTTGCTTCATTGACATTCAGAGCAGGGGCAATTTCTGGGCTCACTGTGACATAATTTATATTCAGGATCTGTGTCTTAGCTATTTTCTCAGTACAGTTGTTCAGGAGGGTTTTCGTGGTGACAGATTCCTCTTTAGGGTAACTATATAGATTAGGTACCAATGATTGTCCAATTCTATCTGCCTATTCCATATGTTCACTTGACATTTACAAATTTGCATAGGTTAAATATCCAATAACACAGCTTTTTTGGCATGAAAATTGGCAGTAATATACTATGCCTATAAATTATTCCAAATACATGTAGTGGATTCTCATTCCTATTTCTGCGGTATTGCATTTAGCCCTATTCCGTTTGCTAGTGTAGTCTATCACCAGTCAGTCATCCTAGAAGTTTGGAGAGGTTAGACAGCTTTTGGGTTTAAATACTGGAAAGAAAGTGATATAGCAGCCTATATATGCTGCAATGTAATCTTCTTTAATTGTTTGGAGATATGATTGAAGCAGAAAACATCTGTGTATCCACATGAGCTCCTATTTTTCAAAGCAATTTCAATATGTTTGCTTTGATTAAATTTGTGGAGCATGTGACAATGCATTAACGTGCTGAGTGGCAAATCAAAATCGCCATATGCCAGAGAAGATGGTAAAATCCTAGCTTTATAACAAGTGCAGGCTATCAATGGTTGGTAGAACATGCTGGGAATGATAGTTCTACAGCAGCTGGAGAACCACATGAACACCTATTTTACATCTACAGTTGTGGCCAAAAGTATTGACACCCCTGCAATTATGTCAGATAATACTCAGTTTCTTCCTGAAAATGATTGCAAACACAAATTCTTTGGTATTATTATCTTCATTTAATTTGTCTTAAATGAAAAAACACAAAAAGAATTGTCCTAAAGCCAAATTGGATATAATTCCACACCAAACATAAAAAAGAGGGTGGACAAAAGTATTGGCACTGTTCAAAAATCATGTGATGCTTCTCTAATTTGTGTAATTAACAGCACCTGTAACTTACCTGTGGCACCTAACAGGTGTTGGCAATAACTAAATCACACTTGCAGCCAGTTGACATGGATTAAAGTTGACTCAACCTCTGTCCTGTGTCCTTGTGTGTACCACATTGAGCATGGAGAAAAGAAAGAAGACCAAAGAACTGTCTGAGGACTTGAGAAACCAAATTGTGAGGAAGCTTGAGCAATCTCAAGGCTACAAGTCCATCTCCAAAGACCTGAATGTTCCTGTGTCTACCGTGCGCAGTGTCATCAAGAAGTTTAAAGCCCATGGCACTGTGGCTAACCTCCCTAGATGTAGACGAAAAGAAAAATTGACAAGAGATTTCAACGCAAGATTGTGCGGATGTTGGATAAAGAACCTCGACTAACATCCAAACAAGTTCAAGCTTCCCTGCAGTCCGAAGGTACAGCAGTGTCAACCCGTACTATCCGTCGGCGTCTGAATGAAAAGGGACTGTATGGTAGGAGACCTAGGAAGACCCCACTTCTTACCCCGAGACATAAAAAAGCCTTGCTGGAGTTTGCCAAAACTTATCTGAAAAAGCCTAAAACATTTTGGAAGAATGTTCTCTGATCAGATGAGACAAAAGTAGAGCTTTTTGGGCAAAGGCATCAACATAGAGTTTACAGGAGAAAAAAAGAGGCATTCAAAAGAGGCGGAGGTTCCCTGATGTTTTGGGGTTGCTTTGCTGCCTCTGGCACTGGACTGCTTGACCATGTGCATGGCATTATGAAGCCTGAAGACTACCAACAAATTTTGCAGCATAATGTAGGGCCCAGTGTGAGAAAGCTGGGTCTCCCTCAGAGGTCATGGGTCTTCCAGCAGGACAATGACCCAAAACACACTTCAAAAAGCACTAGAAAATGGTTTGAGAGAAAGCACTGGAGACTTCTAAGGTGGCCAGCAATAAGTCCAGACCTGAATCCCATAGAACACTTGTGGAGAGATCTAAAAATGGCAGTTTGGAGAAGGCACCCTTCAAATATCAGGGACCTGGAGCAGTTTGCCAAAGAAGAATGGTCTAAAATTCCAGCTGAGTATTGTAAGAAACTCATTGATGGTTACCGGAAGCGGTTGGTCGCAGTTATTTTGGCTAAAGGTTGTGCAACCAAGTATTAGGCTGAGTGTGCCAATACTTTTGTCTGGCCCATTTTTGGAGTTCTGTGTGAAATGATCAATGTTTTGCTTTTTGCTTCATTCTCTTTTGTGTTTTTTCATTTAAGACAAATTAAATGAAGATAATAATACCAAAGAATTTGTGTTTGCAATCATTTTCAGGAAGAAACTGAGTATTATCTGACAGAATTGCAGGTGTGTCAATACTTTTGGCCACAACTGTATATATTTAAGAAGCAGTTTATTGTATTTTTCTAGTATGAGAAGCCATTTCATATTGCATAATTGTATTTACAGGTTATCGCCTTCCATAAATGGTTTGTTCTTGCTGTGGTATACAGATGTGAAGACGCAACAATAAAAAGTCAATTTTCAAGGCTTTCATCCAACTTCGGCAAAAGAAAAACAGAACTTTGTATCTAAGTTGAACAATAAATTGAAGAAATAAGTTAGCATGTAGGCCATGGTCCATCATAGCTTTTAGGTAAAAAAAAGTGTAGTAAAAGCTTTGAAAGGTCGCAAGATTTTGGTGCAGCTCCGAGATTTGTAACTTTTGCTGATTTCACACCAGTTTCTACCACTCTGCCAAAATGTGTAGAACTGGGGCACACATGAGGTGCAGAGGGCATGTGGCGCCACAGCATTTTCTAATTCCTGATGAGCTGTGGCCTTCCCTACGCCAGATATCTAACTGTAAGATTTCACGAATAAACACGCCACTTTTCAGATTCTTCAGATTCCTGAAGAGGCATGTACACATTCATGAATCAGCAGTATCTGACTCAGCCATGCCCACTTACAAAGAGCGGAAGAGAAAACTTCAGTGTTGGTGAACTGTGGTCATAATTTTCAACTTACTGACAACCTCCACCAATATCCCTATTGATTGGCTGTTTACAGCTCCCACTGTGGCCAAGATTGTTGAGTTGGAACACCACAATTCCGTACACTGTGTGACCGTTCATCGGTATTGCAGCTCAGCTCATTTTCACTTGACCACTACCTGGTCAACATTTTGTTATACCCCTTGCTTGCCCTCCATAAAATAATAAAACATATACTAACCTCCCATTTTGGCACCCCTCCCGCGGTGTTGGCTCTTGCGGTTCTGGGTCTCCCGTGCTGTTGTTGTGACACATCATGCTAGCACCCAATCAGCACTGGTGTCACTGCCCTGCCTTCTGTCAAATTGAGCATGAAGAGGAAGTCAGAATATGTAGCCCAGACTTCCTCTTCATGTTCAATTTGTCCGAATGGCAGAGACAGTGACACCAGTGCTGATTGGGCGCTGGCGTCACATGTCACAACAGCCACTCTGGAGCCACGGGAGAGTGAGTGCCATCACAACAGGAATGATGCCAGTTTGGGAGGTGAGTATGAGCTTTATTATTTTATGGGGACAAAACAATTCGATCAAGAAAGAGTTGTCCTAGTAGTGGACAACCCCCTTTTAGCTGGAACTGAATAGCCACACCTAAGAACGGCTACTACACAATCTACGCCGCTGTGTTGTCCCAGGCCTGGACACTGTCTACATACAACCTTGCGAGACCTGCAAGCGGCTGATTTGTAGGAATGTCAGATGTTGGCCCACTACAACTTGATGGTGCTGACCCATCCTAAAAATAGGTCATCAAAACCTAAGAGCCTCCATACATAATAGAATAAAGTTGGCCAAACTCTAATTTTTTTTCCAATGTTACTGAACCAACAGATTTTAGAATTTATGTTTTTCTTTAATATGGATGCAACCTCCTTAACTCAGAATGAGTCCCTGAAGCTAAATAAACTGTGAGCAGAAATTTAAAAGCGTCTCTAGGCCCACCAAAAATTGAAGCACTAATTTAAAATTGGAAAGATCATTTACTGCAGCAGAAGTAACATATGTTGTACTGCATAGGAATAAATCAAACCCAATCCACTGCTAACAAAGGCATATCAATATGCTTAGCAGTAGACTACTGTTGATTAAAAAGCTCACTAGGGGAGACACAAGCACATATCCGCTGGGTGTGCAGGCTTCACACATTATGCACTCAACTGAATTTTGGAGGGAGGCACGATAACCTAGCTCATCTCATTCCCTGTTTCTGCAGCCATTCAACGCCTGTTAATGTTATTGTTACAAGGGAGCCTGTCAGGGTACTGCAGTCACAGAGCTTTTATATATGATAATGAGCTAGGAAAGAAGAGAAAATACACAATCCACTTAGTGCAGGAGCGAGATTCTAAGAGTTGTTGTGAAATGAGCTGTTAGATTTTTTCACACCAGCTTATTTATCCTTTAACTCATACAGAGCAGGGATATGTGTTGTACATGGTAATTATACTTGTTTCCTATGGCTTTTTCTAAGGCAGAACAAAAGAGACAGAAATTAGATGTCAATACTATGGAAGATCTTCCATAAATGCTGCATAATAGTATGATAATGTAATAAATATTTGGGCATGGATTCGGGAGAGGGAACACTAATGATAATATTAGTCAATTTTATGGTTTGGAATTATAAATCTTGCTGTTGGGTTAGATTTAAACAGCAAAAGATACAATGGTTTCCTCCTTAAATGTTATTGATATTCTTCTCTATATAACATGAACACCTACAGTAATATAGAGGGAGACCAATTGACCAAAATAATTAAAAATTGTCAAAGTTTATTAGATATATAGGCACAAAAAACAGCATAAAGTTAATACTGTAAATACAGGGCAAGAAGAGCAATTGTTGGATCACCATGTGGTCCATATACATACTGTCACAACTCTGTTGTTGGAATATCTGGGCCAGGGTCCCTTCCCTGTCCATAATGCTTGGGGTGCCTTAGCTATCCCTGCTCCCCAGATTACTTCTGATTGTGAAGCATGATAAGGTTTTAATATTAGAGAATAGGACCATCCTGAATTTAGGTACACTTTGACATTGGTGGGATGACTTTTACGCTGTTTTTGATTTTTTGATCAAAAATGGCATTTACTAAGTATTTATTTATTTGCACTTTTGCTTTTACTTATTTACTTACAGCAGGGTATATGTTTAGTTTGTTTCTGCATTGGGCATTGTCTTTCAGTAATTAAAAAACAATTCTGTCACTTAGTGAAAAATAATATCAGCTTGTTCAACTTTTGGCGTATATGTAGGTGTCTCACTACCAAGGTGACACACAGGAAACATCTAATGATAAAACCAGTGAACTGTCTGAAAACGTCCGTAACCTTATTGCTGGGAAAACATACTGATGGCATTGGTTACTGTAGAATTTCTAAACTACTGAAGGTTCCAGTCAGTATTGTGGGGGCCATAATCCGGAAGAGGAGAGAACATCATTTCACTATAAACGCCATGACTAGAGTTGTGCGAAACGGGTCGAAAAAATTCAAAAGTCGCCGACTTTCGCCAAAGTCGGGTTTCATGAAACGAAAACCCGACCTTAGCGTGAGGTCGGCCACGAGGTCGGTGACTTTAGCGCCAAAGTCGCGTTTCAAAAGATGCTTTAGCGCCCTTTTTCAGCCAATCAAGAAGAACGGACACTGTGGGCAACGTGATGACATAGGCAGCGGTCACCACCATCTTGGAGAAGGGCATGCAAGTGATTGGCTTGCTTTGTGTGGCGTCACAGGGGGTATAAAAGGGCGGGGATGCCGACCACCATGTTACTCATGCTGACCTCAGAATAGATAGAGCTGCTGCAGCTGCTGATTCTGTAGGGAGAGCGTTAGGAAGGCAAAAAGAAAAAAAAACTGCTTCTGCTGCTAGCGCTTTTCACTGTAGTTACTGTACAGTGAAAGGTGAAGATTTGTGCTTTTGTGCAGCAGCGCTGGTGGTGATTAGCCTGCCTTTTAAGGCTAGCTGCATTGCTGTGTGCACACTGGTGTTCAAACTGCTTTTTTAAAACCAATCCAAATTGTATTGTTTTGTCCTGGTGAGGTAGTGAGCGTTCATTTTTTCACACACCGTACAGCAGTGTATGCTCCTCACACAGTACCGTGTAACGGCTGTTATCACGGCCAAATTGAAGCTATCTACGTGTGTGACTCTGTAAGGAAAAGTCAAGGAGTTTGTCCATTCTTACAGACCTACACCTTATAGTTTTGTCCGTTTTTCAAACAGTTTAGTATATTTGCTGTTTGATTACATTAAAACTAGAGAGAGACAGCGTGTGTCAATCCGTATACAAAAACACGGAGCTTGACAATTTTACATACACCGTACAGTGGTGTACGTGCACGCTCCTCTCTCAGTACCGTGTAACGGCTGTTATCACGGCCAAATTGAAGCTATCTATGTGTGTGACTCTGTAAGGAAAAGTCGAGGAGTTTGTCCGTTCTTACAGACCTACACCTTATAGTTTTGTCCGTTTTTCAAACAGTTTAGTATATTTGCTGTTTGATCACATTAAAACTAGAGAGAGACAGCGTGTGTCAGTCCGTATACAAAAACACGGAGCTTGACAATTTTACATACACCGTATAGCGGTGTACGTGCACGCTCCTCTCTCAGTACCGTGTAACGGCTGTTATCACGGCCAAATTGAAGCTATCTAAGTGTGCGACTCTGTAAGGAAAAGCCGAGGAGTTTGTCCGTTGTTACAGACCTACACTCTAGGGAGATTCCAATTCTGCCCAATTCTATATACACTGTTATGAATGAGTCACCGTAGGAGGCAAAAACAGAAATACTAGCTAAGTCCAGAAAACCAGAGAAGTTGGCAGCTATCAGATTGCAGACCCCTGAACCTATCAACAACAACTAGCAGTAGCCGTGGGGGTTCCTACGGTGCCCTAGACTCCTCGATCACAGCCGGAGAACTAAATAGCCTAAAGACAGAAAGGGAAATCTAAACTGCCCCAGAGCAGACCCCAAAGCAATAGGCAGCCCCCAACATATAATGACGGTGAAGCAAGATGAAAAAACACTCACACAGATAGAAAGATAGGCTGAGCAAATGATGGGGCCCAAGCTAACTAAATAGGACAGGATAGAAAAGCTGCTGTCTGCAATCTGCCAAAACCCTATCAAAACAAGAGCCAACAGACTGATAGGGAAAAAAGCCCTGAAGACGCTAGGCTTCAAAAAGACTATAACAGTACTCAGGTATTTTCTGAAGACAGAGCAAAAAGGAATTCAGCTCACCCCAGCAGGGGATGGCAGAAATCCAGAAAAACAAGGCAAAACAAAACCAAAACACAAATGCAAAAAGCAGAGCAGAAAACTTAGCATTTGAGGAGCAGGAATCAGACTGGTCTCCTAGAATCCCTCTGAGAAATCACCAGCAAGGCAGAAGGGAGTCGGCTGCCTTATATCCAGTCAGCAATTCCAGTCACCCAGTCATCGTCATCCTGCTCAGGTGCTTGGTAATCAGCCTCACTACCTTCCTTCACCATAAGAGGGAGTTCATCAGACCTCAATGATGAAGGGGAAAATGAATTCACAACAGTACCTCCCCCTTGAGGAGGGGTCACCGAACCCTCATCCACGCCACCAGGGCGATCAGGGTGAGCCTGATGAAAGGCACGCACCAATCTTTTGGCATGAATATCAGAGGCAGAGACCCAGGAATTATCCTCCTGACCATAACCCTTCCACTTAACCAAATACTGGAGTCTCCGTCTAGCCAGACTGGAATCCAGTATCTTCTCTACCTCATATTCCATGTTACCTTCAACCAATACAGGGTCCGGAGGTGCCACCCCAGGAACAACTGGTTCAACAAATCTCTTCAACAAGGACTTATGAAACACATTATGGATTTTAAATGTGACAGGAAGAGCCAAACGAAAAGAGACCGGATTAATAATCTCCAAAATCTTGTAAGGTCCAATAAATCTAGGCTTAAACTTAGGAGAAGCCACCTTCATAGCGATATTTTTTGATGATAACCAAACCATATCACCAACCTTAAACTGGGGACCAACGGTCCTATGTCGGTTGGAAAACCGCTGGGCCTTTTCCTGGGAGAGAGATAACTTATCCACCACTTGGTCCCAGATCCGGTGCATTCTCTCCACCACAGTTTCAACACCTGGGCAGGCAGAAGGCTCCACCTGCCCTGAAGAAAATCGAGGATGAAACCCAAAGTTACAAAAAAAAGGTGACATCAAAGTGGCAGAACTAGCTCTATTATTTAAAGCAAATTAGGCCAAGGGCAAAAATGAAACCCAATCATACTGATCAGCGGAAATAAAACATCTCAAATACGACTCCCAGGTCTGGTTTGTTCTCTCCGTCTGCCCATTGGTCTGAGGGTGAAAAGCAGAGGAGAAGGACAACTGAATTCCCAGCTTGGAACAGAAAGTCCTCCATAATCTAGACACAAACTGAACTCCTCTGTCAGATACAATGTTCTCAGGAATCCCGTGCAAGCGAACCACCTGTTGCAAAAACAGGGGCACCAACTCAGAGGAAGATGGCAACTAAGGCTGGTTTCACATTTGCGTTTTTTAGCGCTGGAAAAAAACGCACACCTGCGCATGCGTTTTTTCCCCTATATTTAACATGGGTGCGCATACCTGCGCGCTGGTAAGCGCATGTATGCGATTTTCATGCGCTGCGTTTTTTTGGGGTGTGCGTTGGGATTTTCCAGACGCAGCATGTTGCATTTTTTGGCCCTGCAAAAAAGCGCATGCGCACATATGCGCACGTTTTGCGCTAAAAATGGCCATTATAGCCTATGGATGCGCATATGTGCGCACTGGCATGCTCATGTATGCGTTTTTTTGCATATGCGTTTTTTTTTTTAAACCATGGAATTTAGGGGTTTGGGTTAGAGTTAGGGTTAGTTAAGGGGGTTTAGGGTTAGGGTTATGGTCAGGGTCAGGGTTAGGGTTGGGGTTTGGGTCAGGGTTAGGGTTAAGTATGGTTTTGTTAAGGATTAGGGTCATGGTTAGGGTCAGGATTAGGGTTAAGTATGGTTTTGTTAAGGGTTAGGGTCAGGGTTAGGGTTAGGGTTAGGGTTAGGGTCAGGGTTAGGGTTAGGGTTAGGGTCAGGGTTAGGGTCAGGATTAGGGTTAAGTATGGTTTTGTTAAGGATTAGGGTCATGGTTAGGGTCAGGATTAGGGTTAAGTATGGTTTTGTTAAGGGTTAGGGTCAGGGTTAGGGTTAGGGTTAGGGTTAGGGTCAGGGTTAGGGTTAGGGTTAGGGTTAGGGTCAGGGTTAGGGTCAGGATTAGGGTTAAGTATGGTTTTGTTAAGGATTAGGGTCAGGGTTAGGGTCAGGATTAGGGTTAGTATGGTTTTGTTAAGGGTTAGGGTCAGGGTTAGGGTTAGGGTTAGGGTCAGGGTTAGGGTCAGGATTAGGGTTAAGTATGGTTTGGTTAAGGGTTAGGGTCAGGGTCAGGGTTAGGGTTAGGGTTAGGGTCAGGGTTAGGGTTAAGTATGGTTTTGTTAAGGGTTAGGGTCAGGGTTAGGGTTAGGGTTAGGGTTAGGGTTAGGGTTAGGGTCAGGGTTAGGGTTAGGGTTAGTTAGGGTTTAGGGTTTGGGTTAGGGTTAAGTATGATTTGGTTAAGGGTTAGGGTCAGGGTTAGGGTTAGGGTTAGGGTCAGGGTTAGGGTTAGGGTTAGGGTCAGGGTTAGGGTTAGTAAAGTCATGGTTTGGGTAGTGTGAGGGGCCACCTAAAAATGTTGGAAAAAGACGCAAACGCGGTAAAAACGCGCTAAAAACGCATACAAACGCATAAAAACGCTGCGTTTTTTTCATGCATGCTCATAAAAATGCTTGAAAAAAACGCAGCAGTTGTATGCTTATGTATGCGTTTTTTCAATGCGTTTTTTTGCGGGAAAAACGCGCTGCAAAAAAAAGCAAGTGTGAAACTAGCCTTAGGGAGTGGTACGAGATGAACCATCTTAGAGAACCTATCACAAATCACCAAAATGACAGTCATTCTCTGAGAGACAGGCATATCAGAGATGAAATCCATTGAAATATGGGTCCATGGCCTCCTGGGGTCCGGCAAAGGCATCAACAAGCCACTAGAGCGGGAACAAGGTTTAGACCGGGAGCAAGTCCCACAGGACTGCACAAAATTCCTGACATCACGAGACAAGGCGGGCCACCAAAAACACTGACTCACCAGATCTCTAGTACCAAAAATACCTGGATGACCAGCCAATGCAGAGCAATGAACTTCAGACATCACTCTCTTCTTCCACTGGTCAGGAACATACAACTTTCCACTGGGACAACGCTCAGGTTTGTCCTCCTGGAACTCTTCCAGAGCACGTCTCAAATCGGGCGAGATGGCAGAAAGAACTACCCCTTCGCCTAAGATGGTAGCAGGCTTGGTCACCACAGGAGAATCAGCAAAGAAGCTCCTAGAGAGAGCGTCAGCCTTGACATTCTTAGTGCCAGGAAGAAAAGAGACCACAAAATCAAAACGTGTAAAAAACAAGGCCCACCTAGCCTGTCTAGGGTTCAAGCGTTTGGCCGACTCCAGGTAAATCAAATTCTTGTGGTCAGTGAGGACCACGACTTGATGTTTATCTCCCTCCAACCAATGTCTTCACTCCTCAAATGCCCATTTCATGGCTAACAGTTCCAGATTCCCCACATCATAGTTACGTTCAGATGGAGAGAACTTTCGGGAAAAGAAAGCACAGGGATTCATTTTAGATGTTACAGGATCATTTTGGGACAAAACAGCTCCTGCACCAATCTCAGAAGCGTCCACCTCTACCTGGAGCGGGAGTGAGACATCAGGTTGCTGCAAAACCGGGGCAGAAGTGAATCTTTGCTTCAGCTCCTGAAAGGAAGAAACAGCCTCCGGAGACCAATTCAACACATCAGCACCCTTCTTAGTCAGATCAGTCAATGGCTTGGCAATACTAGAAAATTTTGCTATAAATTTCCGATAAAAATTAGCAAAACCCAAAAACTTCTGGAGGGCCTTCAAAGAAGTGGGCTGAACCCAATCATAAAATTCTCCCTCAAGATCCGGAACACAGTCCGAACATGTTCCACATGAGAATCCCAATCCTTGGAGAAGATCAAAATATCATCCAGATAGATAATCAAAAATTTATCCACAAAGTCCCGGAAAATGTCGTTCATGAAGCACTGGAAGACAGAAGGGGCATTAGTGAGCCCAAAAGGCTTCACCAGGTACTCAAAAAGTCCCTCCGGAGTATTAAACGCCGTCTTCCATTCATCCCCATGCTTAATGCGGATAAGATTATACGCCCCCCTGAGGTCAAGCTTGGTAAACCATCAAGCACCTTTAACTCTGGAGAATAGATCCGAAATCAGGGGTAACGGATATTGATATTTAATAGTAACTTTGTTGAGGGCACAATAATCAATACAAGGCCTTAATGAACCATCCTTTTTGGCCACGAAAAAAAAACCGGCACCTAAGGGTGAAGAGGATGGTCTAATATGACCCTTCTCCAACGCCTCCTTAATATAGGATCACATAGCCTTGTGCTTGGGTACAGATAAATTGAAGAGCCGACCCTTGGGAAATTTACACCCAGGGCTCAGTTCAATTGCACAGTCATAACTCCTATGAGGAGGCAAAGACGCAGACTCATTCTCACTAAATACATCATAAAAGTCCGCCAAATAGTCAGGAACATCATGCGACTGAGGAGAGGTGGAAAAAACCGGAGCCTAACTAAGGGCACACCGACAACCCCAACTCACCACAGACACAGATTTCCAATCCAAAACTGGATTATGAATTTGCAACCAGGGAAACCCCAGAACAATGGTATCATGCAAATTATGCAACACCAAAAATCTGCAATTTTCTTGATGGTCTGGGGCGACCCGCATTACCACCTGGGTCCAAAACTGAGGTTTATTTTTCGCCAAAGGAGTAGCATCAATCCCCCTCAAAGGGATAAGCGTCCGCAGAGGTGTCATCGGAAATCCACAACGTTTAGCAAAATCCAAGTCCATTAGGTTCAGGGCTGCTCCCGAATCCACAAAAGCCTTGGCGGAAAATATGGATAGGGAGCAGATCAGAGTAATTGCCAGAAGAAACTTAGGTTGAACACCACCCACAGAAAACGTGTGTGCAAAAGGTTTCTCTCGTTTAGGACAGACAGAAATAATATGCGAGGCATCTCCACAAAAAAAACACAGCTTATTACGCCTTCTGAACTCCTGACATTGCTCCCTGGACAAAACTCTATCACATTGCATAGGTTCAGACACTTGTTCAACAGGTGGCAACACCTCTCGTGCAGTCCTGCGTTCACGTAAACGCCGATCAACCTGAATGGCTATTGACATAGAATCATCAAGACCAGAGGGAACAGGAAATCCCACCATAGTATCTTTTACGGCTTCTGACAAACCCTTCCGAAAAAGAGCTGCCAAGGCATTATCATTCCAGGTAGTAAGGACCGCCCACTTTCGGAATTTTTGACAGTACAATTCTGCAGAATCTCGACCCTGGCTCAATGCCAACAGGGTCTTTTCAGCCTGATCAATAGCATTAGGTTCGTCATACAACAACCCCAAGGCTTGAAAAAATGTGTTCACATTAGTCAGAATAGGATCATCTGGTTTCAAAGAAAACGCCCAATCCTGGGGATCGCCACGCAGCAAAGAGATGACAAAGAGCCTGACGAGTTAGGCTTTAAGGAAAAAAATAATTTACAATTATTTTTGAAATTCAAAAATTTGGACTGATCCCCAAAAAACACATCAGGAGTAGGGATCTTTGGTTCAGCAGCATGTGAATGAGCAAGGTAGGCGGAAATTCCCCGCACTTCCGCAGCGAGCTGCTCCACACGATCAGACAATTGCTTTATCTCCATTGAGAGAAAAAAAAATTCCCCCTACGGCCTCAGAGATATAGAGGAAAAAATATACACACTTTTTTTTTTTTTTTTACAATTCTTTCCTGCTATTGAGTACCCTAGGATCTGCGTTATGGCTGGTGATTCTGTTATGAATGAGTCACCATAGAAGGCAAAAACAGAAATACTAACTAAGTCCAGAAAACCAGAGAAGTTGGCAGCTATCGGATTGCAGACCCCTGAACCTATCAACAACAACTAGCAGTAGCCGTGGGGGGTTCCTACGGTGCCCTAGACCCCTCGGTCACAGCCGGAGAACTAAATAGCCTAAAGACAGAAAGGGACGTCTAAACTGCCCCAGAGCAGACCCCAAAGCAATAGGCAGCCCCAACATATAATGACGGTGAAGCAAGATGAAAAAAACACTCACACAGATAGAAAGATAGGCTGAGCAAATGATGGGGCCCAAGCTAACTAAATAGGACAGGATAGAAAAGCTGCTGTCTGCAATCCGCCAAACCCCTATCAAAACATGAGCCAACAGACTGATAGGGAAAAAAGCCCTGAAGACGCTAGGCTTCAAAAAGACTATATCAGTACTCAGGTATTTTCTGAAGACAGAGCAAAAAGGAATTCAGCTCACCCCAGCAGGGGATGGCAGAAATCCAGAAAAACAAGGCAAAACAAAACCAAAACACAAATGCAAAAAGCAGAGCAGAAAACTTAGCTTTTGAGGAGCAGGAATCAGACTGGTCTCCTAGAATCCCTCTGAGAAATCACCAGCAAGGCAGAAGGGCATCGGCTGCCTTATATCCAGTCAGCAATTCCAGTCACCCAGTCATCATCATCCTGCTCAGGTGCTTGGTAATCAACCTCACTACCTTCCTTCACCAGAAGAGGGAGTTCATCAGACCTCAATGGTGAAGGGGAAAATGAACTCACAACAATACTCCTTGTAGTTTGTCATACACTAGGCAATTTCTGCCGGTCACATTGCGGTGTTATAGACACAGGGCCTGACAGAATCCAACTGTGTCCTGAAGTGTAGAGAGATTCCAATTCTCCACAGTCCTCTATCCACCTTTCTTACAACATCCAGAATCTGCCTGTCAAATTGCGGTGTAAAATAAACAGGGCCTGACAGAATCCAACTGTGTCCTGAAATCTACAGAGATTCCAATTCTCCACAGTCCTCTATCCACCTTTATTACACCATCCAGAATCTGCCTGTCACATTGCGGTGTAAAATGAACAGGGCCTGACAGAATCCAACTGTGTCCTGAAATCTACAGAGATTCCAATTCTCCCCACTACTATATACACCTTTTACCTTGTTTTACAGTACCATATAGTTGGTGTTTTTTGGGTACATTTTCCCCAAAAATGAGGAAGTGTGGTGGAAGAGTCTGTGGAAGTGGGCGGGGGTTGGCAGCTGGTAATGATGGTGTTGGTGGTGGATCTGCTGGTAGTGGCAAAAGCAAAATAGCACCTAATGCCGGAGGTGTTGAGCCTGCGTCATCGTCTGGCTCCACAAGGCCTCGAAGGCTCCCTTTTCTGGGAGTAGGTACACCGCTTTTAAAGCCGGAGCTTCAAGAACAAGTTTTGGCTTACATTGCTGACTCAGCCTCCAGCTCTATCGCCTCCTCTTCTGAAGTTTTAAAAAATAAAAGCACTGAGTCATCATTGGAGGCTCATGTTCATGAACCACACCTTTCCTTGTGTAACTCACCCCAACCAAAATTGAAGGATGCGGCAGGCCACACTACAGATTACTCCATGGAGCTGTTTTCACATACCATGCCTGGGTTATCAAGTCAAATCGTGAATTACCCAGGCAAAGATGAATCTGACATGGAGTGTACTGATGCACAGCCACTGCTAGATATTTCTGCTGGTACATTCACTCAGAGCACTACATTGTCCTTGCAGTGTACTGAGCCAGAATCTTACCCAGATGAAACTCAGGTGCCCCTTCCCGCACACTATACCACCATACACGGTGACACAGAGGAAGGTACACATGACATTGAAGAGGAGGTGATGGATGACCCAGTTGTTGACCCAGATTGGCATCCATTGGGGGTAGAGGGTGCAGCTGCCAATAGCTCAGAAGAGGAGGAGGAGCATCCGCAGCGGGCATCGACATCGCAATAGCTGTTATCTGGCAGGCCCGGAGCAGTCCAAAAACGGGCATAAAAAATAAAAGAGTTGCAGGACAGCTTGGCCAGACGGTCACAATAGCACAGCGTGCAAGGCCTCAAAATGTCTTCCATAGTAGGAAGAGTGCAGTGTGGCACTTTTTTGAACAAAATCCTAATGATCAGGCAAAGGTTATCTGTAAGAAGTGCGCAAAGACCTTTAGCTGAGGGAAAAATCTGAGAAATTTGAATACCAGTTGCATGCTAAGACATTTAACAACCATGCACTTGCAAGCGTGGACGGACTACCAAAACTCACGTACCACATGTGCTACTGCTCCCAAAGAAGGTAGTCAGCAACGCTACATTGTTTCCCCCACTGTAAGTCCACCGGTTAGCACACCATCAGCAGCAAATGTTGAGTTGTCGTCGCAAGGGCAAATCAGTCAGGGAATCACACTGTTATTGCAACGAAAGACTGAATCTAGGCCATCAGAAAGAACACCAACTCCATCACCATCATCAACCCTCTCTCAGTCCACCATGTCCATCGCTAGTTCCACCATATGCAGCTCTCAAGTCCAGCTCACCCTACCAGAGACTATGAGTAGGACAAAAATTTACTCATCCTCTCATCCGTGTACACTGGGTTTGAACGCCCACATTGCCAAACTAATCTCGTTAGAGATGATGCCCTATCAGTTGGTTGAAAGCACAGCTTTCCGCGAACTCATGGCCTACGAAGTACCACGCTATGACCTACCCAGTCGCCACTTCTTTTCTCGCAAAGCCATCCCAGCCCTCCAACTTCATGTGAAAGACCGCATTGTCCATGCACTCAAGCAATCAGTGAGTGGAAAGGTGCACCTCACAACTGATGCATGGTCCAGTAGGCATGGCAAGGGCCGTTACGTGTCCATCACTGCGCACTGGGTTAATGTGGTGGATGCAGGGTTCACAGGGGACAGCTGTGATGGCACAGTGCTGCCTAGCCCACGGTATAGGAAACAGTTGGCTGTAGGCGTTCGATCCTCCTCCTCCAGAAGCGAAAGCTCGTCCACAGAGCACAGTCGCACGAGCACTGCATCCGCAGCTGACAGTGGTGCACACAATGTGTCCCACTATCGATCAGCTAGTGGAAAGCGTCAGCAGGCTGTGTTGCAGATGATGTGTTTGGGCGACAGACACACGGCGGAGGTACTGGCCGACTACTTTCAGCGACAAACTGAGTCTTGGCTGGGCAGTCTACATCTTGAGGCAGGCAAGGTAGTTAGTAATAACAGCCAGAATTTTGTGGCAGCCATAGCCCTTTCAAAACTCAGACACATACCTTGCTTGGCTCACACCTTGAATCTGGTGGTGCAGTGCTTCCTCACTAATTATCCGGAGTTAACAGGCCCGCTCCATAAGGTTCGAAGACTGTGCTCGCACATCCGCCGGTCGCCGGTACACTCCTGTCGTATGCAGAAGCTGCAGCGATTGCTCCACCTTCCCAAGCACCGCCTAATTATCGAAGTTGCAACAAGGTGGAACTCCACCCTGCACATGGTTGAGCGGCTGTGCATACAGAGGCAGACCGTAATGCATTTGTGGCAGGATACACAGGCAGGTACTTTGAGCGCAGACATGGAGTTGACAAGTGTGCAGTGGTCGGAGCTGAAAGACCTCTGTAAAGTTCTTCAATGTTTTGAGGAATGCACACGGCTGGTAAGCGCAGACGACGCCATCATAAGCATGAGCATCCCACTTATGCGTCTGCTCATGCAAACTTTGACGCACATCAAGGAGCCTTGATGACAGTCAGCCATTGTCTGTTCAGGGAACTGTCGTGGACGAGGTGGAGGA
The DNA here is from genome assembly GCF_039654945.1 of Dendrobates tinctorius. Taxonomy (NCBI): domain Eukaryota; kingdom Metazoa; phylum Chordata; class Amphibia; order Anura; family Dendrobatidae; genus Dendrobates; species Dendrobates tinctorius. The sequence goes on from NW_027361712.1 coordinate 598,389, forward strand.
AGAAGAGGAGGAGGAGGATGATGATGGGGATGATTATTTAGGGGAGGAGGATGCTTCTCGTGGGGCAAGAGAAATGTTGGCGTGGCAAGGTCTGGTACTGGGTTTGTGCGTGACTGGAGGGATGTGGATTTGCCTGAAAGTGCTCCTCCACCCAGCACTCGCAGTGCATCATTGACACCGGGAACATTGGCCCACATGTCAGATTATGCCTTGCAGATCCTAAAAAGGGACCCCCGCATTGCCAAAATGATGAACGATGATGACTACTGGTTGGCCAGCATCCTGGATCCACGCTATAAAGGTAAATTCCAAAACATCATGCCACAGGAGAACCTTGACCTAATATTGGCTAACAAACAAGCAACTCTGGTAAACCTGTTGGTTGAGGCATTCCCAGCACACAGCAGCGGTGATGGTTCACACACAAGCCGTATGGGGCCGGGGGCAACTTGGAAGAGGTGTTGGTGGTGCACACATCAGAAGTGGCGTTGGAGACAGGGGTTTCATGACCATGTTGTGGACTGATTTTTCAAGTCCCGCTCACACGACTGGTAATACTGCATCAATTGAAAGTGACAGGAGACAGCACTTGTCAACTATGGTTACAAACTACTTTTCCTCCCATATCAATGTTCTCCCTCACAGGTCATTCCCATTTGACTATTGGGCAGCTAATCTGGACACCTGGACTGAATTGGCACAATATGCCTTACAGGAGCTCGCTTGCCCAGCTGCAAGTGTGCTATCGGAAAGAGTCTTCAGTGCTGCTGAATCAATCCTGACAGAAAAAAGGACCCATCTGTCAACCCAAAATGTGGATGATCTAACCTTCATTAAAATGAACCATGCATGGGTTTCCAAGGATTTTGTCACACCTTACCCTGATGACACATAGGTTGACAGAAAAATGGCTTTCTTTGGTCCGCCTCTTCCTGGGACTTGACCAATTTCGCCTTTAGCAGCAGATGAATGTCCCACATCAACATATGCCATTTTGTAAATCTGCCTAACTGGGCTGCCTCCTCCCCCCATGGCCGGGGTCACCACCTAGCGCACGCAACCGTGCGAGTGCCATTGCCCTGGACAGGTGGGTGGGCCGACTCTTGGGTGCGGGCACTGGCACAGGGTCCCTCATAGTGCAATCAAGTGTCTCTGACGGTGGGGGTGCACACCCGCCGTCAAACACACCGCCGTACTATGAGGGGCCCAGTGCCAGTACCAATGCCCACGAGTGGGCCCCCTTTGCTTGGGCAGGGCCCCAGCATTTGCAATGTTTACCTCTCCCTGCTCCTCCGCTGTGTAGTCTGGGCTGTCAAATCCTTCACTGGGACTGCAACGACAAATTTGGTGAACTGATAGAAGATGATGGTTAAGACGTAGCTATGCCCTGTCCCGCTGGCCGGGATCTAGCTTCAGATGATCAATGGCTTCCATTTCTTAAGGACGTCGACTCACAATGAGATGCAGTGGTGGTTTCTCATCAGCTTTCACAGTTTTCCTACCCACAGACGTGTGACATTCCAGTGCACATTTTTAAATGTGCCCTCTCATGCCAATCCAAATGAATCGCCTACGGCCTGTGGCTTCTGTCTTTTGCACTCCAAAGTTACGTGACAGAGCATGATAGGCATTGAGCACCATGTTTACATCTCTCCCTGTGATCAAAATTATATGGATATGAGTAATGGCGATGGGATCAACGGTACTGCGATGCAGCAACACTTTCTTCGCAAAGAAAGGTTTTCGCTGTCTCCACACACTAATTAATTGAGGGTCTGCATTGCCTCTGAGAATTGTGATGGAAGTTTATCCCGTGAATAGGAATTCCTAGATTTCTGCAATCACTAGAATTTATGTCAGTAATTGTATGCATCTCATTTCCTATTGTGGAGAGTCTGGACTGTCTTACTGAGACAGAAATATATATGAAGATTTAAAAATACCACCAAAAGTGTATACTGGTGTACGTTTCAAATACATTTCCTTTTTTCTACTTTTTAGATTGTTGTCTAATCGATACTGAGAACATGGAAATTTTAAATATTTAAATTATGCTATATATACCTGCTATCCAGTGATAATGTACCCTTTCTCAACACTGTATAAGCTGGTCAAATCCATACTGGGCCTGAGACCGTCTGAGCCTGCCTCCTGATCTATAGACATAGGTTTTTAATGTGTAAACTATGCTATACATACCTGTAATCCGGTGATACGTTACCCTTTCTCACCTTTGTCCAATCACGTCTAATCCATACTGGGCCTGAGACCGTCTGAGCCTGCCTCCTGTTATATAGACATAGGTTTTTAATGTGTAAACTATGCTACATATATACGTGTTACCCGGTGAAACTGTACCCTTTATCAACTTTCTAGAATCTTGTCGAATCTATACTGGGCCTGAGAACGGCTGCCGAGCTGTTAAGCAAGCTACTGGAATGCCGGTTAGGCCTAATTCAGGAATTGCGGTTGACCTGCACTTACTGGGAAATCATCGTTCGCGGGGAATAATTGGAATCACAGATCCCCATCACTAACGGTGTTCTGCTGGTTATCTGCACCTGTAAGTGACAAAAGCTGGTCCTTTTAGTGTAGCGTGCATGCAGCCCCGGACATGTAACGCCATGATAGACCATGATAGTGCCAGAGCCTCGCGTATCCCTCTAGTAAGCTTGATGCGTACCGTGGGGGCAATCCTGGAGTCTTGTTCGTTAACGGAATAAAGCTGACAAATTGATAGCACAACTACAAACGGACATACCACACCACACACACAATTGACAAAGCTTTCAATATGTGCATCTTTTCTTGAGGTGGCATGGTTGTGGTTTCCCTTATGGGGTCCAATTAAGCCGCAGGCTCCACTCCTGGTGGTGGCCTTTTGGACATTCCTTTAAGGTTCAGCTTTGCAATCATACTGCCCCCGGAAAGCAAACACTTTGCCTTCATGGACGCTGTTTGGAGGTTCGTGGCAATAACGCGGCCCGATCGCCAGTTGGCATAATTTATTGGTGGGAAGTCCGACGGTATATGATCGTGTTCGATTTCAGAATTTTTTTTTTTTGGTTGGTAATTTACATTTTTATTCCAGCCTTTCTTGACTTCATAAGGGAATGACAAGCCTATATCTGTGTCTCCTCCACCTCCTCCTTTTAATCCTCCACCTCTTTTCTAAATGTAGTTGCCCTTTTCCATATGTAATTTTTGTCTTCTGAGCATTTTCTCTGCTTTGGGACACCTTTTAAGGTGTTTTGTAATTATTTTCTATGTGTTTGTATGTGTTTGTGTTTGCCTTCCATTGTTTTCAATGGGGTTCGACGAACATTCGACGAACTTGCCTCCTGTGTGACGAACCAAAACACTAGCGTGGTGGCTCAACACTACTCCTGATATATAGACGTACATTGTTAATGTTTAAACTATGCTATATATACATGCTATCTGATGATACTGTACGCTTTGTCTACTTTTTATATTCTTGTCTAATCCATACTGAGCATGTGAGCGTCTCTGTGTGACTGATGGAATATATATGGAGATTGACAATTATCCTTTGACTGAATAGAGCTGTACATTTCTGATACAGTGCATTATATCTGATGTTATTTTGTGTCTATTTTGTGCAAAATTTTGCAGTTTGGTGGAACGTGGGCGCGGGGGGGCCAGCTGGTGATGATGGTGGTGGTGCATCTGCTGGTAGTGGCAAAAGCACATTAGCAGCTAAGGCAGGAGGTGTTGAGCCTGCGTCATGGTCTGGCTCCGGAACGCCTGGAATGATACCTTTTCTGGGAGTATGTTAACCGCTTTTAAAGGCGGAGCATGAGGAACTGGTTTTGGCTTACATTGCCGAAACAGACTCCATCAAATATGCCCGCCTCTTCTGAAGTTTCAAAAAATGCAAGCACTGAGTGGTCAAGTGCTGGCTCCTGGTCAGGAAGAACCCCTTTCCTTGTGTCCTGCACCCCCACCTAAAACTGAATGAGGCAGCAGGCCACACTTCACATTAGTCCATGTAGCTCTTTCTATCATACCATGCCTGGGTTATCAAGTCAAATCATGAATTCCCCAGTCCAAGATGAATCTGACATGGAGTGTTGGTGGCCAGCCAGGGCAGTGGGGTTAATTGGTACCGGGCCGGTGTCTCACAGGGATGTGTCACGGTGGTGGTGACCCGTTCCGTGGCCCTTGGCGTCCATGCAAAGGGGTGAATTATGTTTATAGGTGAATGATACATGACGCCACCTCTGGTTTCTGATTAGCTTGACCAGCGCTGCAGTGTCGCTTCTGTGGGACAGATGTTGTGGTGCAGCTAAGATGTAGAAGACCTGCACAGGTAGGGCCGTAGTCGCAGGGCAGATGAAAGAGTTGGCAGATGGTGTGCAGTGCAGGATGTAGCTGAGCCGTGCGCCAGGCGCAGGAGAAAGATGACAGACACAGTCATGCAGTTCCTTTACCCGTACTTGGTAGGTGCTGTCCAGGACCCAGAGTACAGATGGAGAAGGAGTTGGTCAGCCTGGAAGCCAATTTGGATTTCTCTCTCTGCAGATAGGTAGTGTGGCCTCCATTCTAGCGCTTATCTGAGGTACTCGCAGTGCTGAGTTCAATGAAGTTCCCCCTGTTGACTCTCTTTTGGAACTTTCTCGTATGGCTGGCAGCCGTAGCCTTTTCCTTCTGGCTCATACATGTCGATGCTGGGGCCTCCGAGCCTCAGTTGGGTACAGAGCATTTACAGCTGCTACTTCCTCCGGATTCTGCTGCAGGAACGTCAGTGTCCCTACAAACTAGGAGACCGGAATCCGGACCATGCGCTCCAGCTAGGAGTGAGCCTTAACTCTGCTCATCCTCCAGCTCCCCTTCTCCCGTCCACACACTTCCCCTTCCCTGCACAGAATGGCCTAACTTACCTCCTCCCGACCACAGAGAGCAGCTCCTCAGCAGTCATGTTCAGAGGTCTCCCTGCTGGCGTGGAGTGGGAAATGTGTTGTGTGTTGGTTTAACTGCTAGAGAGATCCTTCGTTGCTCCCAAGCATGACATCACACTCCCTAGGAGGAAGGTAATGCCACTGTGGCGACCGTACTCCTGGGGACGCCACAAGTGCACTGATGCCCAGCCACTGCTAGATGATTCTGCTGGTACATTGACCCAGACCACTACATTCCCCTCACACTCTACACAGCCAGAATCTGACCCAGAGGAAACTCAGGTTCCCCTTCCCGCATACTATACCACCTTACACGGTGACATAGAGGAAGGTGCAGATGAAAGTGCAGGTTCCTTGAGCTGGTGGGGGGGCATACTCATGGGCGACGGCACTGGCACAGGGCCCCTCATAGTACGCAAAAGTGTCTCTGCCGGTCCACCCGCCGTCAGACACACCGCCACACACCGCCGTACTATTAGAGGGGCCCTGTGCCACTGCCGTCGTCAACGAGTGGGCCCCCCCCTGCTTGCTCAGGATCACAGCACTTGAAAAGTTGAAATACTTTCCTCTCCCTGCTCCACCGCCATGACGTCTTCCGCGTTTCCTGACAGTGATAGTCTGATCAGAGAGCGCAATGACATCACGTCTGTATGCCCTCTGCCTAAACAGCCAAGTGCAGTGAGATGGACGACGAGGAGTCCAGACTAGTACAGGGATTCCATAGCAAGGAGACTTATTTAATTGTTTTCAATGTTGGGACAGCAATTTTTTTGGAGCACTATACTCTGGAGAATGATATATGGGGCCCACCATACACTGGAGCATTCCAAAGGTGGACATCAGACACTGGAGCAGCATTTACAGGGCACATAATACACTAGCGCATTAGAAATGGGGCCCATTATGTATGGAGCATTATTTGGGCCCATAAAACAGTGGAGCTTCATCCATGGGGACCAACATATACTGTAGCATTATGTGGAGCTCATCATATACTGTTTCAAACATTATATGGGACCAATGATTCTGTATGGAGAAATATATGGGCCTCAGTACTCTGTATAGCGCACTATGCGGTGGCCATAATACTGTATGGAGTAATATACTGTCCGTTTTTGGAGCTATTAAAAATGGATATCAGTCATGAGATGTAAAAAGGAAAGTATTTTTCATTGTACTATGCCGCTATTTCTCTGCGGTATCGGAGCATCATGAGTTGTGGTATGTGTTAAAGGGGTGCTCTTTGGGCAAGGGCACATGAAAACCTGGAGCCAGCCCTACCCCACCACAAATTTAGCCAAATAACCCCCATTTTTCAGTGCATAACTAGTATTATGAAGTAAATTAAGGTTGAAAAGCTTCAGTAATCAGAATTGATTTTGGCATTCAAAAGGGCACAGTAGGTGTGTTTCCTGTCCTCCACTCCCTGCCGACTTTGCTTCCCCATCGACTTGCATTGGGTTTCGTGTTTCAGTCGGCCTTCGACTTTTCACGATAATCGGCCGATTTCGTTCGACCCGACTTTTGCAAAAGTCTGGTTTCATGAAACCCGACTCGACCCGAAAAAAGGCAAAGTCGCTCATCTCTAGCCATGACCAGTTGCTCTCCACAAGGGTTCAGACAGAGAAATGAAAAGAATTATCAGAAGAGCTGTCCTAAAGTCAAGGACCATCTGTGTGGATCTAAAGAAAGACCTTTAATCAGCATTTTTTCTGGCATCTCCTCCCTCGGAGGTCTGGGGGGGTCTATCAATTGCTGAAAACGATTTAAACAGCACTGAAATGGCATAGGAACAGCATGGTGAAAACCCCTGGAAGCATCTCTGAATCCCAGGTCACTGATGGGTGCAATGTTGTCAGAGTATTACGCTACTTTTATGGACTGACAATAAAACATACATGGATTTGACTGGAAAAAAAATGTTAAGAAACATTCTTTCCAGGATAATTATATAAGGCAAAATAAATAAGAGAAAAAAAATGCTACTCCACACATTCTGCTACCTTCACACACAATGTTTTTGCACATTTGCATTGCTTTCAATGGTAAAAAAACATTCCACAGCAAATGTAATCTTATCATTTTAATGACTTATCTGGCAATGTGAAGAATCTAATCAGGCAGGGAAAGGCTAATTATAAGAGAAAGATTGAACTGAAATTGTCACAGAAAAGCATTAATGAAGTCTGGGAGGGTCTAAAGTCTATATCTGGGCATAGACAGACTGTCTCCAGGATGGTTGTACATAGATAAAGAGGGGCTTAATGAACTTAATCTATTCTTTAACAGATTTAATCACACACTGGCTGCTCCTGCCCCTACATACCATTCACACCTCTCTGCTACAATAACCTCACCCTCTGCTGCAACTTGTCAACTGAGCCAGGGTCTGTTCTTCACAAGTACCCAGGTTGCAAAAGAACTGGATAAGATCAAAGTTTTGAAGGCTGCAGGTCCTGACGGCATCAGTGCAAGGCTAATCAACACCTGCGGGCACCAGCTGAGTGAGATCATTACATATCTGTTCAATATGAGCCTGAGAATAGGTATGGTACTACAACTGTGGAAATTATCGTGTGTGGTACCAGTTCCGAAGAATCCTTATCCGAAAGACCTTAATGACTATAGACCTGTAGCATTGACATCACACCTGATGAAGGTACTAGAGAGATTGGTTCTCACACGTCTCCGTCCTCTAGTGAGCTCGGATATGGACCCTCTCCAGTTTGCCTACAGGCCGGGCATTGGTGTGGATGATGACATTATCCACCTTCTAGATAGGACTCTCTCTCACCTGGAGAAACCTGGGAACACTGTGAGAATAATGTTCTTCGATTTCTCTAGTGCTTTTAATACCATACAGCCAGGTCTACTGAGAGACAAGCTGGGCCTTGTTGGCGTGGACCTCCAACTCTCCACCTGGATCCTTAACTACCTCACAAACCGACCTCAGTTTGTAAAGGTTCGGGACAGTGTGTCAGACACGGTGATCTGCAATACAGGGGCACCTCAAGGTACAGTTCTTGCCCCCTTTCTCTTCACACTGTACACTGCGGATTTTAAGTGCAACTCATCTAGCTGCTACTTGCAGAAGTATTCTGATGACTCTGCAATAGTAGGCCTCATCACAGGAGGAGATGAAAGAGAGTACAGAGATACTAACCAAGCTTTTGTAGAGTGGTGTCAGAGTAATTCCGGGAAGACCAAGGAATTGGTGGTGGACTTTCGCAAGGGAAAAAATCCAGCAGTAGTGGTGAACATTCAGGGAAATGACATTGAGATAGTCGACACCTGTAAGTACCTTGGTGTGATCCTCAATAATAAGCTTGACTGGGCCCATCACTTGGATGCAGTGTACAGGAAGGGCCACAGTAGGCTTTATCTGCTCAGAAGGCTGAGAGCCTTCGGAGTTAGGGGGGCACTCCTTGCATCCTTCTTCAACTCTGTTGTGGCATCAGTCATTTTCTTTGGTGTGGCATGCTGGGGTAGTGGCATATCAACCAGGGACAGGAATAGGCTGGACAAACTGATTAGAAGGGCCAGCTTTGTCCTGGGATGCCCCCTTGATCCAGTTCAGGAAGTAGGCGACAGGAGGATACTGGCCAAGGTGAGCTACATGGTGCAGAATGATTCCCATCCCATGCATGAGACCGTGACAAAGATGTGCAGTACTGTCAGTGACCGGCTACTTCATCCTAAATGTGAGAGGGAGCGCTATCGAAAGTCCTTCCTTCCTGCTGCAGTTAGGCTGTATAACCAGCACTGTCCAAAATGGAGAACGACCTAAACAGTGAACTGATAGATCCAAAGTTGTGATAGTCCGGTTATATCTTTTTTTTTTTTTCGTATATGTACCTACCTACTGTCAATGTAATGCCTTTATGCATCTGTAATGGACTTGTTCCTGCCTTGCTGCTGTAATGCTCTGAATTTCCCCATGGTGGGACGATTAAAGGATTATCTTATGTGAAACATGATCAGACACATTGAAAGTCATTTTTTTTTGCTGGGCTGTAAGAAGGTTGCGTGATGCATTGACAGGCAGAAGGCAGAGCAAGGGTTAACCAGTTTAACAGCTTTAATTTAACAGGGGATGAACTCCTCGCAGGGACATGAGGGGTTAAATGGGAGAATAGAAATTAATTACAAAAGAGTCAATAAGCAGAACGGTAGCAGTTCTTTGGTTCACTTAAGGCCCCGTCACACATACAGATGCACCAGCGATCCCGACAACGATACGACCTTGTCAGGATCGCTGGTGCATCGCTACATGATCGCTGGTGAGCTGCCAAACAGCGGGTTCACCAGCGATCAGCACCAGCGAGGACGCTGGTCTCTTTACTAAGCAGCGCGCGTCACTTAGTTACCCGATGTGTACCTTTGAAACCTGCATGCTGGCAGCTCCCGGCGCGAGCACGCAGGTTTCTAAGGTACACATCGGGTAACTAAGTGACGCGCGACGCTTAGTAACTCGATATTTACCTTAGAGACCAACCCAATATTTACCTTAGAGACCAGCTCCCAGCGCCTGCTTAGAGTGCTGGGAGCCTCGCTGATCGTTGGCTCCCGCTGCCACACGCAGTGATGCGCGCTGGCCAGATGGAGACCAGCAATCAAAAAATGGCCCAGGCCGATCGAGCACGATCAGCGATACCCGGCAGGGGGGCCTGTTGCTGATCCCCGTCACACACAGCGATCTCGCTGTGGTGTCACAAATTCAGCGATCTTGCTAGCGAGATTGCTGTGTGTGACGGGGCCTTTAGCGTGCTGGGGTCCATCATTTTGCAGGCACTGCTTGGGGGGTTTATAGCGCCGAAACGGCTGGCATGGCATGGTCCAAGAAGATTCTGTTTGCAGTGGCGTTCCGTCTTCTGCACCTTCCACTGAGCCCCTAGTCCATGAGCATATGCGTCTGACACAAACAAGGCCATAACGCTCCCAGGGTTCACCATGGACATGCAGGGATATCTCGGTAGCGTGGGCCACAGTCGTCTATCTGGCACCCGGTTCTCCCTCTGTGTTCCATGGGCTGTATGCACGGCACCCCACTCTCTGCTAACTACTGAGTATTCTGGGCTTCTGCTCTGTGGTCCCCGCTGCTGTCAGCGGTAATTCCAGGACACAGGTCGGCGCAGTCCTGTAGCTCAAGGGACGGAGCACACCTGTCTCTGTGCTGCGCGCTGCCTGCTCCCGCCAAGACTGACTGTATTCGCGCATGCTGTGGCTGTGTCCGCTTAGCCACTCCCCCTGCTTCTGAGTGCAAAGGTATGTCTGGTCTCTTACTCTTTCCCCCGGACAACAGAGGAGACAGCCCTGACAGTTCCAGACCAGCATCGAGACTGGCACCCATGGCCCGGTTCTCCTCCTTTCACTCTCCCTCTCCTTTGGCCTGCCATTCCATGGGCAAGAGATCCTGCAGCAAACATTGACACTCCTCCACCTCTTGGATGAATAGTTGTTAAATAAATTGGTCTTATTCGTAACGGTTGGGTGGTACTCCAGCTGCTTCAAAGCCCCCAGTTTCGCATTCTCCAGGTGCGCCAGAGGATTATTATCGGAGCATACCAAGACTTCAGATCCAGACAGGTAGCGAATTGCCCACACTAGAGCCAACAGTTCCAGCTTGAAAGAGCTGTAATTATCTGGGTTTCGTTCAGAGTCATGGAGGGATCGGTTCACGTAAGCAATCACTCGCTTTTTCCTATCCTGCATCTCTGACAGTACAGCCCCTAATCCATGTAGACTTCCATGGAGAATGAAGGGTTGAGAGAAATCTGCATACGCCAGGATGGGTGCCTCAGTCAGAGAAATTTTTAGGGCTCAAAAGGCTTCTTCTTGACTTTCACTCCACTGGATAGTCCGATTCTTGGCCCCAGATGGTATTCCCTTCTTACTCCATCTCAACTTGATCCACCTGCAAAGCTTCCTCATTAATTTTGAGCGCTGAACATTTCAGTAGACAGAGAAGCAGTATGGTGATGCTGATTATGGCGTCATTGCCACTTGCCATCTCGGTCGAGTCCCCAAAATATTTGAGAACTGCACAATATCAAATACCCATGCTGACTCATCAGCTCTTATGTGTGCAGGCTGACTAGAATACCGACATGCATGGTGTAGCTGGTATTCAATTACTGCCCTCTTTTGCTCACAAAGACTTGCTAAAATATGTAACGTTGAGTTCAAATGTGTGATGACATTGCACACCAGTCAGTGAGCTGGAAGTTGCAAATGCTGCTGCAGCACTGCCAGGCCAGCGGAATTTGTAGCCGACTTGCAGACATATAACAATGAGATTGAAGCCCAACTGTAGCATGCTAATTGGTCAAAAAATGTCATAGCTCAAAAAAAGGCTGTATTACAATACCAGGAAAATTTGAACACCCCAGATCGACATATAAGACTGCAGTATAAATATAGCAATGCAGCCTTTTTTTCTGCTCGCTTTCTCAAACTGAACATGAGCAAAACAGAATTCATCATCTTTCCCCCATCTCACTCTAACCCTCCACAGACCTATCCATCAATGGCTGCTCGCTTTCCCCAGTCCCGCATGCTCGGTGCCTTGGGGTGATCCTCAACTCTGCCCTCTCTTTCAAACGACATATCCAAGCCCTTGCCTCCTCCTGCCACCTCAAACTCAAAAATATTTCCCGGATCTGCGCATTCCTCAACCATGAAACCACAAAAACACTAGTGCACTCCCTTATCATCTCCCGCCTCGACTACTGCAACCTCCTACTCTCTGGCCTCCCCTCCAGCACTCTGGCACCACTCCAGTCCATCCTACACTCTGCTGCCTGACTAATCCACCTGTCTTCCCCCTATGCCAGGCCCTTCACTGGCTTCCTATTGCCCAGAGGCTCCAGTTAAAAACCTTAACCATGACATACAAAGCCATCCACAACCTATCTCCTCCATACATCTGTGACATGGTCTCCCAGTACCTACCCGCATGCAACCTTCGATCCTCTCAAGATCTCCTTCTCTACTCCCCGTTATCTCTTCTTCCCACAACCGCATACAAGACTTCTCCCATGCTTCCCCCAAACTCTGGAACTCTCTGCCAAAAACACATCAGACTCTCACCAATGGAAACCTTCAAGAAGACCCTGAAGACCCACCTGTTCCGACAAGCCTACAGCCTGCAATGATCCATGGTCTACTGAACCACTGCACAACCAGCTCTACCCTCTCCTAGTGTATCCACACCCATCCCTGTAGACTGTGAGCCCTCACGGGCAGGGTCCTCTCTCCATGTGTATTTGTGTGTCCCCTCTCTTGCACATGTTTATTGTACTTGTCTATATTTCCCCTTTTCACATGTAAAGTGCCATGTTATAAATGGCACTATATAAATGTATAATAATAATAATAATTTTTTGAACAAACTTTTTTTGGGGTTTTGAGGCCCAACTGTAGCACTCTAAATGGCATGTAAAATTTCACAGCTCCAAAAAAAGGGTGTATTCCAATTCCAGGCAAATTTGTACACCTCAGATGGACGTATCAGACTACAGTATAAATATAGCAATGCAATTTTTGCAATTAACAGTTAATTTTTTGGGAGTTTTGAGGCACAACTGTAGCATGATAAATGCTTTATAAAATTTTCACTGCTCAAAAAAATTGCAGTATTACAATGCCAGGCAAATTTGCCCAATTGAGATGAATGTATGAGACTGCAGTATCAAAATAGTAATGCTATTAAATTCCAGCCAAGTCTGGCTGTATGCTTTTGAAGCACAACTGCCGCAGTAAAAATGTTGTATAATATTTCTCTGCTCAGAACAATTTTATGAAGACCTGATTACACTATGCGGCCAGCCAATCATAGTAATTCCACAACCGATATGGCTACGGCATTACAGTGACTAGCAGGCAATCATCACATGTTCACTGGCTGTCTAGAAAGCAACAAACATGTGGGGCTCCCGCTCAAGCATTTAAAAAATACTAGCCGAGTAATGAGCACCAGAGCACATTGATGCTAGAGCGAGTAATTATTATTATTATTATTTATTGTTATAGCGCCATTTATTCCATGGCGCTTTACATGTGAGGGGGGTATACATAAAAACAAGTACAATAATCTTAAACAATACAAGTCATAACTGGTACAGGAGGAGAGAGGACCCTGCCCGCGAGGGCTCACAATCTTCAAGGGATGGGTGATAATACAGTAGGCGAGGGTAGAGCTGGTCGTGCAGCGGTTTGGTCGATCGGTGGTTACTGCAGGTTATAGGCTTGTCGGAAGAGGTGGGTCTTCAGGCTCTTTTTGAAGGTTTCGATGGTAGGTGAGAGTCTGATATGTTGTGGTAGAGAGTTCCAGAGTAGGGGTGATGCGCGAGAGAAATCTTGTATGCGATTGTGGGAAGAGGAGATAAGAGGGGAGTAGAGAAGGAGATCTTGTGAGGATCGGAGGTTGCGTGCAGGAAAGTACCGGGAGACGAGGTCACAGATGTATGGAGGAGACAAGTTGTGGATGGCTTTGTATGTCATGGTTAGGGTTTTGTAATGGAGTCTCTGGGCAATTGGGAGCCAGTGAAGGGATTGACAGAGGGGAGAAGCTGGGGAATAGCGGGGGGACAGGTGGATTAGTCGGGCAGCAGAGTTTAGAATAGATTGGAGGGGTGCGAGAGTGTTTGAGGGGAGGCCGCAGAGCATGAGGTTGCAGTAGTCAAGGCGAGAGATGATGAGGGCATGGACTAGGGTTTTTGCAGATTCTTGGGTGAGGAATGAACGGATGCGTGAAATATTTTTGAGTTGAAGTCGGCAGGAAGTGGAAAGGGTTTGGATATGTGGTTTGAAGGAGAGATCAGCATCAAGGATTACTCCGAGGCAGCGAGCTTGTGGGACTGGGGAGAGTGGGCAGTCATTTACTGTAATTGATAGGTTCGTAGGGGGGGTCACGTGAGATGGGGGAAAGATGATGAATTCTGTTTTGTCCATGTTGAGTTTCAGATATCTAGTGGAGAAGAAGGATGAAATAGTGGACAGACATTGAGGGATTCTGGTTAGTAGGGAGGTGATATCTGGTCCAGAGATGTAGATCTGTGTGTCATCAGCATAAAGATGATACTGAAAGCCATGAGATTCTATGAGCTGTCCCAGGCCAAAGGTGTAAATAGAGAACAGCAGGGGCCCTAGGACTGAACCTTGTGGGACTCCGACAGATAGGGGGCGAGGTGAGGAGGTGGTGTGTGAGTGGGAGACGCTGAATGTCCGGTCTGTTAGGTATGATGAGATCCAGGAGAGGGCCAAGTCTGTGATGCCGAGGGATGAGAGGGTCTGTAATAATAGGGAATGGTCCACTGTGTCAAAGGCAGCCGACAGGTCCAGGAGGAGGAGGACAGAGTAGTGTCGCTTGCTCTTGGCAGTTAAGAGGTCATTGGTGACCTTAGTAAGGGCAGTTTCAGTGGAGTGGTGTGACCGGAAGCCAGATTGTAAGCAGTCGAAGAGGGAGCAAGAAGAGAGATGGGAGGACAGTTCAAGGTAGACGTGTTGTTCCAGTAGCTTGGAGGCGTATGGGAGAAGTGATATAGGGCGATAGCTAGATACAGAGGATGGGTCAAGAGAGGGCTTTTTGAGGATAGGTGTGATGGAGGCATGTTTAAAGCTTGAGGGGAAAACACCAGTTGTTAGTGATAGGTTGAAGAGATGGGTTAGGGTTGGGATGAAGACTGTGGTGAGGTTTGGGATGAAGTGGGATGGGATCGGGTCGAGTGCACAGGTGGTGAGATGTGATCTTGAGAGTAGAGTGGAGAGTCGATCTTCTGTAATGGTGGAGAAGTTGGTTTTGAAGGTGGAGGGCTGGGAAGTCGGGAGGAAGGGCTCTGGGGGTTGTTGACCAAAACTGTCCCTGATGTTATCAATTTTCTGCTTGAAAAATGAGGCAAAGTCTTCAGCTGAGATGAGTGGGGAGGGAGGAGGTGCTGGGGGGCGGAGGAGAGAATTGAAGGTGTTGAATAACTGTTTAGGGTTGTGAGACAGGGAGGATATGAGAGATGAGAAGTAGGTTTGTTTAGCTGTGGCGAGTGTGGTCTTGAAAGTAGTGAGGGACTGTTTGAATGCGATGAAATGCTCGTTGGAGTGGGATCTTTTCCATCTGCGCTCAGCAGCCCTGGAAGCTCGCCTCAGCTCTTTGGTCAGGCTGGTGTGCCAGGGCTGTCTGTTGATTTTGCGAGTTTTGGTATGTGTAAGTGGGGCAGCGGATTCCAAAGCTACAGCTATTGTGGTGTTATATAGAGCGGCAGCGTCATCCGCATTGTGTAAGGAACTTATATCTGTAAGAGGGAGGAGGGATTCGGAGAATGAGTGTAGGTCAAGGTGTTTAAGATTCCTGCGAGGGTGTGAAAGTTTGTGGGGTGGGGATTGTAGACATGGAGTGAAGAGGGAGGAGAATGTGAGCAGGTTGTGGTCAGAGAGAGGAAGAGGTGAGTTAGAGAGGTTAGATAGGGAGCAGAGGCGGGTGAAGATGAGGTCCAGTGTGTGGCCATCTTTGTGGGTGGCTGTAGAAGACCATTGAGTGAGGCCGAAGGAGGAAGTGAGAGATAGAAGTTTAGTGGCAGCTGAGAGGGAAGTGTCAATGGGGATGTTGAAGTCGCCCATGATGATAGTAGGGATGTCCGCGGAAAGGAAATGAAGTAACCAGGTGGTGAAGTGGTCAAAGAAGGTGGTGGCTGGCCCTGGGGGGCGGTAGATGACAGCCAGTTGGAGGTTGGAGGGGGAGTAGATGCGCACAGAGTGCACCTCAAAGGAAGGGAGGGTAACAGAGGGTGGCAGTGGGATTGGGGTGAAGGAGCAGGTATCTGACAGGAGAAAACCAACTCCTCCACCATGTTTGCTGCTGGGGCGGGGGGTGTGAGAAAGGTGGAAGCCGCCATACGAAAGTGCAGCAGGAGAGGCTGTGTCAGAAGGGGTGAGCCAGGTTTCGGTGATGGCGAGGAAGGAGAGTTTGGTAGTAACAAAAAGATCATGGATGTAGGAAAGCTTGTTGCAGACAGAGCGAGCGTTCCACAGAGCTCCTGTTAGTGGGACTGGGGAAGCGGGGGCTGGGTGAATGGGTATAAGGTTGGAGAGGTTACGGAAGGTTGTGATAGAGCGTGGATGGGAGGTAGAAATGACTGTGGGAATGTGGTGAGGAGGGCCAGGATTTGGAGAGATATCACCAGCAGTGAGAAGGAGCAGAGAAAGTGTTAGCAGGTGGGAACAGGAGAGGGCATGAGGGGGCTGTCTGTGTTTGGAGACAGAGGATTGTATGTTAAGGAACAGTTTTGAGGCGGAGGCGAGGTGGATGGGGAGGATGGAAGAAGAGATGAACAGTTCCTTACTAGGAGTAGGGATTAGGGGAATTAGCAGAAAGTGAAGGATTATTGGGGTGAAAGTGAAAACAAACAGAAACATTGTTTACAGTGACTGTGTCCAATTACCTCCAATTACCAATGACAAGCATGCTCACTCATTTCTATTGTGCACCTATCACCTTTGGGTGCAGCTTTATTTTCTGTCCCACAGTGGGCATTTCCTGGTGGTGATAGATTCATTTAGATGTTCTGACATTGTATTGCTGTTTAGAGCCAGTCTGTGAGCTTTGAGCTAACAATTTTCACCTTATTGCTTCTTTGCTATACTTTGCACCTCTCTTCTGTTTAACTTTAGTAAGTAGGATGTTTATTTGTTAATAGATCATATATCAGATGATGTGCAAATTAAAGCCCAAATAACCAAAATTATAGTAAAAGAAACTATCTTTATTGAATCATATCAAAAGTTTGAGTCATACAGTAGGACCAAATATAAAAAGGGACAAACAACTCCAGCAAGAATATAGTTAATATACAATTTATGTATCAATATTAATGTATAAGGTGTAAAGAATGTTGTAACATTCACATCATAGAAGGGGAAAATAGGGTAACAGTATCTAAATTGTAATATGACAGTAATCACATTAACCATCTGATAGATGATCTACTGATTACTTTTGCTACAATGCCACATTATTAGTCCTATTTCTTAAGTACAAATATATATAACATAATTTATCTTCATGTATTGTCCTCTTTGGTTTTTGTATATTTGTTAAGACTAGAGTAATTACTTTATTCTTTGTTTTGTATTTCGTTTACTTTGCTCACTCTGAAATTTTCCTTTGTTCAGCAGACTTCTCTTCTTGTATTTTATTCAAACTCTGCTCTGCCCTCCGGTTGTTTAGGAGGTACGTGAAGCAACTTGACGGCCGTTTAGGGAGATTAGGTCAGAGTTGCCATCTAATAGTTCTTTCAATAGGACTATCTCTGTAACTGCAGGCACCATTAGGGACTCTGGTGTTACAATATTTAGTCTTTATAGTACCCGGCAGATTCAGTTCCATTTTTTGTAGTGTCTATCCTATTAATCCTGAGGGAGTTCCTACCCAGACATAACGTAAACTCTACCTCGTGTTAATATGGATAATATCAGATGGTGGTGCTGGATGTTGCAACTTGCTGAGTAAGGTTTCCCACATTTCTGCCATGCTAACCCTCCCTTCTGAGATTGTGCCGGTCCCCCAGCTTCATTGGCGACTTCATCCTCCTCTGTCTTGTGCTTCAACTGAACCCCCACTGCCAGGTGAGGACACAGTCAGTAGTGTGTCTACCAGCGATGGAAGTAAGGATGGCAAGTTGTGCTTGTAGAGGGGATCCAGTATGGTGGCCACACAGTAATCAGTACTTGGAACAATCCGGGCATCTCGATGGTTGTTGCGATGGTACAGAAGCAGTATTGCCTCATGTGGGCCAAGCTGCCCAGAGGCAACGACACGGTCCTCGGTGGGAGCTGTATCATCTGGGTTCTATGTAATAATAATAATAATAAATTTTATTTCTATAGCGCCGACATATTCCGCAGCACTTTACATTTCAGAGGGGACTTGTACAGACAATAGACATTACAGCATAGCAATAATCACATATATCATAACAGATACCAAGAGGAATGAGGGCCCTGCTCCCAAGCTTACAATCTATGAGGAAAAAAGGGAGACACGAAAGGTGGGTGGTAACAGTTGCCCTGATTGTATGGACCAGCCGTAATGTTAAGTGTGTAACAGTACAGATGCAGAGGGCTAATGGATGCATAAAGCATGTGGGAACATGATGCGGGGAACCTGGTTATGGTAAAAACTTTTGGCTGTGCCACATAGGGATAGATTAGGTTAATGTGTGGAGGCGGTAGGCCAGTCTGAATAAATGAGTTTTCAGGGCATGCTTAAAATTGTGGGGATTGGGGACTAATCGTATTGACCTGGGAAGTGCATTCCAAAGAATTGGCGCAGCACGTGTATAGTCTTGGAGACGGGAATGGGAGATTCTGATTATTGAGGATGCTAACCTCAGGTCATCAGCAGAACGGAGGGCGCAGGTAGGATGGTATACTGAAACAAGGGAGGAGATGTAGGGTGGTGCTGAGACATGAAGAGCTTTGTGGGTGAGGGTAATAAGTTTGTACTGGATTCTGGAGTGGATGGGTAGCCAGTGTAATGACTGGCATAAGGTAGAGGCATCGGTGTAACGATTGGCGAGGAATATGATCCTGGCAGCAGCATTCAAGACAGATTGGAGGGGGGAGAGTTTGGTAAGAGGGAGACCGATTAGAAGAGAGTTACAATAGTCGAGATGAGAATCAATAAGAGAAGCAGTAAGAGTTTTTGCGGAGTCAAAAGTAAGAAAAGGTCGAATTCTAGAAATGTTTTTGATGTGCAGATAACAAGAGCGAGCCAGTGATCGTATGTGGGGGACAAAGGAAAGCTCAGAGTCAAGTATGACCCCAAGACAGTGGGCATGTTGCTGGGGAGTAATAGTGGAACCACACACGGAAATGGCAATGTCGGGTATAGGTACAGTTCAGTCTTTGACAGGTTCAGTTTCAGATATAGTGAGGACATGATGTTAGACACAGCGTTTAGACAATCGCCGGTGTTTTCTAGAAAGGCTGGCGTGATGTCAGGAGAAGAAGCGTATAATTGGGTGTCGTCAGCATAGAGATGGTACTGGAAACCAAATCTACTGATTGTTTGACCAATAGGGGCAGTATACAAAGAGAAGAGGAGGGGGCCTAGTACTGATCCTTGAGGAACCCCAACAGTAAGGGGAAGATGAGAGGAGGAGGAGCCAGCAAAAGATATAGGAAAGGAGCGGTCAGAGAGATAGGAGGAGAACCAGGAGAGAACGGTGTCCTTGAGGCCAATGGAATGGAGCATAGTGAGGAGGAGTTGATGATCCACAGTGTCGAATGGTGCAGAGAGATCCAAGAGAATTAGCATGGAGTAATGACCATTTGATTTAGCTGTTAGTAGATCATTAGAGACTTTAGTGAGGGCAGTTTCAGTAGTGTAAAGAGTGGATCCGGATTGGAGAGGGTCGAGAAGAGAGTTATCAAAGAGATAGCGGATAAGACGGGAGTGGACCAGGCGTTCCAGGAGTTTAGAGATGAAGGGAAGATTAGAGACAGGTCTATAGTTAGTGGCACAGTTTTGGTCGAGGGATGGTTTTTTAAGTAGTGGATGTATGACGGCATGCTTAAATGAGGAGGGAAAGATACCAGAAGAGAGAGAGAGGGTAAATCTTTTAGTTAGGTGAGGGGTGACAGCAGGGGAAAGGGGCTGGAGTAGATGTGACGGAAATGGTGTGCAAGTGGTTGGGCGAGAAGATGCAAGGAGCCTGCTTACTTCTTCTTCTGTGACTGGTTCAAAATCAGAGAGTGAGCTAGATGCAGTGGGGGAGGGAGGACAGTGCATGTTATGAGGTGATTGGGAGATAATTTCCTGTCGGATCTGGTCAATTTTTTCTTTGAAGTAATTGGCCAGATCGCCAGCTCGAAGCTCTGTGGTTGGGACCTGTACTCTTGGGTTGAGTAGAGAATGAGAAGTGTCAAAGAGACGTTTAGGGTTATTGGACAGTGAGGTGATGAGGGTGTTGAAATAGGTTTGTTTTGAGAGGTGAAGAGCAGTGTTGTATGATCGAAGCATAAACTTATAATGGATGAAATCTTCAGGTAGGTTGGGTTTTCTCCACAGATGTTCGGCGCACCTGGAGCACCGCTGCAGGAAACGTGTTTGCAGGGTGTGCCAGGGTTGTCACCGTCTGTGTTGGGTGTTCTATGTATAGGAGGTGCAAATTCACCCAGGGCACTTTGAAGTGTATCCCCCAACCATGCTCCAGTAATATCAGTGAGCTACTTTGAAAGCCAACCTGTTGTGAACACGGTTGTTCCTCATCCTACTCCTCATCTTCCAAAACTGTCCCCTAGCTGGACATTTGGCTACCTGGCCACTGTTGGAGCAGGAATCCATTCTCCAAGACGCTTGGCCTGATAATGGAGTGAAGGTTCCTTTTCCTCCTCTTCTTTCTCTATTGCCACCACCTCATCCATCATTGCCTGAAGATTTGTTTTTCTAGGAGGCATAGAAATGAGATAGTAATGCAAATGATGGTGACATCAGCGCTGCCCCTGTTCGTGGAGAACTCGAAGCAGTGCAACACAGCACACGTCCCGCATGTTGGTCGTGAAGTGGTGTTGTTTCGCAAAGCGACTCACCAGTTTAAGTGCATCTCAAACTCCAGTATCTCCTGCTGCTGCTCTCAAAGTTTCTCCAGAATGTGCAAGGTGGAGTTCCACTTTGTGGGTACATTGCATATGAGGCAGTGAGCGGGAACGTAGAAGTGAAGCTGCAGCCCAGACAGGCAAGTAGCATCAGGGTAAGAATGTGAGGAGAGTGCAGGCAGGTAGGATGCAGTATCAGACTGTACGCACACCAAGGGTGAAAGGGGTTTATTATACAGTAGAAACTCCACGCAGGGAGAAAACGGAGGATTAAAATTCCCTAATACAGCAAAAGGCTAATGGCGATAACTTAAGGAACAGGGACAAGTAAAGCTGACAGTACAATAAAATACAACTTATCACTCAGGGGCCAGTTACGGTTGAACTTCTGTCTGTGACTGGTGCTGCCTAGATTGTGTCGCAGTGGGGGGCTGTCACAATCCTGAGGTAAATGATGTAGTATCCTTTGACGCTGGTGGTGTCGTCCCGTGGTCCCGATGGCGGCGGTGAATCCTCGGGATCCTGATGCGGGTCTTGGGTCCAGCTGATGAGGTGATGAAAAGTGATACGTCCTTATCCTCAGCGGTGAGTGTCCCAACACTAAGGAGATTTGCAGCACTGCCCAAGCACACTTTATACTGGGCAGCCCGGTTCGCTGTGCCAAATAGACACACGCCTAAGTCCCGTTCACAGACCTTGTCTCTCACGGTCAGTACTGTTAGCGAGGGCTGCTGTGGCAGTGTTGTCGGTTGTGTCAGCGGTCTCATTGAGGGCATGTCGGCTGGGACAGCGGTGTCTAGGCGGTACTCAGTCAACGGTCTCCTGTTAAAGTGCTCTGCCATCCCAGGCTCTGCTTTGCCTAGAAGCCTCTCAGCTGATGTTACCTCACAGGCGTCCCGTGCGCCCGAAGTTCCCGCCCAAACTGTCTGGTCACTCACACGCTGCAGCTCTGTCCGTTTTTCTCAAACACAGAGTATGGTCTAGAGTCTCAAGCTTTCTACCCCGTGTGAGGTAGCACTGTAATTTAAGTAGGGGATCACTCGCTTGGCAGCAACAAAATCAGATCCGGCACAGGTTTTCCCTAAACTCAGAACGGTCCATGCGGTTTATTAAACATCATAAACCATGACCAGCAAAATATAATCGCCATAGCGTCCATGACAGAGCTTCATTCTTTTAGCAATGTCCAATATGCAGGCTTTTCAGCCTCACAGTTATATCTCACCCCGTCAGGGTTCTCTCATGGCTGCTTCTCCATACTGCTGGCATTCATTCCCTCCAGGGAACTCTCAGGCACTTGCAGCCATTAAACACAGCGCCCACACGTGCTGTCAGGCAGGAAGCCCCATCTCAGCTGGACCTTCCACACTGAACCAACCTGTTCTCAGCATTCACCCCCATGTGACCTACCCTGGCCACATTATATGGTCCATAGCCACACCCACCGGGTCACATGACTCTGACCTCATCACAGGTCATTCCAGCCTTTACACACTCTTTACAATAGTGCTTTAAACACACCCCCTGGGTGGGTTTGTAGGTAACCAGGCCAGCCCATCTCTCTAGTTACCTGGAGACTTCTCCCTTACACATTGAAACAACACCTCAGCAGTATCACTGCTGATCAACACCTAAGTCTCCATCCCAAAGCCACCCACTTTGAGATACATAATGGCCATTCAGTATTATGCCATTCATCCTTTCTCCTGGGACATCCACACAGCACCCCCTAGTGGACTCAGTGGTTACTACACCACATACCTCCCCCCTCTGTTCAAACTTGTGGGGTTGAAAACACAACATTACAACAGGGTCTCGCGACCGGGCACTCATTACACCTTGCCCCACAGGTCAAGAGAACCGTCTCCTTCTGTCATACGGCCTCGTTCCTACGTTAGACCTCCCCCACCTCCAGCGGTCAGAATATCGGTCATTGGCTTTGACCCTACAGTCACGGTCTGTCTGCGTCGTCAGACACTGGTTAGTCACCATCCTTTCTCTATCTAAGCGTCTTGTAACAAATGGTACCCCACCACATCTAAGTTTAATTTTCAGTGCATTACCCTCACAGTTCTTTGCATCTGCTGTCTCTGTAGCAACCTCCAGTTCACACTGCAATCTATGGTGCAACGTATTGGCACGTTGAGCCTCTTTCTCTGCTTCTTCCACCTGGCGTTTCAACTGTTTCGGACGCAGATCATTTCCCTCCACCAGGTCTTGGTACTGCTCAGAATTACGCCTTTCATCATCCATTTGCCTTAGTACAACCTTCAGTTTTTTCTCCGTACGACGTACTTGTTTGCTAGCAGATTGTCGTACTTTAATTTCTGCATCAAGCTGTTCCTCCATTAGTGCAACCTTTGCTTCTAAGTCCTTGTTCTGGCGAACTAATTGCTGACGGGCATTCTCATTCTTCTGAGCCTTACTGTGTTCTGTCTTCAGATCAGCATCCATCTGGTCAACCTGAAGTGCGGCCTTTCTCAGCTTGTCATTGGCTAATTCAACTTTGCCGTGTTCTTCCTCCACTTCTTCAAGCTGAACAATGCGAGACTCTAACCGCCTCTTTTCATCCAAAGCCAGAGCACCTTCACCTCTGTTGTTGGCAATCACAACAGCCAGTTCATGTTTTTCCTGCTGTGCTTGTCTTTTAGCACACTCTGCAGCAGCAAGCTCCATCTGCAAACGAATCACCTCTGCTTCCATACTTTTCAGTTTCTTTTTGTCTTCACACTATTCCTCACTCAGGCCTGGCCGATGTAAGTCTTCGTCCCACTTCTTCTCCTGCAGAAGACCTCTTACAGTTTTTGTTAGCACGCCTACCTCTTCTCTGAGGGACTTATTCAGACCTTGCCACAATGCCAGGTGACCTTTGAGCTCGAAGACTTCTTTCTCTAGCTCATCCAGTCTGTGCTCCCTTTCTCTCTCAGAGCCACAGTCACCCCTAGAGTCTGAGTCATGCCGATCATCCGAGTCAACCCTCCAGTTACCCTCTGACCGTGTGTCCACTCCAGTCACCTCATCTCCCAGCCCACCATCTGTCTTGTCATGAGACGTCAGGTCCGTCAGTTGGGCAGATGTACTTCTTTTCCCGGTCAGTTCTACCTCTGACCTGTCCACGTCAGGAGCCGTCACTGTCTCAGTGTCTGCTGGCCCCACAGTCGAAACGTCACCATTGTCCGACCATACGTCATCAAACAATACAAAGTCCTGGCCCCTCTCCAAGGCATAGACTAAGTCCCGTGGTGTCCCGCCCCCTTGGCACTCACCACCTTTGGTCCCCTCAAACAATACTCTGTCTACTGCATAGTTCACCGTGACCCCGTGTTTACAGCGAACCCTGGCGTTTTTCTCGGTCAGAGATAAATCAAGAGGAGTTCCTGTCAGAGTCATCTGACTCTCTGAGTCTAGTCTACCAGAGACTCCTTCCTGGTGCAGCATCACGGTACATACCTGTGGCCCATCATTATCTGGAAAATACATGCCGCACTCCTCAAAACTCATACAAACACACTGCGGTTCCCCAGACATACCCACTGAGGCAACCAGTGCTGCCATTTCCTGAGCCACCCCAATTTGGGTCACTGCCCCCTCCCAGGACTCCACCCCTTTTTGGGTTACCACCCCAATTTGGGTCACCGCCCCACTCTGGGACTTCACTTCTTTTTGGGTTACCACCCCCTTCTGGGACTCCACCCCTTTTGGGCTACCACCCTGATTTGGGCCACCGCCCCCTTTTGGGATTTCCCCATGTCCGTTATGCCGGTCTCCTTAGTCCACAGTTCACACAATACAGTTTGTCTCTTTTACGATACCACACAAGTCCTTGTTGACACCACCACAGCTCCTGCTGTCACCGATCACCGACACCACCCGCTGCTGTTCACACAGCGGCTGGTGTCCTCTTCGTAACTCCGCCGAGTTACAGGAAGCCGCTTGTCTCCTTCGTAACCCCGCCGAGTTACCGGAAGCCGCTTGTCCCCTTCGTAACCCCGCCGAGTTACCGGAAGCCGCTTGTCACCTTCTTGACTCCCACTGAGCCACCGCAGTCTGAGTTGAGAAAAGAAGAAAAAAAAACACACCACAAAACTCACGAGTCCTGTCTGTGTGCTATTCAGGACGTACCATCTCTGCTCGAGACCGTCCAATACACAGGGCGCACCGGGTGCTATACAGGGAGCTGACCCTCCTCCCAGGGTTTCCCAACACACCGGCCTCACCAGGTCCAGGGGCTCAGCGGGTGCTCTTCAGGACATCCATCTCCTCCTGAGACTGCCCAACACTCACGCCTCACCAGGTCCAAGGTCATACCACGTCCTCCAGGGATCCGATTCTTCTCCCAGAAGCTCCCAACACTGACCCTCCAGGACCTTGCTCACTGAACCCTCCAGGTACAGAGTCTGTCCCACTGACCCAGGTCAGTACAACACAAACACCTGTCCATTACCTGTGTCGGCCACACAGGTCCTCGGATACCTCTTCTCCACAGAGGCACCCTATAGCAATCACCAGTCTCTTTCTCACTGACCCCGGTCAGTACAACACGGTTTTCATGACCATCACCTGCTGGCCGCGCAGGTTCTCGGACCCCTCTACCGCAGAGGTATCCTATAAGTCTCTTTCTCCTGGGGAAACGGCTGCACTGGGCTCATCGATCCGGACAGTGCCTTACTCACTAGGCCGCCCCACGGTTCCTGAACCACAGCCGGGCAATGGCTTCCCCCACCACCAGTTCTCCTGGCGCAGCGTTGCCAGCACTGCAACAGGTGCCTTTGGAAACCGTTGCCCTTAGCAACCCAGACTTTGCAGTCCTCTTCCGTTGCTCCCAGCAACAAGGCTACAACAATGCCCATAGCTTTCTCCACCAACTGTGAGGTAGCGCTGTCATTTAAGTAGGCGATCACTCGCTTGGCAGCAACAAAATCAGATCCGGCACAGGTTTTCCATAAACTCAGAATCGTCCATGCGGTTTATTAAACATCATAAACCATGGCCAGCAATATATAAACGGCATAGCGTCCATGACAGAGTTTCACTCTGTTAGCAATGTCCAATACGCAAGCTTTTCAGCCTCACAGTTATATCTCACCCCATCAGGGTTCTCTCATGGCTGCTTCTCCATACTGCAGACATTCATTCCCTCCAGGGAACTCTCAGGCACTTGCAGCCATTAAACACAGCGTCCACACATAGTGTCATGCAGGAAGCCCCATCTCAGCGGGACCTTCCACACTGGACCAACCAGGTCCCAGCATTCACCCCCATGTGACCTACCCTGGCAACATTATATGGTCCATAGCCACACCCACCGGGTCACATGACTCTGACCTCATCACAGGTCCTTCCAGCCTTTACACACTCTTTACAATAGTGCTTTAAACACACCCCCTGGGTGGGTTTGTAGGTGACCAGGCCCGCCCATCTCTCTAGTTACCTGGAGACTTCTCCCTTACACATTGAAACCACACCTCAGCAGTATCACTGCTGATCAACACCTAAGTCTCCATCACAAAGCCACCCACTTTGAGATACATAACGGCCATTCAGTATCATGCCATTCATCCTTTCTCCTGGGACATCCACACAGCGCCCCCTAGAGGACTCAGTGGTTACTACACCACACCCACAATATAGGTGATAGCCCCGACGGTTCCGGGCCCTTCATGGAGGACACATGCCTAATTAGTTCCTTCCCCTTACAAAAACGCCGAGAGCGCACATAGGCGGCCTGCACTTTCAGCAGCAGCTCTTACATTTTTGTGTAATTTTTAAGGAAACTCTGCACCACTAAATTCAGCACATGCACAAGGGATGTAGGTCAATCTGGCTAGGCTCAGTGCTGCCATGAGATTTCACCTGTTATTGCACACCACCAGGTCAGGCTTGAGATTTAGCAGCAACAACTACAAATCTGTCAGTTCTTTGATCCCCATCAACAGTTCCTGCATGGTGTGGAATTTTTCCCACATATAGATGAGTTTCAGAACAGCCTGTTGTGGTGAAGTTCGTGTTGCAGGTGTTACACTAACCAGATGAGGAGGCATTGGAGGAAACAGAGTAGGAGGAGGAGGCAACATGAACAAAGAAACATCCAAAAAACAGTCAGCGATCCTCTGTGGTGGTAGAACATGTGCCAAAATGCTTTCTACCTCAGGCCCAGGTGCTAGAACATTTATCCAGTCGGCAGTTAGAGATATATAACGTCCCTGCCTGTGCTTACTGGTCTATATATCTGTGGTTATCTGGACCTTTACACTGATGGTATTGCGCAGTGCACACCTGATTTTGTCCGCAACTTGTTCGTTCAAGGCAGGGATGATCCGCCTTTAAAAGTAGTAGCAGCTGGGAACCACGTACTGTAGTTCCCATGATCCCAACGTATTGTTAACCCTTTAGAAATCACTCGTGAGGCCAAATGTAGAATATGGGATCTAATGTTTGGGGATGCACAGCTTAATACTTCAATGGGATGGTGTTGAGATGCTCAGCAACCCTACTGGTGGTGGTGCTCTCTTTGCAGGGAGCCAGGTGGCCCTGTTGCTCGGAAATTGTAGGAAAAGGCTGAGACCATAACAGTAGAGGTAGCAGGATGAGGATTAGATCTTTCCTGTTTTTTCAGGTGTGTACACTACTGCAGCTTATGCTACGTATTTAGATGCCTCGTCATGCAGGTGGTGCTCAGGTTAAGAACATGTATGCCTCACCACCTGTGTATTGTCAGGTGGTTGCTCCTTTGAGCTGGCTTTATTGTGCTCAGTTCATCGGCATGGTGGCCAGTATCAGCCGACGTAATGGCTAGGTGTCAGGAGAAACTGCCAGGTGGGCACTTACCAGCGGTTTCATCAGCCCTGACAGTGAGAGCCGGGAGCCTCTGACGGCCTGTGACAGCTGTGCTTACAGCGTCCGGGAGCTGTACAAGATGAGTGTACTAACAGGACCTGCAGCACGTGACCACAGGGGGCAGGGCTTAGCGTCCTGCTGCTAGAGATGAATGCAGGATGCTACAGGGACCCTGGAGCAGAGGAGAGGGGAAAGGGGACCACCAGACACCAGGGAAAGGCGGGACACCAGAGGTAGATGAAATCCAAGACAAGGTCAGTAAATGAGAGAGGCAACGTGGTACACAAGGAGCAGGCTAATCAGGAATAGTCAAGGACTAGGGATGGGCGAATCCTGAAATACTCGGAATCGCTAGACTCTAACGAGTCCGACTTGGAAACTCGCTACTCGTTGCGAGTCTAGCGAGTCCAATGTTAATGAATGGGGATGCGAGTATTGCAGCGATTCCTGTGCTGCCATTTTTTTTGTTCCGCTTACTTCCCGCATGTGGCTGTGCACATCATGCGGAAAGTAAGCAGAACAATTGCGGATGGTACCCACGGTCCGGAGGAGAGGAGGAGACTGTCCTCCGGGTTTTGGGTACCATATCCCTGTAAAAAATAGAATTTAAAAATAAAAAATATTGTTATTCTCACCCTCCGACGTCCCGCGCAGCCTTCCCGCCTCTCCACGCATCCGTTCCCAGTAGTCCTTTGCGAAAATGCCCGCGATGGCGTCCGTTCTCGCGGGATCGCGAAGTCTCGCGGTCATTCGCGCGACATCATTGCGAATTACCGCGAGACATCGCGATCCCGCGAGAACGGACGTCATCGCGGGCATTTTCGCAAAGGATTACTGGGAACGGATGCGTGGAGAGGTGGGAAGGCTACGCGGGACGTCGGAGGGTAAGAATAACACCATTTTTTATTTTTTTTTAAATTCTATCTTTTACTACTGACGCCGCATAGGCGGCCTCAGTAGTAAAAAGTTGGTCACACTTGTCAAACACTATGTTTGACGAGTGTGACCAACCTGTCAATCAGTTCTCCAAACGATGCTACAGATCGCTTGGAAAACGCTAGCATTTTGCAAGCTAAATACACTTGCAAATCGCTAGTTTTCCACGGGAAAATCGCGGGAATTTAAAATGCGATTTTCCCGCGGAATGGAATTCCGGAATTCTCGCGGTAATTTCCGCGAGAGTTCCGGTACGTGTGCACTTAGCCTTATTTGCATTGGACTCGTTACTGTGCGAGTAATCGCTTGGAAACTCGCAGAGTACTGACTCCTGCGAGTCCCCTACTACTCGCAGAGTAACGAGTCCTAACGAGTAGATTCGCCCATCCCTATCAAGGACGCAGCAGGAGTCAGAAACCAGAGAAGCAGACACAAAGTACAGAATCAAATGGCAAGCTCACAACGGGGGACAGAACCGGGTCAGAAACATACAAGCAAGCTAGAACACAGACACAAGGCACAGGCACACAGGGGTCGACACACTCAGCCAAGGGCAAAAGTATAACTGACGGGGATTGGAGCTTCCCAGGGCTATAAGAAGCTCTCCCCGAACCAAAGAGAGGCCACAATAATTAACCCCAGGTGTGCAGGTCAAAGCCTGCACTGGGCTCAAGACTTTAACCTCTGGTGTGCAGGTCAAAAACCTGCACTGGGATCATGACACTAGGGGCCCCACTCTGTGCTTTTGTGCCCTGCTCCCTCTTTTGCACTCTGCTCCATCTTTTGCTGTGCATCTGAGGCAGCGTGACCATCACCTCTTCTTCTGAACTACCCACGTCACTCGAATAGCCTTGACTTCATGTCAGGTCTAGGACCTCATCACCCCCCTTTGCATCATCACACCTTTCCAGTCGGACTGTAACTCTGCTGCCCTACTAATCCCCTTCTGTCCTCACTACTCTTCCGCTTGTCCACTCTGCAAATCCATTCATTGTCTCCCAATTCCACAATGTATCCACTTAAAGCTACTACAAATGACCAACAAATCCATGCATAATATGTCTCCCCCATATATCTCTGAACTAATCTCTTGATATCGCCTGCCACATAGTTTCTGGTCCTCCCAATACTTCGTTTTCTCCTTTACAATTGTATGTTCCTCATCAAATCGCCTGCAAGATTTCTCCCAAGTATCTTTCATACTGTAGAATTGCGTGACTCAACATACAGTTAGGTTCATATATATTTGCACAGAGACAACATTTTTCTAATTTTGGTTCTAGACATTACCACAATGAATGTTAAGGAGCTGAAACTCCTAAACCCTTCATCCAATGTTAATGTGGATACCCTCAAATGAAAGCTGAAAGTCTGAACTTCAACTGCATCTGAATTGTTTTGTTTAAAATTCATTGTGGTAATGTCTAGAACCAAAATTAGAAAAATGTTGTCTCTGTCCAAATATATATGGACCTAACTGTATCCAATTATCCACTACATTCGGAACTTTCAAGAGTAACATGAAAACTCATGTCTTGAAAACAGCTTACAACCTCCAAGACCCTGCTGCCACCTCACCATCACCAGAGCTGCTGCAACTTCCGAACCTACTGTCTCATTCATCGGGCAGCACGGTGGCTCAGTGCCACCAAGGACAGCATCTGCAAGGAGTTTGTATGTTCTCCCCGTGTTTGCGTGGGTTTCCTCCGGGCACTCTGGTTTCCTCCCACACTCCAAAGACATACTGATAGGGAATATAGATTGTGAGCCCCACCCGGGACAGTGATGAAAATGTGTGCAAACTGTAAAGCGCTGCGGAATATGTTAGCGCTATATAAAGATTTATTTATCCTGTAGAATGTAAGGCCACAAGGGTAGGGTCATCTCCCTTCTGTACCGGTCTGTCACTATTAGTTTGTTCACTGTAATTTCCATTTGTGTTTTGTATGTAATCACTCCTCATGTACAGCACCATGGAATCAATGGTGCTCTAAAAAAATAATAGTAATAATAATTATAATCCTCTGCATGATGTTCCACCCATTCCCCACCCCTGCCTTCCTTACCAGACTACACACAGCAGAAAGCTGCAGCAGTTGGCACCTGTGTATCATTATCATCAGAGATGTGCTTAGGTGGTCTGCTGACTGTTTGCACTATCCCTCCCACGTACCCATCCTCAAACAGAACAAGTGGTTGCCCATGGAACCACAGCCAGCAGAGTCATGAAATAGGCAGAAGAGACTGCTGCATGACTTGGGGCTCAGACTGCTTGCCTGATTTGCAAGTAGGTGAGTTGGAAGACAGATGCCTATGGGCAGCAGGGGCAAAATCTTCACTTTTAGCAGGGGACCAGGTGACAAACAAAGCAAAGGAACTGAAGGCACTCTCAGCCATCAAATCTAAAACCATGTCTACTTGCTCTGACCTCACCATTCATCCAATGGTACTTGAGCCTACGAAATTACACATACCATCCTGTTGCCTGTATGCACCAGAGGAGGATGTTTCATTTGGGCGCGTAGGAGCTACACCAACATCTTCATTGCTTTTGGCTACTTCCTCCTTCTATTCCTCTTCAACCTACACTGTCACCTCCACCTCCTCCTTAACCCCCTCCTTCACTTGGGCTTCTGCCTCCTGATTCAAGATTATATATTTTTCTTTTTTTTATTCTATGTTATTTAAAGTATTTTCCCTACCACATTTGTTTGCAGGGCATCTGTAACTGCTATTATCCCATTTAGCTTCCTTTTGCAGCCCCTTAGCCCTTAATATGACAATTTTACAGCCATTTTAAGGTACTGGAGTTTGAGTCGCCATTGTTTTCTAATGGGTTCAGGTTAGAGGTCAAGTTCACGGTCAAGTTTGGATACCAAAAAGAATTTTGAACTATGAACCCCAACATCCACAGGTCCATTTATCCCTAGAGTTCACTGTACACTCCAATTTGCAAAGTGTAGAAGACTCTTTAATTAAACCCAATAGAAAGGCATCATCAGTAATCACTAGAAGTATAAGCATATAGTAATATAGTGAGGAAAAAGGGAAGTTTGTTGACACATCCATCCAGAATATATATAAAATTAATCTTTAATTGGAAAATGGATTAAAACATACCAAAATGAAACCTCAAGAAACCTGACGCGTTTCTGGTGTATGGAAAATACCCTTCTTCATAGGGCAACTGAGATGAAACTTTGTAAGCTGCCGTTTATATCGGACTGTGCCAATTAGCAACTATAATTAATTAGACAACAATCAGCACACCAGATGTAAGTCTCATTCCATATGGGTACATAGAAACCGCAAGGTATGTGGATGAAGGACACAATACAAATAAGATAATACAAAACAAAAACACTGTCGTACAGATGATTGAATAAAATGCATGTAACAGTGGTAAATACATACTACAAGCGATTGGGGAGACAATACGTATGAAAAGAAACAGAACGTGTGATTTACTTATATCAAAAGGGGCTCATGTGTATCGGCATTTGGAATGAATGGACGAGAAAAGTGCCATATTCACCACGGACGTCAGAACTGCACCTAGAAGGCGACACCACTATAGGAATGGCTAGTAGCACAGAGTATTACCCTTTTCATTGACTGCCCTTGGAGAGAGTTTCCAGCATGAGGTCATCTACTATTCTGTTCATCATGATGTTTTATCTATAAAACTTATTTCCATCTCACAGCTTAGTTGTGTTCATTCCAATGTTCTTGTCGCAGTGCTTGTTGTCCTATTGTCTCTTTGGTCCGATAGTTGCAGTAAATGAAGCATACTTAACACAGAGGTTATGAAAATGGAAAGTTTACTTATATAACAACTCTAACAGTTGTCTGGTAAATAAAGACAACCCGGCACACGAGGGAATCATAAATGAACCCGTAATAAGGATATGTTTGCATCTTTACTGCCTGGGGCAACGTCTCTTCTTGCAGTTTCAAATGTGTTAGCCATTCTGCAAAACTGCTGTTACCACCGGATTTAAACAGTCGTGAAAAAAAACCCAAAGAAATCTTCTATCAAACATTCATGTTGAGCGTAAAATACAAGAGAAATTGAAATGCCAGTATTGTAGAGACTTCTAACCAGCAGGACGTGGCTCATTTCTGGTTTCTGATATCTGACTGGCTTAATAAAAAAAAAATGCAGTCTAATTTCGAGCCAAAAATGTTTGTAGGAATATAGTGAATTATATGGCAGCACAAAGAGAAAATGATGAATTATGACATCAGTGACATTACTAAACTTGGCGGGCGTGAATGAATACATCATGATTAGCATCAGGACAGCAATAACTAGCGCTGGAGTTCTGTCACCCTACGGGACTATTCAATGCTGATTTATTACTTCCTATAGAATGAAATGTCACAAGCCAACAACATATTTACCTGCAAAATAAACAAGTCTGGGTGACGCTAATGTATCATGCTTGTCAATCCAGACCACGGAAGTATGCAGAAGAGAGCCCCATCACATATAGGGATATTGTTCTTCAGGTGAAATCAGGGCAGTCTCTAACAATAAATAATAATAATTTTATTTCTATAGCGCCAACATATTCCGCAGCACTTTACATTGCAGTAAGGACTTGTACAGACAGTAAAGACATTACAGCATAACAATAATCACATAAATCAGACACCAAGAGGAGTGAGGTCCCGCTCACGAGCTTACAAGCTATGGAGTCTGTGGTATGTTTTAGTAATGAGGGAATATATTTTATGTACCACAATACAGAATATATGTAGGGGCAGCACAGTGGCTCAGTGGTTAGCACTGCAGCCTTGCAGCGCTGGAGTCTTGGGTTCGAATCCCACCAAGGACAACATCTGCAAGGAGTTTGTATGTTCTCCCCGTGTTTGTGTGGGTTTCCTCCGGGTACTCTGGTTTCCTCCGACACTCCAAAGACATACTGATAGGGAATTTAGATTGTGAGCCCCATCGGGGACAGTGATGATAATGTGTGCAAACCGTAAAGCGCTGCGGAATATGTTAGCGCTATATAAAAATAAAGATTATTATTAATATACATATAATAAATAATTAATGGAATGCATTCAACAGAACAGTGATTATAATGCTTGGGACTCCATGCCAAACATGCTATAGTCCTCCCCCCACCCGCGATGCATCAGCGATCCCGACAACGATATGACGCGGTCAGGATCACTGGTGCATCGTTAAATGGTCGCTAGTGAGCTGCCACACAGGCAGATCTCACCAGCGATGCAGCAGCGGTCAGCGTTCGTTACTTACCTGTCAAACGGCAGCTCTGGTGACGACTTTATCCCACGTCCATGGAGTCGCTCGTCAGCGCCAGCAGGAAGCCGATGACGAAAAATGGACCAGGACGATCTCGCATGATCAGCGATATCCAGCGGGGAGCCGGGTCGCAGGTACGTGTTACATGTAGCGATATCGCGGTTGCGTCACAAAATTAAGGGGGCTTAAATCTGTTATCTTCTATTGTGGAGGCTCCCCTTACTTTATACATAGAGGTAATGCAAACTAGTTTCACAAATACATTTTGGACAAACTGTAGGGTTGATTTATATATGACAAGTGCTCCAGTCTTTTCCTTAGGGAAACATGCGCCAGATACATTGACAGGCACACATACTATTAAGATTGTCATTATGTATAGCAGGATGGTCTGAAATTTGTCTAGAATTGATTGCATAGTTGCTACCAATTATTCTCACAGGCAAAAGGGAAATGTCATTGTGTTCTGGAATCTGAATCTAATAGTACAGTGGGGCAAAAAAGTATTTAGTCAGTCAGCAATAGTGCAAGTTCCACCACTTAAAAAGATGAGAGGCGTCTGTAATTTACATCATAGGTAGACCTCAACTATGGGAGACAAACTGAGAAAAAAAAATCCAGAAAATCACATTGTCTGTTTTTTTTTTTCATTTTATTTGCATATTATTCCACCATAATATGCAAATAAAATGAAAAAAAAACAGACAATGTGATTTTCTGGATTTTTTTTTCTCAGTTTGACCAATAAGTATTTGGTCAGAAACAAAATTTCATCTCAATACTTTGTGATATATCCTTTGTTGGCAATGACAGAGGTCAAACGTTTTCTGTAAGTCTTCACAAGGTTGCCACACACTGTTGTTGGTATGTTGGCCCATTCCTCCATGCAGATCTCCTCTAGAGCAGTGATGTGTTTGGCTTTTCGCTTGGCAACACGGACTTTCAACTCCCTCCAAAGGTTTTCTGTAGGGTTGAGATCTGGAGACTGGCTAGGCCACTCCAGGACCTTGAAATGCTTCTTACGAAGCCACTCCTTCGTTGCCCTGGCGGTGTGCTTTGGATCATTGTCATGTTGAAAGACCCAGCCACGTTTCATATTCAATGCCCTTGCTGATGGAAGGAGGTTTGCACTCAAAATCTCACGATACATGGCCCCATTCATTCTTTCATGTACCCGGATCAGTCGTCCTGGCCCCTTTGCAGAGAAACAGCCCCAAAGCATGATGTTTCCACCATCATGCTTTACAGTAGGTATGGTGTTTGATGGATGCAACTCAGTATTCTTTTTCCTCCAAACACGACAAGTTGTGTTTCTACCAAACAGTTCCAGTTTGGTTTCATCAGACCATAGGACATTCTCCCAAAACTCCTCTGTATCATCCAAATGCTCTCTAGCAAACTTCAGACGGGCCCGGACATGTACAGGCTTAAGCAGTGGGACACGTCTGGCACTGCAGGATCTGAGTCCATGGTGGCGTAGTGTGTTACTTATGGTAGGCCTTGTTACATTGGTCCCAGCTCTCTGCAGTTCATTCACTAGGTCCCCCCGCGTAGTTCTGGGATTTTTGCTCACCGTTCTTGTGATCATTCTGACCCCACGGGGTGGGATTTTGCGTGGAGCACCAGATCGAGGGAGATTATCAGTGGTCTTGTATGTCTTCCATTTTCTAATTATTGCTCCCACAGTTGATTTCTTCACTCCAAGCTGGTTGGCTATTGCAGATTCAGTCTTCCCAGCCTGGTGCAGGGCTACAATTTTGTTTCTGGTGTCCTTTGACAGCTCTTTGGTCTTCACCATAGTGGAGTTTGGAGTCAGACTGTTTGAGGGTGTGCACAGGTGTCTTTTTATACTGATAACAAGTTTAAACAGGTGCCATTACTACAGGTAATGAGTGGAGGAAAGAGGAGACTCTTAAAGAAGAAGTTACAGGTCTGTGAGAGCCAGAAATCTTGATTGCTTGTTTCTGACCAAATACTTATTTTCCACCATAATATGCAAATAAAATGAAAAAAAAACAGACAATGTGATTTTCTGGATTTTTTTTTCTCAGTTTGTCTCCCATAGTTGAGGTCTACCTATGATGTAAATTACAGACGCCTCTCATCTTTTTAAGTGGTGGAACTTGCACTATTGCTGACTGACTAAATACTTTTTTGCCCCACTGTATGTAATAATTGCTCAATATTAAACCTTACATTTTGGGCATGCAGCTTTTTGAAAGAAAAATCTATTTTCCTGAAAAATTAAAGTTTACATCCACATGCAAATGAGGCATTAAGTGCTCTGGGTGTAACACACCTCACTGCCTGCCTAAGTTGTTTTCTGGCCCAGAACAAGCCTCTTTAACTTGACTGATAGCTCATTATCCATGCAACAAAATCAGAGAGTGAGTTATTAATCAAAATAAAGAGGCTGGTCCTGGGAAGAGAAACAACCTTGGGAGGCAGAGGTCAGGAAGTGCTCGGTCACACCCAGAGTACTTAATGCCTCATTTGCACAGTAATTGGAAAGCTAATTTCTGGGGAATGTTGCGACAGATAGAAGATATAAAGGTGTTGATGAGTTTAGCTTTCAAAAACCTGCATACCCATATAAGCACTGTGGGGATTAAAATGGTAAATTTCCTACAATCAAACTATACTTTATACATACAGGACAATAAGGACCTTAGAACATTTTAGTCTCTATTATCCTGTATATTTGAAGTTAATTTCTTCAAGGAAAATATGCCTGTCCAAGAAACACTTGTCGCAATAGTTTTTAAACATTTGCTCATCTTTGCACTAATAATCAGTCCTATTCAGCTACAGAAGAATATTACACAAGTCCACGGTCTTGAACTTCATTGTATCAGATATCTTATAGATTTATCCACAGCACTATTTTTCATGCTTGATGAGGGAGCAGAGTGGTGAGTGAGGTGCCTTATTCATTAACAGGCATGTAAAGGTGGAGAAGATAACTAAACACCCTCTCTGAAGACCCTGGTTATTATATCTGATGTGACCGGTGTATTATTGTGTGTTTTATTCTCATGTAGGCTGCAGTTTCCTGTTAATCTGGGGTGACAGGGTTAACTGTAGGGCCATCCCATACTTGGGGAAGAGTAAATGGTCACTAAATATTAGTTATATGTTCTTATAGTTAGTCTTGGTGGAGAGAAGAAAGGACACCTTCTGTCAGTTCTGATCATCGGGTGTGTGTGAAGAGCAGACCTTCAGTACAAGATAGCACGTTTCCAGCAAGCATCAGTGATGGCAGTCTCTCTTCATAGCAGGCAAGTCGGGGACCTACTGCAAGTGGATCTTAAGCCAGTCTGAGCATTAGCTAGACCTGGAGATCTTTGTGAATGAATATGGGATCAGCCAGGCTGGGACACGTCTGTAAGGTAGTAGCTAAGAGAGCTTCCAGTAGAATTCGCAACATCTGCACACACCAAGGGACCCCAGCTCCAAGGTACCATAAAAATGCTAATAGTTGCAAAACTTTTGCGCAACCTCACGTTGCCCAAAAAGTTTGCGACTTTTCAAATCTTTTCTGGTGTAAAAGCTTTAATGAATCGGGGGGCCTCTGTGTTTTTGCTTTAAGAGATGCTCTTGTATTTATGATTCATATCTGTAACACAATGCATAAACCTTTTTTTATGGCCTCTGATGATGGACAATGGAGGAGACGCACACAAGTGCTTCGAGATACACCAACCTCACTACAAAATATATTTTTAAACACGAGAAGCCAATACTATAAGGATTAGTTAAGTCTGGCTTAGGTTAAGCATCTTACATTATTGTCACATAAAGGTATACATTTCCTTAAAAAAAAAATCAGGAACGTAGAAACTGAAGAAAATGCAACCAGACATTGTTTATGTAGGGCCCTATAAAACAGAAGGCAGGGAAACCAGTGTAGTGTGACATAGGTGTATGGAAATAGCAGAGAAAATTCTAGTCAGGCACTTCAAATGAAAGCAAAGATGGATGGCTTCAATCCGAAATACGTTTATTTTCTGCAGTCACTTATGTGGGGTTCTTATTGTAATGCACAGCTGTCATTTGTATGTTTACAACAAATGAATAACCGTAGTTGTGTGCCAGCGCTATGGAGTGTCCTTTATTATAGCGTATCGAGCGCACATGAAACGCATGTCAAAAACGCGTGCAAACACTTGTAAATACTGCGTTTTTTTGTAGCATTATTGTGCGCATTACGACAAAAAATCACAACGTTT
This sequence comes from Dendrobates tinctorius, assembly GCF_039654945.1. Lineage (NCBI taxonomy): Eukaryota > Metazoa > Chordata > Amphibia > Anura > Dendrobatidae > Dendrobates > Dendrobates tinctorius. The sequence goes on from NW_027361712.1 coordinate 636,179, forward strand.
TTATGTGTTTGTAAGCATTTTTACATGCGTTTGCATTTTTTATGCGCAATGGTAGTCTAGGTGTTACATTTCACAGGAGAAAAATCCTTGAAAAATTCTTGCAACAGACTCCACCAATGAGACATCAGTGGGCATGTGTTATGGGAATTCTTTATATAGACCCTGTATACAGCCGAATTCTTCACATTTGCTTGCTTTTTCCTTTGTGAAACATGGATCTGCGCTGGATGAGTTTTTACTTTGACTTGGATCTGGACATCGCGCTGTCTCAGGCTTATGCAGTTGCTTGCCATGAACAGAGGGAGAGAGACAGCGAAGACGGCAGCGGCGGCGTCTGTGGATACATCCCATTGTTGAACTCCGGGAGAGCCGTGGAGCGTACCACACCCTCTACAGTGAGCTACAGGCAAACCCGGAGAAATTTATGGATTATACCCGGATGACCCAACAAACCTTTAACGATTTGCTTGGTTGTGTTCAACAATCCATACGGAGACAGGACAGACAGCTCCGTCGTGCGATTACTCCTGAGGAACGGCTCCTGGTTACATTATGGTACGTAGTATTGCAAAACCAATGCCTGCATAATTTTCTTTGTTGTGACATGTACTATTCCAAACCTGGCAGAATTATAGTTCTGCCATGTAGTTAAGAAAAGGCTGCGGTATTTTTTTATGGCATGTAGTGAACAAAAGGCTGCAGATGCATTTTTATGAATTTTTTTATTTTTTTTAAATTTTATTTCTTGGAGATATGTGGTGTCAAAAACACTAATCTATATGACTTGTATTTTCCACACCAGTCTCGACATTCTTTTAATATTGCACAGACTGAATCGAGCAGGGTTCCCCAACTCCAGTCCTCAAGGCCCACCAACAGATCATGTTTTAAGGAATTCCATTGCTCCTGTGATAACTGCTTCACCCGAGCAATAAAAAAGGAAATCCTTAAAACATGATCTGTTGGTGGGCCTTGAGGACTGGAGCTGGGGAACCCTGCTCAATTCAGTCTGTGCAATATTAGAAGAATGTAGAAACTGGTGTGGAAAATACAAGTCATGTAGATTTGTTTTTTTGACACCACATATCTCCAAGACTGACACAAGAAACATGTCTCAGTAATGGAGATATCTGGTGTCAAAAACGCTAAGTGTACGGCGCAGTGTGTGTACGGCGCAGTGTGTAGGCGGCGAAAGACACATTAATCAAATCATATTTTTTGAAAGCAGAATTGCACATTTATTTTTTCCACAAAAAAAAAACAATTTTATTATGAATGACGTTTGGGGGAAGATTGGGATACTTTGGGGGTGTGGAGAGATGAGGAACGGCTGGAAGTTGAGGAAGGGGTTCTAGGAGAAGTACTGGGGGAAGGGAGCTCAGGGAGGGACATGGAGGCAGGTTAAGACACATTAGGAGGAGAGGGTGGATGGATAAACAAAGTCTTTTTTTTTCTTTGGCGCAGGAGTATCCTGCTTGGACCGACTTCCACCGTGTGACCGCCTTACATTGCTCGACTGCCTGGAGCTGGTGGACCGTGGCATTGACCTGTAAAAGAAGGAATGTGGGTCACCCCTCTGATGCTCTGTGGTGGCAGTGGTGGTGCTTCTAGAAGTGGCAGTGGCGGTGCTCCTAGAAAGAGACAAAGTTGTGGCGACACTCCTAGAAGTGGTGGCGGTGGAGGTGATCTGAGGAGACAAACTCGTGTCAGTGCTCAAAGAAGTGGAGGGGGCGGTGATCCTAGGAGACAAAGTTGTGTTGATGCTCCTAGAAAGAGGATACGTGTCGGTGCTCAGAGCAGGAGATCTGTTGACAGGACTCCTAGGAGGAGAATTGGTGGCGGTGCTCCTTTGATGAGGAGTGGTGGCGGTGCTCCTTTGATGAGGAGTGGTGGCGGTGCTCCTTTGATGAGGAGTGGTGGCAGTGCTCCTATGATGAGGAGTGGTGACGGTGCTCCTTGAATGCTATTGAGTGGTGGTGTCGGTGCTCCTAGATGGAGAAATGGTGGCGGTGCTCTAAACAGGAGAATAGGTGTCGGTGGCCCAAGCAGGTTCTGTGGTAGCGGTGCTCCAAGCAGGTGGTGCGGTGGCGGTGGTGGTGCTCCAGACAGGAGCAGCGCTTGCCATAGTGGTGGTGGCGGTGGAGTGTCCAACAGCACTCGGACTTGGGGTGGTATAGTGGTGTCCAGCTTGGTTTGGAATGCAGGAGGCCGTGCAGTGGTATGCAACAGAAGTCGTTAGTGAGGTGTAGCGAGTCAGTGGTGGCACTGTTGGAAATGACACCACTGACTGCTGCACATACCGATTCTGCTGCATAGCCTGCAAGTAAGCAGTGTTGCAGGCCTGTAACACACTCAGCTGTTGCTCAGGACTAAGGTGTTCCGCCATGCCCTGTTCAATTTTACTGAAAAAATGGTGCGCTGGTCTGTTGAAGTCGGCCTCCTGACAGTCAAGGCGCTGGTCGACAGTGTGGTAGCGGTGTTCCATGTGGTTAAAACCGCGTTCCATCAGGGAAAAACCGCTTTCCACTCTGGCTGACAGCGCCTTGAGGCTGGTATGAAAGGCCTCACTCAAGTGCATAAACTCGGGCATGACAGACCTGTCCAAGGCCCTCTGCCGCTGGCGGGTAGTGCCCGAATAACCAGTGGCAGAGACCTGGGACAGGGGAACAACTGATTGACCAGCTTCCTGGTCACCAGCTGTCTGTGTTGCTGACCTGCAAGATGCTTCCTGGCTGTCGGATGGCTGGGACGGGTCCGAGGTCGTCCGATGAAGGACCGCTCCAGGGACAGGTTGCAGGGTGCTGCTCCAGGTGCTGTGGAAAGAAAGGAAATACATTACTATCATGCATTTACAAGAAGCATCAGCTGTGGAATAGAAAAGGACAGGTTAAAAAAAATAATAATACTTACGCTCCGTTGGCAAGGACCGGTCTCAGGAACGCCAACTCGCTATCATAACGATATTTTCTTCGGGTCCTTGCCGCTGAACCACTGCGAACCTGTCCCTCAGCACGAACATCAGTGTTGAAGCGGTCCTTCATCGAGCGCCAACGTGTGCGGACTTTGTTCATTGTTGTAAAAACAAAGAAAAAACGTTATACAATGCACTGATGCCAACATCATTATCAGCACACAAACCTGAGTGAACTTTCCAAACAGTCAATGCGATATCACAAAATAATTCTAGACACAAAACAGTCACTGTTGATCCTGATGGTACAGGTGTGTTTCCTGCAAGAATACATCTTGCAGAAAACACACCTGTACCATCAGGAGCAAGAATAAAACCAGATTCAATCCAGCTGTCCAATACACAAAGCAATGACTGTTGATCCAGAGGACAATGGTGTGTTTGATGCAAGAATATATTTTGCACCAAACACACCAGTACCTTCAGGAGCAAGAGTAAAAACAGAATCAATCCAGCAGTCCAATACACAAAGCAATGACTGGTGATCCAGAGGACACTGGTGTGTTTGATGCAAGAATATATCTTGCACCAAACACACCAGTACCTTCAGGAGCAAGAGTAAAAACAGAATCAATCCAGCAGTCCAATACACAAAGGAATGACTGTTGATCCAGAGGACACTGGTGTGTTTGATGCAAGACTATATCTTGCACCAAACACACCAGTACCTTCAGGAGCAAGAGTAAAAACAGAATCAATCCAGCAGTCCAATACACAAAGCAATGACTGGTGATCCAGAGGACACTGGTGTGTTTGATGTAAGAATATATTTTGCACCAAACACACCAGTACCTTCAGGAGCAAGAGTAAAAACAGAATCAATCCAGCAGTCCAATACACAAAACAATGACTGTTGATCCAGAGGACACTGGTGTGTTTGATGCAAGAATATATCTTGCACCAAACACACCAGTACCTTCAGGAGCAAGAGTAAAAACAGAATCAATCCAGCAGTCCAATACACAAAGCAATGACTGTTGATCCAGAGGACACTGGTGTGTTTGATGCAAGAATATATCTTGCAACAAACACACCTGTACCATCAGGACCATGAGTCAATGCAGCATCACAGAGCAGCTTTATACTTACTGAACGCCTTTTTTGAAGTGGGAGAGGTGCCGTCCCAGCCATCCATCATCGCTGCGGCCACCTCATTCCAGAGCTGCTGGGTCACCACTGTGTCTTTGTACTGCTGGTCACTGCTGTCCCACAACGGGATATGCTCCTCAACAAGGCGGATCAGGCGCTCGTTGTCGATGTACACGTCTTCTTCATCCCGTTGTGGAACCTAGAACAAACCAAAAAAATTATAATCTTGGAAATTGGGAGAATGAAAAAGATAGAAAAAGAAACAGAGAAGACGCAAGATAGAAGATGAAAAGAAAGACAGAAAAAAAAAAAAAAGAACATTGAAAGACTATATACTTACATTGCGTCTCCTCGCTGCAACTTGGCTGCTCCCGCTCAGGCTGCTCCCGCTCAGGCTGCTCCTGCTCTTCGCCTTCACTTGCAGTGTCCGATGTCTGTAAAGTAAAAAAAAATATTACACATTTCTAGATGCAGCAACTATACTTACCCAAAGGCAGCAAGATCCTCACCTCACGATCTGCTTGGGCCAGTTCTTCCTGGGATGGCGAATAGGCTGATTCAGAAGAAGACATGCTGAAATTTAAACAAAAAAAAACATTAGTACATAATAAATTGTACAGGACACACAGACATTATGTTGAAGAATACTCACATTTTGGCTGCTGAAGCTTGAATCCAAGGCTCTTGTCTGGTCTTCTATTCAAGGCTGTCTGTAGCTGCTCATCTCTTGCTGTCTGTAGCTGCTCTAATCTTCAAGGCTGTAGTGGTGTGGCCCTGAAGACACCTTCTTTTATCTACAATCCTCCCAAACAATGTTGCTTGTTTAGGGGGGGTTTAAACAAGTGTCTAGACATTGTTTACTCAAATCGCATGCGCGCAAAAAGCGCTGACGTGCGCACATCCAAGCGCACGCCAGCGACCCCATAGACTGTAATGCTATTTTTTTGCGCATACCGTGTTCACACGTGCACGCGCGATTTTTTAACGATGTTGGGCAACATGTAGCTTATGGCGCGTATGGACGCACACCTGGAAAATGCGCAGCGCACGCAAACGCTCATGAGCGCATGCAATCGCTAAACACTGCGCCCGCCCTGTTAGAGATAAGGGAACATTGCGCGTGCGCCCGATAGCGCACGATGCGCTGCGCGATAAATCGCTAGTGTGAAACCAGCCTTAGGGGGTGTGTTCTGCCTTCCTCTACATATGGTGCTGTGTGGATTTCAGCATACAGCTAAACTTCATCCACTCCCCAGTAAACAGACTGTATGGATATTTAACCCCTTAATGACCTCCAACACGCCTTTTAACGTCGGTAGTTAAGGGTACTTAAACCACAGCGCCGTTAATTAACGGTGCTCCTCCTCCATGGGCACTGCCTTCTTTTTCCGGTTAGAAAATGGCAGGTGCATGCACAGTGTGCCCGCCAAGATCTGCCGGCCGGCACCTGGCAAGATTTCATTCATTCATTTTGATCACTGTGATAAACCCTATCACAGTGATCAAAATAAAAAAAATAGTAAATAACCCCCCCTTTATCACCCCCTTAGTTAGGGAAATATAATGAAATAAAGAAAATATATTTATTTTCATTTTTCCATTATGGTTAGGGTTAGAATTAGGGTTAGAATTAGGGTTAGGGTTGGAATTAGGGTTAGGATTAGTGTTGGGATTAGGGTTAGAGTTCGGATTAGGGTTAGAGGTGTGTTGGGTTTAGTATTGTAGCTAGAATTGAGGTATTTCCACTATTTAGGCAGATCAGGGGATCTCCAAATGCAACATGGTGCCACCATTGATTCCAGCTAATTTTGCGTTCAAAAAGTCAAATGGTGCTCCTTCCGAGCCCAGATGTGTGCCCAAACAGTGGTTTACCCCAACATATGGGGCATCAGCGTACTCAGGACAAATTGTACACCAACTTTGGGGGTCTAATTTCTCTTGTTACCCTTGGGAAAATAAAAAAATTGGTGGCTAAAAAAATCATTTTTGTGGAAAAAAAATGATTTTTTATTTTCACGGCTCTGCGTTATAAACTTCTGTGAAGCACTTAGGGATTCAAAGTGCTCACCACACATCTAAATAAGCTCCTTGGGGGTCTAGTTTCCAAAATAGGTTCAGTTGTGGGGGGTTTCTACTGTTTAGGCACATCAGGGGCTCTGCAAACGCAACATGACACCCGCAGAACATTCCATCAAAGTCTGCATTCCAAAATGCGCTCCTTCCCTTCAGAGCTCTCCCATGCACCCAAACAGTGGTTCCCCCCCACAGATATGGGGTATCAGCGGACTCAGGACAAATTGTACAACAAATTTTGTGGTCCAATTTCTCCTGTTACCCTTGGGAAAATAAAAAAACAGCGGGCTAAATAAAATCATTTTTGAGGAAAAAATGATTTTTTATTTTCACGGCTCTACGTTATAAACTTCTGTGAAGCACTTGTGGGTCAAAGTGCAAACCACACATCTAGATAAGCTCCTTGGGGGGGTCTAGTTTCAGTGGGAGGCAAAACCAAACATATAGTCAAGACCATCAGGGGTGCGCCTAAAGCAGTCAAACAGCTCAAATTAGGAGCAGACACCAGGAAAAGTGGCATCAATTGACCCAGAGTGCAAATAGTATAATTGCACAGCATGGATGCATGGGACAGGGCCTGCGACAGGGCATGGCCAGCATTTCTAGCTTAAACACTGATCGGTAACAGGCGGATGAGTGATAGGTGTAGGCCTGGTGCCCTGAGAGGTCTGCCAAATTTAGGCAACACACATGAAGGAGGCCCAACTTGGAGTCCAAACATTTCCAAAACGTTAGGGGCAGACACCAAGAAAAGTGGCATCAATTGACCCACAGTATAAATTTTTTAATGGCGCAGCATGGATGGATGGAACAAGGTCTGGCCCAGCATTTTTAGCTTACAAATTGATCAGGTGGAAGAGTGACTGGATGTAAGCCAGGTGCTCTGAGACACCTTCAACTAGAAGCAACCCACCAGATAGCGACCCAACTTGGAGTCTCCACATTTCAAAAAACTATTGGCACTCACCAATAAAGTGGCATCAATTTTCCTAGAGTAAAAATAGTGTAATGGTGCTCTGAGACCCCTTCCAATACAGGCAACATCCAACAAGGAGACAGAATAAGAGTCTCCATTTACCAAAAAATTGGCTTGTTGTGACTTAGGAGAAAGCAAAAGGAGGAGGAATAAGAGGAATATTAGATGCTTTAAAAAAAGAAAAAAGGCCAACAGCAGCCACAGAAGTCACGATAAAGGTGTCACAGACTTCAATAAAACGAGATCAATGCAGCACTGTGACGTTCAGGAGCAGAACAATGTCCAAGAGTGGACCCTCTGAGTCGCGGATCTGGAGCCCCTGGGCCGAGCACGCCAGGTGATGACCGACTCCTATACAGGGATTGTTAGGGGCAGGACCGCAGAGCTCAGAACCGCGACAGCCGGTACCAAGAGGGGTGGCTCACAGGAGACACAGGTGAGTATATCGGAAGAATGATACTGGGTACCAGGAACACCAAGAGTTTACTCGGAAGTGCGCTAACTAAAGATAGTGCGAGACAGGTAGCCATGAGCACGTATGGCATATAGCGAGTATTACGTCCGGAGGTAAACAAAGCAGGACGCGTGCCAGGAGCATGACAGAGTACTGAATGGAGCAGCAGTCGTGCCAGAAGGTGTTACAGAGCACAGGAACAGAATGAGTACCAGGAGGTATGACTGAGCAAGGGACAGAAGACAGGATACTAGAGTGTGCCAGGAGGCACAACTGAGCATGAAGCAATGAGAAAGTTCAGAGTGAGTGCTAGGAGCACAGTAGAATACCAGACAGAGCAGAGGACCTGAGAACAGCGCACAGCCCGGCTGGGACTCAGCAGACCCAGCCAGGAAGCACAACAATAATCAGGCACCTCCCATAGGGGAAGGTAGCCTGATATAGCACATGACCATTACAGGTTCCTAGCCAGAACGCACTTGACCACTACAGCTTTCGGGTCAGGTCCTCCATTACCATAGAGGGGACCGACCTGGAGACAGCACTGATAGGAGCACGCAAGCACAAACGTGACATGGAGGAGGAGCGCCGGGGATGAGAGCTGCGCGTGCGCACCCGACGGGAGCCCCAGAGGGACCGCCGTACCGGAGGGAGTGACGTCGGGACTGAGGCCCCGCCTCCTGGTGAGCGCGGCATAACCGTACCCCCTCCTTTATGACCCCACTCTCTAGACCTGGAAAATAGCACCTTAACACTAGGAGCGGGATCCAGACACTTCGTAACTGCATGAGGACCAATCAGATCCAGAGTCTGACTACAAGAAAATTTGGTCTCCTGCCATACCCTGGAGAACTCCACGGACAGAGAGTCGGAGTCAGGTGCGCCCAAGACAGGACGAACCGGCAGAGGCACACTGACATGCTTGGAGGCCAAAGCGGTGGTGCGGTTACTGTAAGTCAATTCAGCCTTAAGAGGCGAGCTGTCGGTGGATGGTTGCTTGGGAACTTCCTTCTTGGCACAGGATGGACAAGCAGCCACAAAGTCTTTGACATCCTGAGCAATAGACGGCCACCAGTAGTAGTGGGATAAACGGGAGAGTGTCTTCTTGACACCAACATGGCCGGCAACCGGAGAAGAATGTCCCCAGGATAACACACCTTTACGGTTACCTTTAGACACAAAGGTCTCCCCCAGGCGCTGGGATGTCAACTCGACGGAAGCCACAGTAATTACCTTGGACCAGTTACTTGACAGATGTGGAGACTGACTCTCAGCCCCCTTCTCGACAATGTCACACGTCACAGACCGGTTGCTTGGCAGATGTGGAGACTGACTCTCAGCCCCCTTCTCGACAATGTCACACGTCACAGACCGGTTGCTTGGCAGATGTGGAGACTGACTCTCAGCCCCCTTCTCGACAATGTCACACGTCATAGGCTGGTTGCTTGACAGATGTGGAGACTGACTCTCAGCCCCCTTTCTCGACATTGTCACACGTCCCAGACCGGTTAGCGGACGGCAGACCTGTAACCGCCGAAGACGAGCAAGCAGGGTTCTTCGGAAGAACGGACAGCAGGCAACTCTTTTAACAGGACGGTCCCCAATGGAGTATATCATCGGATTGCCAGTCCAGGGTCGGCCCGTGGGTTCGTAACCAAGGAAGACCAAGAAAAAGGGTATGAGCCGAAGTCGCCAATACGTGGAAGGAGATTCGCTCCCAATGACATGTGCCAATCTGCAACTCTACTTCCTCAGTGACCTGGTTAACGGTGTCCTGCAAGGGCTTACCGTCGACCGGAACTACCGACCTAGGAGTCTCCAGGGATCTGACAGGAATCCGAAACTTCTTAACTGCCTCGAGACTAATAAAGTTACCCACTGCAC